>NC_137804.1:48747565-49347565 GCF_963383645.1 Muscardinus avellanarius | reverse complement strand
GGGTGGGGGTTTATAAGGGAGAAAACCACATGGGGTGAGCCAGCTAATAAGCAGGCAGGTTACAGAAGCAGAAATTGGCTCTCTCTTATCTGGCATGCAGGGACCTGGTGTCTGGGCAGGGGCTGGGACAGCCTGGGCTCCACCCAAGGTCAGAGTTTTGGGAGGAATTCTTTAGCACAAAGCACAGAGATTCCAGGTGCAGAGATCAGCCCTTGAGATGATAAGTGTGGCCTTTAAGTGTTTTTTAACTAAGAAAGAACAGACCTTGCAGGGTATAATGAGGTTTCTAAATTTTAAAGCTTTATCTTTCTCCTTTCTGTCCAGTTTTCCTCCTTTTACTTCTGCCCTTACAGTGCAGCTCTCCCGGGCTCCACACGTCCACCCTTGACGTCTACATTCTCTTCTCTACGCTTCATCCAGGCCGTGGTACCTGGGGATGAACCTGTGGAGACTCAACCCCTGAAAGACCGCCCCCCCCCAATAGTTTTAACTATTTTTTTCCTGCAAGAACAAAAGGTTCTCGAAAATCCTTCAGCCGCCACTCAGGTATCAGGCAGAATAAAAACTTCATTAGAGGGGATGTTGCCATCAAAAATAAATTCAGTGGTGCATTGCTGCTCAAGATCTAAAGCAAACTAAAACCAGCAAGGAGTGGGGCTGGAAAGTTATCTTAGGAAGCCCTCCACCCCAGGTCACTCGGGTGGGCTGAGGCGGGGAAGGGGGAGTGTGTCTGGTCACCACACCTTGGAGCAGGAAGCCATGGCTGGACAGGCAGATCAGGTGCAGGCGTCGGGCGGGGCGGCCATGCTCACTGCTGCAGCTCTTTATTCTGTTCGGAGCGCTGCCCACGCGGAACCACTCAATCTGGGTCTCGCTGAAGGTGTGACCTGTTTGGCCACAGCTGCCGAGCGTCCAATGTCCTGAGCATCCCATGTACTAGTAGCTGGAATTGGTGCAGCTGCGGATAAGACCACACGGATGTCCAGAGGCCATCCTTCTTTCTCAGCCACAGAACCAATGCTGGCCACAGGGTGAGCCAGGTTGGGGATGAAGGACCCATTGATGTGTGGCTTCAGCTCATGAGGCTAATTTCACTCACCTGGAAATACTGGCAACCAGGGATGGGTACCAGGAGAGCCTTGAATTCTTCAGCGAGACTGGTAACGTCTGCACGGCCCGAATTTCTCAGGTAGCATCTTCATCCTGTGGCTTTAAGGGAAAGCTGACATGGTGGCCCTAATTTCAGCGCCCATGTTGCAGACTGTTGCCATGACGGTACAGGAGATGGAGTCGACGCCAGGACCGTGGTACTCCACAATGGTGCCTGTGCCACCTTTCACTGTGAGGACGCCTGCTACCATCAGTAGCACATCTTTGGGTGAGGTCCAACCAGAGAGGGAACCCTTCAGCTTTATGCCAATCACCTTAGGGCACTTCAGCTCCCAGGGGATCCCAGCCATGACGTCCATGGCATCGGCACCAACAACTTCAATGCAGATGCCTCCCAGGCCACCACCGTTGGGGGTGTGGGAGTCAGTGACAATCAGATGAACCCCAGGATATGCAGCTTTCCAGAATGATCTGGTGAACAATTCCAGATCCAGGCACCCAGATGCCCACCCCATACTTGGAACCTGCAATTGCAAGGAAATTATACACTTCCTGGTTTATGGCCTTGATCTGGCGCAGGTCTTTCTCGCCCCCTAGCTGGGCCTCGACTTTTCTTAGCTCAGGACAAGAACCCGCGCTTTGTATCGTTTTCTGTTTTTGTGGTTTCATTGGGAAAATTTTCCCAGGTGCCTAACAAAGATCCCTGGGGAAAGTTTACCCCAAATCATAACATCTTCTCAAATCGCAAAATAATGCACAGGACTCTGGAGAACAAGCTGTTTACCACTGTCTGTTCCTGACAAGAGACAGAGCCCAAGAACCTCAGCATGGACCAGGCTCCCGGGGCAGACAGAGGTGAGGGCACGGGAGAAACCTCCAGCCTCACCTGTGGTCCCGCTGTAATTTGAACATATAAAGAAACCTGTGAGGATCAGTCTTCAAGGGAGACTCTTTTAGGGACTGTCCAGTAGAAAAGGATTATAAATTTGCCATTGTAGCCGGGCGTGGTGGCGCACGCTTGTAATCCCAGCATTTGGGAGGCTGAGACCGGAGGATCACGGTTCGCGGACAGCCTCAGCTACTTAGTGAGGCCCTTTGCAACTCAGTGAGACCCGATTTCAAAATAAAGAATAAAAAATAGGGCAGGGGGTGTAGCTTGGAGGTCGAATGCCCCTGGGTTCCATCCCCAGACTCGCAAAAAAAAAAAAAAAAAAAAAAATTTGCCATTGTCTTTAGGTGAGATCTTTAAGCTGACACCAAGTGAGAATTTGCTGGTAATCAAAGAGAATTTTAGGTAGTCAAAGAGAAGAAGGGCCAGGCGTGGTGGCATAGGCTTGTAATCCTAGCTTTCTGGAAGCTGATAGAGGATTGTGGTTCATGGCCAGCCTCAGCTACTTAGTGATGCCCTTTGCAATGCAATGAGACCTGTTTAAAAATAAGAATTAAAAAAAAAAAAAGAGTAGGGCTGGGGATGCAGCTAGGACGTAGAATGCCCCTGGTTTTCAAACCCAGTACTGAAAAAAAAAAAAGTGAACCACTGAGAACACAAGAAATTCCTAAGTTTTAGACCATTTCTTTCAACTCGTGTTTTCTGCATTATCTCATACAAGTTGTTTGCAATGAATTCTTCATATTTCACATCTTCAGAGGACTCTACTACACATGGTATTTTCACAGGACCGGGGAATTCTTTATTATGACAGATAACTTCTTTACACTTTACACAGCTGTAAGGTTTTCATCCAGTGAGCCTCGTTACAGGTGGAGTGCCTCAGGACTTGGCCCGTCTCTTTGCTCAGGGTTTCCCCCATACCGTGTTTTTGCGTATCTGTGAACTGGTCCAACATCACAAGGGACGTTCCTCCAAGCGTTACATCGACAGGGGCCTCTCAACTGCGCGTCCTTGTGTGAGAGGGAAGCCTCCCCAAGATGTGTGTATTGGGGTTACTCTAATGTGTGAGTTCTTTTATGTCTGTACATTGAAATGTACAGTGTGAATGCTTTCCCACAGTGCGTACACACATAGGGCTGAACCAGAGTGAAATCGCTGATGAATCTGGAGGTAATTAGAACACTTAAAGGCTTTCCCACACTGCTGACACACATACCGCTTCCCACTTGAGTGAATTCGCTGATGTGCCTGAAGGTAATGAGGACTCCTAAAGGCTTTCCCACACTGCGTACACACAAAGGGCTTCCCACCAGAATGAATTCGCTCATGTGTCTTAAGGTAACGAGGACTCCTAAAGGCTTTCCCACACTGTGTACACACATAGGGCTTCCCACCAACGTGAATTCGCTCATGCTCCTGACGAGAACGTGAACTTCTTTTTTTTTTTTTGAAGGGGAGTAAAAGGTTTATTGGAAGCAGCAGGGAATGGGGCAAGGGTGGCTGAACACCCCCAAAGGGGCTGGAACTCTGGGTCCAGCAGCTTCCTTCAGGACAATACTTGAGAGTAGCCCAAGCCAATTGCCTTCAGGTGCAGGCTGCTTTCTTCCGGAGTCCGCACGATCTGCCAGAAGGGAATAGAGAAAAGTGGCCGAACACCCCTAAGGGCTGTCGGGTCTCTGTTGTCCAGTAGCTGCCTTCAGGTCACTACTCGAGTGTCTCCCGAGCCAAGTGCTGTCAATTACAAACTACCTTCTCCCAGAGTCCACGCGATCTGCCAGAAAAGAGGTACAGGTCACCCCTAGGGGCCTGGTCAGCCATGATGTCCAGCAGAGGCCTTCAGGTCACTACTCGAGAGTCGCCCGAGCCACGTGCCCTTAGATGCACTCTGCCTTCTCTCAGTGCCAACACGACCTGCGAGAGAGAGAACAGCTCCCCAGAAGGGGAGGGGGTCCCGAGCGGGAAAGTGACCCACTTTTGCCATCTGACTGGCTGATGCCTGACCGCTTGCAAGTCCGTTTGTGGTTGTGGTGACTCCAAGGAGAATTTGCATAGGACATTTGCAAGTTCTTTGAAGGGTCTCCTTTCAGGAATGCCAGACTTGCTGGGTGGGTTTGTTGATTAGGAAACTCAGGATGACTTTGTGAAGCTTTGATCTTCTTATCTCTGAGCCTTTGGAGTTTCAGGCATTTGTCGCCCCTCAGGAAACTCAGGAAATTAGCTTTTTTCTACCAAGGCCTTTTCCCTATCTGCCTATTTCCTTTCTATCTCCTCAATCCCCCCTTCCGAATAGGAAACCCTAACTGCCGTTAGGGAAACGGGGCGATGACCGCTCTTAGCGACTTCCTGCTGTAAGGGGGCGTTGTGGGGCAGCGGCAGTTAGGACCCCATCGGAGGTGGGCAATCTAGATGGCCATGGTAGACTTGGGCTTGGAAATTTATATGAGGTTCCATTTGAAGGACTGTTTGTAGCTTGAATTTTTCTAAATGAGAAGAGATGTACTGGTTAGCATGTTAAGAAGACATGGACCGAAGATGAGAATGACAATTAACATGATTAAAGAGCCCAGAAAGGGCAGCAGCCACGAGGTAATGGATGGAAATCTATTTTGGATCTGTTTTCATATTTGAGTGACAGATTTTGTAGCTCCTTTTTGTAGCCACTTAGTTTGTCTTGGAATGTCCTCAGTTCTAGTTTTTACTGTTCCTGAGGAGTTTATATGTATGTAACAGGAAGTATTAGCAATAGCACAAACTCCTCCTTGGTTAGCTAGCAAATAATCAAGGGCTAGTCTGATTTAAAACCATGTTTGCCAATGTGTGTCAATTTAGTCTAGTGTCACTGGCCACTGGAGTCACTGAGGTAGTTAAATTAGCCACTGAGGCTGCGTTTAGGGCGATTCCTGCTCCTAAACCAGAAACAATTTTTAATTTAGCCAAAGAAGTAATATCAAAGATAATGGATATCTTATTTGACCACATACCTTAAAATTGTATCATAGTATACTCTGTTGCTGAACTCTTCTTTTGGGAATATATAAACAGTAGGTTTATTAGAAACCTCCTTCTTGTTAATAATCCATCTTTATCACATATGCAAACAAACATTTTACAGACATTTTTTGCAACCTATCATACACCTTCTGTAACTTACTTTAGCCTTCTTGTAAAACTTACAATCAAACAAATATTCCATTAATACTTTATAACTAGCTTGAACCCTCTGACTTGTATCTGGTCCCTTAATTTCCCTTTTGGGACAACCAGGATAAACCTTACAATATGCTTCTTAAGTCTTACAAACTTTTCTTTCTCTGTATTTACCAACATATAAAGAAATACATCTATAGACTGTCTACATCTGTCCTTTTGTTGTTATATATAAGCAAACCCAAAAGAAGCATATCATTTAATGTTGTTTATATATCAGCAATAAAAATCATTTAAGAGATTTAGGAGTCACTTTAAACCTTATGTATTTAAGAACACTTTAAAGCATTGTATTCCCCATGAAGACTTATTATTTTTCCTGATGTAGGGGGGGAGATACTGGTGACTGAGTGCTGGGTCTATTGTTTTAGATCCCCCTTGGTCTCTGGGTAAGAGAGAATTTGTAAGACATTACAAATTTCTTTGGCCTTGGGGTGCTGTCAACCCCAGATACAAAACAGAAGAGACAAAGCAAGCAGAGGACTAAGCCTTGTATTAAAAAAATCAATATTTTGCCTGTCACCTCAAGAGCTACCCAGGCTTTTTCCAAGCTGGTCAGAGGGCTGATCAGAGGGGCCTTGCCGAGCCTTGGGCATCCTTAATCCTCAGCTTTGTGTGTAGCCACGTTCCAGAAGCAGACTGACCTCACTTTCCTTCGAAGATGAGGGTAGCATGCTTTCTTTTTAGAGGTGGCATAGCCCAGATGCAGATGGGACTCCTCTCAGGGCAGTCCTTTACACGACACCCAGGCACCTTTGCCATACCGGCAGGTATAAGGCCTTTAGCTCCTTCCCTCTCTGTATAGGAAGCCATTGGTATCTTGAGGGAGCAAAGACTTATTACCCAAATGCAGGGCTATTAAATGAGCTTTTTCCTGTGTCTGCAATTGTCTCCTTATTTCTGTTGTTGAGACATCCCAAAGGTCAAACTTAAAAGCTGATTAATGGGAGCATTCATTCCAGAGACAAGATATGCATCTCATTTTTGTTAGATCAAACATAATAGCCAGGTCTATATATCTATAAAGGTTTTTTTTTGTACATTGACCCATGTTTACGCTGGCCTTGCTCTGGTAGTCCATTGACCCAATTTTATACTGGACTACACTGGTAACTATATGTCTATGTGAGCTAACAATATTGACAAAAATCAGATAATTTTACCTTTTAGATGACAACATTAACAATTTTATAATTTTAGAGAATAACCTTAATAATTAAAATGAATGTGTTACCTGACCGACCATCAGCTGTATTTTTTTTATACAAGAAGACATTTACTCAATCAGGACAAACAGATGTAAACCAGGTCTTAAGGCTAAAATCTCTGAATTAAAGACAAAAATCTTATTGGTCAGTTCACATACAAATAAAGACACCTTTAACTTTTGATTTCTGAAATCTTTTAGCACATTTAGATGACTCTAGTTTTTAGATATAGACACAATTGGTTTACTTATATTTATCCACTAATTTATTCCTTTTAATAACCAGCCAGTGGATTAAACCATCAATTTTAACAAAACAAATCTTTAGAATGGCATTACAACTTAAACATTTATTACCAGGAAGACAATATGATGGTAGTTGTTTTAACCTGAAGAAACCAAAGTATCTTAATCTTTTAGTGATAATTTTGAAATTAACAAATTTAAACTGTTAGCAATTTAAGCCACATGAACTGAACTGTTTTACTCACTTAACAAACATTTAACAAAATTTTTCTTTAAGAACAAAAACTGTTGGAGACTGAGCCTCCAGGATCGAACCAGTATCAAGAATAAAACATTGACCTTGGTTAGACAAATCCAACCCTTAGTCTAGTTAACACCAAGTGTTAAAACACAAACCCCTGCACTTAGAAAATCTATCATATAAATTGTTATCACAGTTTAGGCTAAAGATAAAAACAAGCTGTATGAGTCCAATATTAATTACCAATTACACAAAGGAATTTTAAAGTCTCTGTATCTTGTAGGACCATATCTCTGTATTTGAAATTTTCATTAAGTCAAACATAAACAATTTTTAATAGATTTAAACCTTTAACAATTTTGAGCAGCATCTAAAATTGCCCTTCTCTCACTAGTTGTGAGAGTCTGATCCTTTATTAATCTCACATCTCTCCAGGAAAGATCAAAGGTCTGATTAAGTTTCTGAAACTTCCCAATATATTTATCTGGACCACCTGAAAATTTTCCTAGATCTGCCTTAATTTGTCTCATATCTTGAAGGGAAAAAGGGGAC
This sequence comes from Muscardinus avellanarius, assembly GCF_963383645.1. NCBI lineage: Eukaryota > Metazoa > Chordata > Mammalia > Rodentia > Gliridae > Muscardinus > Muscardinus avellanarius. Next base: position 49,340,110 of record NC_137804.1, on the reverse strand, counting down.
CTGTACCCAAATAGTTCCTCCAAGTTTATCCCCAGCAGGTACAGCTTGGAGGGTGTAAAGGATGCCTGTGTGCACCCTGAGCATCCAATACGACGGGGTATAGGCCTTCTCTGATCTAGAGTCCCTGAGTAAGGTGCTGAAGGAACATTGGCTATATCTTTTTCCTTTTCTGGAGTTTCTGGGGGAGCCACTGGCATTTGAGTTGTTCCAACCAATGTATTTACACGCTGTTAATCTTCCCTTAAAGCCAGGAATAGTTGTACCTGAGGCAGTTCAGCCCATTTAGCCTTTCCCCTGCAAAAGGCATCTAAGATGATATCACAATTTGCATTTTCCTCGAGGGGAGGGCAGCTTCTATCATCTCCCACCTGATAGAGGCCAGGCACGACTGAAGAAGAAGGCCAAACACTTCTTCCTCAATGTCTGGGGATAAGGATCCCCAGTTGTTCCATTCGCAATCTACTGGGGGTGCTGGTGAGCTTTGGAGATGGGCGGATTTCCCATCGGAAAGACAGGGGGAAAAAATAATGGCGTCCCATAATTTCTCCCACCATCGCAACCTTCCCAGAGCGTCCTCTGGGCTCGCATATCGTTTCATGCATGGCCATAAACGATGATGCTTTAGCCTACCGGGTTCTATCCATGCTCTACCGGCGTGGCTGGAACTGGCATCCGTCGCCACCATTAGACGCCCGGGTCTAATGGCCGAATGTCAGCAAGCTGTGCCCAGCACCCTGACAACCATCGGCACATGCCGCTGTGCATGTACCCCTAGTGCCTGTCTGTGGGCCCTAAATTCCCAAGAGAAGTTTTAGCTGAATAAGCCTGGTTCCGCCCTAGCTGAATAAACCCGGAACCTTTGTTAGATGAGGAGAGGGCTCTGGAGGGAATCCTGGCGAGAGTCTGCTACATTTTGCGTCCCCAGCTTCAAACTTTGTTCCTTCTAAAATAAGCCCGATGTTAAAGCACATTTTAAGTTACCAATCTTTCCCTTTGTCTATTTCTTTGGAGAGGGATTTCTGATATCTGTGAGCTACATTTCCTTCCAAAAGTACAAGGCATCTTCACTAGGATCGAGTAAAGGCACAACTAGTTAATCTCCGCTCAGGTGGAATATTACTGAACTTTTCAGCAGCTACAGAAAACATCCTACAGAAAAACACTAGGAAACCAAGAGATCCACGCGATTACTCACCCTCCGTAGATGAAATCTCGGTGGAAAATGATGTCTCGGTGGGACCTCCAAAATGAAACGGGGGTTTCTTGCGAGAAAACCCCGGCGAGTTCTTGTCTACGGAGAGCGAAGAATGACACCCGCAGACCTCAGGAAGGGGAGTAAAAGGTTTATTGGAAGCAGCAGGGAATGGGGCAAGGGTGGCTGAACACCCCCAAAGGGGCTGGAACTCTGGGTCCAGCAGCTGCCTTCAGGACAATACTTGAGAGTAGCCCAAGCCAATTGCCTTCAGGTGCAGGCTGCTTTCTTCCAGACTCCGCACGATCTGCCAGAAGGGAATAGAGAAAAGTGGCCGAACACCCCATAGGGGCGGTCGGAACTCCGGGGTCCAGTAGCTGCCTTCAGGGTCACTACCCAGTGTCGCCCGAGCCAAGTGCCGTCAATTACAAACTACCTTCTCCCAGAGTCCACGCGATCTGCCAGAAAAGAGGTACAGGTCACCCCTAGGGGCCTGGTCAGCCATGATGTCAAGCAGAGGCCTTCAGGTCACTACTCGAGAGTCGCCCAAGCCACGTGCCCTCAGATGCACTCTGCCTTCTCTCAGGGCCAACACGACCTGCGAGAGAGAGAACAGCTCCCCAGAAGGGGAGGGGGTCCCGAGCGGGAAAGTGACCCCGAGAACGTGAACTTCTAAAGGCTTTCCCACATTGCTTACACACATAGGGCTTCCCACTTGTGTGAATTTGCTCATGTGCTTTAAGGTAATGAGGAACCCTAAAGGCTTTCCCACATTCCTTACACACATAGGGCTTCTCACCAGAGTGAATTCGCTCATGTGCCTGAAGACTATAAGAAAAATTAAATGCTCTCCCACATTCTTTACACACATAAGGCTTCTCACCAGAGTGATTTCTCTCATGTTTCTTAAGGTATTTAGATAATCTAAAGCATTTCCCACATTGCCTACATACAAAAGGCTTCAAACCAGTGTGAAGGAACTTATGTGTCTGAAGGGAGCTGGGATAAGTAAAGGCTTTCCCACACTGCTTACACACATAGGGCTTCTCACCAGAGTGAGTTCCTTCATGCGTCTGAAGATGATAAGAACGCCTAAAGGCTTTCCCACACTGCTTACACACATAGGGCTTCTCACCAGAGTGAATTCGCTCATGCACCTGAAGAGTATAAGAAAAACTAAACGCTCTCCCACATTCTTTACACACATAGGGCTTCTCACCAGAGTGATTTCTCTCATGTTTCTTAAGGTATCTAGAAGAGGTAAAGCCTTTCCCACATTGCCTACATACAAAGGGCTTCAAACCAGTGTGAAGCAACTCATGTGTCTGAAGGGATCTGGGATAACTAAAGGCTTTCCCACAGTGCTGACACACAAAGGGCTTCTCACCAGAGTGAATTTGCTTATGTTTCTGAAGGTAAGGAGAACACTTAAAGGCTTTCCCACACTGCTGACACACGTAGGGCTTCTCACCAGAGTGAATCTGCTCATGCCTCTGAAGTTGACTGGAAGAATTAAAGCCTTTCCCACAGTGCTTACACACATAGGGCTTCTCACCAGAGTGATCTTGCTCATGTGTCTTAAGGTATCTAGAAGAGGTAAAGCCTTTCCCACATTGCCTACATACAAAGGGCTTCAAACCAGTGTGAAGCAACTCATGTGTTTGAAGGGAGCTGGGATAAGTAAAGGCTTTCCCACACTGCTTACACACATAGGGCTTCTCCCTTGTGTGTCTTCGCTCATGTTTCTGAAGGTAAGGAGAACACTTAAAGGCTTTCCCACACTGCTGACACACGTAGGGCTTCTCACCAGAGTGAAGTTGCTCATGTGTCTGAAGGTAACGAGAAGACTTAAAGGCTTTCCCACAGTGCTTACATTCATGGAGTCCATCTCTGCTGGGACTCCCTTCATGCCTCAGAAGGCGTTGGGGGGAACTCAAGGCTGCTCTCCGTTCATTTCTTTTATCAGATTTCTCTCCATATTTCAAACGCGCACATAGTGTTTGTCCAGACTGAGCTCTGTGGGGCTCATTGAAGGATAAATGAGCAGTGAGAACTTCTCCACACAGCTGCCTGTCTCCTGGGGTGACTCCTGGAAGCGTCTTCTTCTTGAGGTCTGGAGACCAGTTAACGGTTGATCCACATTCACTACTGCATTTATGTCCAAGGAATCTCTCTAACGCTTCACTTCTGTTAAAAAAGAAAAAAGAAAAAAAGTAGAATGAGAAGAAAAGACACAAGAAGCACATTACTATTGATGTGTTTAACAAATGATTTTCTATGAGACACAATGGTATTCTGCCTTGTAGGAAAATTTAATTAATTAATTAATTAATTAAATTTATTTATGTACTTATTTATTGGTACTCCTGGGGTTGAAATCCATGGTCATTCTTCCTCCTGGCTACTCTTCCATAACTTGGTTTTAGTATTTTTAAAACAGGGTCTTATTAAGTTTTTGAAACCCACACTAAGCTGCGGAGGTTGGCTTCGAACCTGTGATCCTCCTGTCTCTGCCTCCCAAGTACTGGGATTATAGCGTGCGCCACCACGCCTGGCTCTGGAACTGACTGCACGATACATGCTACAAAGGTGTTCCACTGCACCGCTTAGTTGGTAAATGTCCTAACATATAGGATTCTTGAGATTCAGTGGTTCCACTCTCTCTTCCTCTCGTTACTTGTTATTATTATTATTGCTAATTATTGATGTGGGATGGTTTTAGGAATTAAACCCAGGCATTTCTACATCCAAGCTACAACTCTAGTGCCAAGACATCCTGCTGCCTCGGCATCTATGTGTTGAAGACCCCACTCCACATAGTAAAACTCGGCAAAAAGCCCCGAGAAAGAGGTATCGTCTCTGGCAAAAAATATCCCCCACTTTAGATATCCTTCATAACTATTATTCTCTTGGTATTCTTTTAACTCTCTACACGAATTGCTCTGATGATGTGAGATCAGAAATTGAGTCCGTGGAAATAAACGTCCTTGGCTTTGCTCAATAGTAAGGAAAAAACTGGCCAGAACTCAGATGCTGTGATAAGCATTCCAACTGCAGCAATTACAAAGGGTCTCTGACCCTCACTATCACTAACTTAGGTTAAGCTATTAACTCCGGGCGATAGCTCAGTTTAAGGAAACTTTGTTTACCCTTGAGATCCTGCCTAGAGACAGAGAAGATAAAATTTTGGGTGTGACTTCAAAGCAATTTAACTGATGAACAACTTAGTTGCCAAAATACAATAGAGCCAAGGAGAAAGATTGTTGACCTTCATGCCCAGTGTGAGCGTTCCCCGAAACAGGGAGAATGCCGCATGGCTAGAAATGAAAATGACAAAATAAAGGACAGATATTCTAAATATATATGTATGAAGGAAAGGAAATACCGTAAGAGTAAGAAAGCACTTTTTCATGAAAAAGAGCTTATCATAAGAACGTCCCGACTGGGAAAGAAAGGAATTAGAAAGTTAGAAGCAGGTTGCAGAGGGTTTGTGATAAGGAAATGGATTATTAGAGACCAATAGGCCTTTAATAGGCTTTTTGTCTAAAAAAGAGTGTTCAGCAGTCAAGGAAATACATCTGACAACTAAATCCAAGAACTTCACAGTGTTATTTGTGGTGTCTTATTTGCCAAGCTGTGTTGTGAGTTTTTGTAAGCTTTCAGACTTTGCTTGTCATTTGGATATAGATGGAAACTTCAAAAAAGAAAGCAAAAGAAGATTCCATGAGAAGGCGTATTCTCCAAGCCCTGGGCCTTGGGCGTGCCTGTATTACCTTTGGAATTTACCTTTGGACCTGCCCTGCTGCGATATCGGAGGAGTTAATCTCCTAAATGCTGGACTAGTCATTTACTTTGTTTATATGTAATTTACTATTGTTTTGCTGTGATTGCCCCCCTTCCCTTTCTTTTTTCTCCTATTATTAATCTCACTGGTGAAGGGTATAAATTTCTCTGGGTTCCTGTAATAAATTGTCATTGGCTCAAGAAGCCTTTGTCCACCTCAAATTCTTTCCCAAGCGTCGTACCTAAAAACTTAGGGAATTCATAGAGGGGAAAGAATTGCTGCAGAGAGGTTTCTGCAGGACATCACCTGCCTTTTGCCCCATCTTTCTGAGGCTCCCGGTCGCGAGTGGACTTGCCCCCACAGGACTGAGCTCGTCGGTAACACTCTAGCCTCTTATTACCTTTAGTTGTGAAACAGGGTCTCACTAAGTTTCTGAGGCTGCCCTTGAACCTATCATTCTTCTGCCTCGGCCCCCCAAGTCCCAGGATTACAAGTGTTCACCACCAAACTGTGCGTTGCTTTCTTCTGGGAGTGAAATCACCTTAGATTTCTCCTGGAATTTTTATAGTCATCTTTAATGTTCTGCTCTTCCCGGTCATGACCTAAAATGTAGACCCAAAAAGGATTATTATAAATTATTACAAACCCGAGCGTGGTGGCGCACGCTTGTAATCCCAGCATTCTGGAGGCTGAGATGGGAGGATTGTGGTTCGCGGACAGGCTCAGCTACTTAGCGAGGCCCTCTGCAACGCAGTGAGACCTGGTTTCCAAACACAGAATAAAAAACAGGGCAGGGGTTGTAGCTTGGAGGTCAAATGCCCTGGGTTCTATCCCAGACCCACATAAAAATAAATAATAAATGAAGCCGGGTGTGGTGGCGCACGCTTGTAATCCCAGCATTCGGGAGGCTGAGACCTGGAGGATCACGGTTCGCGGACAGCCTCAGCTACTTAGTGAGGCCCTCTGCAACTCAGTGAGACCCGGTTTCAAAATAAAGAATAAAAAATTGGGCAGGGGGTGTAGCTCAGAGGTCAAATGCCCCTGGGTTCCATCACCAGACCCGCAAAAAAAATAATAATAATAATAATAAATGAATTAATCAATTAATTAAATAAATAAATAATTAGAACAATCCACAAAAATATTAAATTGGAGACTGTATGTGTGATACCATAAATGCGATGCTAAACAGTCTATTTACCAACTATTTCCTTCCAATGTTTCAAATCATGCCACGGCTCTGAAGAGCAAAAAGCGTGTGCTCTCCATTGACTAATGCCGGGAAGGACGCCACCCTTACCTACGCAGGCCAGGTGCCTCAAGGTTTCCTGCATCACATCACGGTAGAGGTTCTTTTGAGATGGGTCCAGCAAAGCCCACTCCGCCTTGGTGAAGGTCACAGCCACATCCTTAAAAGCCACCAACACCTAAAACATCACATATTTATAGGATGAGGGGTGAGGCTCAGATCACTGCACATCTTACCAACTTCACGAGACGTTCACAGGATGCTCTGTTCCTAAAGTCCCCTCCATGTCTTGCTCAGCACACTCTCACGCTCCATCCCTCCCCACATCGTGTCCTGCAGCAATACTGATATAAGGCTCAAACTATTTGGCAATTCCACAGCAGATCAGCAAACACACAGTCTTTCAGGGTCATCTCGACGTTTCCTTGTTCACTGTAACATCTCTCAAAACAAAGTCCTGGCTGGATGTGGTTACCTGCGCCTATAATTCAGTACTTGGGAGACTGAGACAGGACAATAGCAGGTTTAGGCCTGCCTCAGCACCTTACAGAGCTCCTGGTTCAAAGGAAAAGTGAAATCAAGTGTGCGTGCAGATTCAAAGCCAGCATCAGCCACTCAGTGAGGCTCTCAGCAACTTACTGAGACCTTATTTCCCAACTGTATAAAACATAGATCTGGGAGTGTAGTCTGGAGGTAGAAGGGCCCTGGGTTCCATCCCCAGTAAGACACACACAGACACCCACACACCCACCACACACACACACACACACACCCACACACACACTTAGCTGAATTACAGAACGCAAATGTAGTAGAACTCAAATTATCAAAATAAAAGGTTGGAATTTCCCTTTTCCTTGGGGAGTGTTTCCCAAACAAGATTTTATTTATTTATTTATTTATTTATTTATTTATTTATTTATTTTGCGGGTCTGGGGATGGAAACCAAAGGCAGTTGACTTCTGAGCTACACCCCCTGCCCTATTTTTTATTCTTTATTCTGAAACCGAATCTCACTGAGTTGCAGAGGGCCTAACTAAGTAGCTGAGGCTGTCCTTCAACCGCGACAATCTGGTCTCAGCCTCCCGAATGCTGGGATTACAAGCCTGCGCCAACAAGCCTTGCTCCAAAAAAGATTTTAGAGACAAAGAAAATTCTAGAGCCTGAGGAGGAGGAGAATGGGTCTCTCTGCAATCAGCTTCAGGCCATTTTCCATGCAGTTAATTCCTGCTTTCCAGCCCCTGGGGCTTAAACAGAGACATTTCAACCTCCCACCTCAGAAATAAGGGGGATTACACCCTGCAGGTCTGTGGTATAAAAACCAGAAAGTATTCAAGTGTCCCATCCCTCTTGTCAGGCTGATGCTGTTCACACTAGAAGGGACTCCCCACTAGCGCCATCTCCTGGTGGCCTAGGGCAGGGCTGGCCAGGGACTGGCCAGGCACTCTTTTCTCTGCTCAGCACCAGCTGTGAGGAGGGAGCAGGAAACTCCTAAACCCAGACCCTGAGCTAGGATGGAACACAGACAGGCAGCTTGGGGAGGCAGGTGTCCAGGCCACTGTCTGTAAGAGCCACACGTGTCAGGCAGTCACCTGGGCACACTATTCTAACCTCACCCGCAGGTGTAACAAACTCCTCTCTTCCACCCTAACTGGCCTTGGGCTGACCACTGCAGAGAATGTCTACAACACAGACATCCAGGAGGCCATCTTTCCTTAAGTCTCTCTCCTCCCCCCAGGCCTGAGTTTAGACCACCTAGTCTGGGGGGCTCACGCCCTTCTTTTATTGTTATTCTAACAAGCCCACACCCTCAAAACCTCCCCAGTCTCGGAAGTGAAGTCCCACCCTCCTCCTCTCTCCTCCATCTCTGCCCTGCAGGCTCCAGCTTATAAAGAAAGTCCTTTCTCCTCCACACTGACAAGTTTGCACACTTCCATTCGGGCGTTCCCCTCCAGCAACCTTCCCTTTATCTAAAGTCCTATGGAGCCTGGCCACCACGCCCATGCCCCACCTTGGGAGGGGGACACAGGACACAGGAGGATCGCAGAGCATCTAAGCCAGCCTCAGTGGCTTAAAGAGACCGTTTCCAAATAAAAAATAATAAAAAAAAAATAGGTCTGGGAGTGTAGCCCCGAGGTAAAAGGGTTCCATCCCCCGTACCATAAAAAAAAAAAGTCATTTCTTTTCTAACTTTCATAGTCTACTTGCAGAGGCCCTGCCGTCTCCTGCCCTCCCTCCCACCCACGCGGGCGTGTGGCCCCTTCCCCAGAGTCTGGGCTGGGTTGGCGTCAGGATGCTCAGGGATTCACTGCAGCCGAGCAGAGCGGGGCTGGGGACAGGCCGTGCGCTGAGACCTGCTCCAGACCCTTAGAGACCGGGATGGTGTCCGCCTGGGGAGGTCTGAGGATGGGGACCGTGTCGCTGCTCGGAGTCGGGTCAGGACCCTCCCCCGCGGGCCCCACAATGAAGGGCTGGGGCCGAGCTGCCCGCGGGGCTCCCGGCTGACCAGGTCCAGCTGCCACGTGGAAGGACACGCGGAGCTGCTCTCCGTCCGCAGGGCGGGCTCCCACTGCGGCGGCTCCCCCCCCCCTCCAGTCCCCCATCCTGGCCCTGGTCCATCCTCACCATTTTTGGCTCTGGGCCCCGCAGTCCCGCCCAGGGCTCCCGGCTGCAGTGGCGTCAGGGCCGAGCTCTGGGCCTGAGCGCTCTTAGCAAGCAGGGAGCTCTGGTCCCGAGGATGGCGAGGTGCATCCAAAGGTCCAGGGTGCTGCGCTGCCGCCACGCCCCTGCCGCCTCCGCTCCTCATTGGACAAGCCCTGTAATGCCTGCAGCGTCTGATTGGATGGTGATGCGGGACACTGGCCAATAGTGACAGGTACGGCCCACAGAGGGCCCAGAGGAGCCAGAGGACAGGTTGAGCCTCAGCGCATGTATTTGCTCCTTGGCCAAGTGTCCCGGGAGACTCCAGCTCCAGGACTGTCGGAACTCCGTGGCTCTGGTCCACACCGGCTTGGTGCCAGGAGAGGTGGAGATCTGTTGTACCCACACATTTGGTGTCAGAGTGTGGTGTGTAACCGGGCTTGGTGCCACAGGGCTGTAATATTAATACTTGGGAGGCTGAGTGGGAAATCGCAGTGTCCAGGCCAACCTCAGCAACTTAGGAAGTCCTTGTTTCAATGTTTTCAAAAGGGTGGGGTTTTTCCTCAGTGGTAGAATCCCCCTGGGTTCATTCCCAAGGATGATGGTGTTGGGTGTGGGGAAGAGTGTGGTGGGTACATTCAGTGCTCTCTCTCTTCTCTCCTCCCCTCCCCTCCCCTCCTCCTCCTCCTCCTCCTCCTCTTCTTCTTCTTCTCCTTCTCCTTCTTCTTCTCCTTCTTCTTTCTCTCTCTCTCTCTCTCTCTCTCTCTCTCTCTCTCTCTCTCTCTGTCTCTCTCTGTCTCTCTGTCTCTCTCTGCAATTATAACACCCTGCATTCCGCATCTGAGGTCAGTCTCCAATCTGACTCCTTACCCCACTCCAAGGACCCACACCCACCACTGTGCCCTTTTCCGCAGGTTTAGCGAGAATTGAGAGACTGGAGAGTTTGAAGGATTGTTCCATTGGAAGCCTTTATTAGCTGGCTGGTGGCGGTGCCCTCAGTCCAGAAATCTGACTGGAGGGGCGCGTGACTGGCTGGGGTGGGGGTTTATAAGGGAGAAAACCACATGGGGTGAGCCAGCTATTAAGCAGGCAGGTTACAGAAGCAGAAACTGGCCCTCTCTTATCTGGCATGCAGGGACCTGCTGTCTGGGCAGGGGCGGGGGCAGCCTGGGCTGTGACATGACGAAGGCATTTGTCTCGGGTTGGTGTCCTTGTGGCCTGTGGCACTGTATTTGTAGGAGGTGACAATTGCGTTCTCCTCCCCCTTCTTAAAGTCTGTCCTGTCCCACTGGCTGATACAGCGGCCACATGTGCTGGCCAGCCCAATGCTGCCCACGTCCCCTCTGGATCTGCACATAGTTTTCCCGCCCAATGGTGAAGCGGATTTGCTCAGAGCCCGGCGTGATGGTGAACTGGGACTTGCACTTGAGTCCGGGGGCCAGTGCCTGCTTGGCCACAGCCGCCGAACATCCCATGTCCTTGTAGCTGGAATTGGTGCAGCTGCCGATAAGACCACACGGATGTCCAGAGGCCATCCTTCCTTCTCCGCCACAGAACCAACGCTGGCCACAGGGTGAGCCAGGTCGGGGGTTAAGGGCCCATGGATGTGTGGCTTCAGCTCATGAGGCTAATTTCAATCACTTGGTCATACTGGCAACCAGGGTCGGGTGCCAGGTGAGCCTTGAATTTTTCAGCGAGACTGGTAATGTCTGTGCAGCCCGTCTTGCTCAGCTAACGTCTTCATCCTGTGGCTTTAGGGACACTGACGCTGTGGCCTCAAATTCAGCGCCCATGTTGCAGATTGTCGCCAGGCCAATGCAGGAGATGGAGTCTATGCCAGGCCCGTGGTACTCCTCAATGGTGCCTCTGCCACCTTTCACTGTGAGGACGCCTGCTTCCTTGAGGAGCACATCTTTGGGTGAGGTCCAACCAGAGAGGGATTCCATCAAGCTTTATGCCAATCACCTTAGGGCACTTCAGCTCCCAGGGGATCCCAGCCATGACATCACACTGCATCGGCACCCCCAACTCCAATGCAGATGCCCCCAGGCCACCACTGTTGGGGGTGTGGTAGTCACTGTCAATCAGATGAACCCCAGGATATGCAGTTTTCCAGAATGATCTCGTGAATGATTCCAGATCCAGGCCTCCAGATGCCCACCCCATACTTGGCACCCACTGTTACAAGGAAATTATACACTTCCTGCTCTATGTCCTTGGCCTGGCGCAGGTCCTTCTCGCTTCCCAGTTGGGATCGACTTATCCTTAGCTCAGGACAAGGACCCATACTTTGCATCTTTTTTGGCTTTTGTGGTTTTTATGCTTTTAATTGGAAATTATTCCCAAGCGTCTAACAAAGATCCCTGGGGACAGTATCCCCTAAACCATAACATCTCAGATCATAAAAGAACTCACAGGACTCTGGAGAACAAGTTGTTCACCATTACCTGTTCTGAGGAGAGACACAGCCCAAGAACTCAGTGTGGACCAGGCTCCCAGGGCACAACAGAGGTAAGAGCAGGAGTAAAATTTTGAGCCTCACCTGTGGTCCCACTGCAATTTGAACAGATGAAGAAACCTGTGGCGATCAGTCCTCAAGGGAGACTCTTTTAGGGACTGTCCAGTAGAAAAGGATTGTAAATTTGCCATTTTCTTTAGGTCAGATCTTTAAACTGACACCAGTAAGAATTTGCTGGTAATCAAAGAGAATTTTAGGTAGTCAAAGAGAAGGGCCAGGCGTGGTGGCATAGGCTTGTAATCCTAGCTTTCTGGAGGCTGAGAGAGGAGGACTGTGGTTCGTGGCCAGCCTCAGCTACTTAATGATGCCCTTTGCAACGCAGTGAGACCCTGTTTAAAAATAAAGAATAAAAAAAAGAGTAGGGCTGGGGATGCAGCTAGGACGTAGAATGCCCCTGGTTTTCAAACCCAGTACTGAAAAAAAAAAAAGTGAACCACTGAACACAATAAATTCCTAAGTATTGGACTTTTTTAAACCATTTCTTTGCACTTGTGTTTTCTGCATGATCTCATACAAGTTGTTGGCAATGAACTCTTCATATTTCACATCTTAAGAGGACTCTGCTATAAGCGATATTGTCACAGGACCGGGGAATTCTTTATTATGACAGATAACTTCTTTACACTTTACACAGCTGTAAGGTTTTCATCCAGTGAGCCTCATTACAGGTGGAGTACCTCAGGACTTGGCCCGTCTCTTTGCTCAGGGTTTCCCCCATACCGTGTTTTTGCGTATCTGTGAACTGGTCCAACATCACAAGGGACGTTCCTCCAAGCGTTACGTAGACAGGGGCCTCTCAACTGCGCGTCCTTCTGTGAGAGGGAAGCCTCCCCAGTGTGCATTGGGGTTACTCTAATGTGTGAGTTCTTTCATGTCTGTACATTGACCTGTACGGTGTGAATGCTTTCCCACAGTGCGTACACATAGCGCTTCTCACCAGAGTGGATTCGCTCATGAATCATGAGGTAATAGAACACATAAAGGCTTTCCACAGTGCTTACAAACAGGGCTTCTCACCACAGTGAATTTGCTCATGTCTCTTAAAGTAATGAGATCTCCTAAAGGCTTTCCCACATTGCTTACACACATAGGGCTTCTCAACAGAGTGAATTCGCTCATGTGCTTTAAGGTAATGAGAAACCCTAAAGGCTTTCCCACATTGCTTACACACATAGGGCTTCTCAACAGAGTGAATTCGCTCATGTGCTTTAAGGGAATGAGGAAACCTAAAGGCTTTCCTACATTGCTTACACACATAGGGCTTCTCAACAGAGTGAATTTGCTCATGTTTCTTAAGGTATTTAGATAATCTAAAGCCTTTCCCACATCTCCTACATACAAAGGGCTTCAAACCAGTGTGAAGGAACTCATGTGTCTGAAGGGAGCAGAAATAACGAAAGGCTTTCCCACACTGCTTACACACATAGGGCTTCTCAACAGAGTGAGTTTGCTCATGTGTCTTAAGATATTTAGAAGATGTAAAGCCTTTCCCACATCTCCTACATACAAAGGGCTTCAAACCAGTGTGAAGCAACTCATGTGTCTGAAGGGAGCTGGGATAACGAAAGGCTTTCCCACACTGCTTACACACATAGGGCTTCTCCCTTGTGTGTCTTCGCTCATGTTTCTGAAGGTAAGGAGAACACTTAAAGGCTTTCCCACACTGCTGACACATGTAGGGCTTCTCACCAGAGTGAATTCGCTCATGTTTCCGAAGGTAGCGAGACCACTTAAAGGCTTTCCCACAGTGCTTACATTCATGGAGTCCATCTCTGCTGGGACTCTCTTCATGCCTCAGAAGGCGTTGGGGGGAACTCAAGGCTGCTCTCCGTTCATTTCTTTTATCAGATTTCTCTCTATATTTCAAACGCGCACAGAGTGTTTGTCCAGACTGAGCTCTGTGGGGCTCATTGAAGGATAAATGACCAGTGAGAACTTCTCCACACAGCTGCCTGTCTCCTGGGGTGACTCCTGGAAGCGTCTTCTTCTTGAGGTCTGGAGACCAGTTAACGGTTGATCCACATTCACTACTGCATTTATGTCCAAGGAATCTCTCTAACGCTTCACTTCTGTTAAAAAAGAAAAAAGAAAAAAAGTAGAATGAGAAGAAAAGACACAAGAAGGCACATTACTATTGATGTGTTTAATAAATGATTTTCTATGAGACACACTGGTTTTCTGCCTTGTAGGAAAATTTAATTAATTAATTAATTAAATTTATTTATGTACTTATTTATTGGTACTCCTGGGGTTGAAATCCATGGTCATTCTTCCTCCTGGCTACTCTTCCATAACTTGGTTTTAGTATTTTTAAAACAGGGTCTTATTAAGTTTTTGAAACCCACACTAAGCTGCGGAGGTTGGCTTCGAACCTGTGATCCTCCTGTCTCTGCCTCCCAAGTACTGGGATTATAGCGTGAGCCACCACGCCTGGCTCTGGAACCGACTGCACAATACATGCTACAAAGGTGTTCCACTGCACCGCTTAGTTGGTAAATGTCCTAACATCTAGGATTCTTGAGATTCAATGGTTCCACTCTCTCTTCCTCTTGTTACTATTGTTATTATTATTATTGCTAATTATTGATGTGGGATGGTTCTAGGGATTAAACCCAGGCATTTCTACATCCAAGCTACAACTCTAGCCTCTTATTACCTTTAGTTGTGAAACAGGGTCTCACTAAGTTGCTGAGGCTGCCCTTGAACCTGTCATTCTTCTGCCTCGGCCCCCCAAGTCCCAGGATTACAAGTGTTCACCTCCGAACTGTGCGTTGCTTTCTTCTGGGAGTGAAATTACCTTAGATTTCTCCTGGAATTTTTATAGTCATCTTTAATGTTCTGCTCTTCCTGGTCATGACCTAAAATGTAGACCCAAAAAGGATTATTATAAATTATTACAAAACCGAGCGTGGTGGCACACGCTTGTAATCCCAGCATTCTGGAGGCTGAGACGGGAGGATTGTGGTTCGTGGACAGGCTCAGCTACTTAGCGAGGCCCTCTGCAACTCAGTGAGACCTGGTTTCCAAATACAGAATAAAAAACAGGGCACGGGTTGTAGCTTGGAGGTCAAATGCCCTGGGTTCTATCCCAGACCCACATAAAAATAAATAATAAATGAATTAATCAATTAATAAATAAATAATTAGAACAATCCACAAAAATATTAAATTGGAGGCTCTATGTGTGATACCATAAATGCGATGCTAAACAGTCTATTTACCAAATATTTCCTTCCAATGTTTCAAATCATGCCACGGCTCTGAAGAGCAAAAAGCGTGTGCTCTCCATTGACTAATGCAGGGAAGGACACCACCCTTACCTACGCAGGCCAGGTGCCTCAAGGTTTCCTGCATCACATCGCGGTAGAGGTTCTTTTGAGATGGATCCAGCAAAGCCCACTAGGCCTTGGTGAAGGTCACGGCCACATCCTTAAAAGCCACCAGCACCTAAAACATGTCACATATTTCTAGGATGAGGGGTGAGGCTCAGATCACTGCACATCTTACCAACTTCACGAGACGTTCACAGGATGCTCTGTTCCTAAAGTCCCCTCCATGTCTTGCTCAGAACGCTCTCACGCTCCTTCCCTTCCCACATCGTGTCCTGCAGCAATACTGATATAAGGCTCAAACTATTGGTAATTCCACAGCAGAACAGTAAACGCACAGTCTTTCAGGGTCATCTCGACTTTTCCTTGTTCACTGTGACATCTCTCAAAACAAAGTCCTGGCTGGATGTGGTTACCTGCACCTATAATTCAGTTCTTGGGAGACTGAGACAGGACAATAGCAGGTTTAGGCCTGCCTCAGCACCTTACCGAGGTCCTGGTTCAAAGGAAAAGTGAAATCAAGTGTGCGTGCAGATTCAAAGCCAGCATCAGCCACGCAGTGAGGCTCTCGGCAACTTACTGAGACCTTATTTCCCAACAGTATAAAACATAGATCTGGGAGTGTAGCCTAGAGGTTGAAGGGCCCTGGGTTCCATCCCCAGTAAGACACACACAGACACACACACACACACACACACACACACACACACACACACACACACACACACACTTAGCTGAATTACAGAACACAAATGTAGTAGAACTCTAAAATTATCAAAATAAAAGGTTGGAATTTCCCTTTTCCTTGGAGAGTATTTCCCAAACAAGATTTTATTTATTTATTTATTTGTTTGTTTGTTTATTTATTTATTTTGCGGGTCTGGGGATGGAACCCAAAGGCAGTTGACTTCTGAGCTCTGCAATCGGCCTCAGGCCACTTTCCATGCAGTTAATTCCTGCATTCCAGACCCTGGGGCATAAACAGAGACATTTCAACCTCCCACCTCAGAAATTAGGGGGATTACACCTACCAGGTGTGTGGTATAAAAACCAGAAAGTATTCAAGTGTCCCATCCCTCTTACCAGGCTGATGCTGTTCACACTAGAAGGGACTCCCCACTAGCGCCATCTCCTGGTGGCCTAGGGCAGGGCTGGCCCAGGGACTGGCGAGGCACTCTTTTCTCTGCTCAGCACCAGCTGTGAGGAGGGAGCAGGAAACTCCTAAACCCAGACCCTGAGCTAGGATGGAACACAGACAGGCAGCTCGGGGAGGCAGGTGTCCAGGCCACTGTCTGTAAGAGCCACACGTGTCAGGCAGTCACCTGCGCACACTATTCTAACCTAGCCCGCAGGCGTAACAAACTCCTCCGTTCCACCCTAACTGGCCTTGGGCTGACCACTGCAGAGAATGTCTACAACACAGGCATCCAGGAGGCCATCTTTCCTTAAGTCTCTCTCCTCCCCCCAGGCCTCTGAGTTTAGACCACCCAGTCTGGGGGGCTCACGCCCTTCCTTTATTTTTATTCTAACAAGCCCACACCCTCAAAACCTCCTCATTCCAGGAAGTGAAGTCCCACCCTCCTCCTCTCTCCTCCATCTCTGCCCTGCAGGCTCCAGCTTATAAAGAACAGTCCTTTCTCCTCCACACTGACAAGTTTGCACACTTCCATTTGGGCGTTCCCCTCCAGCAACCTTCCCTTTATCTAAAGTCCTATGGAGCCTGGCCACCACGCCCATGCTCCACCTTGGGAGGGGGACACAGGACACAGGAGGATCGCAGAGCGTCTAAGCCAGCCTCACTGGCTTAAAGAGACTCTTTTTCCAAATAAAAAATAATAAAAAAAAATAGGTCTGGGAGTGTAGCCCCTAGGTAAAAGGTTTCCATCCCCAGTACCATAAAAAAAAAGTAATTTCTTTTCTAACTTTCATGGTCTCCTTGCAGAGGCCCAGCCGTCTCCTGCCCTCCCTCCCACCCACGTGGGCGTGTGGCCCCTTCCCCAGAGTCTGGGCGTGGGTTGGCGTCAGGATGCTCAGGGATTCACTGCAGCCTAGCAGAGCCGGGCTGGGGACCGGCTGTCCGCTGAGACCTGCTCCAGACCCTTAGAGACCAGGAATTGTCTCCGCTTGGGGAGGTCTGAGGATGGGGACCTTGTCGCTGCAATGAGTCGGGGTCAGGACCCTCCCCAGCGGGCCCCACAATGAAGGCTGGGGCCGAGCTGCCCGCGGGGCTCCCGGCTGACCAGGTCCAGCTGCCACGTGGAAGGACACGCGGAGCTGCTCTCCGTCCACATGGCGGGCTCCCTCTGCGGCGGCTCCCGCCCCCTCTCCAGTCCCCCATCCTGGCCCTGGTCCATTCTCACCATTTTTGGCTTCTGGGCCCCGCAGTCCCGCCCAGGGCTCCCGGCTGCAGTGGCGTCAGGGCCGAGCTCTGGGCCTCAGCGCTCTTAGCAAGCAGGGAGCTCTGGTCCCCAGGATGGCGCGGCGCATCCAAAGGTCCAGGGTGCTGCGCTGCCGCCACGCCCCTGCCGCCTCCGCTCCTCATTGGACAAGCCCTGTAATGCGTGTAGCCTCTGATTGGATGGTGATGCGGGACACTGGCCAATAGTGACAGGTACGCGGCCCACAGAGGGCCCAGAGGAGCCAGAGGACAGGTTGAGCCTCAGCGCATGTATTTGCTCCTTGGCCAAGTGTCCCAGGAGACTCCAGCTCCAGGACTGTCGGAACTCCGTGGCTCTGGTCCACACCGGCTTGGTGCCAGGAGAGGTGGAGATCTGTTGTACCCACACATTTGGTGTCAGAAGTGTGCTGTGTAACCGGGCTTGGTGCCACAGGGCTGTAATATTAATGCTTGGGAGGCTGAGTGGGAAATCGCAGTGTCCAGGCCAACGTCAGCAACTTAGGAGTCCTTGTTTCAATGTTTTCAAAAGGGTGGGGTTTTTCCTCAGTGGTAGAATCCCCCTGGGTTCATTCCCAAGGATGATGGTGTTGGGTGTGGGGAAGAGTGTGGTGGGTACATACAGGTCTCCCTCTGTCTGTCTGTCTGTCTGTCTCTCTCTCTGCAATTATAACACCCTGTGTTCCTCATCTGAGGTCAGTCTCCAATCTGACACCTTGCCCCACTCCAAGGACCCACACCCACCACTGTGCCCTTGTCTGCAGGTTTAGCGAGAACTGAGAGACTGGAGAGTCCGAGGGATTGTGCCAATGGAAGCCTTTATTAGCTGGCCGGCGGCAGTGCCCTCAGTCCAGAAATCTGACTGGAGGGGCGCGCGACTGGCATGGGTAGGGGTTTATAAGGGAGAAAACCACATGGGGTGAGCCAGGTATTATGTAGGCAGCTTTAGAGAAGGATAAATTGGCCCTCTCTTATCTGGCATGCAAGGTCTTGCTATCGTGGAAGGGCTGGGGTGCTCTGGGCTCCACCCAAGGTCAGAGTTAGGGGAGGAATTCTTTACCACAAAGCACAGGGATTCCAGGTGCAGAGATAGGCCTTTTTTTTTTTTTTTTTTTTCCTGAGACAAAATGCTGTAACTGTGTTTATTGATGAATCCAGGGCTTCTGGTGAGGCCCTGGTGGGAGGGGCAAGGGCGAGGTGTTTCGGAATGGAATGTTGGAGGTGGCTTGGTGTTCTGGAGCTCCAGTGGGCAGGGCAAGGCCTCTGGTACTCGCCGCACCCAGACGCCCCCCAGACTGAGGTGGAGGGCAGGCAGGCGCTGGGGCGGCTGGCCCAAGCGGCCCGCACACGTGCGCACACACACACACACACACACACACACACACACACACACACACGAGAGAGACCCAAGGCTGGTTCCAAAACTCCAACCAGTGCAAACGACTTAGTACAAACTTAACAGGGGACAGGAGGGGAAACAGAGTCACGGATGCTTTGAATCTCTCAAGCAGAGAAACAAGGACAGACATGAAACGAGAAGACAGTGGAGAAAAGGAGGAAAAGAGAGGAGGGAGGCGCGATGGTGATCCTGGACGCGGCAGGCGGCTGCGAGATGGTCCCCGGGGCGGGGGCTGCGGGTCTGGGCTGCTGTGGTGTTCCCAAGGTCTGTTCCTCCAGCTTCACCTTCTAGAGCGATTCGTGAGTCAAGTAATGTAGCGTACTGGTTCCGAGCCAGCACGGCTTATAAATCTTCACCCAGAGCTAGATGGACTTGACGAAGTCCCCGGGTTTGAAGGCCCAGACATGAGCTGGGTAGCACCATTTCTTTTCATCTTGAAGGTCCAAGGGGGTGGGGTCTAGAGAGCAGCAGTGATGTGTGAGCTCTTTCGGAAACGCAAAGGAACAGACCCCTCCTGGTGGCAGCCTCCCCGCAGTGCCAGCCTGCAATGTTCTGGAAGGCGGTGGATGCAGGTCCTCCTTCTTCCCTCTCCATCACACCGGACAATATCATGTCTTTTTTTTTTTTTTGGTGGTACTGGGGTTCCTGGAAGCCCTTCTACCTCCGGGCTACACTCCCAGACCTATTTTTACATTTTTATTTAGAAACAGGGTCTCCTAAGGCAGCGCGCGCGGCTAGCTTCGAACCTGCGCCATCCTCCTGTCTCTGCCTCCCAAGCGCGGGGATTACAAGCGTGCGCCACCACGCCCGGCCAATATCATGTCTTTCTTACTTGTCAACGCACCTGGCATCCTGGCCTTCGAGGGCTGGCAGCGTGTGTACCCCTGCTAGAGACTTGGCCTGGTCTCTAGTTCGAGCGCCGAGGCACCGATCCCGCTCCGTTGCTGCCCGAGGCCCGCCCGTGGCCAAGGGCTCTAGAAGCCAATGCCCCTCTGGCTCGCCACCCGGCCACTGCACCCCAGCCTGCCTGCGCCCCAACCTCCCCCCTCAGACGCACACGCACTCCTCGCCTCGCCTGGTCCTCGCCCCGTGCCCTTGGCTCCCCTGGTTGCTGTCCTGTCTGCCATGCCAGACCCAGGGGCTGAGCGGTTAGAGCATACAGTGTCACGAAGTCCACTGTGGCCCTCTCCGCGCCAGCCCCTGGGCCGCAGTGCCGCTTGGGAACGGTGTATCCGCAGGCCGGGCCCTCTGCAGCCTCCCTGCTGCGGTATCTCTCCGGAGCCCGCCACCCGCGGCCACCGCTCCCCCCATGGAGTCCTGCTGCGGACTGCCCCTCTTTCCCGCTCTCCAGCCCTGGACGCCCTGGCCCGGGCCCAGCCAGGCCCTGCCAGAGCCAATCTGTATACTTCTCCTAAGTGGATTGCAGTGGGTGAGATGTGGTGGCGGCTAAGCCCTCCATGTTCTGTGACCCCCCCCCCGTCCCTCTTTGTCGGACCCAGGCCTGGCCTAGTGTTGCACGTGCTAGGTGGATCCCCTCGGGCTGTCCCCAGGGTCTCCTGTCACCTCCCTGGGGACAATACTGGTGGCCCTCGTCTTCTCTGCCCCGCTCTAAGTGCTCTTCCCGCCTGGAACGGCCCGTGGCCCCCCAGTCTCGCCCCGTCTCGGCTCCCCCCGAGAAGATGTCTCCTTTGCTAAAGGTCTTCCTCTTCCTGCCTCTCTGCCGGGAGGCCAGCCGCTTCTCCTCGCGGGTCCTCGCTCTCATAACCTCCTTCTTCCAGGAGGCCAGGGAGGGGAGGCCCAGAGAGGGGAAGGGACTCACCTGCCCGGCAGATGGCTGTCCTCACCTGCCATATCGCCCAGGCTTGGGGGTCAGACCCTGCCCAACAGCTCCCCCTTGTCCGACCAGCCGCCACGTCCTGTAACCAAAAGTGACAGGGATGAATGTCTGGCTACCCCTTCCTCTCCGACCCTAGCTCAGGCCCATCAGCCCCACACGATGCTGCCCACCGCCACCTCTGCCCGCCTGAGCTAGCCCTGCAAGCTTCACCGCCCCTGCCAGACTCCAGCTAGCCAAGGTGCTCCTTGGCCCCCACGCCTCTCCTCCAGCACCCCATCTTCCCCAGTTTCCCTGCTTCCCCTTTACCCCATCCCACCCCCACCCCCCACCCACCCATGCCAAGATCGGCCTTTGTGATGACAGGTGTGGCCTTTAAGGGCCTTTAGTCTAAGAAAGAATGCACCCTGCAGGGTATAATGAGGTTTCTAAATTTTAAAGCTGTATTTTTCTCCTTTCTTTCCAGTTTGTCTTCTTTTACTTCTGCCCTTCAGTGCAGCACTTCCTGGGCTCCACACGCCCACCCTTGACCTCTACATTCTCTCCTCTACTCCCTTCATCCAGGCCGTGGTACCTGGGGATGAACCTGTGCAGATTCAACCCCTGAAAGACACCCCCTCCCCATGGTTTTAACTATTTTCTTTTCTTGCAAGAACAAAAGGTTCTCTAAAATCCTCAGCCGCCACTCAGGTATCAGGCAGAATAAAAACTTCGCAACTGATAGCGAGACTTAAGGTTTAAACTTATTTAGGACTATTTAACTTAAAAAATACTCTTGTGACAATTTTATTATTAATTAACACAAACTTATTTAAGATTTTGACTATTATTGACTTATAATTATTACACACAATATGATTGATCACCATTATTAGTTTAAGCAATTACTTAGCAACGACACCACACTGCACTCTCATAGCACACTTTGTTATAAAACTTAACCTAAAATTTTAAACGTAACTTGGTCAGTGGTGCACTTCCCTTTGACCTTGACGAGGATCTGCAGGTCCTCAGGTCTTTGCCGTCCCACTTATCAAAAGGCTCCAGGAGCTGCAGGCGCGGGCTGGCTGGCGGGGCTCACTTCCACCCCTGCCCACTGCTGTCTCGGGGGTGCTGGTAGGTGTCCTGCCCTGCATCGATCTTCGTGCGGGGAAGCTCATCTGCGTCCTGGCCTCCAGCTTAAACTTCTTGCTATCCTAGCCTGTCAGGAAGTCAGTTTCTGGATTGAACTTGAGGGTCCCCGTAATGGCCAGGGCTGTGACCATCTCGGGGGACGTGACGAAGGCATTTGTCTCGGGTGGGCGTCCTTGTGGCCTGTGGCACTGTATTTGTAGGAGGTGACAATTGCGTTCTCCCCCTTCTTAAAGTCCTTCCTGTCCCACTGGCTGATACAGCGGCCACATGTGTTGGCCAGCCCAATGCTGCCCACGTCCCCTCAGGATCTGCACATAGTTTTCCCGCCCAGTGGTGGCGCGGATTTGCTCAGAGCCCGGCGTGATGGTGAACTGGGACTTGCACTTGAGTCCGGGGGCCAGTGCCTGCTTGGCCACAGCCGCCGAACATCCCATGTCCTTGTAGCTGGAATTGGTGCAGCTGCCGATAAGACCACACGGATGTCCAGAGGCCATCCTTCCTTCTCCGCCACAGAACCAACGCTGGCCACAGGGTGAGCCAGGTCGGGGGTGAAGGGCCCATGGATGTGTGGCTTCAGCTCATGAGGCTAATTTCAATCACTTGGTCATACTGGCAACCAGGATCGGGTGCCAGGTGAGCCTTGAATTTTTCAGCGAGACTGGTAATGTCTGTGCAGCCCGTCTTGCTCAGGTAACGTCTTCTTCATCCTGTGGCTTTCAGGGACACTGACGCTGTGGCCTCAAATTCAGCGCCCATGTTGCAGATTGTCGCCATGCCAGTGCAGGAGATGGAGTCTATGCCAGGCCCGTGGTACTCCTCAATGGTGCCTCTGCCACCTTTCACTGTGAGGACGCCTGCTTCCTTGAGGAGCACATCTTTGGGTGAGGTCCAACCAGAGAGGGATTCCATCAGCTTTATGCCAATCACCTTAGGGCACTTCAGCTCCCAGGGGATCCCAGCCATGACATCACACTGCATCGGCACCCCCAACTCCAATGCAGATGCCCCCAGGCCACCACTGTTGGGGGTGTGGTAGTCACTGTCAATCAGATGAACCCCAGGATATGCAGTTTTCCAGAATGATCTCGTGAATGATTCCAGATCCAGGCCTCCAGATGCCCACCCCATACTTGGCACCCACTGTTACAAGGAAATTATACACTTCCTACTTATGTCCTTGGCCTGGCGCAGGTCCTTCTCGCTTCCCAGTTGGGATCGACTTATCCTTAGCTCAGGACAAGAACCCATACTTTGCATCTTTTTTGGCTTTTGTGGTTTTTATGGTTTTAATTGGAAATTATTCCCAAGCGTCTAACAAAGATCCCTGGGGACAGTATCCCCTAAACCATAACATCTCAGATCATAAAAGAACTCACAGGACTCTGGAGAACAAGTTGTTCACCATTGCCTGTTCTGAGGAGAGACACAGCCCAAGAACTCAGCGTGGACCAGGCTCCCAGGGCACAACAGAGGTAAGAGCAGGAGTAAAATTTTGAGCCTCACCTGTGGTCCCACTCCAATTTGAACAGATGAAGAAACCTGTGGCGATCAGTCTTCAAGGGAGACTCTTTTAGGGACTGTCCAGTAGAAAAGGATTATAAATTTGCCATTTTCTTTAGGTCAGATCTTTAAACTGACACCAGTGAGAATTTGCTGGTAATCAAAGAGAATTTTAGGTATTCACAGAGAAGGGCCAGGCGTGGTGGCATAGGCTTGTAATCCTAGCTTTCTGGAGGCTGAGAGAGGAGGATTGTGGTTCATGGCCAGCCTCAGCTACTTAGTGATGCCCTTTGCAACGCAGTGAGACCCTGTTTAAAAATAAAGAATAAAAAAAAAAGAGTAGGACTGGGGATGCAGCTAGGACGTAGAATGCCCCTGGTTTTCAAACCCAGTACTGAAAAAAAAAAAGTGAACCACTGAACACAATAAATTCCTAAATATTGGACCGTTTTCAACCATTTCTTTCAACTTGTGTTTTCTGCATGATCTCATACAAGTTGTTGGCAATGCACTCTTCATATTTCACATCTTAAGAGGACTCTGCTACAAGCGATATTGTCACAGGACCTGGGAATTCTTTATTATGACTGATAACTTCTTTACACAGCTGTAAGGCTTTCATCCAGTGAGCCTCGTTACAGGTGGAGTACCTCAGGACTTGGCCCGTCTCTTTGCTCAGGGTTTCTCCCGTACTGTGTCCTTACGTATCTGTGCACTGGTCCAACATCACAAGGGACGTTCCTCCAAGCGTTACGTAGACGGGGGCCTCTCAACTGCGCGTCCTTCTGTGAGAGGGAAGCCTCCCCAGTGTGCATTGGGGTTACTCTAATGTGTGAGTTCTTTCATGTCTGTACATTGACCTGTACGGTGTGAATGCTTTCCCTCAGTGCGTACACACATAGCGCTTCTCACCAGAGTGGATTCGCTCATGAATCATGAGGTAATAGAACACATAAAGGCTTTCCCACAGTGCTTACAAACAGGGCTTCTCACCACAGTGAATTTGCTCATGTCTCTTAAGGTAATGAGATCTCGTAAAGGCTTTCCCACATTGCTTACACACATAGGGCTTCTCACCAGAGTGAATTCGCTCATGTCTCTTAAGGTAATGAGATCTCGTAAAGGCTTTCCCACATTGCTTACACACATAGGGCTTCTCACCAGAGTGAATTCGCTCATGTGCTTTAAGGGAATGAGGAAACCTAAAGGCTTTCCTACATTGCTTACACACATAGGGCTTCTCAACAGAGTGAATTTGCTCATGTTTCTTAAGGTATCTAGATAATCTAAAGCCTTTCCCACATCTCCTACATACAAAGGGCTTCAAACCAGTGTGAAGGAACTCGTGTGTCTGAAGGAAACAGGAATAACGAAAGGCTTTCCCACAGTGCTTACACACATAGGGCTTCTCACCAGAGTGATCTTGCTCATGTGTCTTAAGATATTTAGAAGAGGTAAAGCCTTTCCCACATTGCCTACATACAAAGGGCTTCAAACCAGTGTGAAGGAACTCATGTGTCTGAAGGGAGCAGGAATAACGAAAGGCTTTCCCACACTGCTTACACACATACGGCTTCTCACCAGAGTGATCTTGCTCATGTGTCTTAAGGTATCTAGAAGATATAAAGCCTTTCCCACATTGCCTACATACAAAGGGCTTCAAACCAGTGTGAAGCAACTCATGTGTCTGAAGGGAGCTGGGATAACGAAAGGCTTTCCCACACTGCTTACACACATAGGGCTTCTCCCTTGTGTGTCTTCGCTCATGTTTCTGAAGGTAAGGAGAACACTTAAAGGCTTTCCCACACTGCTGACACACGTAGGGCTTCTCACCAGAGTGAATTCGCTCATGTTTCCGAAGGTAGCGAGACCACTTAAAGGCTTTCCCACAGTGCTTACATTCATGGAGTCCATCTCTGCTGGGACTCTCTTCATGCCTCAGAAGGCGTTGGGGGGAACTCAAGGCTGCTCTCCGTTCATTTCTTTTATCAGATTTCTCTCTATATTTCAAACGCGCACAGAGTGTTTGTCCAGACTGAGCTCTGTGGGGCTCATTGAAGGATAAATGACCAGTGAGAACTTCTCCACACAGCTGCCTGTCTCCTGGGGTGACTCCTGGAAGCGTCTTCTTCTTGAGGTCTGGAGACCAGTTAACGGTTGATCCACATTCACTACTGCATTTGTGTTCAAGGAATCTCTCTAACGCTTCACTTCTGTTAAAAAAGAAAAAAGAAAAAAAGTAGAATGAGAAGAAAAGACACAAGAAGGCACATTACTATTGATGTGTTTAATAAATGATTTTCTATGAGACACACTGGTTTTCTGCCTTGTAGGAAAATTTAATTAATTAATTAATTAAATTTATTTATGTACTTATTTATTGGTACTCCTGGGGTTGAAATCCATGGTCATTCTTCCTCCTGGCTACTCTTCCATAACTTGGTTTTAGTATTTTTAAAACAGGGTCTTATTAAGTTTTTGAAACCCACACTAAGCTGCGGAGGTTGGATTCGAACCTGTGATCCTCCTGTCTCTGCCTCCCAAGTACTGGGATTATAAGCGTGCGCCACCACGCCTGGCTCTGGAACCGACTGCATGATACATGCTACAAAGGTGTTCCACTGCACCGCTTAGTTGGTAAATGTCCTAACATCTAGGATTCTTGAGATTCAGTGGTTCCACTCTCTCTTCCTCTCCTTACTATTGTTATTATTATTATTGCTAATTATTGATGTGGGATGGTTCTAGGGATTAAACCCAGGCATATCTACATCCAAGCTACAACTCTAGCCTCTTATTACCTTTAGTTGTGAAACAGGGTCTCACTAAGTTGCTGAGGCTGCCCTTGAACCTATCATTCTTCTGCCTCGGCCCCCCAAGTCCCAGGATTACAAGTGTTCACCACCCAACTGTGCATTGCTTTCTTCTGGGAGTGAAATTACCTTAGATTTCTCCTGGAATTTTTATAGTCATCTTTAATGTTCTGCTCTTCCCGGTCATGACCTAAAATGTAGACCCAAAAAGGATTATTATAAATTATTACAAACCCGAGCATGGTGGCGCACGCTTGTAATCCCAGCATTCTGGAGGCTGAGATGGGAGGATTGTGGTTCGCGGACAGGCTCAGCTACTTAGCGAGGCCCTCTGCAACGCAGTGAGACCTGGTTTCCAAATACAGAATAAAAAACAGGGCAGGGGTTGTAGCTTGGAGGTCAAATGCCCTGGGTTCTATCCCAGACCCACATAAAAATAAATAATAAATGAAGCCGGGCGTGGTGGCGCATGCTTATAATCCCAGCATTCGGGAGGCTGAGACCTGGAGGATCACGGTTCGCAGACAGCCTCAGCTACTTAGTGAGGCCCTCTGCAACTTAGTGAGACCCGGTTTCAAAATAAAGAATAAAAAATTGGGCAGGAGGTGTAGCTCAGAGGTCAAATGCCCCTGGGTTCCATCCCTAGACCTGCAAAAAAAAATAATAATAATAATAAATGAATTAATCAATTAATAAATAAATAATTAGAACAATCCACAAAAATATTAAATTGGAGGCTGTATATGTGATACCATAAATGCGATGCTAAACAGTCTACTTACCAAATATTTCCTTCCAATGTTTCAAATCATGCCACGGCTCTGAAGAGCAAAAAGCGTGTGCTCTCCATTGACTAATGCAGGGAAGGACGCCACCCTTACCTACGCAGGCCAGGTGCCTCAAGGTTTCCTGCATCACATCGCGGTAGAGGTTCTTTTGAGATGGATCCAGCAAAGCCCACTCCGCCTTGGTGAAGGTCAAAGCCACATCCTTAAAAGCCACCAACACCTAAAACGTCACATATTTCTAGGATGAGGGGTGAGGCTCAGATCACTGGACATCTTACCAACTTCACGAGACGTTCACAGGATGCTCTGTTCCTAAAGTCCCCTCCATGTCTTGCTCAGCACACTCTCACGCTCCATCCCTCCCCACATCGTGTCCTGCAGCAATACTGATATAAGGCTCAAACTATTTGGTAATTCCACAGCAGAACAGCAAATGCACAGTCTTTCAGGGTCATCTCAACTTTCCCTTGTTCACTGTAACATCTCTCAAAACAAAGTCCTGGCTGGATGAGGTTACCTGTGCCTATAATTCAGTACTTGGGAGACAGAGACAGGACAATAGCAGGTTTAGGCCTGCCTCAGCACCTTACAGAGGTCCTGGTTCAAAGGAAAAGTGAAATCAAGTGTGCGTGCAGATTCAAAGCCAGCATCAGCCACGCAGTGAGGCTCTCAGCAACTTACTGAGACCTTATTTCCCAACAGTATAAAACATGGATCTGGGAGTGTAGCCTAGAGGTAGAAGGGCCCTGGGTTCCATCCCCAGTAAGACACACACAGACACAGACACACACACACACACACACACACACACACACACACTTAGCTGAATTACAGAACACAAATGTAGTAGAACTCTAAAATTATCAAAATAAAAGGTTGGAATTTCCCTTTTCCTTGGAGAGTATTTCCCAAACAAGATTTTATTTATTTATTTATTTGTTTGTTTATTTATTTATTTTGCGGGTCTGGGGATGGAACCCAAAGGCAGTTGACTTCTGAGCTCTGCAATCGGCCTCAGGCCACTTTCCATGCAGTTAATTCCTGCATTCCAGACCCTGGGGCATAAACAGAGACATTTCAACCTCCCACCTCAGAAATTAGGGGGATTACACCTACCAGGTGTGTGGTATAAAAACCAGAAAGTATTCAAGTGTCCCATCCCTCTTGTCAGGCTGATGCTGTTCACACTAGAAGGGACTCCCCACTAGCGCCATCTCCTGGTGGCCTAGGGCAGGGCTGGCCAGGGACTGGCCAGGCACTCTTTTCTCTGCTCAGCACCAGCTGTGAGGAGGGAGCAGGAAACTCCTAAACCCAGACCCTGAGCTAGGATGGAACACAGACAGGCAGCTCAGGGAGGCAGGCGTCCAGGCCACTGTCTGTAAGAGCCACACGTGTCAGGCAGTCACCTGCGCACACTATTCTAACCTAGCCCGCAGCTGTAACAAACTCCTCTGTTCCACCCTAACTGGCCTTGGGCTGACCACTGCAGAGAATGTCTACAACACAGACATCCAGGAGGCCATCTTTCCTTAAGCCTCTCTCCTCCCTCCAGGCCTCTGAGCTTAGACCACCCAGTCTGGGGGGCTCACGCCCTTCCTTTATTGTTATTCTAACAAGCCCACACCCTCAAAACCTCCACATTCCAGGAAGTGAAGTCCCACCCTCCTAATCTCTCCTCCATCTCTCTGCCCTGCAGGCTGCAGTTTATAAAGAACAGTCCTTTCTCCTCCACACTGACAAGTTTGCAGACTTCCATTCGGGCGTTCCCCTCCAGCAACCTTCCCTTTATCTAAAGTCCTAAGGAGCCTGGCCACCACGCCCATGCCCCACCTTGGGATGGGGACACAGGACACAGGAGGATCGCAGAGCGTCTAAGCCAGCCTCACTGGCTTAAAGAGACTCTTTTTCCAAATAAAAAATAATTAAAAAAATAGGTCTGGGAGTGTAGCCCCGAGGTTAAAGGGTTCCATCCCCCATACCATAAAAAAAAGTAATTTCTTTTCTAACTTTCATGGTCTCCTTGCAGAGGCCCAGCCGTCTCCTGCCCTCCCTCCCACCCACGTGGGCGTGTGGCCCCTTTCCCAGAGTCTGGGCTGGGTTGGCGTCAGGATGCTCAGGGATTCACTGCAGCCTAGCAGACCCGGGCTGGGGACCGGCTGTCCGCTGAGACCTGCTCCAGACCCTTAGAGACCAGGAATTGTCTCCGCCTGGGGAGGTCTGAGGATGGGGACCTTGTCGCTGCACTGAGTCGGGGTCAGGACCCTCCCCCGCGGGCCCGACAATGAAGGGCTGGGGCCGAGCTGCCCGCGGGGGCCCCCGGCTGACCAGGTCCAGCTGCCACGTGGAAGGACACGCGGAGCTGCTCTCCGTCCACAGGGAGGGCTCCCAGCTCGGCGGCTCCCGCCCCCTCTCCAGTCCCCCATCCTGGCCCTGGTCCATCCTCACCATTTTTGGCTTCTGGGCCCCGCAGTCCCGCCCAGGGCTCCCGGCTGCAGTGGCGTCAGGGCCGAGCTCTGGGCCTCAGCGCTCTTAGCAGAGCAGGGAGCTCTGGTCCCGAGGATGGCGCGGCGCATC
The DNA here is from genome assembly GCF_963383645.1 of Muscardinus avellanarius. Taxonomy (NCBI): domain Eukaryota; kingdom Metazoa; phylum Chordata; class Mammalia; order Rodentia; family Gliridae; genus Muscardinus; species Muscardinus avellanarius. Next base: position 49,310,961 of record NC_137804.1, on the reverse strand, counting down.
CAAAGGTCCAGGGTGCTGCGCTGCCGCCACGCCCCTGCCGCCTCCGCTCCTCATTGGACAAGCCCTGTAATGCGTGTAGCCTCTGATTGGATGGTGATACAGACCCTGATCTGTGAGTGACAAGGACCCTGTCCACAGAGGGCCCAGAGGAGCCAGAGGACAGGTTGAGCCTCAGCGCATGTATTTGCTCCTTGGCCAAGTGTCCCAGGAGACTCCAGCTCCAGGACTGTCGGAACTCCGTGGCTCTGGTCCACACCGGCTTGGTGCCAGGAGAGGTGGAGATCTGTTGTACCCACACATTTGGTGTCAGAAGTGTGCTGTGTAACCGGGCTTGGTGCCACAGGGCTGTAATATTAATGCTTGGGAGGCTGAGTGGGAAATCGCAGTGTCCAGGCCAACGTCAGCAACTTAGGAGTCCTTGTTTCAATGTTTTCAAAAGGGTGGGGTTTTTCCTCAGTGGTAGAATCCCCCTGGGTTCATTCCCAAGGATGATGGTGTTGGGTGTGGGGAAGAGTGTGGTGGGTACATACAGGTCTCCCTCTGTCTGTCTGTCTGTCTGTCTCTCTCTCTGCAATTATAACACCCTGTGTTCCTCATCTGAGGTCAGTCTCCAATCTGACACCTTGCCCCACTCCAAGGACCCACACCCACCACTGTGCCCTTGTCTGCAGGTTTAGCGAGAACTGAGAGACTGGAGAGTCCGAGGGATTGTGCCAATGGAAGCCTTTATTAGCTGGCCGGCGGCAGTGCCCTCAGTCCAGAAATCTGACTGGAGGGGCGCGCGACTGGCATGGGTAGGGGTTTATAAGGGAGAAAACCACATGGGGTGAGCCAGGTATTATGTAGGCAGCTTTAGAGAAGGATAAATTGGCCCTCTCTTATCTGGCATGCAAGGTCTTGCTATCGTGGAAGGGCTGGGGTGCTCTGGGCTCCACCCAAGGTCAGAGTTAGGGGAGGAATTCTTTACCACAAAGCACAGGGATTCCAGGTGCAGAGATAGGCCTTTTTTTTTTTTTTTTTTTTCCTGAGACAAAATGCTGTAACTGTGTTTATTGATGAATCCAGGGCTTCTGGTGAGGCCCTGGTGGGAGGGGCAAGGGCGAGGTGTTTCGGAATGGAATGTTGGAGGTGGCTTGGTGTTCTGGAGCTCCAGTGGGCAGGGCAAGGCCTCTGGTACTCGCCGCACCCAGACGCCCCCCAGACTGAGGTGGAGGGCAGGCAGGCGCTGGGGCGGCTGGCCCAAGCGGCCCGCACACGTGCGCACACACACACACACACACACACACACACACACACACACACACGAGAGAGACCCAAGGCTGGTTCCAAAACTCCAACCAGTGCAAACGACTTAGTACAAACTTAACAGGGGACAGGAGGGGAAACAGAGTCACGGATGCTTTGAATCTCTCAAGCAGAGAAACAAGGACAGACATGAAACGAGAAGACAGTGGAGAAAAGGAGGAAAAGAGAGGAGGGAGGCGCGATGGTGATCCTGGACGCGGCAGGCGGCTGCGAGATGGTCCCCGGGGCGGGGGCTGCGGGTCTGGGCTGCTGTGGTGTTCCCAAGGTCTGTTCCTCCAGCTTCACCTTCTAGAGCGATTCGTGAGTCAAGTAATGTAGCGTACTGGTTCCGAGCCAGCACGGCTTATAAATCTTCACCCAGAGCTAGATGGACTTGACGAAGTCCCCGGGTTTGAAGGCCCAGACATGAGCTGGGTAGCACCATTTCTTTTCATCTTGAAGGTCCAAGGGGGTGGGGTCTAGAGAGCAGCAGTGATGTGTGAGCTCTTTCGGAAACGCAAAGGAACAGACCCCTCCTGGTGGCAGCCTCCCCGCAGTGCCAGCCTGCAATGTTCTGGAAGGCGGTGGATGCAGGTCCTCCTTCTTCCCTCTCCATCACACCGGACAATATCATGTCTTTTTTTTTTTTTTGGTGGTACTGGGGTTCCTGGAAGCCCTTCTACCTCCGGGCTACACTCCCAGACCTATTTTTACATTTTTATTTAGAAACAGGGTCTCCTAAGGCAGCGCGCGCGGCTAGCTTCGAACCTGCGCCATCCTCCTGTCTCTGCCTCCCAAGCGCGGGGATTACAAGCGTGCGCCACCACGCCCGGCCAATATCATGTCTTTCTTACTTGTCAACGCACCTGGCATCCTGGCCTTCGAGGGCTGGCAGCGTGTGTACCCCTGCTAGAGACTTGGCCTGGTCTCTAGTTCGAGCGCCGAGGCACCGATCCCGCTCCGTTGCTGCCCGAGGCCCGCCCGTGGCCAAGGGCTCTAGAAGCCAATGCCCCTCTGGCTCGCCACCCGGCCACTGCACCCCAGCCTGCCTGCGCCCCAACCTCCCCCCTCAGACGCACACGCACTCCTCGCCTCGCCTGGTCCTCGCCCCGTGCCCTTGGCTCCCCTGGTTGCTGTCCTGTCTGCCATGCCAGACCCAGGGGCTGAGCGGTTAGAGCATACAGTGTCACGAAGTCCACTGTGGCCCTCTCCGCGCCAGCCCCTGGGCCGCAGTGCCGCTTGGGAACGGTGTATCCGCAGGCCGGGCCCTCTGCAGCCTCCCTGCTGCGGTATCTCTCCGGAGCCCGCCACCCGCGGCCACCGCTCCCCCCATGGAGTCCTGCTGCGGACTGCCCCTCTTTCCCGCTCTCCAGCCCTGGACGCCCTGGCCCGGGCCCAGCCAGGCCCTGCCAGAGCCAATCTGTATACTTCTCCTAAGTGGATTGCAGTGGGTGAGATGTGGTGGCGGCTAAGCCCTCCATGTTCTGTGACCCCCCCCCCGTCCCTCTTTGTCGGACCCAGGCCTGGCCTAGTGTTGCACGTGCTAGGTGGATCCCCTCGGGCTGTCCCCAGGGTCTCCTGTCACCTCCCTGGGGACAATACTGGTGGCCCTCGTCTTCTCTGCCCCGCTCTAAGTGCTCTTCCCGCCTGGAACGGCCCGTGGCCCCCCAGTCTCGCCCCGTCTCGGCTCCCCCCGAGAAGATGTCTCCTTTGCTAAAGGTCTTCCTCTTCCTGCCTCTCTGCCGGGAGGCCAGCCGCTTCTCCTCGCGGGTCCTCGCTCTCATAACCTCCTTCTTCCAGGAGGCCAGGGAGGGGAGGCCCAGAGAGGGGAAGGGACTCACCTGCCCGGCAGATGGCTGTCCTCACCTGCCATATCGCCCAGGCTTGGGGGTCAGACCCTGCCCAACAGCTCCCCCTTGTCCGACCAGCCGCCACGTCCTGTAACCAAAAGTGACAGGGATGAATGTCTGGCTACCCCTTCCTCTCCGACCCTAGCTCAGGCCCATCAGCCCCACACGATGCTGCCCACCGCCACCTCTGCCCGCCTGAGCTAGCCCTGCAAGCTTCACCGCCCCTGCCAGACTCCAGCTAGCCAAGGTGCTCCTTGGCCCCCACGCCTCTCCTCCAGCACCCCATCTTCCCCAGTTTCCCTGCTTCCCCTTTACCCCATCCCACCCCCACCCCCCACCCACCCATGCCAAGATCGGCCTTTGTGATGACAGGTGTGGCCTTTAAGGGCCTTTAGTCTAAGAAAGAATGCACCCTGCAGGGTATAATGAGGTTTCTAAATTTTAAAGCTGTATTTTTCTCCTTTCTTTCCAGTTTGTCTTCTTTTACTTCTGCCCTTCAGTGCAGCACTTCCTGGGCTCCACACGCCCACCCTTGACCTCTACATTCTCTCCTCTACTCCCTTCATCCAGGCCGTGGTACCTGGGGATGAACCTGTGCAGATTCAACCCCTGAAAGACACCCCCTCCCCATGGTTTTAACTATTTTCTTTTCTTGCAAGAACAAAAGGTTCTCTAAAATCCTCAGCCGCCACTCAGGTATCAGGCAGAATAAAAACTTCGCAACTGATAGCGAGACTTAAGGTTTAAACTTATTTAGGACTATTTAACTTAAAAAATACTCTTGTGACAATTTTATTATTAATTAACACAAACTTATTTAAGATTTTGACTATTATTGACTTATAATTATTACACACAATATGATTGATCACCATTATTAGTTTAAGCAATTACTTAGCAACGACACCACACTGCACTCTCATAGCACACTTTGTTATAAAACTTAACCTAAAATTTTAAACGTAACTTGGTCAGTGGTGCACTTCCCTTTGACCTTGACGAGGATCTGCAGGTCCTCAGGTCTTTGCCGTCCCACTTATCAAAAGGCTCCAGGAGCTGCAGGCGCGGGCTGGCTGGCGGGGCTCACTTCCACCCCTGCCCACTGCTGTCTCGGGGGTGCTGGTAGGTGTCCTGCCCTGCATCGATCTTCGTGCGGGGAAGCTCATCTGCGTCCTGGCCTCCAGCTTAAACTTCTTGCTATCCTAGCCTGTCAGGAAGTCAGTTTCTGGATTGAACTTGAGGGTCCCCGTAATGGCCAGGGCTGTGACCATCTCGGGGGACGTGACGAAGGCATTTGTCTCGGGTGGGCGTCCTTGTGGCCTGTGGCACTGTATTTGTAGGAGGTGACAATTGCGTTCTCCCCCTTCTTAAAGTCCTTCCTGTCCCACTGGCTGATACAGCGGCCACATGTGTTGGCCAGCCCAATGCTGCCCACGTCCCCTCAGGATCTGCACATAGTTTTCCCGCCCAGTGGTGGCGCGGATTTGCTCAGAGCCCGGCGTGATGGTGAACTGGGACTTGCACTTGAGTCCGGGGGCCAGTGCCTGCTTGGCCACAGCCGCCGAACATCCCATGTCCTTGTAGCTGGAATTGGTGCAGCTGCCGATAAGACCACACGGATGTCCAGAGGCCATCCTTCCTTCTCCGCCACAGAACCAACGCTGGCCACAGGGTGAGCCAGGTCGGGGGTGAAGGGCCCATGGATGTGTGGCTTCAGCTCATGAGGCTAATTTCAATCACTTGGTCATACTGGCAACCAGGATCGGGTGCCAGGTGAGCCTTGAATTTTTCAGCGAGACTGGTAATGTCTGTGCAGCCCGTCTTGCTCAGGTAACGTCTTCTTCATCCTGTGGCTTTCAGGGACACTGACGCTGTGGCCTCAAATTCAGCGCCCATGTTGCAGATTGTCGCCATGCCAGTGCAGGAGATGGAGTCTATGCCAGGCCCGTGGTACTCCTCAATGGTGCCTCTGCCACCTTTCACTGTGAGGACGCCTGCTTCCTTGAGGAGCACATCTTTGGGTGAGGTCCAACCAGAGAGGGATTCCATCAGCTTTATGCCAATCACCTTAGGGCACTTCAGCTCCCAGGGGATCCCAGCCATGACATCACACTGCATCGGCACCCCCAACTCCAATGCAGATGCCCCCAGGCCACCACTGTTGGGGGTGTGGTAGTCACTGTCAATCAGATGAACCCCAGGATATGCAGTTTTCCAGAATGATCTCGTGAATGATTCCAGATCCAGGCCTCCAGATGCCCACCCCATACTTGGCACCCACTGTTACAAGGAAATTATACACTTCCTACTTATGTCCTTGGCCTGGCGCAGGTCCTTCTCGCTTCCCAGTTGGGATCGACTTATCCTTAGCTCAGGACAAGAACCCATACTTTGCATCTTTTTTGGCTTTTGTGGTTTTTATGGTTTTAATTGGAAATTATTCCCAAGCGTCTAACAAAGATCCCTGGGGACAGTATCCCCTAAACCATAACATCTCAGATCATAAAAGAACTCACAGGACTCTGGAGAACAAGTTGTTCACCATTGCCTGTTCTGAGGAGAGACACAGCCCAAGAACTCAGCGTGGACCAGGCTCCCAGGGCACAACAGAGGTAAGAGCAGGAGTAAAATTTTGAGCCTCACCTGTGGTCCCACTCCAATTTGAACAGATGAAGAAACCTGTGGCGATCAGTCTTCAAGGGAGACTCTTTTAGGGACTGTCCAGTAGAAAAGGATTATAAATTTGCCATTTTCTTTAGGTCAGATCTTTAAACTGACACCAGTGAGAATTTGCTGGTAATCAAAGAGAATTTTAGGTATTCACAGAGAAGGGCCAGGCGTGGTGGCATAGGCTTGTAATCCTAGCTTTCTGGAGGCTGAGAGAGGAGGATTGTGGTTCATGGCCAGCCTCAGCTACTTAGTGATGCCCTTTGCAACGCAGTGAGACCCTGTTTAAAAATAAAGAATAAAAAAAAAAGAGTAGGACTGGGGATGCAGCTAGGACGTAGAATGCCCCTGGTTTTCAAACCCAGTACTGAAAAAAAAAAAGTGAACCACTGAACACAATAAATTCCTAAATATTGGACCGTTTTCAACCATTTCTTTCAACTTGTGTTTTCTGCATGATCTCATACAAGTTGTTGGCAATGCACTCTTCATATTTCACATCTTAAGAGGACTCTGCTACAAGCGATATTGTCACAGGACCTGGGAATTCTTTATTATGACTGATAACTTCTTTACACAGCTGTAAGGCTTTCATCCAGTGAGCCTCGTTACAGGTGGAGTACCTCAGGACTTGGCCCGTCTCTTTGCTCAGGGTTTCTCCCGTACTGTGTCCTTACGTATCTGTGCACTGGTCCAACATCACAAGGGACGTTCCTCCAAGCGTTACGTAGACGGGGGCCTCTCAACTGCGCGTCCTTCTGTGAGAGGGAAGCCTCCCCAGTGTGCATTGGGGTTACTCTAATGTGTGAGTTCTTTCATGTCTGTACATTGACCTGTACGGTGTGAATGCTTTCCCTCAGTGCGTACACACATAGCGCTTCTCACCAGAGTGGATTCGCTCATGAATCATGAGGTAATAGAACACATAAAGGCTTTCCCACAGTGCTTACAAACAGGGCTTCTCACCACAGTGAATTTGCTCATGTCTCTTAAGGTAATGAGATCTCGTAAAGGCTTTCCCACATTGCTTACACACATAGGGCTTCTCACCAGAGTGAATTCGCTCATGTCTCTTAAGGTAATGAGATCTCGTAAAGGCTTTCCCACATTGCTTACACACATAGGGCTTCTCACCAGAGTGAATTCGCTCATGTGCTTTAAGGGAATGAGGAAACCTAAAGGCTTTCCTACATTGCTTACACACATAGGGCTTCTCAACAGAGTGAATTTGCTCATGTTTCTTAAGGTATCTAGATAATCTAAAGCCTTTCCCACATCTCCTACATACAAAGGGCTTCAAACCAGTGTGAAGGAACTCGTGTGTCTGAAGGAAACAGGAATAACGAAAGGCTTTCCCACAGTGCTTACACACATAGGGCTTCTCACCAGAGTGATCTTGCTCATGTGTCTTAAGATATTTAGAAGAGGTAAAGCCTTTCCCACATTGCCTACATACAAAGGGCTTCAAACCAGTGTGAAGGAACTCATGTGTCTGAAGGGAGCAGGAATAACGAAAGGCTTTCCCACACTGCTTACACACATACGGCTTCTCACCAGAGTGATCTTGCTCATGTGTCTTAAGGTATCTAGAAGATATAAAGCCTTTCCCACATTGCCTACATACAAAGGGCTTCAAACCAGTGTGAAGCAACTCATGTGTCTGAAGGGAGCTGGGATAACGAAAGGCTTTCCCACACTGCTTACACACATAGGGCTTCTCCCTTGTGTGTCTTCGCTCATGTTTCTGAAGGTAAGGAGAACACTTAAAGGCTTTCCCACACTGCTGACACACGTAGGGCTTCTCACCAGAGTGAATTCGCTCATGTTTCCGAAGGTAGCGAGACCACTTAAAGGCTTTCCCACAGTGCTTACATTCATGGAGTCCATCTCTGCTGGGACTCTCTTCATGCCTCAGAAGGCGTTGGGGGGAACTCAAGGCTGCTCTCCGTTCATTTCTTTTATCAGATTTCTCTCTATATTTCAAACGCGCACAGAGTGTTTGTCCAGACTGAGCTCTGTGGGGCTCATTGAAGGATAAATGACCAGTGAGAACTTCTCCACACAGCTGCCTGTCTCCTGGGGTGACTCCTGGAAGCGTCTTCTTCTTGAGGTCTGGAGACCAGTTAACGGTTGATCCACATTCACTACTGCATTTGTGTTCAAGGAATCTCTCTAACGCTTCACTTCTGTTAAAAAAGAAAAAAGAAAAAAAGTAGAATGAGAAGAAAAGACACAAGAAGGCACATTACTATTGATGTGTTTAATAAATGATTTTCTATGAGACACACTGGTTTTCTGCCTTGTAGGAAAATTTAATTAATTAATTAATTAAATTTATTTATGTACTTATTTATTGGTACTCCTGGGGTTGAAATCCATGGTCATTCTTCCTCCTGGCTACTCTTCCATAACTTGGTTTTAGTATTTTTAAAACAGGGTCTTATTAAGTTTTTGAAACCCACACTAAGCTGCGGAGGTTGGATTCGAACCTGTGATCCTCCTGTCTCTGCCTCCCAAGTACTGGGATTATAAGCGTGCGCCACCACGCCTGGCTCTGGAACCGACTGCATGATACATGCTACAAAGGTGTTCCACTGCACCGCTTAGTTGGTAAATGTCCTAACATCTAGGATTCTTGAGATTCAGTGGTTCCACTCTCTCTTCCTCTCCTTACTATTGTTATTATTATTATTGCTAATTATTGATGTGGGATGGTTCTAGGGATTAAACCCAGGCATATCTACATCCAAGCTACAACTCTAGCCTCTTATTACCTTTAGTTGTGAAACAGGGTCTCACTAAGTTGCTGAGGCTGCCCTTGAACCTATCATTCTTCTGCCTCGGCCCCCCAAGTCCCAGGATTACAAGTGTTCACCACCCAACTGTGCATTGCTTTCTTCTGGGAGTGAAATTACCTTAGATTTCTCCTGGAATTTTTATAGTCATCTTTAATGTTCTGCTCTTCCCGGTCATGACCTAAAATGTAGACCCAAAAAGGATTATTATAAATTATTACAAACCCGAGCATGGTGGCGCACGCTTGTAATCCCAGCATTCTGGAGGCTGAGATGGGAGGATTGTGGTTCGCGGACAGGCTCAGCTACTTAGCGAGGCCCTCTGCAACGCAGTGAGACCTGGTTTCCAAATACAGAATAAAAAACAGGGCAGGGGTTGTAGCTTGGAGGTCAAATGCCCTGGGTTCTATCCCAGACCCACATAAAAATAAATAATAAATGAAGCCGGGCGTGGTGGCGCATGCTTATAATCCCAGCATTCGGGAGGCTGAGACCTGGAGGATCACGGTTCGCAGACAGCCTCAGCTACTTAGTGAGGCCCTCTGCAACTTAGTGAGACCCGGTTTCAAAATAAAGAATAAAAAATTGGGCAGGAGGTGTAGCTCAGAGGTCAAATGCCCCTGGGTTCCATCCCTAGACCTGCAAAAAAAAATAATAATAATAATAAATGAATTAATCAATTAATAAATAAATAATTAGAACAATCCACAAAAATATTAAATTGGAGGCTGTATATGTGATACCATAAATGCGATGCTAAACAGTCTACTTACCAAATATTTCCTTCCAATGTTTCAAATCATGCCACGGCTCTGAAGAGCAAAAAGCGTGTGCTCTCCATTGACTAATGCAGGGAAGGACGCCACCCTTACCTACGCAGGCCAGGTGCCTCAAGGTTTCCTGCATCACATCGCGGTAGAGGTTCTTTTGAGATGGATCCAGCAAAGCCCACTCCGCCTTGGTGAAGGTCAAAGCCACATCCTTAAAAGCCACCAACACCTAAAACGTCACATATTTCTAGGATGAGGGGTGAGGCTCAGATCACTGGACATCTTACCAACTTCACGAGACGTTCACAGGATGCTCTGTTCCTAAAGTCCCCTCCATGTCTTGCTCAGCACACTCTCACGCTCCATCCCTCCCCACATCGTGTCCTGCAGCAATACTGATATAAGGCTCAAACTATTTGGTAATTCCACAGCAGAACAGCAAATGCACAGTCTTTCAGGGTCATCTCAACTTTCCCTTGTTCACTGTAACATCTCTCAAAACAAAGTCCTGGCTGGATGAGGTTACCTGTGCCTATAATTCAGTACTTGGGAGACAGAGACAGGACAATAGCAGGTTTAGGCCTGCCTCAGCACCTTACAGAGGTCCTGGTTCAAAGGAAAAGTGAAATCAAGTGTGCGTGCAGATTCAAAGCCAGCATCAGCCACGCAGTGAGGCTCTCAGCAACTTACTGAGACCTTATTTCCCAACAGTATAAAACATGGATCTGGGAGTGTAGCCTAGAGGTAGAAGGGCCCTGGGTTCCATCCCCAGTAAGACACACACAGACACAGACACACACACACACACACACACACACACACACACACTTAGCTGAATTACAGAACACAAATGTAGTAGAACTCTAAAATTATCAAAATAAAAGGTTGGAATTTCCCTTTTCCTTGGAGAGTATTTCCCAAACAAGATTTTATTTATTTATTTATTTGTTTGTTTATTTATTTATTTTGCGGGTCTGGGGATGGAACCCAAAGGCAGTTGACTTCTGAGCTCTGCAATCGGCCTCAGGCCACTTTCCATGCAGTTAATTCCTGCATTCCAGACCCTGGGGCATAAACAGAGACATTTCAACCTCCCACCTCAGAAATTAGGGGGATTACACCTACCAGGTGTGTGGTATAAAAACCAGAAAGTATTCAAGTGTCCCATCCCTCTTGTCAGGCTGATGCTGTTCACACTAGAAGGGACTCCCCACTAGCGCCATCTCCTGGTGGCCTAGGGCAGGGCTGGCCAGGGACTGGCCAGGCACTCTTTTCTCTGCTCAGCACCAGCTGTGAGGAGGGAGCAGGAAACTCCTAAACCCAGACCCTGAGCTAGGATGGAACACAGACAGGCAGCTCAGGGAGGCAGGCGTCCAGGCCACTGTCTGTAAGAGCCACACGTGTCAGGCAGTCACCTGCGCACACTATTCTAACCTAGCCCGCAGCTGTAACAAACTCCTCTGTTCCACCCTAACTGGCCTTGGGCTGACCACTGCAGAGAATGTCTACAACACAGACATCCAGGAGGCCATCTTTCCTTAAGCCTCTCTCCTCCCTCCAGGCCTCTGAGCTTAGACCACCCAGTCTGGGGGGCTCACGCCCTTCCTTTATTGTTATTCTAACAAGCCCACACCCTCAAAACCTCCACATTCCAGGAAGTGAAGTCCCACCCTCCTAATCTCTCCTCCATCTCTCTGCCCTGCAGGCTGCAGTTTATAAAGAACAGTCCTTTCTCCTCCACACTGACAAGTTTGCAGACTTCCATTCGGGCGTTCCCCTCCAGCAACCTTCCCTTTATCTAAAGTCCTAAGGAGCCTGGCCACCACGCCCATGCCCCACCTTGGGATGGGGACACAGGACACAGGAGGATCGCAGAGCGTCTAAGCCAGCCTCACTGGCTTAAAGAGACTCTTTTTCCAAATAAAAAATAATTAAAAAAATAGGTCTGGGAGTGTAGCCCCGAGGTTAAAGGGTTCCATCCCCCATACCATAAAAAAAAGTAATTTCTTTTCTAACTTTCATGGTCTCCTTGCAGAGGCCCAGCCGTCTCCTGCCCTCCCTCCCACCCACGTGGGCGTGTGGCCCCTTTCCCAGAGTCTGGGCTGGGTTGGCGTCAGGATGCTCAGGGATTCACTGCAGCCTAGCAGACCCGGGCTGGGGACCGGCTGTCCGCTGAGACCTGCTCCAGACCCTTAGAGACCAGGAATTGTCTCCGCCTGGGGAGGTCTGAGGATGGGGACCTTGTCGCTGCACTGAGTCGGGGTCAGGACCCTCCCCCGCGGGCCCGACAATGAAGGGCTGGGGCCGAGCTGCCCGCGGGGGCCCCCGGCTGACCAGGTCCAGCTGCCACGTGGAAGGACACGCGGAGCTGCTCTCCGTCCACAGGGAGGGCTCCCAGCTCGGCGGCTCCCGCCCCCTCTCCAGTCCCCCATCCTGGCCCTGGTCCATCCTCACCATTTTTGGCTTCTGGGCCCCGCAGTCCCGCCCAGGGCTCCCGGCTGCAGTGGCGTCAGGGCCGAGCTCTGGGCCTCAGCGCTCTTAGCAGAGCAGGGAGCTCTGGTCCCGAGGATGGCGCGGCGCATCCAAAGGTCCAGGGTGCTGCGCTGCCGCCACGCCCCTGCCGCCTCCGCTCCTCATTGGACAAGCCCTGTAATGCGTGTAGCCTCTGATTGGATGGTGATACAGACCCTGATCTGTGAGTGACAAGGACCCTGTCCACAGAGGGCCCAGAGGAGCCAGAGGACAGGTTGAGCCTCAGCGCATGTATTTGCTCCTTGGCCAAGTGTCCCAGGAGACTCCAGCTCCAGGACTGTCGGAACTCCGTGGCTCTGGTCCACACCGGCTTGGTGCCAGGAGAGGTGGAGATCTGTTGTACCCACACATTTGGTGTCAGAGTGTGGTGTGTAACCGGGCTTGGTGCCACAGGGCTGTAATATTAATACTTGGGAGGCTGAGTGGGAAATCGCAGTGTCCAGGCCAACGTCAGCAACTTAGGAGTCCTTGTTTCAATGTTTTCAAAAGGGTGGGGTTTTCCCCTCAGTGGTAGAATCTCCCTGGGTTCATTCCCAAGGATGATGGTGTTGGGTGTGGGGAAGAGTGTGGTGGGTACATACAGGTCTCCCTCTGTCTGTCTGCCTGTCTGTCTGTCTCTCTCTCTGCAATTATAACACACTGTGTTCCTCATCTGAGGTCAGTCTCCAATCTGAGTCCTTGCCCCACTCCAAGGACCCACACCGACCACTATGCCCTTATCCGCAGGTTTAGCGAGAACTGAGAGACTGGAGAGTCCGAGGGATTGTGCCAATGGAAGCCTTTATTAGCTGGCCGGCGGCAGTTCCCTCAGTCCTGAAATCTGACTGTAGGGGTGCGCGACTGGCCGGGGTGGGGGTTTATAAGGGAGAAAACCACATGGGGTGAGCCAGCTATTGAGCAGGTTTACAGAAGCAGAAATTGGCCCTCTCTTATCTGGCATGCAGGGACCTGCTGTCTGGGCAGGGGCTGGGGCAGCCTGGGCTCCACCCAAGGTCAGAGTTTGGGGAGGAATTCTTTACACAAAGCACAATGATTCCAGGTGCAGAGATCGGCCCTTGAGATGACAAGTGTGGCCTTTAAGTGTTTTTTAACTAAGAAAGAACAGACCTTGCAGGGTATAATGAGGTTTCTAAATTTTAAAGCTTTATCTTTCTCCTTTCTATCCAGTTTGCCTCCTTTTACTTCTGCCCTTACAGTGCAGCTCTCCCGGGCTCCACACGTCCACCCTTGACGTCTACATTCTCTTCTCTACGCTTCATCCAGGCCGTGGTACCTGGGGATGAACCTGTGGAGACTCAACCCCTGAAAGACCGCCCCCCCCCAATAGTTTTAACTATTTTTTTCCTGCAAGAACAAAAGGTTCTCGAAAATCCTTCAGCCGCCACTCAGGTATCAGGCAGAATAAAAACTTCATTAGAGGGGAGTGTTGCCATCAAAAATAAATTCAGTGGTGCATTGCTGCTCAAGATCTAAAGCAAACTAAAACCAGCAAGGAGTGGGGCTGGAAAGTTATCTTAGGAAGCCCTCCACCCCAGGTCACTCGGGTGGGCTGAGGCGGGGAAGGGGGAGTGTGTCTGGTCACCACACCTTGGAGCAGGAAGCCATGGCTGGACGGGCAGATCAGGTGCAGGCGTCGGGCGGGGCGGCCATGCTCACTGCTGCAGCTCTTTATTCTGTTCGGAGCGCTGCCCACGCGGAACCACTCAATCTGGGTCTCGCTGAAGGTGTGACCTGTTTGGCCACAGCTGCCGAGCGTCCAATGTCCTGAGCATCCCATGTACTAGTAGCTGGAATTGGTGCAGCTGCGGATAAGACCACACGGATGTCCAGAGGCCATCCTTCTTTCTCAGCCACAGAACCAATGCTGGCCACAGGGTGAGCCAGGTTGGGGATGAAGGACCCATTGATGTGTGGCTTCAGCTCATGAGGCTAATTTCAATCACCTGGAAATACTGGCAACCAGGGATGGGTACCAGGAGAGCCTTGAATTCTTCAGCGAGACTGGTAACGTCTGCACGGCCCGAATTTCTCAGGTAGCATCTTCATCCTGTGGCTTTAAGGGAAAGCTGACATGGTGGCCCTAATTTCAGCGCCCATGTTGCAGACTGTTGCCATGACGGTACAGGAGATGGAGTCGACGCCAGGACCGTGGTACTCCACAATGGTGCCTGTGCCACCTTTCACTGTGAGGACGCCTGCTACCATCAGTAGCACATCTTTGGGTGAGGTCCAACCAGAGAGGGAACCCTTCAGCTTTATGCCAATCACCTTAGGGCACTTCAGCTCCCAGGGGATCCCAGCCATGACGTCCATGGCATCGGCACCAACAACTTCAATGCAGATGCCTCCCAGGCCACCACCGTTGGGGGTGTGGGAGTCAGTGCCAATCAGATGAACCCCAGGATATGCAGCTTTCCAGAATGATCTGGTGAACAATTCCAGATCCAGGCACCCAGATGCCCACCCCATACTTGGAACCTGCAATTGCAAGGAAATTATACACTTCCTGGTTTATGGCCTTGACCTGGCGCAGGTCTTTCTCGCCCCCTAGCTGGGCCTCGACTTTTCTTAGCTCAGGACAAGAACCCGCGCTTTGTATCGTTTTCTGTTTTTGTGGTTTCATTGGGAAAATTTTCCCAGGTGCCTTACAAAGATCCCTGGGGAAAGTTTACCCCAAATCATAACATCTTCTCAAATCACAAAATAATGCACAGGACTCTGGAGAACAAGCTGTTTACCACTGTCTGTTCCTGACAAGAGACACAGCCCAAGAACCTCAGCATGGACCAGGCTCCCGGGGCAGACAGAGGTGAGGACACGGGAGAAACCTCCAGTCTCACCTGTGGTCCCGCTGTAATTTGAACATATAAAGAAACCTGTGAGGATCAGTCTTCAAGGGAGACTCTTTTAGGGACTGTCCAGTAGGAAAGGATTATAAATTTGCCATTGTAGCCGGGCGTGGTGGCGCACGCTTGTAATCCCAGCATTTGGGAGGCTGAGACCGGAGGATCGCGGTTCACAGCCAGCCTCAGCTACTTAGTGAGGCCCTTTGCAACTCAGTGAGACCCGGTTTCAAAATAAAGAATAAAAAATAGGGCAGGGGGTGTAGCTTGGAGGTCGAATGCCCCTGGGTTCCATCCCCAGACTCGCAAAAAAAAAAAAAAAAAAAAAAAAAAAAAAAAAAAAATTTGCCATTGTCTTTAGGTGAGATCTTTAAGCTGACACCAAGTGAGAATTTGCTGGTAATCAAAGAGAATTTTAGGTAGTCAAAGAGAAGGGCCAGGCGTGGTGGCATAGGCTTGTAATCCTAGCTTTCTGGAAGCTGATAGAGGATTGTGGTCCATGGCCAGCCTCAGCTACTTAGTGATGCCCTTTGCAATGCAATGAGACCTGTTTAAAAATAAGAATTAAAAAAAAAATAGAGTAGGGCTGGGGATGCAGCTAGGACGTAGAATGCCCCTGGTTTTCAAACCCAGTACTGAAAAAAAAAAAGTGAACCACTGAACACAATAAATTCCTAAGTTTTAGACCATTTCTTTCAACTCGTGTTTTCTGCATTATCTCATACAAGTTGTTTGCAATGAATTCTTCATATTTCACATCTTCAGAGGACTCTACTACACATGGTATTGTCACAGGACCGGGGAATTCTTTATTATGACAGATAACTTCTTTACACTTTACACAGCTGTAAGGTTTTCATCCAGTGAGCCTCTTTACAGGTGGAGTGCCTCAGGACTTGGCCCGCCTCTTTGCTCAGGGTTTCCCCCATACTGTGATCTTCCGTATCTGTGAACTGGTCCAACATCACAAGGGACATTCCTCCAAGCGTTACATCGACAGGGGCCTCTCAACTGCGCGTCCTTGTGTGAGAGGGAAGCCTCCCCAAGATGTGTGTATTGGGGTTACTCTAATGTGTGAGTTCTTTTATGTCTGTACATTGAAATGTACAGTGTGAATGCTTTCCCACAGTGCGTACACACATAGGGCTGAACCAGAGTGAAATCGCTGATGAATCTGGAGGTAATTAGAACACTTAAAGGCTTTCCCACACTGCTGACACACATACCGCTTCCCACTTGAGTGAATTCGCTCATGTGCCTGAAGGTAATGAGGACTCCTAAAGGCTTTCCCACACTGCGTACACACATACCGCTTCCCACTTGAGTGAATTCGCTGATGTGCCTGAAGGTAATGAGGACTTATAAAGGCTTTCCCACACTGCGTACACACAAAGGGCTTCCCACCAGAATGAATACACTCATGTGTCTTAAGGTAACGAGGACTCCTAAAGGCTTTCCCACACTGTGTACACACATAGGGCTTCCCACCAGCGTGAATTCGCTCATGCTCCTGAAGAGAACGTGAACTTCTAAAGGCTTTCCCACATTGCTTACACACATAGGGCTTCCCACTTGTGTGAATTTGCTCATGTGCTTTAAGGTAATGAGGAACCCTAAAGGCTTTCCCACATTCCTTACACACATAGGGCTTCTCACCAGAGTGAATTCGCTCATGTGCCTGAAGACTATAAGAAAAATTAAATGCTCTCCCACATTCTTTACACACATAGGGCTTCTCACCAGAGTGATTTCTCTCATGTTTCTTAAGGTATTTAGATAATCTAAAGCCTTTCCCACATTGCCTACATACAAAAGGCTTCAAACCAGTGTGAAGGAACTCATGTGTCTGAAGGGAGCTGGGATAAGTAAAGGCTTTCCCACACTGCTTACACACATAGGGCTTCTCACCAGAGTGATTTTGCTCATGTGTCTTAAGATATTTAGAAGATCTAAAGCCTTTCCCACATTGCCTACATACAAAGGGCTTCAAACCAGTGTGAAGGAACTCATGTGTCTGAAGGGAGCTGGGATAAGTAAAGCCTTTCCCACAGTGCTGACACACATAGGGCTTCTCACCAGAGTGAATTCGCTCATGTGTTTGAAAGTGTCTATAAGACTTATAGACTTTCCCACACTGCTTACACACATAGAACTTCTCCCCTGTGTGTCTTTGCTCGTGTTTCTGAAGGTAACGAGAACACTTAAAGGCTTTCCCGCACTGCTGACACACATAGGTCTTCTCACCAGAGTGAACTCGCTCATGTGCCTGAAGGTAACGAGAAAATCTAAAGGCTTTCCCACATTTCGTACACACATAGGGCTTCTCACCAGAGTGAATTTGCTCATGTGTCTGAAGGTAACTAGAGTACTTAAAGGCTTTCCCGCTGTGCTCACGTTCATGGAGTCCATCTCTGCTGGGACTCCCTTCGTGCCTCAGAAGGCGTTGGGGGGAACTCAAGGCTGCTCCCCGTTCATTACATTTATCAGATTTCTCTCCATATTTCAAATGCTCACATAGTGTTTGTCCAGACTGGGCTCTGTGGGGCTCACTGAAGGACAAGTGACCAGTGAGGACTTCTCCACACAGCTGCCTGTCTCCTGGTGTGACTCCTGGAAGCGTTTTCTTCTTGAGGTTAGGATCTGGAGACCAGTTAAGGGTTATTCCACATTCACTACTGCATTTATGTTCAAGGAATCTCTCTAACGCTATACTTCTGTTAAAAAAGAAAAAAAAAAGAAAAAAAGAATGAGAAGACAGAAAAAGGCACATTACTATTGATGTATTTAATAAATTATTTTCTATGAGACACATTGGTATTGTGCCATGTAGGAAAATTTATTTATTTATTTACTTAATTTTCTTATTTATTATTTATTTGTAGTCCTGGGGATGGAACCCAGGGGCATTCTTCCTCCTGGCTACTCTCCCATATCATTTTTTTTATATCTTATTTTAAAACAGGGTCTTGTTAAGTTTTTGAAACCTGCACTAAGCTGCAGAGGTTGGCTTCGAACCTGTGATCTTCCTGTCTCTGCCTCCCAAGTACTGGGATTATAAGCGTGCGCCACCACGCCTGGCTCTGGAACCGACTGCACGATACATGCTACAAAGGTGTTCCACTGCACCGCTTAGTTGTTAAATTTCCTAACATCTAGGATTCTTGAGATTCATTGGTTCCCCTCTCTCTTTCTCTTGTTACTATTGTTATTATTATTGTTAATTATTGATGTGGGATGGTTCTAGGGATTAATCCCAGGCATATCTACATCCAAGCTACAACTCTAGCCTCTTATTACCTTTAGTTGTGAAACAGGGTCTCACTAAGTTGCTGAGGCTGCCCTTGAACCTGTCATTCTTCTGCCTCGGCCCCCCAAGTCCCAGGATTACAAGTGTTCACCACCCAACTGTGCATTGCTTTCTTCTGGGAGTGAAATTACCTTAGATTTCTCCTGGAATTTTTATAGTCATCTTTAATGTTCTGCTCTTCCTGGCAATGACCTAAAATGTAGACCCAAAGAGATTATTATAAATTATTACAAAACCGAGCGTGGTGGTGCACCCTTATCATCCCAGCATTCCGGAGGCTGAGACCGGAGGATCCCGGTTCGCGGACAGGCTCAGCTACTTAGTGAGGCCCTCTGCAACTCAGTGAGACCTGGTTTCCAAATAAAGAAAAAAAAACAGGGCAGGGGTTGTAGCTTGGAGGTGGAATGCCCTGGGTTCCATCCCAGACCCACATAAAAATAAATAAATAATAAATGAATAAATCAATTAATGAATAAATAATAATTTTTTGTGGTACTGGGTGTGGAACCCAGAGGCTTTCTACTTTCGGGCTATACTCCCAGACCTATTTTATATTTAATTAGAAACAGGGTCTCACTAAGTTACTGAGAGCCTCACTAAGTAGCTGAGGCTGGCTTCGAACCTGTGCGATCCTCCTGTCTCAGCCTACCAATGGGGGGGATTACAAGCGTGCACCATCTGCCCGACTAAATAAATAATTAGAACAATCCACAAAAATATTAAATTGGAGGCTGAATATACGATTCCATAAATGTGATGCTACCCAGTCTATTTACCAAATATTTCCTTTCAATGTTTCAAATCATGCCACGGCCCTGAAAAACAAAAAGCGTGTGCTCTCCATTGACTAAGGGAGGGAAGGACGCCACCCTTACCTACGCAGGCCAGGTGCCTCAAGGTTTCCTGCATCACATCGCGGTAGAGGTTCTTTTGAGATGGACCCAGCAAAGCCCACTCCGCCTTGGTGAAGGTCACAGCCACATCCTTAAAAGCCACCAACACCTAAAACGTCACATATTTATAGGATGAGGGGTGAGGCTCAGGTCACGGCACATCTTACCAACTTCACGAGACGTTCACAAGATGCTCTGTTCCTAAAGTCCCCTCCATGTCTTGCTCAGGACACTCTCATGCTCCATCCCTCCCCACATCGTGTCCTGCAGCAATACTGATAAAAGGCTCAAACTATTGGTAATTCCACAGCAGAACAGCAAACGCACAATCTTTCAGGGTCATCTCGACGTTTCCTTGTTCACTGTAACATCTCTCAAAACAAAGTCCTGGCTGGATGAGGTTACCTGTGCCTATAATTCAGTACTTGGGAGACAAAGACAGGACAATAGCAGGTTTAGGCCTGCCTCAGCACCTTACAAAGCTCCTGGTTCAAAGGAAAAGTGAAATCAAGTGTGCGTGCAGATTCAAAGCCAGCATCAGCCACGCAGTGAGGCTCTCAGCAACTTACTGAGACCTTATTTCCCAACAATATAAAATATAGATCTCAGAGTGTAGCCTATAGGTAGATGGGCCTTGGGTTCCATCCCCATTGTTACACACACACACACACACACACACACACACACACACACACTCACTATTAGCTTATTGGCTGAAAGCAAAAGAGTAGACCTCCAAAGTTATCAAAAGGTTGGAATTTCCCTTTTCCTTGGAGAGTGTTCTCTGAGCAAGATTTCAGAGACAAAGAAAATTCTAGAAACGAGAAGCAGAAGAAAGTGTCTCTTTTCAATCAGCCTGAGTCCATTTTTCAGGCAGTTAATTCCTGCTTTCCAGACCCTGGGGCATAAACAGAGACATTTCAACCTCCCACCTCAGAAATTAGGGGGATTAAACCTACCAGGTGTGTGGTACAAAAACCAGAAAATATTCAAGTGTCCCATCCCTCTTATCAGGCTGATGCTGTTCACACTAGAAGGGACTCCCCACTAGCGCCATCTCCTGGTGGCCTAGGGCAGGGCTGGCCAGGGACTGGCAAGGCACTCTTTTCTCTGCTCAGCACCAGCTGTGAGGAGGGAGCAGGAAACTCCTAAACCCAGACCCTGAGCTAGGATGGAACACAGACAGGCAGCTCGGGGAGGCAGGTGTCCAGGCCACTGTCTGTAAGAGCCACACGTGTCAGGCAGTCACCTGCGCACACTATTCTAACCTAGCCCGCAGGCATAACAAACTCCTCTGTTCCACCCTAACTGGCCTTGGGCTGACCACTGCAGAGAATGTCTACAACACAGACATCCAGGAGGCCATCTTTCCTTAAGCCTCTCTCCTTAGAGCTCTAGGCCTCTGACCTTTTTTTTTTTTTTTTTTTTTGCTTGTGTGCGGATGGAACCCAGGGGCGTTCTACCTCCGAGCTACACCCCCTGCCCTATTTTTTATTCTGTATTTTGAAACCGGGTTTCACTGAGTTGCAGAGGGCCTAAGTAGCTGAGGCTGTCTGAGAATTTTGATCCTCTGGTCTCAGCCTCCTGAACTGTGATTACAAGCCTGTGCCACTTTGCCAATCTCAAGGCCTCTGACCTTTCACCACCCCCAGGCTGCCAGATACACACCCCCCTTTATTGTTATTCTAACAAGCTCACACAAGTAAAACCTCCTCAAGTACAGCCTCTGAAGTCCCACCCCTCCTCCTCTGGTCTCCATCTCTCTGCCCTGCAGGCTCCAGCTTATAAAGAACAGTCCTTTCTCCTCCACACTGACAAGTTTGCACACTTCCATTTGGGCGTTCCTCTCCTGTCAAGTTCCCTTCATCTACAGAGGAAGAGTTTCCATGCTGTGAGGAGGGGACTGCAGGGCGTGGCGAGCTGCCTGAGTTCCATCCTGTGTCAGAATCCTTTGCTGGCGCTGAGGGAAGCTCCATCTCAGCAGGGACCCGTGTCGATCCTACTAAGGCTATCCTCAGGGCTGGTCTCCCTGGGAAACTTGTTGAACAATGAGCACATCTTTGGCCCCATTTCCAGGAAGAAGACGCAGGAAGAGCTCACTGCGTGCAGGAAGAAGCAGGTGCTGCTCTGGAAAGCTCGGAGCTGGTCAGAAAGAGATTGAGGCCTGGGGGGTGGGGGCTTGTGGCCTCACCCATCTTTGGCCATTCTGGGCTCAGTGGGGACCTCTTCCTGGTTACTTCCTTCCCATTGGCCCATCCTGAATCACTATCCAATCAGAAGCTCCTTCCCAGTGGGAGCTGCCCAATGAGGTATGAGGGTGACAGGGGGCGGGGTGACAATACCATGTATTGTACCAAGTCGGAAAGTGCTGAATTCTTGGGAGTTTTTTGCTCTGTGACAGTGACTGTCAGCTAAAACACTACTTTCTGTTTTGGTGTCAGCGTGTGTGTGATGGAGGGGTTTGAATCCAGGGATATTCTATCGCCAAGCTACACACCCAACCCTTTTTAATTTTGTCGTTTTGAAACAGGGACTAAGTTCACAGGTCTTGAACCTTTGTCTCAGGATAGCAGGGTTTTTTTTTTTGTTTTTGTTTTTTGGGTTGTTGTGGGTCTAGGGATGGAATCCAGAGTCATTTGACCTCTAAGCTACACCCCCTGCCCTATTTTTTATTCTTTATTTTGAAACAGGGTCTCACTAAATTGTGGAGGGCCGCATAAGTAGCTGAGGCTGTCTCTGAACAGCGATCCTCCAGTCTCAGCCTCCTGAATGCTGGGATTACACGTATGCATCACCACGCCTGGCTTAGCAAGCTTTTTTTGTGTGTGTAGTTTGCGGTACTGGGGATGGAACTAAGGGGCATTCCATCTCTGAGGTATACCCCTAGTCCTATTTTTTTTTTATTTGAAAACAGGGTCTCACTGAGTTGCAAAGTGATTTACTAAGTAGCTGAGGCAGTTCACGAACCGCGACCTTCATGTCTCAGCCTCCCAAATGCTGGGATTACAAATGTGCGCCACCATGCCCGGCTTTAGCAGGTATTATAACAGGCACATGTCACCACATCTAACCAAGACTCCCATTAGGGCATGAGGAGTGGCAGTGAAGTGGGTCTCTAGTCCCTTCTGGCTCCCCAGAAAGACATGCATTTTCTAATGGTCTGAGCAGGGTCTCACTGCAAGGCCCATCCCTCACTCAGTTCTGCAGTGCTCTTGGCCTTTGTCCTCTAGGAGCGCTCTCTGGAGCTGGGGGCAGCAGAGTGGGTCCCCCTTCTTCCTGCTTCCTCTGACAGACTGGATTCCTCAGTTCTCTAGTTGTCTGGAAGCAGGGTCCCAGTCCATGGCCTGTTCCTCAGCCCTGCACTCCTTGGGCTGCCCCCAAAACCCTAAATATCCTGACACTGCTCCACATATCCAGGTTCACTGGGAGGGGTCCGCATGCCCACGTGGACCAAGAGTGAGGGGAAGAAAGGTTGGCCTCTCTGTCAAAAAAGAAAGAGCCGGCATAGTGGCACACTCTTGTAATCCCAGCCTTTGGGAGGCTGAGACAGGAGGATCTTGGTTAGCAGACAGCCTCAGCTACTATAGGACCTTTGCAACTCAGTGAGACCCTGTTTCAAAAGAAAGAATAAAAAATAGGGCTGGGGGTGTAGGTGGAAGCACAGAAGGCTTTAAGACATTGGTTATATACAGAGGGCTTATCTACACAAAAATACAACAACAACAACCAAAAAAAAAAAAAAAAAAAAAAGAAAAACCACGCAGAGAACGGAACGTTTCTTGGGCACACAGCACCTGGACTCATGCCTGCCACCTGCTGAGCACTCCATGACTCTTGGGCATCACTATTAATCTGTGGCGCCAACAGAGCCAGCGTTCTCGTGTGCATATTAGAACTACGGTGAGACTCTTCTTGCCCAGGGTTCTAGGTCATAGGAGTCCATGGGAACTAAGGCCATTTAAAAAGCCCTCCCTGGACCATCATCTTGAGGAGCTAGAGGGCAAAACCACTTGGAACATGGTAACAGTGAAAGCCATCACAGCCAGGACTCAAAAGAGGAGGCTCTTGGTTCACAGCCTCACCACTTTAAAGTGAGGCCCTCTGTAGCTCAGTAAGACACCGTTTCAAATAAAGAATAAAAAGTAGGGCTGGGGATGCAGTTAGGAGGTAGGATGCCCATGGGTTGCAATAAATTCCTAAGTTTTAGATCATTTTTATCAACTTGAGTTTTCTGCAGTATTTCACACAAGTTGTTGGCAATGAACTCTTCATATTTCACATCTTAAATGAGCGCGGCTGGCTTTGAACCTGCGCGATCCTCCTGTCTCCACCTCCCAAGCACGGGGATTACAAGTGTGCCCCACCACGCCAGGCCCTGTATCTCATTTGGAAACAGGGTCTCACTAAGTGGCTGAGAACCGCACTAAGCTGCAGAGGCTGGCTTCGAACCTGAGACCTCCTGTCTCAGCCTCCCAAGTACTGGGATCACAAGCATGTGCTACTAGCCCGGCTCATGTAGGAATTTGAAACATGATTGGTTAGAATGCTCTTCATGATAGATTTGGGAGTTATTATTAGGAATAGTACTCCCATCAGGCCTTTCTCTCTCTTCTGAGTCATGTGTTCTGTCCGTCTTCTTGATATTTTGTGGTACTGAGGTTGGAACCGAGTCCCTTATACATGCTACACAACTGTTCTACTGCACCGCTTACTTGTTAAATGTCCTGACATCTGGGATTATAGAGACTCATTGCTTCCTCTCTAACTCTCTTCGTATCTCTGTTATTATTATTCCTATTATTATTAGTAGTAGTAGTAGTAGTAGTAGGAGGAGGAGGAGGAGGAGGAGTAATGTGGGATGGTTCTAGGAATTAAACCCAGGGACTTTCTAACTCCAAGCTATACCTCCAGCCTCTTTTTATTCTTGGTTTTCTTTGTGTGTGTGTGTGTGTGTGTGTGTGTGTGTGTGTGTGTGTGTGTTTCTGGGGATGGAACCCAGGGGCATTCAACCTCCAAGCTACATCCCCTGCCCTATTTTTTTTTTTATTCTTTATTTTGAAACCAGGTCTCACTGAGTTGCAGTGGGCCTCACTTAGTAGCTTAGGCTGTCTGCGAACCGCGATCCTCCGGTCTCAGCCTCCCAAATGCTGGGATTACAAGAGTGCGCCACCACGCCTGGCTTATTCTTGGTTTTCAAACAGAGTCTCACTAAGTTGTTGAGGTTGGCCTTGAACCTGCAATCCTTCTGCCTCGAACCCCCAAGTCCTGCGATTACAGTGTGCATCACCTTCCTCTGCACCTGCTTTTTTTATGGGAGTGAAAATTACCTTAGATTTCTCCTGGGAATTTTGTAGTCATCTTTAATGTTCTGTTCTTCCTGGTCATGATCTAAAATGTAGACCTAGTAGCCGGGCGTGGTGGCGCACGCTTGTAATCCCAGCATTCGGGAGGCTGAGACCTGGAGGATCACGGTTCGCGGACAGCCTCAGCTACTTAGTGAGGCCCTCTGCAACTCAGTGAGACCCGGTTTCAAAATAAAGAATAAAAAATAGGGCAAGGGATGTAGCTCGGAGGTCGAATGCCCCTGGGTTCCATCTCCAGACCCGCAAAAAATAAATAAATAAATAAAATAAAATAAAATAAAATAAAATGTAGACCCAGAAGGATCATTATGAATTGTTACAACAATGCACAAAAATTATTATATTCTAGGCTGAATGTGTGATACAAATAATGCGATGCTACCTGGTAATTTACTTAACGTTTCCTTTCTTTTTTTCTTTTCTTTTTTTTTTGGTGGCACTGGGGGTGGAACCCAGAGGCTTACTACCTAGGAGCTATACTCCCAGACCTGTTTTATATTTTATTAGAAACAGGGTCTCACTAAGTTGCTGAAAGCCTCACTAAATAGCTGAGGCTGGCTTCGAACCTATGCGATCCTCCTGTCTCAGCATCCCAAGCGGGGGTGGGGGGGGATTACAAGCATGCGCCACCACGCCCGGCTAAATGTTCCCTTTCACCATTTCAAATCACGTCTCAGCCCTGATGAGCAAGAACCACACACACTCCACTGACTAATGCAGGGAAGGACGCCGCCCTTACCTACGCAGGCCAGGTGCCTCAAGGTTTCCTGCATCACATCGCGGTAGAGGTTCTTTTGAGATGGGTCCAGCAAAGTCCACTCCGCCTTGGTGAAGGTCACAGCCACATCCTCAAAAGCCACCAACACCTAAAACGTCACATATTTATAGGATGAGGGGTGAGGCTCAGATCACGGCAGATCTACACCAACCTCACAAGACGTTCACAGGATGCTCTGTTCCCTAAACGTCCCCTCCATGTCTTGCTCAGTATGCGCTCACGCTCCATCCCTCCCCACATCGTGTTCTGCAATTTTTTTTTTTTTTGCATTACTGGGGGTGGAACCCAGGGGCATCTACACCTGAGGTACACCCCCAGCCCTATTTTTTTATTCTTTTCTTTTGAAATGACTCTCACTGAGTTGCAAAGGGCCTCACTAAGTAGTAGCTGAGGCTGCTGGTGAACTGCAATCCTCTTGTCTCAGCCTCCCAAATGCTGGAATTACAAGCGTGCACCACCACGCCCAGCATGACCTGTAACAATTCTGATACAAGGCTCTAACTATTGCTTATTCCACAGCAGAAGCTGGCCATGATGGCAGAGGCTTGTAATCCCAGGGATTGGGAGGCTGAGATAAGAGGATCACACAGGTTCAAAGCCAGTCTCAGCCACTTAGTGAGGCTCTCAGAAACTTAGTGAGACCCTGTTTCCAAATAAAATACAAAATAGGTCTGGGAGTGAACCCCGCAGGTAGAAAAGCCCCTGGGTTCCACCCAAGTACCATTCACACACACAAAAATTCCACAGCAGAACACCCACAGTCTTTCAGGGTCATCCCAACTTTTCTCTGTGCACTGTGACACCTCTCAAAACAAAGTCCTAGCTGGATGTGGTTACCTGTGCCTATAATTCAGTACTTGGGAGACAGAGACAGGACAATAGCAGGTTTAGGCCTGCCTCAGCACCTTAGAGAGGTCCTAGCTTAAAAGAAGAGAGTAACCAAGTGTGTGGTGCCCGATGTCTGTAATCCCAGTACTTGGTAGGCTGAGACAGGAGGATTGCTGGTTTGAGGATAGTCTCAACAAGTAGTCAGACTCTCGTCAACATAGTGAAAATCTTTTCCCAATGAGAAATAAAATTGGGCTGGGGTGAAGTTTCAAGTTAGAATGCCTCTGGGTCCAATATCTAGTATCACAAAAATAAAAACTAAAAGGGCCAGGATGTATCTCAGAGTCCACTTCCCTGATCCAGTCCCTGGTGCACACTGACTCCTATGTGCCTGTCCCCATTCTCAGGTGCCATGTGACCCGTACTTCACACACTAGGCAATAACAGCAGCAGAGCTCACAGGACCCCAGAGGCCCAGCAGGCAGAGGTCAGAGCCAGGCTGCCACCAGGCAGGAGAGCAGGGGGCAAGCCAGAGAAGAAAGGCAGATGCGGGAGGTGGGCGATGTCTGCGCGCCCGGGTTTGAGTTGCTAGGCTCACTGGCAGATCTGTGGTTCTGTTGTGGCACTGATGCCAAAATGGCACAGAACCCAGAGGAAGGTCGGTTATGGTGGCACCGGCCTGTGGTCCAGCCCTTGGGTGGCTGAGACAGCAGGACCACACCTTCAAAGGCGGCCCAAGGAACCCAGTGAGCCTCCCATCACCCTAGTGAGACCCTGTTTCAAAAGTATAAAAAATTTAAAAATTGGGCTTAGGGTAGAAAGCCTGTTATTTAATTGCAGCATCTTAAAAAAAATAAAATAAAATCATTAGGTAACTAAGTTATAAAGCAGGCTGTGATGTCATACACACCTGTGATTCCAGCATCAAAAAGGGTAAAAGAGGACTGCGGGTTTGAGCCATTCTCAACAGGTGGCGAGACTCAGCAGCCTGTGAGCTCTTTTGTCAAAAACAAAAAATCTATCTGCGCGCACTGGCGCACACTTGTAATCCCAGCATTCAGCAGGCTGAGATAGGAGGATCTTGGTTAGCAGACAGCCTCAGCTACTTAAGCCCTTTGCAACTCAGTGAGACCCTGTTTCAAAAGAAAGAATAAATAATAAAATCCCTATATCTCACCGTGCATAGGAATCAACTCAAGCTGGATCAAAGACTTAGAAATTAGACGTGAGACTGTGAAGTCAGTAGAGGAGGGCATATGTTCAACACTACAACATATTGGCACAGGCAGTAACTTTCTCAACAAAACCCCCAAAGCTCAGGAAATTAAAGCAAGAATAAACAAGTGGCATAGCATCAAACTAAAAAGTTTCTTCTCATCAAAGGAAACCATCAATAACCTAAAGAGGATGCCTAGAGAATGGGAAAGGGTCTTTACCAGCCACCACTCTGATAGGGGGCTAATATACAGAATACACAAAGAGCTCAAAAGACTCTACACTAACAAAACAAACAACCCAATCAAGAAATGGGCAAATGAACTAAATAGACACTTCACAAAAGAAGAGATACAAAGGGCCAATAGATACATGAAAAGATGTTCTTCATCACTGGCCATCAGGGAGATGCAAATCAGAACTACACTGAGATTCCATCTAACCCCAGTCAGAGTAGCAAGCATAAAGAAATCAAATAACAACAAATGCTGGCGAGGATGTGGGGAAAGAGGAACTCTTTTACACTCTTGGTCGGAATGCAAACTAGTTCAACCACTATGGAGATCTGTGTGGAGATTCCTAAGAAAGGTGGGAATAGATCCACCATATGATCCAGCTCTACCACTCCTGGGTAATTTTCCAAAGGGTTGAATTCAGAGAAATACAGCAACATATGCATACCTATGTTCATAGCAGCACAATTTGTAATAGCCAAAATATGGAACCAACCCAGATCTCCATCAACAGATGAATGGATAGCAAAACTTTGGGAAATACATACAATGGAATTCTATTCAGCCATAAAGAAGAACAAAATTATATCATTTGCAAGAAGATGGAAAGTCCTGCAGAACATTATGTTAAGTGAGAACAGCCAAGCACAGAATAAGGTACATATGTTCCCTTTAATATACCCGAACTAGGGAACATAGAGGATACCAGCGGGACTCCAGATAATGGAGGGGAAATATCAGCAAAGTTTGAATGGAAAGATAGGAGAGGAGGAAGGCTGAACCTGATTAATGAGGGTCTACATCCAAATATGTATAAAATTATGAATATGGCATGGTTACCCTGGACAACCATTGGTGGGAGGGGGAAAGGAAAATGGGAGTGGGGGGAGAGGGCATCAAGAATAATTTAAATATATACCATTTATGTTCAATTTAAAAAATTGGTGGGAGGGGGGAAGGGAAAATGCGGGCGGGGGAGAGGGCACCAAGAATAATTTAAATATATACCATTTATGTTCAATAAAAAAATTGTTTTAAAAAAATAAAGTACATGCCGGGCGTGGTGGCGCACGCTTGTAATCCCCGCGCTTGGGAGGCAGAGACAGGAGGATCGCGCAGGTTCGAAGCCAGCCGCGCGTGCTGGCTTAGGAGACCCTGTTTCCAAATAAAAATGTAAAAATAGGTCTGGGAGTGTAGCCCGGAGATAGAAGGGCTTCCAGGAACCCCAGTACCACCAAAAATAAATAAATAAATAAATAAATAAATAAAGTACAGCTGTGATATATTAAAAAAAAAAGAATAAAGAATATGGCTTGGGGTGGAGCTCGGAGGTTGAATGCCCCTGAGTTCCATGCCAGGTACCAAAGGAAGGAAAAAAGAAAAAGAAAAGAAAAGAAAAGAAAAGAAAGAAAGAAAGAAAGAAAGAAAGAAAGAAAGAAAGAAAGAAAGAAAGAAAGGAAGAAGGAAAGAAAGTGGAGCTGGGCGTGGTGGCACATGCTTGTAATCCCCATGCTTGGGAGGCAGAGACAGGACGATGACTCAGTTTCGAAGCCAGCCTTGCTGGCTTAAGAAGAGACCCTGTTTCCAAATAAAATATAAAAAATAATTGAGTGTAGCCCGGAGGTAGAAGGGTTCCATCCCCAGTACCACACACACACACACACACACACACACACACACACACACACTAATAATGATAATAATAAATAAAATAATATAAATAGGAGAGGATGGAGGAAAAAGAGAAAAAGAACATGATTTATCTGTAAGGATTATTGCAGTATGGGATAGTCAACTGTAAGATCTGAAAACTTCTCAATGTGGAGGCAGAAAGAACTTAGTGTTCTTTCTAGGCAGGACAGCCTGAGTAGAGAGATGGGAGAAGGGAGCAGGGCAGGTGGTGACATTAGATCCTAGACCTGAGAAGGTTTTGCCTGGTGTGAGCGTCTTAGGATGCCAATAAAGAAAGGCTCTGCGCTGGTCAGGTTGAGGGTGGATCAAAGGTCAGAGGCCTGGAGGGAGGAGAGAGACTTAAGGAAAGATTGCTTAAGAGGTATCTTTTTTCTGCCAATCAGTTAATTATTTTTAAGGAAAAGGAGTAGAAATTTAGAATGTATGTGTTTGTGTTTGGACTTGTCATATAATAAAAAAGGGAAAACTATAAAAAAAACCAAAAACATTGCTGCAGGAGATGATGTGGGAATGGACGGAGAGTAAGATACGGAAGGAAAGCCAGGCATGGTGGCGCACACTTGTCATCCCAGCATTCCGGAGGCTGAGACCAGAGGATCGTGATTTGAGGACACCCTCAGGTACATAGTGAGGCTCTCTGCAACTTAGTGAGACCCTGTTTCAAAATAAAGAATAAAAAATATAGAGCAGGGGGTGTAGGTTGGAGGTCAAATGCCTCTGGGTTCCATCCCCAGACCTGCAAAAAGAGAGAGATGGAGGGAATATCTGGTGAACCTAGCATCATAGGAACTTCTCATGAAGTCACAAACACAGGGTTTCTCTCCAGTCTGACTCCTTTCATGTGTTGAATTATAATTACACTAGGCTTTCTCACACTGTACATACAGGACTTCCCTCCAGTGTGAGATCTTTCTAGTATCTGAACGTAATTGGAAGAACTAAGGCTTTCCCACGTTGCTTGCATACATAGGACTTCTCTCCACTGAATGTTCTGTTAGAACTGTTATTTGCAAAGACTTTCCCACATGGCTTATGTTCATCTGCCTTTTTGCACTGTGAGTTTTCTTAAAAAGCTGGAAGGGAGTCAGACATGGTGGCACACCCTGGTAATCCCAGGCTTTGGGAGGTGAGACAGGAGGATCTTGGTTAGCAGACGGCCTCAGCTACTTAGTGAGGCCCTTTGCAACTCAGTGAGACCCTGTTTCAAAATGAAGAATAAGCCGGGCGTGGTGGCGCACGCTTGTAATCCCCGCGCTTGGGAGGCAGAGACAGGAGGATCGCGCACGTTCGAAGCTAGCCGCGCGCGCTGGCTTAGGAGACCCTGTTTCCAAATAAAAATTTTTAAAAAAATGTAAAAATAGGTCTGGGAGTGTAGCCCGGAGATAGAAGGGCTTCCAGGAACCCCAGTACCACCAAAAAAAAAAAAAAAAAAACAAAAAACAAAATGAAGAATAAAAAGTAGGGCTGGGGATGTAGGTGGAAGCCATAAGGCTTTAACACATTGGTTATATACAGAAGGCTTATCTCCACAAAAACAAACACCCAAACTAGCCAGGCATGATGACGCACATGTAATCCCAGCAGAATGGGGAAATGCAGGAGAGAATCTAGTTTTTCACAATCTCCCTTGTTAACAATAAGAGCTTGATGAAGATTGGATGCCCATCTGACACACGCAGAGAACGGAATGCTTCCTGGGCACACAGCACCTGCACGCATGCCTGCCACCTGCTCAGCACTCCATGAGTCTTGGGTATCACTATTAATCTGTGGCACCAACTGAGCCAGCGTTCACGTGTGCATATTCCAACAATGTTGAGACTCTTCTTGCCCAGGGTTCTAGGTCATAGGAGTCCATGGGAACTAAGGCCATTTAAAAAGCCCTCCCTGGACCATCATCTTGAGGAGCTAGAGGGCAAAACCACTTGGAGCATGGTAACAGTGAAAGCCATCACAGCAGGACTCAAAGGAGGAGGCTCTTGGTTCACAGCCTCACCACTTTAAAGTGAGGCCCTCTGTAGCTCAGTAAGACACCGTTTCAAAATAAAGAATAAAAAGTAGGGCAGGGATGCAGTTAGGAGGTAGGATGCCCCTGGGTTTCATCCCCAGTACTGGAAAAAGAAAAAAAAAAAAAAAAAAACCACTGAGAACACAATAAATTCCTGTTTTAGACCATTTCTTTCAACTTGAGTTTTCTGCATTATCTTATACAAGTTGTTGGCAATGCACTCTTCGTAATTCACATCTTCAGAGGACTCTACTACAAATTGTAAGAACCAGAATTCTTTATTATGACTGATAACTTCTTTACACTCTACACAGCTGTAAGGTTTTCATCCAGTGAGCCTCTTTACAGGTGGAGTACCTCAGGACTTGGCCCGTCTCTTTGCTCAGGGTTTCTCCCGTACTGTGTCCTTGCGTATCTGTGAACTGGTCCAACATCACAAGGGACGTTCCTCCAAGCGTTACGTACACAGGGGCCTCTCAACTGCGCGTCCTTCTGTGAGAGGGAAGCCTCCCCACAGTGTGTATTGGGGTTACTCTAATGTGTGAGTTCTTTTATGTGTGTACATTGAACTGTACGGTGTGAATGCTTTCCCTCAGTGCTTACATACAAGGAGCTTCTCACCAGAGTGGATTCGCTCATGACTCAGATGTTGACTGGAAGAATTAAAGCCTTTCCCACAGTGCTTACAAACATAGGGCTTCTCAGGAGAGTGAATTTGGTCATGATTCTGGAGATATATAGGACACTTAAAGGCTTTCCCACAGTGCTGACACACATAGGGCTTCTCACCAGAGTGAGTTCGTTCATGACACTGAAGATGATAAGAACGCCTAAAGGCTTTCCCACATTCCTTACATACATAGGGCTTCTCACCAGAGTGAATTCGATCATGCTTCTGAAGTTGACTGGAAAAACTAAAGCCTTTCCCACAGTGCTGACACACATAAGGCTTCTCAAGAGAGTGAATTTGCTCATGATTCTGGAGGTATTTAGAAAGCTTAAAGCCTTTCCCACACTGCTTACACACATAAGGCTTCTCACCAGAGTGAATTGGCTCATGCCTCTGAAGAGAACGAGACCAAGTAAAGCCTTTCCCACACTGCTTACACACATAGGGCTTCTCCCCAGAGTGGATCTGCTCATGAATCTTGAGGTGACTAGAACTCCTAAAGCCTTTGCCACATTCTTTACACACATAGGGCTTCTCACCAGAGTGAATTCGTTCATGACACTGAAGATGATAAGAACTCCTAAAGGCTTTCCCACAGTGCTTACACACATAGGGCTTCTCACCAGAGTGAGTTCGTTCATGACACTGAAGTTGATAAGAAATCCTAAAGGCTTTCCCACATTGCTGACATACATAGGGCTTCTCACCAGAGTGGATTCGCTCATGAATCTTGAGGTGATCAGAACACATAAAGGCTTTCCCACATTGCTTACACACATAGGGCTTCTCACCAGAATGAATTCGCTCATGTTTCTGAAGATGCTGAGAACTCCTAAAGGCTTTCCCACACTGCTTACACACATAGGGCTTCTCATCAGAGTGAGTTCGCTCATGTGCCTTAAGGTGACAAGGACCCCTAAAGGCTTTCCCACATTGGTTACACACATAGGGCTTCTCACCAGAATGAATTCGCTCATGCACCTGAAGACATCGAGAAGAACTCAAGCCTTTCCCACACTGCTTACACACATAGGGCATCTCACCAGAGTGAGTTCTTTCATGATTCTGAAGATGATGAGAACTCCTAAAGGCTTTCCCACAGTGCTTACACACATAGGGCTTCTCACCAGAGTGAATGCGCTCATGATTCTGGAGTCTACTGGAATAAATAAAGCCTTTCCCACATAGCTTACATATATAGGGCTTTTCACTGGAGTGATTTAGCTCATGACGGTGAAGATCAAAACAACTCCTAAAGCCTTTCCCACATTGATTACATACATAGGGCCTCTCACCAGAGTGAATTCGAGCATGCACCTGAAGATAATGAAAAGAACTCAAGCCTTTCCCACACTGCCTACATACAAAGGGCTTCAAACCAGTGTGAAGGAACTCATGTCTCTTAAGGGAGGAGGAGGAAATAAAAGTTTTCCCACATTGCTTACACACATAGGGCTTCTCACCAGAGTGATTTCGCTCATGACTCTGAAGGTAAGTGAAAACACTAAAGGCTTTCCCACACTGCTCACACACATAGGCCTTACCAGTGTGAATTCTTTCATGGACACGAAGAGAACTAGAACTACTCAAGGCTTTCCCACAGTGCTTACACACATATCGTTTTTCCCTTGTATGTGTTTGCTCATGTCTCCGAAGGGAACGAGAACTACTGCAGGCTTTCCCACACTGCTTACATTCATGGAGTCCATCTCTGCTGGGACTCTCTTCATGCCTCAGAAGGCGTTGGGGGGAACTCAAGGCTGCTCCCCGTTCATTACATTTATCGGATTTCTCTCCATATTTCAAATGCGCACAGAGTGTTTGTCCAGACTGAGCTCTGTGGGGCTCACTGAAGGACAAGTGACCAGTGAGGACTTCTCCACACAGCTGCCTGTCTCCTGGGGTGACTGCTGGAAGTGTTTTCTTCTTGAGGTTAGGATCCGGAGACCAGCTAAGGGTTGGTCCACATTCAGTACCTCGTTTATGTTCAAGGAATCTCTCTAACGCTTGACTTCTGTAAAAAGAAGACACATTAATATTGATGTGTTTATTCATGATTTTCTATGAGATACATTGGATTTATGTCATGCAGGAATATTTATTTATTTATTTTCATTTATTATTTATTTGTAGTACAGGGGATGAAACCCAGGGGCATTCTACCTCTGGGTAACTCTCCCAGGACTATCTTTTATATCTTATTTGGATTTTTTTTCCCTCTGATGGTACTGGGGATGGAACCCTTCTACCTCTGGGCTACACGCCAAGACCTATTTTATATTTAATTGAAAACCGGGTCTCTTTAACCAGCGAGGCTGGCTTTGAACCTGCGCGATCCTCCTGTCTCACTCTCCCAATGCGGGGATTACAAACGTGCACCAAAACGCCCGGCTCTATATCTCATTTGGAAACAGGGTCTCACTAAGTGGCTGAGAACCGCACTAAGCTGCAGAGGCTGGCTTCCAACCTGTGATCCTCCTGTCTCAGCCTCTCAAGCACTGGGATCACAAGCGTGTGCCGCTTGCCTGGCTCATGTAGGAATTTGAAACATGATTGGTTAGAATGCTCTTCATGATAGATTTGGGTGTTATTATTAGGAATAGTACTCCCATCAGGCCTTTCTCTCTCTTTGAGTCATGTGTTCTGTCCGTCTTCTTAATATTTTGTGGTACTGAGGTTGGAACCGAGTCCCTTATACATGCTACACAACTGTTCTACTGCACCACTTACTTGTTAAATGTCCTGACATCTGGGATTATGGAGATGCATTGCTTCCTCTCTCTCTTCGTGTCTCTATTATTAGTAGTAGAAGGAGGAGGAGGAGTAGAAATAGGAATAGGTGTAGTAGTAGTACTGTGGGATGGTTCTAGGGATTAAATCCATGGACTTTCTAACCCCAATCTATATCTCCAGCCTCTTTTTATTTTTGATTTTCAAACAGGGTCTCACTAAGTTGCTGAGGCTGGCCTTGAACCTGCGATCCTTCTGCCTCGACCCCCAAAGTCCCAGGATTACAATGTGCATCACCTTCCCCTGCTGCTGCCTTTTTATGGGAGTGAAAATTACCTTAGATTTCTCCTGGGATTTTTGTAGTCATCTTTAATGTTCTGTTCTTCCTGGTCAGGATCTAAAATGTAGACCCAGAAGGAGCATTATGAATTATTACAACAATGCACAAAAATTACTAAATTCTAGGCTGAATGTTTGATACAAATAATGCGATGATACCTGGTAATTTACTAAATGTTCCCCTTCAACATTTCAAATCACGCCTAAGCCCTGATGAGCAAGAACCACGTGCACTCCATTGACTAAGGAGGGAAGGACGCCGCCCTTACCTACGCAGGCCAGGTGCCTCAAGGTTTCCTGCATCACATCGCGGTAGAGGTTCTTTTGAGATGGGTCCAGCAAAGCCCACTCCTCCTTGGTGAAGGTCACAGCCACATCCTCAAAAGCCACCAACACCTAAAACGTCACATATTTCTTGGATGAGGGGTGAGGCTCAGGTCACGGCAGATCTACACCAACTTCATGAGACGTTCACACGATGTTCTGTTCCTTAAACGTCCCCTCCATGTCTTGCTCAGTATGCACTCACGCTCCATCCCACCCCACATCGTGTTCTGCAATTTTTTTTTTTTTTGCATTACTGGGGGTGGAACCCAGGGGCATCTACACCCGAGGTACACCCCCAGCCCTATTTTTTTTATTCTTTTCTTTTGAAATGACTCTCACTGAGTTGCAAAGGGCCTCACTAAGTAGTAGCTGAGGCTGCTGGTGAACTGCAATCCTCTTGTCTCAGCCTCCCAAATGCTGGAATTACAAGCGTGCACCACCACGCCCAGCATGTCCTGCAACAATTCTGATACATGGCTCTAACTATTGCTTATTCCACAGCAGAAGCTGGCCATGATGGCAGAGGCTTGTAATCCCAGGGACTGGGAGGCTGAGATAAGAGGATCACACAGGTTCAAAGCCAGTCTCAGCCACTTAGTGAGGCACTCAGAAAGTTAGTGAGACCCTGTTTCCAAATAAAGTATAAAATAGTTCTGGGAGTGTACTCCGCAGGTAGAAAAGTCCCTGGGTTCCACCCCCAGTACCACACTCACACATACAAAAAATTCCACAGCAGAACACCCACAGTCTTTCAGGGTCATCCTAACTTTTCTTGTGCACTGTGACACCTCTCAAAACAAAGTCCTAGCTGGATGGGGTTACATGTGCCTATAATTCCAGTACTCTCGTCAACATACTGAGACACTTTTCCCACAGATTCTTCGATGCTGGAATCACAGGTATGGAAGAGGGTAAAAGAGGACTGTGGGTTTGAGCCATTCTCAACAGGTGGCAAGACTCAGCAGCCTGTGAGCTCTTTTTTTTTTTTTTTTTTTTTTGGCGGGTGTGGGATGGAACCCAGGGACATTCGACTTCCAAGCTACACCCCCTGCCCTATTTTTTATTCTTTATTTGGAAACTGAGTCTCACTGAGTTGCAAAGGGCCTGACTAAGGAGTTGAGGCTGTCCTCAAACCGCGATCCTCTGGTCTTAGACTCCCAAATGCTGGGATTACACATTTGCGCCACGATGCCCGGCTCTGTGAGCTCTTTTCAAAAACAAAAATATATATATCTGAGCACGGTGGCGCACACTTGTAATCCCAGCATTCAGGAGGCTGAGACTGGAGAATCGGAGTTTGTGGACAGCCTCAGCTAAGTAGCAAAGGTCTCCTCAACTTAGGGAGACCTTGTTTCAAATTAAAGATTAAAAAATAGGGCAGGGGGTGTGGCTCGAATGTTGAATGCCCCTGGGTTCCATCCTCAGATCCTAAAAAAAAACTAAAAAAATGAGGCTGTACCCTGGAGGTAGAATGCTCAGGTCAACTTCATCCTCCTGTCTCTGCCTCCCAAGGGCGAGGATTACAAGGGTGTGCCACCACGCCCCGCAAGTAGCAGGGATTTTAATTGTGCACTGCTATTCCGGGCTTAGTGGTTCAAACTTGTAATCCCTGCACTTGGGAGGCTGCAACAGAAGGATTACACAGGTTTTTTTTTTAGGTCTGGGGATGGAACCCAGAGGCATTTGACCTCTGAGCCACACCCCGTGCCCAATTTTTTTCTTTATTTTGAAACAGGTTCTCACTCAGTTGCAGAGGGCCTAAGTAGCTGAGGCTGTACACAAACCGCAATCCTCTGATCTCAGCCTCCCACATGCTGGGATTACAAGCATGCGCCACCATGCCCGGAAGAATCACACAGGTTTAAAGCCAGCCACAGTTACTTAGGAAGGCTCTCAGAAACTTAGTGAGACCCTGTTTCCAAATAAAAGAAAAAATAGGTTGGAGCCAGAGTGGTGGCACATGCATGTAATCCCAGATTTCTGGAGGCTGAGACTGGAGAATTGTGGTTCACGGACAGCCTCAGCTACTTAGTGAGGCCCTCTGCAACTCAATGAGCCCCTGTTAAAAATAAAGAATAAAAAACTGGGCAGAGGGTGTAGCTCGGAGGTCAAATGCCCCTGGGTTCCATCCCCAGACCCGCAAAAAATAAATAAAATAAAATATTTAAACAAAAATAGCTTCCCCTGATCAGCAATAACTAGGAGGCAAGGGGCAACAGGAGGAGGCCGAGTTATAGAAAGGGCCCTATTGTGAAGCAATTAAGGTGACCAATCAGAGGGTTAGGAATAGGGGAGCACGGAGCCTCTTTAAAATGCAAGAGGTAATGCCGGGCGTGGTGGCACACGCTTGTCATCCCCGCGCTTGGGAGGTTGAGACAGGAGGATCGCACGGGTTCGAAGCCAGCCTCAGCTACTCAGTGAGGCTTCCAGCAACTTAGTGAGACCCTGTTTCCAAATAAAATATTAAAAAAATGATCTGAGAGTATAGCCCAGAGGTAGAAAGCCTCTGGGTTACACCCCCAGTAGCACCAAAAAAAAAAAAAAAAATAATAATAATAATAATAATAATAATAAAATAAAATAAAATGCAAGAGGTACATAAACAAATGTATCAAAGTTAATCACCAAACAAGCATGGGATTGAGGGAGGGGGAGGGAATGGGATGGGGACTGGATGAGGGCTAACTGGATGATGTGTGCTTGTATATCCTCTCAAGGCTTGTATTCCAATGTGATGTATGATTACAATGCACCAATAAAAATAAATTTAAAAAAATAGGTCTGGGAGTATAGCACAGAGGTAGTAAGCCTCTGGGTTCCATCCCCAGTACCACCAAATAATAATAATAATAATAATAATAATAATAATAATAACAACAACATGTGCCACTACACTTGGCTAACACACACACACACACACACACACACACACACACACACACATATATATATATATATATTTTTTTTTTTTTTTTTTTTTTTTTTTGCCATACTGGGGATAAAACCCAGGGGCATTCTACCTCTCTGAGCAATACCTCCAGCCCTATTGTTTATTCTTGATTTTGAAACATGGTCTCCTTGAGTTGCAAAGGCCCTCACTAAATAGCTGTGCCTGGCCTTGAACCACAATCCTCCCTTCTCAGCCTCCCAAATGATGGGATTACAAGTATGCACCACCATACCAGGCCCAGCTCCCTGTGGCTTTCTTTGTGGGATCTTCTCTCTATAAAATAACTTCTTTTCATCATCTAAGTTTTTTTTTTTTTTTAAGATTTAAAGAAGTTTATTAAAGCCGGGCGTGGTGGCGCACGCTTGTAATCCCAGCATTCGGGAGGCTGAGACCTGGAGGATCGCGGTTCGCGGACAGCCTCAGCTACTTAGTGAGGCCCTCTGCAACTCAGTGAGACCCGGTTTCAAAATAAAGAATAAAAAATAGGGCAGAGGGTGTAGCTCGGAGGTCAAATGCCCCTGGATTCCATCCCCAGACCCGCAAAAAAAAAAAAAAAAAAAAAAGAAGTTTATTAAAAGGCAGAAATACAAAACATAGAAATACAGCCCCATGCCAGAATGGATTGGGTGGGTGACTCGAAATGAATAAACCCTAAGGTTTTATTTTTAACCAGTGTGGTGGCGCACGCTTGTAATCCCAGCATTTGGGAAGCTGAGACAGGAGGATCTTGGTTAGCAGACAGCCTCAGCCACTTAGTGAGGCCCTTTGCAACTCAGTGAGACCCTGTTTCAAAATCAAGAATAGAAATAGAGCTGGGAGTGTCCCTTGGAGATAGAATGCCCCTGGGTTCCATCCCCAGTACTGAATAAAAAAAAAAAAAAAAAAAGAACAAGGAAGCAGCTCAGGGAAGCCCAGCCTCACCCACAGCGCACAGGAGAACAAACCTCAGAAGGCCACACAGGACCCTGAGCTTAGATGGAGACACTCTCACTGAGCAGCTGCAGCCCAGGGGCCTCAGGCCCAGGAGGGAGGGAGGGAACCTGAGCAGCAGGAACTGAATTCTGGGACCTCCACACCCCACATTCCCCAGCACTCACCCAGAGTCAGGTGTAGGTTCTGACCTGAGGGATCTTGCTGACTCCCAATCTGTGGACTTTGCTGGACACCCACCCGTTCTCCAACACCACCTGGGTGCCCCACCATTCAATCTGACACCACCCAGAGTCAACACCGTCCTGACAAGTTCAGGGCTCAGGTGGACCACACTGTCCCTGCAGATGCCGTGCAGAGCGTGAGCTTGCTCTGACTGCTACCAGACCCCAGCCTAAGTTGTAGAAAAGTGGCACCGTGAGTCACTTGGTCAGAGCAAGTTCAGATATTACCTAAAAAGGGTGTATGATACACAACCAAAGACACTTCTTTTCGTAGAATTTCTAAGGGTTTGAGGGGTCTCTGTGCCAGAATCAATTATAAAACAAACAAAATATATATTTGTTTGTTTTGCAAGTCTTTGGATGGAATCCAGGGGCATTTGACCTCTGAGCTACACCCCCTGCCCTATTTTTTATTCTTTATTTTGAAACAGGGTCTCACTAAGTTGCAAAGGGCCTCAGTAAGTAGCTGAAGCTGAACACGAACCGTGAGCCTTGGGTCTCAGCCTCCCGAATTCTGGGATTACAAGCATGTGCCACCATGCTGGGGTTTGTTTTTATTTTTTTATTATTTATTATTTATTTATTTATTGCAGTACTGGAGATGGAAACCAGGGGTAGGAATTCTACCTCTGGATTACACGCTTAGACCTATTTTATATTATTTTGTTTGGAAATAGGGTCTCACTAAGTTGCTGAGAGCCTCACTAAGTAGCTGAGGCTGGCTTCGAACCTGCAGAATTCTCCTGTCTCAGCCTCCCAAGTACTGCGATTATAAGAATGGGCTACCACACTCAGTTACAAATATTATTATTATTATTATTATTATTATTATTTTACTATATTATTATAATACATACCCAAATAACCAAATTTTCATTTAAATTAATAGCAGTGATTAAATATCCCAACGTCTTAGCTGGGCACGGTCACGACGCTTGTAATCCCAGCATTAGGGAGGCTGAGAACTTGGGATCACCATTAGCAGACAGCATCAGCTGCTTAGTGAGGCCCTCTGCAACTCAATGAGACCCAGTTTCAAAATAAAGAATAAAAAATTGGGCAGGGGATGTAGCTCAGAGAACAAATGCCCCAGGGGTCCATCCCCAGACCCACAAAAAAACAATTTAAATAAAAAAAATAAATATCCCAACCTCCAATGTTGTGGTCTAGAGAAACTTCACCTTCCTGTATACAAATAAGAGTCTCTGTTACAATTAAAGAATGCAGCATTCTTGTCTTATGACTAGGTCTCACACACATTCTAAATTCCCACTTTTGTCCTAAAATAAATAACTGATCGGCAGAAAGAAACCAGTTTTTTTTGTTTTTTTGCAGGCGCAAAACCCAGGTGTATTCTACCTCCAAGATACACTCCCAGCCTATTTTCTCTCTTTCTTTTTCCCCCCCTTTGGGGACAGAACCCAGGCGCATTCTACCTCGTTGGTATACCCCCAGACCTATTTTTTAGTCTCTTTATATTTTGAAACAGGGTCTCACTGAGTTGCGGAGGGTCTCACTAAGAAGCTGAGGCTGGCGGAGAACATATGATCCTCCTGTCTCAGACTCCCAAATACTGGGATTACAAGCATGCGCCACCAGGCCCGGCCAAGACACCTATTAAGTAAGTTTTCCTTAGGTTTCTCCTGTCTAGCCATCCCACCTGGCTCACACCAGGCGAAACCTTCTCAAGTCTGGGGTCTGAAGTCACCACCCCACCCTCCTCTCCCATTTCCTTTTACTCCTCTGGCTCCTGCCTAGAAAGAATCGTCCCTTCTGACTCCACACTGAGAAGTCTGCAGACCTCACGTCTGAGATCTTCCCTGCTGCAAAGTTCCTTTCAGATAAAGTCCTGTCCTCTATCTTTTATTCATTCTGTCTTTCCTCGTTCTTTCCTGAGCCAGAGGCTTCCAGACAATCAGAACACTCGGGTTGGAATCCGCCCGGGGAGGCTGCAGGGACGAGGACCCCCCTCCTGCCCTGCACGCCCAGCCCTCGGCCCCCAGGATGGTCCAAGCTGCGGCGACACAAAGGGCTCCGGGTCGGCGTGGCTGCGCCCGGGCAGGGAAGGAGCCGCCGCCAGACACACCGTGTGCCCAGGGCCGGGGCTGGGGACGAGGGCGCCCCGGGCTGGCGGGTCTCACCGCCCTCCTCCACCTGGCCCCAGGGCTCACCATCTCCTGCTTCTGGACCCCAGGGCTCACCATCTCCTGCTTCTGGACCCCAGAGTCCCGCCCAGACTCTCCGGCATCCCCGGGTTCACAGCGAGGGGTTTAAGCCAAAGGCAACTCCCCGCAGAAGCTGAGAAGCAGTCTGAGCCGGCTGCACGAACCGGAAGATCCCGGAGAGCACTCGACGCCCCGCCCTTTGTCGTCTACGCACCTCATTGGACCGTTCCGCGGGAACTGGAGCCTATGATTGGATAGTGTTCTGGACCCGCCCCTTGGAACTTAGCCACTAGGAAGTAACCTGCGCTGGGCCCAGAGCAGCCCAAGAGGGATGCGGACACAACCAACCCAAGCCTCCTCCCTTCCCAGGCCCAGACTGGCCCCCATGGCGGGATCTCTGTAAATAGGCAGAGCAGCTAAGGCTTTCCAGAGCGGCACCTGCTTCTTCCTGCCTTTTCCTCCTGGACACTGATGGGGATTGAGCCTGTACTGAGTGTTGCTAACAGCTGTATTAATCAGTAATAAGAACAAGCTTTCATATTTAGGCAGAACAATAAAATCCTTTTTTCTGCCCCTAAGCTGTCAGCCAAGAGCTGCAGCCAGGATTGACCTTGGTCAGCTAAGAGTTGGCTGTTAGCCCAGCTGGGCACGAGAATTATATGGATTTTTACAATAGTTTAGGCTAAAGTTAAAGAGAAAAGGCAAACAATGTTAACCCGATAGAAATTAGTAATATAACTATAATAGTTATAGCCCCAAAACCTTCATGCCTTAAAAGACTATTCCTGTGTCTTTCTTTTCTTTATTGTAAGACAAGTTTTTAACATAATAAGCAACTTTTTAGCAACAGAGATACGGAAAGTCTACCACTCACTAAGGACATAGGTAGACAATGTATGCTTTAAGATTAAAACCAAAGATAAAGTGGGTCCTCTGACTTAGTTAACCAAATAACACTTTTTTTTTGGGGGGGGGTCTGAGGATGGAACCCAGGGGCATTAGATCTCTGAATTATACCCCCTGCTTTATTTTTTATTCTTTATTTCAAAACAGGGTCAAATTGAGTTGCAAAGGGCCTCACTAGTAGCTGAGGCTGTCCATGAACCGCGATCCTCCGTTCTCAGCCTCCCAAATGCTGGGATTACAAGCTTGGGTCACCACACCCAGCTTACAGTTGCAGTCGCAACCACAACTCTCTGTGGTCTTGACCTGAGCAGCAAAAGCTGGTCCATGGTTATCCAAGGTGCTCCCGCACATGTTTATCTAGGATGGTATCTGGAGCATCATCTGGAGCTTGACAGCTTAAGTCTGTGAGAAACAAAACTCATAATACAGTTTTCATTAGGAGCCTTATTTGTCATGAGAACCCACACAGATTTTCACGAGCAATCTGGTGGGTTGTTTCTGGTGGGTTGTTTCTTGAACCGTTGGCTCTGAGGCTGCTGACTTCAGGCAGCTGTGGTTAACTGAGGTAGCTAAACTGATGTTTTGTTTTAATACTGATTTTTATATAGATAACCATAGAAACCAGAAACAGAGGAAAATATCTTAATTTTACTGTAAACCTTTTGAATAATTTTTAAATATAACCATCTCTATCACATGCAATATTCCTTTCAGAAACTTAATTCTACACAATCATTCTTCAACATGCTCAGACATTCTGCGACTTGCTTTTAGCCTTCTCATATTATCCAACCTTTTCCTTTCCCATTTGGGACAATCTGAGGATAAACTTTTTAATCATGCAAGACACTTTTATTCCTTTCCTTTTCTTTTGTCCTTCTTTACCAACATTTTTATAACTATATACGTTCTTTACATCTTTCTCTCATCCCTACATACTGGTCCCTTTCTGCCATAATTCCCTTCTTGAATTTACATTTTGAAATAATTCTGCACAATTTTAAACAAATTAACATTTTCTCTCCAAGTTTTTACAGCTGCCTGGACTTAAATGAGTTACAGTTTTTCTTTTCAGATGTTTACATATTAGCCATAACTGACTGAGATAGCAATGTTTTAAACATCCTTGAATAGCAAAGTTTGGAATGAAATGTAACAGACTCTTAGCACTCTTAGAAATGTTTCTGAGGGCTTATTACGGCATAGCCTGATTTCTGAGTTTTCTTACTTATGAAGCTGCTTTTATTAGCAAGTTATTTTACATCAGAGT
The DNA here is from genome assembly GCF_963383645.1 of Muscardinus avellanarius. Taxonomy (NCBI): domain Eukaryota; kingdom Metazoa; phylum Chordata; class Mammalia; order Rodentia; family Gliridae; genus Muscardinus; species Muscardinus avellanarius. The sequence continues at coordinate 49,267,392 of NC_137804.1, read as the reverse complement.
TAGAGACTGATCATCAGATCATCAGTGGAAAATGTGACAGCTTCATCTTCAGGATGTTCATCTTTTACTGGAATATCTGAAATATGAATCATAGAAAATGTCTTCTCAAGGGTGCTGAGCCCTTGACAATACTTTAGAGACAACTTATTTTTCTTATATTAAGAAAAATATTAAGATTTAAATGATTTTTTTTCAACAATAGCTTGTCCCTGTGGGTTTTATGGAATACCTGTAAAATGTTTAATATGCCATTGAGTAAAAACACAAGCTAAAGATGAGCTTGTAAAGCAGGGCCCATTATCTGTTTTGATTTTACCAACAAACTTAAACTAGATGAATTAAGATATAATAAGAATAAGCTTTTATACATAGGTAAAACAACAAAATCCTTTTCTGCCTCCAAGCTGACAGCCAAGAGCTGCAGCCAGTATTGACCTTGGTCAACTAAAAGTTGGCTGTTATCCCAGCTGAACTCCAAATGTTAAAACATAAACACCAGCACTTTATAAAGTATTATATATTTTTCACAATAGTTCAGACTAAAGTTAAAAGATAAAAGGAAAGCTGTATTTACCCAATACCAATTACCAATTACACAAAAGAGCTTTGCCTTACAGTCTTTATACATTTTTTGTGGTGCTGGGGGTGGAATCCAGAGGCTTTCTATCTCTGGGCTATACTCCCAGACTTATTTTATATTTTATTTGGAAACAGGGTCTCACTGAGTTGCTGAGAACCTCACTAAGTAGCTGAGGCTGGTTTGAACCTGTGCGATCCTCCTGTCTCAGACTCCCAGGTACTGGGATTACCGGGGTGCACCACCAAGCACAGCTTACAATCTTTATATTTTAAAAAACTTTTTCCTGTATATTTTATCTTTATAAACTGAGCTTTTGACACACAGAAAAACTACTTTTAGCAGATAGAGATGAACAAAAGGCTAAAATCTCACCAAGGACACCGGTGGACAATACATGTCCCAAACTTCAAAGTGGGAATGTACCATGTAACCCCTGACTTTGCCAGGCAAGTAACATGTTTTATCATCAATTTAATACAGGAGGTAAAAATAATTGGTGAACCTGCAGCTACATTTGGAAAAAGAAAGACTTTTGCCAAGCAGGATGCGAGAGGGGAGATAACTAAAAAGATAAGCCCATGTTGTAATGTCACACTGTATAATTTGCAAGGCTTACTTTTGTAACTTTGAGGACATTTTTCAGCACATAACTCCCTCTGGAGGTTTCCAGGCCTTTTGTTAGTGACATTGGACAGGTGAGGAAAGCTGGACACTTAATGCTTTCCTGCTTCAGCAGTGGAAGAAACTTCTCAGTGGCCACCTCAGAAAAGGAGCTTGTTTGACATTGTTTCTGTTGTGCTTGATCAGCAAACTGAGAAAGGTCAGGGTGTAGGGCATGTTTTGTAGCCTGATCTGCCTGACCTCGTTTATTTTAGGTGGGAGAGTCAGGCATCATGGCCATTTTGATCTCAGTTTCCACTATTTGCACTAAAGCGCATTCTCGATCAACCTGAGCCCAGTCAGCGGCTTCTTTGGTGTCCTCAGATTTAGCCTCCTGTGTTTCTTTTAGCCTCTCTCAGATAATTGGGAGAGGTGGAAGAGCATCAGGGTGGAAGGATGCCTTAAGGGTGGAAATTGTGGAGTAAAGTCTGAAAGGCGGGCTCACCCTCAAATGAATTTCTCTCATTAATTTTTCTACCTGCTCCCACGTGGACCAGGAGAAAAGATTAGCTGCTAGAATCCAGGGGGCTAACCTGAGAACCGTGTCCCCTACCTTGAGGGCTGAGGAATATGAGATTCTGAGACCTCTGCTCTTAAGCACAAGTCTCAATGCCTTCAAGGCCTGTTCCTCAGCTTTAGAAGTTGTGTTGCCCATAATTAGGGTCTCATTCACCCCAAAAGACCGCTTGACTCCAGCCGAAAGTCCTCTTGCCCCACGTTTGGGAGCCAGATGCTGTGCCCACCACCCCCAAAAGTTGAGGTAACGGGATGGAGAGAGGTGAGTGTGCTCTCCGCCCGTTCCCAGCCAAAGACAATCAGACCCGACAGGGAGCCAAGTGAAAGCAAGAACTCATTTATTGTATTTACACAGGAGGTTTTTGAAGCAAAAAAAGGGGAATTCCAAGGTGAGGGAACTGTTTGCCAATCAGCTGAAAGGTCACCTTTATCAGGCAGGCTTTTTTCCTTAGTTCTATATTATGGGCAGGCACTGTCCACACGCTGACCATGCACGGGCTCATGTTCTTAGCCAATTATATGATATATGTTAATTTACACTTATCCCTGACCCCTCCTTTGGCTCTCCCATTTGGTGCATCTTTAGACATGTGCCCTACAATGCGGGATGACTCTGGAGATGTTGGCGAGTCCTGGGACCGGTCCCTGCTCCCAGAGCGCACCACTTCCACTGCTAGTCTCGAGGCGTCCTATCCAGAGTTTTGGGAATCAGTGGCTGTCAGAGCAAGAAGTTTGAAAGCACTTAACACATTATTTTTTCTGGTACTGGGGATGGAACCCGGGGGCATTCTACCTCCAAGCTATATCCCTAGCCCTATTTTTTGTTCTTTATTTTGAAACAGGGTTTTTCTGAGTTTTAAAGGTCCTCACTGAGTAGCTGAGGCTATGAACTGCCATCTTCCTTTCTCAGGCTCACAAATGCTGGGATTACAAACATGTGCCAGCACTATATGTGTGTGTGTGTGTGTGTGTGTGTGTGTGTGTGTGTGTGTAATCATACCTCACTTTGGAATACAAGACTTGTGAGGATATATAAGCACACATCATCCAATTAGCCCTTATCCAATCCCCATCCCATTCCCTCCCTCTTTCTCAATCCCATGCTTGATTGCTGATTTTCTTGGATTCATTTGTTTACATACCTCATGAGTTTTAAAGAGATTCCATCCTCCTCCACTCCATCCCCTCTAATTGGTCACCTTAATTGCTCCTCTATAGGGCCCTTTCTTCAACTAGACCTCTTCCTATTACCCTTTTCTTTCTAGATTTGCAAATTAGGGAAAGCATCTGGTTTTTTATTTTCTGTGATATTTCTTGGTTCATGCCACATTGCAAGTTCTAATTCCATACTTTATGGTTCTGGCACTGGCCTGGCCACCCAGAGGACTCTGATTCTGACCTCACTGGCTCCAACACCAGCCTTGCCTAATGGCAGGCCCTGATCTTGGCCTCACTGGCCCAATCACCAGCCTCACACCTCAGGAGGCTCTGATCCTGGCCTCAGAGGCCCCAACACCAGCCTTGCCTCAGCAGCAGGCTCCAATCCTTATTTTGCTGGCACAGGCATAGGTCTAACCCCTTGGCAGGCTCCGATCCCAGCCTTGGAGATCCCAGCACTGCCTTGCCTCATGGCAGGCTCCAATACCAGGCTTCACTCGCCCCAGCACTAACCTAACCCCTCGGCAGGCTCCAATTCTGGCCTTGGAGGTCCCGGCACTGGCCGAACAGCTCAGCATGCTCTGATCCCGGCCTCAGAGGCCCCAGCACTGGCCTTGCCTCATATCAAGCTCTTATCCCAGCCTCGCTGGCCCCGGCACTGGCCTAACCCCTCAGCAGGCTCTGATCCTGGCCTCGAAGACCCCAGCACTGGCATTGCCTCAGAGCAGGCTCCAATCCCAGCTTTGGTGGCCTGGGCACTGGCCTAACCCCTTGGCAGGCTCTAATACCGGCCTTGGAGGCCCCAGCACTGGCCTAACCCCTCGGCAGGCTCCAAACCTGGCCTCGAAGGCTCCAGCACTGGCCTTGCCTCATGGCAGGCTCCTATCCCGGCCTTGCTGGCCCCAGCACCAGCCTAACCACTTGGAAGCTCTGATCCCAGCCTCGGAGGCCCCAGAACCAGCCTTGCTTATGGCAGGCTCTGATCCCAGCCTCGCTGGGCCCGGAACCAGCCTAACCCTTCTGTAGGCTCCAATCCCAGCCTTGGAGGCCCCAGCAATGGCCTTGCATCACGACTGACTCTGATCCTGGCCTTGGAATCCCTGGCACTGGCCTAACCCCTTGGCAGGGTCTGATCCCAGCCTTGGAGGCCCCAAAACCAGCCTTGCCTCATAGCAGGCTCCATTCTCAGCTTTGCTGGCCCCAGCACTGGCCTAACCACTCATCAGGCTCTGATCCCGGCCTTGGAGGCCCCAGCACTGGCCTTGCCTCATGGCAGGCTCCAATCCCAGCCTTGCTGGCCCCAGCACTGGCCTAACCCATTTGGCAGGCTCTGATCCAGGCCTTTGAGGCCCCAGAACCGGCCTTGCCTCACGGCAGGCTCCGATCTTGGCCTCACTGTGTGCCAGCACTTTTAAGAGCAGCTGACATTGAGTACCAAGAAACTATGGGAAAATACCTGGAGATGCCTTGCTGCACCATCCTCTGATATCTGCACTCCTCATTGGACAGCTTGCGGGGAGAGGAGCCTCTGATTGGATAGCAATCCAGGATGGGCCAATGGGAATTAAGACAAGGAAGGGCTCAGCACTAGGCCCAGAGGATACAAAGGCAATCTGGATTGTAACCACAGCCCTCCTGAAGTAAAAACCTATGCCAGGCTGAGGAATCTATGTTGCAGCACCTGCTTCTTCCTGCATTCCTGGGCTCTTCCTGCATCTTTCTCCTGTACATGAGACCACGAACGTGCTCTTTGTCCAAACGTGTCCCACAGACATGAGTGCTGAGCGCAGACTGGCTACTAACACGGAGCCACACTGATTAGGGGCATGCCAAAGCACCAGGACAAGATTTCTGACACAAAGTAAGGAATTCTGGGAGCTCACCATGCCCTGAAATCCCTTCATTGTAGTATGGAAACTTTCCCACCTTCAACACCTAAAATTTCAGCAAATTCTCACATGGAATCTACTTAAAGAACCGACTCAAAGAAAATGAAAGAGTTCATAAGCCCTTTTTTCTGGACGTACCTAAAAGAGTCTCCCTGTAGGACTGAACTTCACACATTTTCTTCTACATAGGAAGAGAATGTATGCTTTAAGTCTAAAACCAAAGAGAAAGCAGGGCCTCTGACTTTGTTAACCAAATAACACTTTTTTTTTTATGGGTCTGGGGATGAAACCCAGGAGCATTACACCTCCGAGCTACACCCCTGCCCTATTTTTTTATTCTTTATTTTGAAACCAGGTCTCATTGAGTTGCAAAGACCCTCACTAAGTGGCTGAGGCTGGCCGTGAATTGTGGATCCTCCAGTCTCAGCCTCCCCAATGCTGGGATTACATTGTGTGCCACCACGCCCAGCTTCAAGTAACACATTTTGATCAGACTCATCTGTCCCTGTGAGGAAAGGCTAACACAGCAGAGATAACTGGTGAGTCTGCATCTGCTTTTGGTGGGAAAAGAGGACTATTGACTAAGCAGGATGGGAGGAAGCAGATAATAAATTCTTAAGAGAAGTGTTACATGTTCAGAGACCTCAGTGTCTTATTTTCAAGGCACTCCACTCTGTTTTCTCTGATGTAGTGCTTTATTGATCTGTCTCTTCTTTCTACCTTTGCAATAATGAACTTTATGTAATCGTACAGCAGTATAGTTCTGGCTATTTTTTCTAAACTAGCGAGGAACAAGAACTCACCTTCGACACCTAAAGCCATTACAGACATGAGGCCACAAATGTGCACAGTGTCTAACAGTGTCCCATGGAGACAACACCCGAGTGCAGCCTGACCACTAACATGGATCCCCACTGAAATGGAGCCCTGTTGAATTGGGGCTTGCCTCAGCACCAGGACGTGATTCTGGCACAAAGAATAAAACTGTGGGGGCTCCCCATGCCCTGCAGTTCACTCCTCGAGGTACGGAAAGTCCCTCCTTCAACACCTAAAAGTTCAGCAAATTTTCTCTTAAGAGTCAGTTAAGGATCTGACTTAAAATAAATGGTAAATTCATAAACCATTCTTCCAGGAGGCTGCATCAAGAGTCTTCCTCTGAGAGTGACCTTCATAGATTTCCTTCATGTGTACAAATGAGAGCAGGATCACAGCTGTAGTTCCAGCATTCAGGAGGCTGAGACAGGAAGATCTCGGCTTGCGGACAGCCTCAGTTGCTTTCTGAGGCCCTCTGCAACTCAGTGAGACCTGTTTCAAAATAAAGAATAAAAAATAGGGTGTAGCGCCAGGTGTGGTGGCACACACTTGTCATTCCAGTATTCAGGAGCCTGAGACTGGAGAATTGTGGTTCCAGACAGCCTCATTACTTAGGTGGCACCACCTAAGTAGATGACAAGCATGTGCCACCATGCCTGGCCTACCTTTTTTAGGGGGTAATGGTGATTGAACCCTGGGACATTCTACCTCCAAGCTATACCCCAGTTGTCATAAGATTTAAGAGGTTGTTGTAAGATAGAAACATAAGAAGTAGATTTAGCTTGTCCCATCACCCTGTAATAGTATTTACTTACCTCCGGCTTTTCTGAAACACCTTTTTCTTAGGTCCTTGTTCGAAGGCGCCACCTGTCAGTGTCTAGTGCCCTGGAGACCTAAGGGTAAAGTCGATTCACGGGACACAGGGGATGCAGGTTTCATGTACAATGCATGTTTTATTGAAAGAGCAATCAGACTTTTATAGAGAAAGCTTCTATGGGATCCATAGACAAATTAACTATTTTAGACATTACACGGTTATCTTAAAGCAACAATGGATGTGTGTGTGTGAATAAAGCCAAAGGACGAGTCTCAAAGCAAATTTTTGTTTTACAATTAGAAGCAAAGAACACCTGTGACCGCTCATAACATCTCAAGCTGTTTATCATACCAATAAGTTTTCTGAGAGATGTCTATGCTGGGAAGGACATTCAGAGAGAGGGCCGAAGCTGCTTCTGATCTTGAAGGCAACTTGGCAAGATTCATAGCTCACTGATTAGAGGAAGTGTGCTTGCCTCCCAGCCTAGCATTCCAAGCTGCTTCTCAGGAGCCAGAGTTGCTTCTTTAACCCTTCAAGCAGGTGCCTGCATCTCAGTGCTCTCACACCCAGTCCTCTTTAATTATCTTTTGAAAACTCAGTCTCACATGTTGGGCATGGTGGCACATGCTTGTAATCCCAGTGTTCAGAGGCTGAGACCAGAGTATCATGGTTCACGGACGACCTCAGCTACTTAGTGAGTCTCTCCGCAACTCAGTGAGACCCTGTTTCAAAATAAAGAATAAAAATAGGCTAGGGGGTATAACTCAGATGTGGAATGCTCCGGGGTTTTATTCCCAGACCCACAATAAATAAATAAATAAATAAATAAATAAATAAATAAAGTCTCACAAATTTTTCGAGAGCCTCAAACCTGTGATTTTCCCATCTTAGCTTCATAAGTTCTTATATTACAGGGATATAACACCACTCCTAGCCTTTTAAATGAACAATAAACACAGGGGTATTCTATCTCTGAGCTATAGCCCAGGCCCAGCCCTTTATTTATGTATATTAATTAATTAATTAATTAATTAATTTTTATGGTACTGAGGATTGAACCCAGAGGCATTTAACCTTTGAAGTACATCCCCATCCATATATTTTATTCTTTTATTTTCTTCTTTTTTTGAGCCGGTCTGGGGAAAGAACCCTGGTGCAATCAACCTCTGAGCTATACCCCCTGCTCTATTTTTATTCTTTTTTTGAAACAGGGTCTCACTGAGTTGCAGAGGGCCTCACTAAGTACTACCGCAGGCTGTCCATGAGCGGCAATCCTCCTTTCTCAGCCTCCTGAATGCTGGGATTACAAACGTGCACCATGACACCCAGCTTATTCTATATTTTGGAACATAGTCTCACTACGTTGAGGAGGGCCTCACTAAGTACCTGAGACTGGCCACAAACCTGTGATCTTTCTATCCCAGCGTCCCACATATTGAGATTATAAGCATGCACCATTATGCCTGCCTTAGCCCTTTTTATTTTGACAAAAGGTCTCCCTACATTTGAACCAGTCTCTCTAGTTGCTGAGAGGTGGAGACCTGGTTGTAGGTGTACAAAGAGCTCACGCACTTGGTGTCAGAAGTGTGGTGAGTAAGCTGGGTGTAGTGGTGCATGCCTGTAATAGCAGCCCTTTGGAAGCTGAGACTGGAGGAGCCCAGATTCTAAACCAGCCTCAGTGAGTTAGCAAGACTTATTTCAAAATAAATAAGGGAAAGCCGGGCGTGGTGGCACATGCTTGTTATCCCCACACTTGGGAGGCTGAGACAGGATTGCACAGGTTTGAAGCCAGCCTCAGGTACTTAGTGAGGCTCTCAGGAACATAGTGAGACCCTGTTTCCAAATAAAAAATAGGGCTGGGAGTATAACCCGGAGGTAGAAAGCCCCTGGGTTCCACTCCCAGTACCACAAAAATAAATAAATAAATAAATAAATAAATAAATAAATAAAGGAGTCTGGGGAACAGCTGATGAATAGAATCCCCATGGCTTCAATCCCCAGGACCACAGGAAGAAAAAACAGAGTGTGGTTGGTAAGTAGAACTCACTTTCTCTTTCCCTCCCTTGGAATTTGTAACACCCTCTGTTCACCTCTGAAGTCAGTCCCAAATCTGATCACTTGCGCCATTCCTGGACCCACACACAGCACTGCCCAGCTTTCCTTGGACTTCACAAACTCTTCTTCTTCTTCTTCTTCTTCTTCTTCTTCTTCTTCTTCTTCTTCTTCTTCTTCCTCCTCCTCCTCCTCCTCCTCTTCCTCCTCCTCCTTCTTTTCAGTACATTCAAGCTAAAACCCCAACTCTATTTTTATTCTTTCTTTCTTTTCTTCTTTCTTTCTTTCTTGTGGGTCTGGGGATGGAAGCCAGAGAGGCATTTGACCTTGAGATACACATCCTGCTGTATTTATTCTTAATTTTAAAACAAGGTCTCACTAAGTTGTGAAGGGCATTTCTAAGTAGCTCAGGCTGTCTGCAAACGTGATCCTCCTGTCTCAGCCTCCCAAATGCTGTAATTACAAGTGTGCGCCATCAACCTGGTTGCAGACTCTTACTTTAATCTGATTTTGATTGAATATTTGCAGATCCTCCATCCCCCCCCCCTTTTTTTGTCTGTACTGGGAGTTGAACCCATGGGCGCTCTGCCTCTGAACTACACCACCAGTCCTATTTTATTTATTTGGAAACAGGATCTTACTAAGTTGATAAGGGCCTTGGTAGGCTGCTGAGGTTGGCCTCGAACCTGCAACAGTCTGGTAACAGACATGTACTACCATTCCTAATTTATTGATCTCTTCTTTATTTATTTGTGTGTGTGTGTGTGTGTGTGTGTGTGTGTGTGTGTGTGTGTTGCTAGGGATGGAACCGAAGGACATTCTGCCACTGAGCTACAATCCCTGCCATTTTTTTTTAAACTGGGTTTCACTAAGATGTGGAGGGCATTACTAAGTAGCTGAGGTTGGCCAAGAACTTGCAATCCTCCTGTCTCAGCCTCTCAAGTAGTACTGAGATTATAATTGTGCACCACCATGCTCGGATCTAACAATCTCTTTTCAGCATAAACAAGATATTTATAAATATACAAGTGCCTTGATATTTTAAAACTCAATATATGTCCCGTCCCTAAGGCTCCGACCTGCAGAGCCCCAGGAAAGAAGACACAAACGCCGAGTCTGCTGATGATACTTCTTCTTCTTTTAATGCGTACAACAAGCAAATATATATCAGCATCATAACCCCTCCCTCTTTACCCTACCAACCCCAAACTTCTCACAGCTAGGGCATGCACATTTCTAATCCTCTCATAGGCAGGCTGGTGGTAGCACGAGGGGCTGCGTCACTGATCATCCTGCAGGCACGTAATATGACACACTGTGCATGCTCAAGGAGACGTCAATCTTGTGAGTCTTATGACTTGGCAGCAAGCCTAGGCGCCATCTTGAGTCAACGCTGGCAACAGGCCTAGGCACCATCTCGGTCCAGCCTAGTGGGCCCCGACATCTCCCCCTTTATGTTTTATTAAAATTAAGGCTCGGGATCGTGCCTGTCTTAGGTTGTCGACCCTCAAGGATCATTCTTACCCGTCTTTGGGAGAACAATAGCATGATTGTTTCCCTGTCTTAGGTTGATATGATCCCGGGGACGATCGTACCCGTCACTGACTATCGATCCAGCATATTGAGCCAAACCTGAGGAGATGAGCCAACATCAAGGGCTGCCATAGCTTGCACCAATATGCGCTGTTGTTGCAGTGTTTGTTACCGAATCCGCCTGATATATCCAACCAAGAAACAGCAAGAATTCTTGCTTACCATCAGCAAGAATGCCCAGAATGCCATGCCACCCCAATCTTTTAAGAAACCCAATGTTCCATGTATTAAGTCCATCCATTGTTGTACTGTGGCGACTTCTACGCGGGTAGAATTAATTGTAACGATGGACGCTCGAAGCTCAACCGTGGTGTGCTCAAATTCACGGCTCCACTTCCCTAGAAGCATCCTGCTTAATTGACGAGATAAATCGCCTGCACGGGAGAAATTTTGATACTGCATATACGTTATACATAATCCAGATAATTTATGAATACATGGTACCATGGCCATCTGCCCCAGAATGTCAACCTGTTCTTGTAACAGGTCTACTCTTTGATTTACCATTAATATGCCAGCTTTAAGTTGTCCATTTATTTGAGCTTGCTGAGCCATGGCAGTAGCCACATGTGAGGATAGGGCATTCATAGTGGCTGCAGTATTTATAGATGTCGCCAAAGTGGCAGCAGCTGTAACTGCTGCGGTCACAGAGGCCACAATCACAGCAATAAGAGCATAAATTCCAAAATCTCTCTTCTCTCATTTCAGCAAGACTGGAAGGGAATTCACATCCACTCTTACTGGCCAAGGGACTGCTATAGGCAGTCGCATTACTACTGCCCAAGGGTGCATAGAAGCATTCCAGCAGAAAGTTAGAAAACAGGTATCAATAAAACAACCTAGACTATCATTAACCAAGGAACTATTAGAAACAAGCCAAAAAAATGGAGTAGTCACACAAACAGGAGTGGGCCCAAACAGGAATCGTGGTCCCATAGAACAATTTACCTTGACGCTATCCTCAAAAGTATCGGAAAAATTCTGAGAATAGCTGCAATTTTTTACAGTTCCCCCTAAAATCATAGACATAGCTGTTATATCAGTACAGCCTCCTGCTATCCCACAGAGAAGCCAAACATTAAAGGGGTTGGGCGGCTTATACTGTGTAGGATTTTGATATGTATAATTATATCCTGCCCAAGTATGATTGCACATAGCATAGTAGATATGCCTGGAGAAAAACTTAAATCATAGCCTGAAGAGGCCCAGACTACCTTAGAGTCTTGGCAATCAGTCCATTTAAACGGCCAGCTACGTGGGCTATAACATTTTGGGGCCCACCGCGGCTGTGAAGGGGCTGTCTTGTTTTCGGGATGTCCATATCTAGAAAATGCTAAAGGAGCATATCCTTCTAAAACAGTAACATTTCCTATGGGACTGGAATCATTAAATGGCTGAATTTTTCCCATAACCTGATTATATAGCTGCACACATGGATTGGAACTATCATAGGTATCATTCAAAATTTTATTAGCATAAAAACATAAACTGCCATTTAAAGTTATATTGAATAATGCATAAGGTCTAATTTCTTCATCAAAGGGAATCCAGGGCAAATTTAAGGAACTATTGGTCGTAAAGAACCGAGGAAAAATGGTGGCAGTGGTGGACACAGGTAAAGGGAGAGGGAAAGCAGAAATAATTCCCCAAAGATCCTTTTCACCCATTCCAATGTGAAACATTACCAACAGAGTTAGCCATATCCACTTGCCGCTTGGCATCTTCCCCTGGCTCCTGTACATGGCGCACCAATCTTTCAGGGACCCAAATTGGCGAGTCTTTGTCCTGTGGGAAAACACACACCGACCCTCGAGCCCACATTAGCACTGGATCCGGACCATTCCATGCTCCTGTAAGGATATTTTTCCACATTGCTTGCCCCGCATAGCGCTCATGAGGCCTGTGATGTCTTTCCACTGCCGTTCATCCATTGGCATCCAGCGTTAAAAAATTTAGAATAAATAATATAAGATTTAGTTTATCTTTTGGTGTTCTCCATTGGGCCCCTATTCCCCCTTTTTGTTTGATTAAAGCGGACTTAATAGTGGCATGGGCTCATTCTACTATGCCCTGGCCCTGTGGATTATATGGTAATCCATGATTTAATTGCATAGCCAGTTGGGTACAAAAATGAGAAAATCTTTGAGAAACATAAGCAGGCCCATTATCAGTTTTAATTTGGTGAGGGACGCCCCAGGCCACAAAAGCCTGCAGACAATGTGAAATTACATGTTGGGCCTTTTCCCCAGCATGAGCAGAGGCAAAGATAATTCCGGAACATGTATCCATGGAAACATGTACATATTTAAGAGAGCCAAATTTAAGAACATGCATGACATCCATCTGCCATAGGTGAAGAGGTCGCAAACCTCGAGGATTTACCCCTTTAGTGGGCTGCGGCAACAATGTCAAACAATTTTTGCATTGTAATTCAATGCGTCGAACTTGTTTTTTAGTAATCTTAAATTTTAGTCTCAATGTTTGAGAATTTACATGAAATTTATTGTGAAATTCTTGAGCCTGCAACACTTTGTCTTCATTTGAAAAAACAAGCACAGTTCGGGTATGAAAATGTGCAATAGCATTGCCTTCGGCAAGTGGTCCGGGAAGTCCTGAATGAGCTTGTATGTGGGTTGCATAGAATGGACACTTTCAGTTCCAAATATATTGTTGCAACTTAGCCAATAATCGAAGAATAGTAGATTGTCCCTTAATATGTCCTACACATTCAAGGCTATTAAGTGCCTGTACAACATATAGGCTATCCGAAATTAAATTAAATGGAGTTGAATCATAGAGCATAAATACTTGAATCACTACTAAAATCTCTATTGCCTGCGCTGATGAATGGGGAAAAAGAAAAGTTTGTGGATCCGAGCCTTCTTTGAATATCACCCCCAAACCTCCTTTGGATCCATCTGTAAAAATATTTGGCGCTCCAGCAATCGGTGCAGATTGAGTGATTTTAGGAAAAATAATAGGATGAGCCAGAACAAACCTGAGCCATGGATGTTGCGGATAATGATTATCGAATTGTCCTGTGGCCATTACATGGACAATGGCCCAGTCGGAATTGGTGGCAGCAAGAGTGGCAAGTTGTTCTTTAGTATATGGAGTGATGATAAGATCAGGCTGCACCCCAAATGCAGTCAGAGCCGCCTTTAGTGGCTTGATGATTATTTGCGCAACACAGGCTGGATACCATGGCAACACTTTATTGGGATAATGAGAGAGGTGTATCTATATAATGGGCCCATCTTGCCATAACACCCCAGTTGGTGTAAGATCTGTGGTAAGAATATGTAATAGCAGTTTTTTCTGATAATCTATATGATCCACTGATCCACTTGTGCTTCAGATAATCTTTTCTCTACGAGTTGAATACAAGTTCACGCCTCAGGTGTTAATGATCGTGAAGAAAGTAAATCTGAATCTCCTTTTAGCAAATCAAACAAAGGTTTTAGGTCAGCATTACTAAGCCTGTAATACGGCCGAATCCAATTTATATCCCCTAAAAGTTTTTGGAAATCATTTAAAGTTTGTAAATTGTCCACCCACAAGCTAACCTTGAGATGACAAATAACGGTATCTTCTAATTTGGTGCCAAGGTATTGTTTAACATTTCCCTGTTGTATTTTCTCTGGAGCTATAATTAAGTTCCATTATTTAAGACATTGTATAGTTTTTATAAGCATTTTGTCCAAAATTTCTGGGGTTTTAGCACATAATAAAATATCATCCATATAATGACAAATCATGGAAGAGGTAAATTCTCTCCTAATAGAGTGTAGGGCTTTATCTACATATATTTGGCACAACGTAGGGCTATTGGCCATACCCTGTGGTAGCACTGTCCATTCATATCTTTGATCCACCTGCTGATGGTTAATGGACGGTATTGTAAAAGCAAATCGAGAGGTATCTGCAGGATGCAGTGGGATAGAGAAGAAACAGTCTTTGATGTCCAACACAACAGTGGGCCAATTGGCAGGGAGGGCTGATATGACTGGTAGCCCCAATTGCACTGGTCCCATGATCTCCATACTATTATTTACTGCTCGGAGATCATGTAACAATCTCCATTTACCTGATTTCTTTTTAATGACAAAAATAGGGGTATTCCATGGAGATGTGGAGGACTGTAATGTCCTGCCGATAACTGCTCCTGTACCAGCTCGTGGGCTGCTGTAACTTTTTCTTTAGGAAGGGGCCACTGAGAGACCCACACTGGCACATCTGTTTTCCATTTAATCTTCAATTGTTCAGTAGCCCCATGGAAAAACCCAGTCCTCTTTTATCTTTGGGATTGTTTCTTCCCGTCATGGGAATAGGGGTCTTTTGGCCTTCTTCATACTGGCCAAGCCCACCTGTCCCTGAATAGCCTGCATTATGCATTAGTTGTTGACTTTGAGGGCTATATACAGATTCAGTGGTCAATTTTGCTCCCATTTGCTGTCGCACATCCCGCCCCCACAAGGATACCAGAATTTCCAGAACAAAAGGTTGGAATGTCCCTGAATGACCTTCCTGATCTTTTCAATTAAGGTGAACTGTGCTGCAGCTTGGACTTTTTGCATACCCTAATCCCTTAAGTAATTGATCTGTTTGTTGTAATCCCCAGTCTTTTGGCCATTCAGATAATTTAATGATACTACGGTCTGCACCTGAGTCCAAGAGACCCCAAAAGGAGACTCCCTGTATAATAAATTGACACATGGGATGGGACCCCCATATCCATAGTGAGCCATGCTCCAGGAGGACCTGTAGAACCAAAGCCCTTATCTTTTTTTTGCCTTTCCTTGCCTAGGAAAAAGAGAATGCTTGCTAGACAACAGAATTATCTGAGCAATGCGATCCCCATCATTTATAACAGAAATTCCATGAGGGGAAGAAACTAATATTTTCACATTGCCTGTATACTCCTGGTCAATAACTCTGGATGTACCACTAGACCCGATAAAGTGGTGGAACTTCGACCTAGAAGCAGTCCTACAGTATCAGAAGGGGTCCATGAAAATCTGAATCTAATTTTTGAACTCCCATTTCAGGCGTTAATACGAATCTGGTGGTGGCACAGACGTCCAATCCTGCACTTCCCGGGGAGGCTCTTCGAACGGCGGCAGAGGCTGTTGAAACCTGGGAATTTGTCTGATTTGCGGTCCTTGAGGCGAACTGACCTGTTGCACTGCCCCATACATTTGAGGGCCCTGAGGCATGGGGCCCCTCTGCCCGTTTTTTGGCCTAGCACCTGGTTGTACAGGGGGAAGGGGATTGCCATCTACATCCCAGCGGGAACGGCACTCCCCAGACCAGTGATTGCCCTTTCTACAGCGCGGACATAATTTTGGAGTCCTCGCCAGTGGCTGGGAAGAGATATTAGGGGCATTTTGTGGGCAATTTTTCTTAAAATGACCTTGCTGACCACATTGAAAACAAGCCCCTGATATTCCTTTTGCTTTTTGCCCATAAGACCTTCCTTGCAATCCAGCTACTATGGCAGCAGCAATAGCTTGTCCCTGAATAACGGTGTCAGTAATATCTCTGCATACCTTGAGCCAAATTTCTAGGCGTTTGTTTTTATAGGGACGTATTGCATCCCAACAGGGCTTATTGGCTTGCTCATAAGCTAGCTGTTTAATCAATGGCATGGCAGCGTCCACATCAGGGAAAACCCGAGAAGCTGTTTCCACAAGCTGTGATAAAAAATCAGCAAAAGGCTCATTGGGTCCTTGAGTAACTTTTGACAGACTGGCCCCTAAATTACCTGTCCCTGATAACATCTTCCATGCCCTTAATGCTGCTTGATTAATCTGCCCATACACCTGCTGTGGGTACCCATTTTGATTATTTGCAAACGGTCCCTGTCCCATTAGCATATCTAAATTCCAAGCTGGTTGCCCTGCCTAAGCATTAACATGGGCTTGATCAGAGCAATATTCTATATAGGCTGACTTCCAATTAAGATAGGCCCCACCAGACAGTACAGCCCTGCACAAATTCATCCAATCATTTGGAGTCATGGAGTACCTTTCAAAGGATTCCACCAGTGACAAGGTAAACGAGGCCTGCACTCCATATGTGGACACAGCTTCTTTTAATCTTTGTACAATCTTCCAATCTAATGGCTCACGATACCTTTGCTGATTCTGGTCAAGGAACACAGGAAATGCCCCTGGGGTGGGTAAGATTTCCGCCCAGGAGCTAACCTCGGGTTTCTTCCGCCTATCAGACTTTCCCTTCTCAGTAAGATATGGCGGCTGACTAGGGAAGAGAGGGGGAGGAGCGGAAGGTCCAGGGGATTCCTTTTTTCTGTTATAAGACACTTGGAATATGTGCCATGATTCTAACAGGGCTTCCTCCTCCTCATTTCTCTTTGGTGGGACAGGCCATATCTCTCGTTCCTCCTCAGAGGAGTCACTTTTGGAGGACTCCTCGTCCCTCTGAGAGTCTATCTGTTGACCTTGCCCTGAAATTTCTTCTTTTGCTTCCTCTAAAGCATTAGAGCCTTCAGCCAGTACTTGATGATACCTCCCTGTTTTATCAGTCAGGCATGATTTAATTAAGCTCCAGATAGCCAATGTCCCTGGTGGAAGAGCCCCTTCGGCATCAGCCCTAAGAAGATTCTGACCAAGATGTTTCCACTGAGGAGTATTAACATATCCTTCCTCTAAAAACCACGGAGCTACAGTTTTAACTGTGTTAAGAAAATTTTCTATAGTGGCTGCTTTCACTTTCACTCCTCCCTTAGACAGAATGTTACAAAGAGCCTCTTTGACTTTCATAGTAGCAACCTTGGACCCCATGATAAGTTTTACTTCGGTGCTATCTGCGAGCCTTGTGCTTCGTCGCTAAATCCTGCGAACCTACACAGCGCTGTCCCTACGTCACTTACCTGCGAACCTTTTCCACGGCGTTCCCCGTACGGGCCACCACTTGTCCCGTCCCTAAGGCTCCGACCTGCAGAGCCCCAGGAAAGAAGACACAAACGCCGAGTCTGCTGATGATACTTTTTTAAATGTGTACAGCAAGCAAATATATAACAGCAGCATAACCCCTCCCTCTTTACCCTACCAACCCCAAACTTCTCACAGCTAGGGCATGCACCCTCTCATAGGCAGGCTGGTGGTAGCATGATCTGGTAGGGTCACTGATCATCCTGCAGGCATGTACTATGACACACTGCGCATGCACAAGGAGATGTCAATCTTGTGAGTCTTATGACTTGGCAGCAAGCATAGGCGCCATCTTGAGTGAACGCTGGCAACAAGCCTAGGCACCATCTCGGTCCAGCCGAGTGGGCCCCGACAAATATATAATGTAAAATGTTTTTTTCTGATAATCCTAGATAGGAACCTACCACGTGAACTCAGTAAAAAAAATCCCAGCAATGAATAAAAACGCTCATGTTTCAGTGGCTCAATACCACAATCATTTAAAATCTAAATAAAATTAGATCTACTAAAATACTGCAAACAGATATTACTTGAGCCCTGTTCAGAAATAGGAAAAGCTTTATTACCCCATTTGATTTTTAAAAGACACTATTTATTAAAATCATACATAGTGAATCCTTGGCAATTTAGTGAGACTCTGTTTCAAAAATATATATATAAAATAAGGCAGGGGTGTAGATCAGAGGTCAAATGTCTGGGTTCCATCCCAGATCTTCCCCCCAAAAAGTAAATAACTCTAAGAGTGGGCCACTGATGAACGCAATCTCTTTCTAAGGTTTAGATCATTTATTTTACCCTGTGTGTTTTCTGCAGTATTCCACACAAATCGACTGCACTGACGTCTTCATATTGTCTTTAGAGGATTCCACTACATGGGGAATTTTCATAGGACTTGGAAATTATTTGTTAAAACTGACAACTTTCACCTGGGGTGGTGGCACACGCTTGTAATCCCAGCGTTTGTGAGGCCGAGACAAGAGGATCGCGGTTCGTGGCCAGCCTCAGCTACTTACTGAGGCCTCCGCAACTCAGTGAGACCCTGCTTCAAAATAAAGAACAAGAGTCACTTATTTGCAAGTTGCTCCACTGCATTTATTCCTTAATGCAGTGCTTTAACTCTGTCCCTTTTTCTCTGCCTTTGTAATAATATAATTAGTTAAGTTTACAGCAAAAACAAATAAATAAAATAAAGAATATAAAATAGAGCTGGTGGTGTAACATGGAGGTACCATAACCCTGGGTTCCCCCACCAGTATCACAGAATAAAAAAAAAAATTGACAGGTGTATTCATTTCAAGTCATCCCTATCCATACATGCCAGTCTGGTATGGAGCTGTATTTCAATTTTCTGTATTTCTATCTTTCTAATAAACTTCTTTAAATCTTAAAAAACAACAATTGACAACTTTCTTGTACTTTTCACAGCTGCTTTAATCCAGTGTGCACCTGTACACGTGGACCAAATGAAGACTTCTGCACATCTCTTACAGACAAGGTTTCTCCCCATCCTGTGTTTTTTGTATCTGTGAATTGGTCCAAGATTGCTACGGGCATCCCCCAAGATTCACACTCATAGGCACACTCTCAACTATGCATTTTTCTGTGGGAGTAAAGCGTTCCCAGTGTACATTTGGGGTGACTCTTGTGTGAGTTCTTATATGTCTGCACAAGAACCGCATCCTTTGAAGGCTTTCCCATAGTGCTTACACACAGGACTTCTCACCAGTGTGAATCCTCTCATGCCTCTGAAGGTTACCAGAAGTACTAAAGGCTTTCCCACATTCCTTACACACATAGGGCTTCTCCCCAGAGTGAATTCGCTCATGGATCTGAAGGTAACTGGAAGAACTAAAGGCTTTCCCACATTGCTTGCATACACAGAGCTTCTTGTGAGAGTGAATTTGTTCATGCCTCTGAAGGTTACTGGAAGAAAGAAAGGTCTTCCCACAGTGCTTACATACATAGGGCTTCTCCCCAGAGTGAATTTGCTCATGGATCTGAAGGTAACTGGAATAACCAAAGGCTTTCCCACATTGCTTACACACATAGGGCTTCTTCCCAGAGTGAATTCGCTCATGGATCTTAAGGTAACTGGAAACATTAAAGGCTTTCCCACATTGCTTGCATACATAGGGTTTCTCACCAGAATGAATTTGCTCATGTATCTGAAGGTGACTGGAAACACTAAAGGCTTTCCCACATTGCTTACAGATGTAGGGCTTCTCACCAGAGTGAATTCGCTCATGCCTATGAAGTCTACTGGCAGAACTAAAGCCTTTCTCACATTCCTTACATACATAGGGCTTCTCCCCAGAGTGAATTTGTCATGCCTACAAAGTATACTAGAAGAAATAAAGGCTTTCCCACATTCCTTACATACATATGACTTCTCCCCAGAGTGAATTCGCTCATGGAACTTAAGGTAACTGGAAGAAATAAAGCCTTTCCCACATTCCTTACATACATAGGGCTTCTCCCCAGAGTGAATTCGCTCATGGATGTGAAGGTAACTGGAAGAACTAAAGGCTTTCCCACAGTGCTTGCATACACAGGGCTTCTTATCAAAGTGAATTCGCTCATGCATCTTAAGGTAACTGGAAACATTAAAGGCTTTCCCACAGTGCTTACATACGTAGGGCTTCTCTCCAGAGTGAGTCCTTTCATGGATTTTAATGTAACGTGAACCACTGAAGGCTTTCCCACAGTGCTTACATTCATAGGGCTTGTCGCTACTGCGATGCCCTTTATGCTCCATAAAGCCTCTGGGAGGACTGAAGGCTTTCCCCCATGCCTCACATTTATCAGATGTCTCTCCATGTTTCAAATGCGCACACAGTTCCTGTCCACACTGAGCTCTGTGGGGCTCATTTGAGGATAAATGAACAGTGAGAACTTCTCCACACAGCTGCCTGTCTCCTGGTGTGAGTCCAGCACGAGGTTTCTTCCCGAGACTAGGATCTGGAGACCAGCTCAAGATTATTTCACATCCACTACCAAGCTTATTTTCAAAGAATCTCGCCAACACTTGAGTTCTAAAAAAGAAAAAACACACAGAAGCATTACGAGTGATGTCATGTATTTTTAATGAATTTCCATGGGACACGCCGCTGCTTTTATGTCATGTAGAAATTTAGGACCATGAGTGGCTGGAATGCTCTGCAGGACAGATCTAGGACTGTCATTATGAAAGCAGTAGTATTCATATCAGCGCTCTCCCTCTCCCTCTCCCTCTCTCTCTCCTCTTGCAGTCCAGCAGATAGAACCAAGGAGAATTCTACTCCCAAACTATACCCCCAGCCGTGTATTTTTTCATTTATGTTTTGCAACAAGGTCTCACTAGGTTGCTGAGTGCCTCACTAAGCAGCTGAGGCTGGCTGTGAACCTCCATCCTCCTGTCGCAGCCTCCCAAGTACTGAGATTAGAGTGTGCACTACCATGGCCAGCTCAGAACTTTTTCTTTTTTTAATCATTCTTTCTGTCCTGTCTTTTTTATTTATTCTGGGGTACTGTGGATAGAACCTAGTTCCTTATACATGTTACAAGTGCATTACTGCTTGGCCTTGTGACAGATGCTTGGAATACCAGTACTTGGGAAGCTGAGACAGAGGGATCATTGCACGTTCAAAGGCAGCTGCAGGCATTTAGCCAGGCTCTCAGCAACTTTGAGAAACCCCGTATCAAAATAAAAACAAAAAGGAGGTAGAAGGCACCTGGGTCCCATTCCTAGTATAAACAAAAAATAAAGAAAAGCATTCTAATACTGAGTTATATCACCAGCTTTATTTCCTTTTCCTTTTTAGGTATTGGGCAATGAACCCAGGGGATGCCCAAGGAACACACTCTACCTTTTTAATTTTTATTCTGAAATAAGAATCTTGCTACTCTGCTGAGCATTTCCAAACTGTGATCCTTCTCTCGTGGCTTTTGAAGTATTTGTATTATAGGGACATGTCAGCACATCCCGCCTTTTAAATTAAGATTGAACCCAGGGACATTCTACCTCCGAGCTATACCCCAACCCCAGCCCTTTTATTGTGACACAGGGTCTCTCTGCATTTGAAGCAGGATTTCTCTACACCTCACTCATTTCTGAGGCTGGATTCAAACCTGTGATTCTCCTGTCGCAGCCTCCCAAGTACTGGGATTACAGGCCTGCTCTGCCTTCCCTGTTTTTGTTTTCTCAAAAATTGGCCATTCTACTTCCAAGCTACACATCCAGCCTTACTTCTTTCCTTCTTTCTTTCTTTCTTTCTCTCTTTCTCTCTCTTTTTTTTTTTTTTTTTGCAGGTCTTGTATGGAACACAGGGACATTGACCCCCGAGCTACACCCCTTGCCCTTTTTTTATTCTTTATTTTGAAACCAGGTCCCAATGAGTTGCAAAGGACCTCACTAAGTACTAGAGGCTGTCTGTGAACCACGATCCTCTGGTCTCAGCCTCCTGAATGCTGGTATTATAAGCGTGCAACACCATGCTCGGCCTTTATTCTTTATTTTGAAACAGGGCCTCATCGAGTTGCAGAGCGTCTCCCTAAGTAGTAGCTGAGGCTGCCCGTGAATCGTGATCCTTCTGTCCCCAGCTCCGGATTGCTGGCATTACAAGTGCGCCCACCATGCCCAGCTCTTCCCTGTCTCCTTAATTGAACTTTAGACAGGGTCTCCCTTAAGTTTCCAGTCTGGTTGAAAACTCACCTTCCTCCTGCCCAGGCCTTACATGTAGTTGGGATTACAGGCATGGGCCCCATCTGGCTCACACTGACTTCTGTAATGCACTTTCCCACTTAACTATGTGATTATGCTGAATATTTATATCTTATTGAAAAACATCCCACCATCTAGTGTACTGGGCACTCATTATTTTCACTCTCACTCTTTTTTCCCTCTCTCTGTGTGAGCACGTGGTTCTAGAGATTGAAGTGACAGACAGTGTACCTCAAATTATACCTCTGCCCTCATTATACACCTGGCAGGTCAAGGTCTCGCTAAGTTGCAGAGGCTGGTCTTGAACCTGGGATCCTCTGACTCAGCGTCCCAAACACTAGGATTATAAGCTTGTACCCTTATACCTGACCCTGTGCTTTCTTCTGGGAGTGAAAATTACCTTAGATTTCTCCTGGAAGTCTTGTAGTCATCTTTAATGTTCTGCTCTTCCTGGTCATGACCTAAAATGCAGACCCAGAAGGATCATTATGAATTATTACAACATTATACAAAAAGTATTAAATTCTAGGCTGAATAAATGATATAAGAAATGAGATGATGTCTGGTCTATTTACCAAATGTTTCCTTTCAATATTTCAAATCATGCCACGGCTCTGATGAGCAAGAACCACGTGCACTCCATTGACTAACGGAGGGAATGACGCCACCCTTACCTACGCAGGCCAGGTGCCTCAAGGTTTCCTGCATCACATCGCGGTAGAGGTTTTTTTGAGATGGATCCAGCAAAGCCCACTCCTCTGGGGTGAAGGTCACGGCCACATCCTCAAAAGCCACCAGCACCTAAAACATGTCACATATTTCTAGGATGAAGGGGGAGACTCAGATCACTGCTGATCTAT
Organism: Muscardinus avellanarius; assembly: GCF_963383645.1. Classification (NCBI taxonomy): domain Eukaryota; kingdom Metazoa; phylum Chordata; class Mammalia; order Rodentia; family Gliridae; genus Muscardinus; species Muscardinus avellanarius. The sequence continues at coordinate 49,244,802 of NC_137804.1, read as the reverse complement.
ACCAACTTCACGAGACGTTCACAGGATGTTCTGTTCCCTAAACGTTCCCTCCATGTATTTATTTATTTATTTAGTTAGTTAGTTAGTTAGTTAGTTAATTATTTTTGCAGGTCTAGGGATAGAACCCAGAGGCATTTGACCTCTGAACTGCAGCCCCTGCCCTATTTTTTAATCTTTATTTTAAAACCGGGTCTCACTGAGTTGCAGAGGGCCTCACTATGTATCTGAGGCTGTCTGCGAACCCTGGTCCTCCAGTCTCCACCTCCAGAATGCTGGGATTACAAGCGTGCGCCACCATGCCCGGCCTTACAGCAATCTTGATGCAAGGCTCCAACTCTACGGCAATTCCCCAGCAGAGGAGGAACACCCACAGTCTTTCGGGTCATCTCAACTCCTCTTTGCGCACTGTAGCATCTCTCAAAACACAGTCCTTGCTGTGTGTGGTCCCACAGGCCTGTAAAGGGAATACTTGGGAGGCTCAGACAAGAGAATAGAAGGTCCAGCCTCAGCAACTTAGAGCAACCCTCTTCCAAAATAAAAAGAAATAAAAACGGCTGGGGATGTAGCTCTGAGATAGACTGCCCTTGGATTCAGCTCCAAATACATACTGACTCCTATGTGTTTACCTACACTGTAAGGGGGCCGTGTGACCCGTACTTCACACACTAGGCAACAACAAACAGCAGCAGAGCTCACAGGACCCCAGAGGCCCAGCAGGCAGAGGTCAGAGCGCAGGCTGCCACCAGGCAGGAGAGCAGGGGGCAAGCCAGAGAAGAAAAGCAGACGCGGGAGGGGGGCGAGGTCTGCGCACCCGGGGACGAGTTGTTAGGCTCGCTGGCAGATCTGTGGTTCTATAGTTTACACTGAAGAGAAAATGGCACAAACAATTCAGAGGACAGCAGGGTGTGGGGCAACGCCTACACCGAGTACTTGGGAAGCTGAACCAGAGGCTCACAGTTCAAAGCCAACCTCTGCAATTCAGCGAGGCTCCCATTAACTTACTGACAACCTATTACAAACAGAAATTAAAAATAAGGCTGGGGGTGTAGTTTAAAGGTAAAATGTCTGCGGGAGTCAACTGCAGCCTTGTGAATAGAAAAATAAATGAAATTACAGTACTGTGAATGCAGCACTTGGGAGGCTAAAAGAGGAGGACCTCAGCATGTGGCAAAGCTCAGCAATGTCAGAAAACATTAAAAAAAAAAAAATCAAGCCAGGCGTGGTGGTGCACGCTTGTTGTCCAAGAGTTGGGAGGCTGGAAAAGGAAGATTGCTGTTCAAGGACCGCTTCAGCCAATTAGGACTTTGGCAAATCAGTGAGACCATGTTTCACTGTTTCATTCTCTTTTTTTTTTTTTTTTTGCGGGTTTGGGGATGGAACCCAGGGGCATTTGACCTCCGAGCTACACCCCCTGCCCTATTTTTTCTTTACTTTGAAACCGGGTCTCACTGAGTTGCAGAGGGCCTCACTAAGTAGCTGAGGCTGTCCGCGAACCACGATCCTCTGGTCTCAGCCCCCCGAATGCTGGGATTACAAGCGTGCATGACCACGCCTGGCTTACATTCTTCTTTAAAATTATCTCTTTCTGTTTTGGTATGGGAGAGTCACCCATGGGCATTCATTGCGAGCTATACCCTCAGCCCTTTTAACTTTTTATTTTTAAATGTGGTGTTGATGAATCATGGAGTGTCTCACTGAGGTGCTGAGGCTGGTCTCCAACTGTGATGCTCATATTGCAGGTCCCAAGAAGTGGGACTACAGTTGTGCACACCCGCATCCAGCTCAATTCACTATTAAACACCTTATTTCAACAATTCTCTTTGCTTCCTCAGAATTCATCATTCTTTCTACTCAGGTTCCAGCAAGAAAATCACCATCTTACATGTAAATCTTGAAAGCAATTCTTAGACAGTAAAGGAAAATGCTATTTTACTGCAAGAAGATTCTACTAAGAAAGCCCCAGGGAAGCAGCTCAGGGAAGCCCAGCCTCACCCACAGCACACAGGAGAACACACCTCAGAAGGCCACACAGGACCCTGAGCTTAGATGGAGACACTCTCACTGAGCAGCTGCAGCCCAGGGGCCTCAGGCCCAGGAGGGAGGGAGGGAACCTGAGCAGCAGGAACTGAATTCTGGGACCTCCACACCCCACATTCCCCAGCACTCACCCAGAGTCAGGTGTAGGTTCTGACCTGAGGGATCTTGCTGACTCCCAATCTGTGGGCTTTGCTGGACACCCACCCATTCTCCAACACCACCTGGGTGCCCCACCATTCAATCTGACACCACCCAGAGTCAACACCGTCCTGACAAGTTCAGGGCTCAGGTGGACCACACTGTCCCCTGCAGATGCCATGCAGAGCGTGAGCTTGCTCTGACTGCTACCAGACCCCATCCTAAGTTGTACAAAAGTGGCATCGTGAGTCACTCGGTTAGAGCAAATTCAGATATTACCTAAAAAGTGTTTATGATACACAACAAAAGACATATCTTTTTGTAGAATTTATAAGGGTTTGAAGAGTCTCTGTGCCAGAATCAAATAGAAAACAAGCAATATATATATTTGTTTGTTTGTTTTGAGTCTTTGATTGGAATCCAGGGGCATTTGACCTCCGAACTACACCCCCCGCCTTATTTTATTCTTTATTTTGAAACCAGATCTCACTAAGTTGCAAAGGGCCTCAGTAAGTATCTGAAGCTGACTGTGAACTGTGATCCTCTCAAACTCTCAAATTCTGGAATTATAAGCATGTGCCACCACACTGGGATTTTTTTTTTTTTTTTGGCAGTAATGGATATAGAAACAGGGAGGGGCATTCTACCTCTGAACTACACTCTTACACCTATTTTATATTATTTTGTTTGCAAATAGCGTCTCACTAAATTGCTGAGAGCCTCACTAAGTAGCTGAGGCTGGCTTTGAACCTGAAGAATTCTCCTGTCTCAGCCTCCCAAGTACTGGGATTACAAGCATTGGCCACCACACCCAGTTTCTATTATTATTATTATTATTATTATTATTATTATTATTATATACACCCAAATAATCACATTCTCATTTAAATCAATACCAGTGATTAAATATCCCAACCTCTTAGTCAGGCCTAGTAGACAAGCTTGTAATCCCAGCATTTGGGAGGCTGAGACCTTAAGATCACGGTTTGCAGACAGCCTCAGCTGCTTAGTGAGGCCCTCCGCAACTCAGTGAGACCCAGCTTCAAAATAGGGAATAAAAAACCGGGCACGGTGTGTAGCTCGCAGGTCAAATGACTCTGGGTTCCATCCCCAGACCCGCAAATAAAATAAAATAAAATAAAATAAAAAGTAAAAACATAAATATCCCGACCTCCAATGCTGTGGTCTAGAGAAACATCCTACTGTATACAAATAAGAGTCTCTGGTACAATTACAGAATGCAGCATTCTTGTCTGACTAGGCCTCACACACATTCTAAATTCCCACTTTTGTCCTAAAATAACTAACTGACCAGCAGAAAGAAACCAGTTTTTTTTTTGTTTGTTTGTTTTATTTTTGTTTTTGTTTTTGTTTTTCAGTACTGAGGATTGAACCCAGGTGCATTCTGCCTCCAAGATACACTCCCAGCCTATTTTCTTTATTTATTTCTTTGTTTTTATTTTTTTCTCTTTGGGGATAGAACCCAGGGGCATTCTACCTCGGGGTATACCACAGACCTAATTTTTAGTCTTTTTATTTTTGAAACAGGGTCTCACTGAATTGCGGAGGGTCTCACTAAGTAGCTGAGGCTGGCGAAGAACCTATCTATGACCCTCCTGTCTCAGACTCCCAAATCCTGGGATTACAAGCAGGCGCCACCACGCCAGGCCAAGACACCTACTGAGTAAGTTTTCCTTGGGTTTCTCCTGTCTAGCCATCCCACCTGGCTCACACCAGGCGAAACCTTCTCAAGTCTGGGGTCTGATGTCACCACCCCACCCTACTCTCCTCTCCCATTTTCTTTACTCCTGTAGCTCCTGCCTAGAAAGAAACGTCCCTTCTGACTCCACACTGAGAAGTCTGCAGACCTCACGTCTGAGATCTTCCCAGCTGCAAAGTTCCTTTCTCTCTCTATTATTCATTCTGTCTTTCCTAGTTCTTTCACGTACCAGAGGCTTCCAGACAACGAGAAAACTCGGGTTGGAATTTGCCCAGGGAGGCTGGCTGGATGAGGATCCACCTCTGGCCCTGCATGCCCAGCCCTCGGCCCCCCAGGCAGGTCCCCCACTGCAGGGAGACAAGGGCTCCAAGGTCGGTGTGCTGCACCTGGGCAGGGGAAGGAGCCGCCAGACACACCACGTTGCTGGGGCTGCAGGACAAGGTCGCCCCGGGCTGGATGGAGCCCGCAGCCAGCTCACCTGCCCTCCTCTCGCCCTCAGCCCCAGAGATAAATATCTCCTACTTCTGGGCCCCAGGCCTCACCATCTCCTGCTTCTGGACGCCAGACCTCACCATCTTCTGTTTCTGACTCCCTGGAGTCCCGCCCAGAGACTCTGGCATCCCCGGGTTCACGGTGAAGGGTCTAAGCAATCCACACTGAAGCTGAGAAGCAGTCTGAGCCAGTGGTGCAGACTTAAAGATCCCAGAGAGGCTTGCCGCCCCACCCCCTGCCGCCTCCACACCTCATTGGACCGTTCCGCGGGATCTGGAGCCTGTGATTGGATACTGTTCTGGACCCGCCCCTGGGAACTTAGCCACTAGGAAGTAACCTGGGCTGGGCCCAGAGCAGCCTAAGAGGGTGCAGACACAACCGACCCAGGCCTCCTCCATCCCCAGGCCCAGACTGGCCCCCGCGGAGGGATCTCTGGATCTAAGCAGAGCAGCTAAGGCTTTCCAGAGCGGCACCTGCTTCTGCCTGCACTTCCTAGGTTCTTCCTGCCTTTTCCTCCTGGACATTGATGGGGATTGAGCCTGTATTGAGTGTTGATAACAGCTGTATTAATCAGTAATAAGAACAAGCTTTCATATTTAGGCAGAACAATAAAATCATTTTTTCTGCCTCTAAGCTGTCAGCCAAGAGCTGCAGCCAGGATTGACCTTGGTCAGCTAAGAGTTGGCTGTTATCCCAGCTGGGCACTAGAATTATATGGATTTTTACAATAGTTTAGGCTAAAGTTAAAGAGAAAAAGCAAACAATGATAATGTGATAGAAATTACTAATGTCACAAAATAGTTGTAGCCAAAAACCTTCATACCTAAATAGACTATTCCTGTGTCTTTCTTTTCTTTATTGTAAGACAAGTTTTTTTTTAACATAATAAGCAACTTTTTAGCAGCAAAGATAGGGAAAGTCTACCACTCACCAAGGACATAGGTAGACAGTGTATGCTTTAAGATTAAAACCAAAGATAAAGCAGGGCCTCTGACTTTGGTAACCAAAAACACTTTTTTTAATTTTTATTTTTATTTTTTTTTTTTGCGGGTCTGGGGATGGAACCCACGGGCATTAGACCTCTGAGCTATACCCCCTGCTCTATCTTTTATCCTTTAATTTGAAACAGGGTCTCACTGAGTGGCAAAGGGCCTCAGTAAATAGCTGAGGCTGTCCATGAACCGTGATCCTCCAGTCTCAACCTCCCAAATGCTGGGATTACAAGTGTGTGCCACCACAACTGCCTTCAAGTAACATATTTTGATCAGACTCATCTGTCCCTGTGAGGAAAGTCTAACACAGCAGAGATAACTGTTAAGCCTGCCTCTCCTTTTAGTGGGAAAAGAGGACTATTGGCTAAGAAGGATGGGAGGAGCAGATAATAAATTCTTATGAGAAATGTTACATGTTCAGAGACCTCAGTGTCTTATTTTCAAGGCACTCCACTCTGTTTTCTCTGACATGGTGCTTTATTGATCTGTCTCTTCTTTCTACCTTTGTCATAATAAACTTTACGTAAGTTTGCAGCAGTAAAGTTCTAGCTATTTTTTAAACTAGCTAGGAACAGGAACTCACCTTTGATACCTAAAGCCATTACAGACAGGAGGCCATGAATGTGCACAGTGTCCAACAGTGTCCCATGGAGACGACGCTGCACACACTGACCATTAACATGGATCCCCACTGAAATGGAGCCCTGCTCAGTTGGGGCTTGCCTCAGCACCAAGACGTGATTCTGGCACAAAGACTGGAGCTCTGGAGGCTCCCCATGCCCTGCAGTTCCGACCTTGAGGTATGGAAAGTCCCGCCTTCAACACCTAAAATTTCAGCAAATTTTCTCTTAAGAGACAGTTAAAGATCTGACACAAAATAAAGGGTAAATTCATTAACCATTTTTCCAGGAGACTGCCTCAAGAGTCTTCCTCTGAGACTGACCTTCTTAGATTTCCTTTTTGTGTATAAATGAGAGCAGGACCACAGCTGTAGTTCCAGCATTCAGGAGGCTGAGACAGGAGGATCTCGGTTCACGGACAAACTCAGCTGCTTTTGAGGGCACTTGCAACTCAGTGAGACCTGTTTCAAAATAAAAAATAAAAAAATTGAGCATAGAGCCAAGGGTGGTGGCACACACTTGTAATTCCAGTATTCAGGAGGCTAAGACTGGAGGGTTGTGGTTCGCTGATAGCCTCATTTCTTAGGTGGCACCACGTAAGTAGATGACAAGCATGCACCATCATGCCTGGCTTTTTTTTCTTTTTTTTGGTAATGGGGATTGAACCCTGGGACATTTTACCTTCAAGCTACACCCAGTCCTCTTTAATTTTTATTTTAAAACACAGTCTCGCTGGGCGTGGTGGTGCACGCTTGTAATCCCAGAATTCGGGAGACTGACACCGAAGGGTCTTGGTTTGCAGACAGCCTCAGCTACTTAGTGGGGCTCTCGGCAACTCATCAAGACCCAGTTTCAAAATAAAGAATAAAAAAATAGGGCAGGGGTTTCAGCTCAGGGGTCGAATGCCCCTGGGTTCCACCCCAGAACCGAAAAAAAAACAACAACCACAGTCTCACATGTTGGGCATGAGGCACATGCTTGTAATCCCAGCTTTGAGAGGCTGAGACCAGAGGATCAAGATTCAGGAACAACCTCAGCTACTAAGCGAGGCCCTCCATAACTCAGTGAGACCCTGTTTCAAAATAAAGAATAAAAAATAGGGTAGGGGTTGTAGCTCAAAGGTTGAATGCTCCTGAGTTCCTTTCCCAGACCTGCAATAAATAAATAAATATAAATAAATAAAAACAATCTCACAAATTTGCTGAGAGCCTCAAACCTGTGATTTTCCCTTCTTAGTCCATGATGTGTAATCCTTGACACATGAAGAAAAAGCACCTAAGACAGGCGCAGTCTTCTTTGAATATACGAAGAAAGGGAGAATTATGGGAAGCCATTAAGGCTTTCCCCTAAATTAATATTCCTGACTCAGCTGACTGTCCTTTGCCCAGAGTCAACAAGGTTTGGGGTCATGGAAAGTTCAAAGTAAAAGGTCTGGGAAAAGATCAGATGGTGATGGCACAAGGGTACCGATTACCCTATCTGTAATATATGTGCTTTGGATTGGTCTTTATTGTATTCTGGTGGTGATAGCATGAGGATATTGACCTGTAACTACATAAATTCCTCTGGAAAAACAAACCCAGCATCAGCCCAATAGAGAATACTGACCCAGGAGTAGTTGTTGACCAGTAGGAAATATTGACCCAAGAACAGGGGTCAGCCAGTAGAGATAGTAGGCTGGCATTCCCCCCCACATTAATATAAATTAAATATTCTGAGAATCAAATTCTTAAATTCTTCATCCTCATGCCTCTCTTCAAACCCGTACTTTTGCTGACTAGCTCTGGCATTGGGCTTGATAAGCAAAATAAAAAAGATCAGGATATAGAGTGGGCTTTGTAGCCTGATCTGCCTGATCTCATTTTTAGGTGGGAGAGTCAGGCATCATGGCTATTTTGGTCTCGGTTTCCACTATTTGCTCTGAAGCGCATTCTCGATCAATCTGAGCCCAGTCAGAGGCTTCTTTGGAGTCCTCAGATTTAGCCTCCTGTGTTTCTTTTTGCCCCTCTCTCTCTCAGACAATTGGGAGGGATGAAAGAGCATCAGGGTGGAAGGATGCCTTAAGGGATCTCCTTGTAAGACTGACCTTCACACTATTCTTCTACATAGGTAGACAACATATGCTTTAAGGATAAAACCAAAGAGAAAGCATGTGCCACCATGCCCAGCTTCACATTTTCATCAGACTCATTTTGAGTAACACATTTTGATCAGACTCATCTGTCCCTGTGAGGAAAGGCTAACACAGCAGAGATAACTGGTGAGTCTGCATCTGCTTTTGGTGGGAAAAGAGGACAATTGGCTAAGCAGGATGGGAGGAAGCAGATAATAAATTCTTATGAGAAATGTTACATGTGCAGAGACCTCAGTGTCTTATTTTCAAGGCACCCCACTCTGTTTCATCTGACGTAGTGCTTTATTGACCTGTCCCTTCTTTCTACCTTTGCAATAATAAACATTATGCAAGCTTGCTGCAGTATAGTTCTGGCTATTTTTTCTAAACTAGCGAGGAACAAGAACTCACCTTGGACACCTAAAGCCGTTACAGACATGAGGCCATGAAATTATTTGTTAAGATTGACAACTTTCAGCCTGGGGTGGTGGCGCATGCTTGTAATCCCAGCGTTCGTGAGGCCGAGACAAGAGGATCGCGGTTCGTGGCCAGCCTCAGCTACTTAGTGAGGCCTCTGCAACTCAGTGAGACCCTGTTTCAAAATAAAGAACAAGAGTAACTTATTGTCAAGTTGCTCCACTGCATTTATTCCTTAATGCAGTGCTTTAACTCTGTCCCTTCTCTCTGCCTTTGTAATAATACAATTAGTTAAGTTGACAGCAAAAACAAATAAATAAAATGAAGACTAAAAAGTAGAGCTGGGGGTGTAACTTGGAGGTACCATGCCCCTGGGTTGCACCCACAGTATCACAAGAAAAAAACAACAATTGACAACTTTCTTGTACTTTTCACAGCTGCTTTAATCCAGTGTGCACCTGTACACGTGGACCAAATGAAGACTTCTGCACATCTCTTACAGTCAAGGTTTCTCCCCATCCTGTGTTTTTTGTATCTGTGAATTGGTCCAAGATTGCTACGGGCATCCCCCAAGATTCACACTCACAGGCACACTCTCAACTATACATTTTTCCGTGGGAGTAAAGCGTTCCCAGTGTACATCTGGGGTGACTCTTGTGTGAGTTCTTATATGTCTGCACAAGAACCGCATCCTTTGAAGGCTTTCCCACAGTGCTTACACACAGGACTTCTCACCAGTGTGAATCCTCTCATGCCTCTGAAGGTTACTGGAAGAAATAAAGGCTTTCCCACAAAGCTTACATACATAGGGCTTCTCACCAGAGTGAATCCTCTCATGCCTCTGAAGGTTACCAGAAGTACTAAAGGCTTTCCCACATTGCTTACATACGTAGGGCTTCTCCCCAGAGTGAATTCGCTCATGGATCTGAAGGTAACTGGATACACTAAAGCCTTTCCCACATTGCTTGCACACATAGGGTTTCTCACCAGAATGAATTCTGTCATGGATCTGAAGTTTACTAGAAGAACTAAAGGCTTTCCCACATTGCTTGCACACATAGGGCTTCTCAGCAGAGTGAATTAGCTCCTGTACCTTAAGGCTCATGGAAGAAATAGACGCTTTCCCATATTGCGTAAATACGTAGGGCTTTTCCCCAGAATGAATTCTCTCATGCCTCTGAAGGTTGCTAGAAGAAATAAAGGTCTTCCCACAGTGCTTACATACGTAGGGCTTCTCCCCAGAGTGAATGCGCTCATGGATCTGAAGGTAACTAGAATAACCAAAGGCTTTCCCACATTGCTTGCATACATAGGGCTTCTCCCCAGAGTGAATTCGCTCATGCATCTGAAGATTACCACAAGAACTAAAGCCTTTCCCACACTGATTACACACATAGGGCTTCTCAACAGAGTGAATTTGTTCATGCACCTTAAGGCTACTGGAAGAAATACAGGCTTTCCCACAGTGCTTACATACATACGGCTTCTCTCCAGAGTGAATTCGCTCATGGATCTGAAGGTAACTGGAAGAACTAAAGGCTTTCCCACATTGCTTGCATACACAGAGCTTCTTATCAGAGTGAATTCGTTCATGCACCTTAAGGTTACTGGAAAAATTAAAGCCTTTCCCACATTGCTGACATACGTAGGGCTTCTCCCCAGAGTGAATTCGCTCATGGAACTGAAGGTAACTGGAAACACTAAAGCCTTTCCCACATTGCTTACATACATAGGGCTTTTCCCCAGAGTGAATGCGCTCATGGATCTGAAAGTTGCCGGAAGAACTAAAGGCTTTCCCACATTGCTTACATACATAAGGTTTCTCCCCAGAGTGAATTCTGTCATGGACCTGAAGTTTACTGGAAGAATTAAAGGCCTTCCCACAGTGCTTGCACACATAGGGCTTCTCCCCAGAGTGAATCTGCTCGTGTACCTTAAGGCTACTGGAACAAATATAAGCTTTCCCACATTCCTTACATACATAGGGCTTCTCCCCAGAGTGAATTCGCTCATGGATCTGAAGGTAACTGGAAACGCTAAAGGCTTTCCCACATTGCTTGCATACACAGGGCTTCTTATCAGAGTGAATTCGTTCATGCATCTTAAGGTTACTGGAAAAATTAAAGCCTTTCCCACATTGCTTACATATGTAGGGCTTCTCCCCAGAGTGAATTTGCTCATGGATCTGAAGGTAACTGGAAACACTAAAGCCTTTCCCACACTGCTTACACACATAGGGCTTCTCACCAGAGTGAATTCTGTCATGGATCTGAAGGTTACTGGAAGAATTAAAGGCTTTCCCACACTGCTTACACACATAGGGCTTCTCACCAGAGTGAATTCGCTCATGCACCTTAAGGCTACTGGAAGAATTAAAGGCGTTCCCACATTGCTTACATATGTAGGGCTTCTCACCAGTGTGAATTCGCTCATGCCTCTGAAGTTTACTGGAACAATTAAAGGCTTTCCCACAGTGCTTACACACATAGGGCTTCTCACCAGAGTGGATTCTCTTATGCCTGTGAAGATGACTGGAAGAACTAAATGCTTTCCCACATTGCTTACATATGTAGGGCTTCTCACCAGAGTGGATTCGCTCATGCATACGAAGTCTACTGGAAGAAATAAAGGCTTTCCCACATTGCTTGCATACATACGGCTTCTCCCCAGAGTGAATTCGCTCATGGATCTGAAGGTCACTGGAAACACTAAAGGCTTTCCCACACTGCTTACATACATAGGGCTTGTCTCCAGAGTGAGTCCTTTCATGGATTTTAAGGCAACGTGAACCACTGAAGGCTTTCCCACAGTGCTTACATTCAAAGGGCTTCTCCCTACTGCAATGCCCTTTAAGTTCCTGAAAGCCTCTGGGAGAACTGAAGGCTTTCCCCCACTCCTTACATTTATCAGATGTCTCTCCATGTTTCAAAAGTGCACACAGTTCCTGTCCAGACTGAGCTCTGTGGGGCTCATTTGAGGATAAATGACCAGTGAGAACTTCTCCACACAGGTGCTTTCCGCCTGGTTTGACTACAGGATGAGTATTCTTCTTGAGTCTAGGATCTGGAGACCAGCTAAACATTATTCCACATTCATTATGAAGATTATTTTCAAAGAATCTCACCAAAACTTGACTTCTAAAAAAGACACAAAAACCATTACTAGTGATGTGATGTGTTGTTTTTAATGAGTTTCCATGAGACACGCCGCTGCTTTTATGTCATGTAGAAATTTAGGACCATGAGTGGCTGGAATGCTCTGCAGGACAGATCTAGGACTGTCATTATGAAAGCAATAGTATTCATATCAGATCTCTCTCTCTCTCTCTCTCTCTCTCTCTCTCTCTCTCTCTCTCTCTCTCCTCTCTCTTTCTCTCCTCCCCCCCCCCTCCTCTTGCAGTCCTGGGGATAGAACCGAGGAGCATTTTACTCCCAAACCACACCCCCAGTCCTATACTTTTTCTTTATTTCTGCAACAGGGTCTGACTACGTTGCTGAGTGCCTCACTAAGTAGCTGGGGTGGCTGTGAACCTCCATCCTCCTGTCGCAGCCTCCCAAGTATGGGGATTAGAGTGGCGCCACCATGCCTGTCTCAGAAATTTTTTTAATCAATTTTTCTATCCTGTCTTTCTTAATTATTTGGGGGTACTGTGGATAGAACCTACTGCCTTAAACATGGTACAAGTGCATTACTGCTTGGCCTTGTGACACATGCTTGGAATACCAGTACTTGGGAAGCTGAGACAGAGGGATCATTACACGTTCAAAAGCAGGTGCAGGCATTTAGCCAGGCTCTCAGCAACTTTGAGAAACCCTGTATCAAAATAAAAAACAAAAAGGAGGTAGAAGGCACCTGGGTCCCATTCCTAGTATTAACAAAAAATAAAGAAAAGCATTCTAATACTGAGTTATGTCAACAGCTTTTATTTCTTTTTCTGTTTTAGGTATTGGACATAACCCAGGGGAATGGCCAAGGGACACCCTCTACATTTTTAAATTTTTTCTGAAATAAGAATCTTCCTACTCTGCTGAGCATTTCAAAACTGTGATCCTTCTCTCATGGTTTCTGAAGTATTTGTATTATAGGGACATGTCAGCACATCCCGCCTTTTAAATTAAGATTGAACCCAGGGGCATTCTACCTCTGAGCTATACCCCAACCCCAGCCCTTTTTATTGTGACACAGGGTCTCTCTGCATTTGAAGCATGATTTCTCTACACCTCACTAATTTCTGAGGCTGGATTCAAACCTGTGATTCTCCTGTCGTAGCCTCTCAAGTACTGGGATTACAGGCCTGCTCTGCCTTTTTGTTTTTTGGTTTTTGTTTTTCTCAAAACTGGGCCATTCTACCTCCAAGCTACACCCCCAGCCTTAGTTTTTATTCTTTATTTTGAAACAGGGTCTCATCAAGTTGCAGAGCGTCTCCCTAAGTAGTAGCTGAGGCTGCCCGTGAATCATGATCCTTCTGTCCCCGGCTCCGGATTGCTGGCATTACACGTGGCCTACCATGCCCGGCTCTTCCCTGTCTTCTTAATTGAACTTTAACGGGGTCTCCCTTAAGTTTCCAGTCTGGTTGAAAACTCACCTTCCTCCTGCCCAGGCCTTACATGTATTTGGGATTACAGGCATGAGCCCCATCTGGCTCACACTGACTTTCGTAATGCACTGTCCCAATTAACTGTTCGATTATACTGAATATTTATATCTTATTGAAAAACATCCCACCATCTAGTGTTCTTGGCACTCATTTTCACTCTCACTCTTTTTTCCATCTCTGTGTGAGCACGTGGTTCTAGACATTGAAGTGACAGACAGTGTTCTTCAATTATACCTCGGCCCTCATTATACCCCTGGCAGATCAGGGTCTCGCTAAGTTGCAGAGGCTGGTCTTGAACCTGGGATCCTCTGACTCAGCGTCCCAAACACTAGGATTATAAGCTTGTACCCTTATACCTGACCCTCTGCTTTCTTCTGGGAGTGAAAATTACCTTAGATTTCTCCTGGAAGTCTTGTAGTCATCTTTAATGTTCTGCTTTTCCTGGTCATGACCTAAAATGCAGACCCAGAAGGATCATGATGAATTATTACAACATTATACAAAAAGTATTAAATTCTAGGCTGAATAAATGATATAAGAAATGAGATGATGTCTGGTCTATTTATCAAATGTTTCCTTTGAAAGTTTCAAATCATGCCATGGCCCTGATGAGCAAGAACCACGTGCACTCCATTGACTAAGGAGGGAAGGACGCCACCCTTACCTACGCAGGCCAGGTGCCTCAAGGTTTCCTGCATCACATCGCGGTAGAGGTTCTTTTGAGATGGGTCCAGCAAAGCCCACTCCTCCCGGGTGAAGATCACAGCCACATCCTCAAATGCTACCAACACCTACAACAAGTGACATATTTCTTGGATGGAGGGTGAGACTCAGATCTCTGCAGATCTACACCAACTCCATAAGACGTTCACACGATGCTCTGATCTCTAAATGTCCCCTCCATGTCTTGCTCAGCACACTCTATGCTCCAGTCATCCCCACAACTTCTCATGCAGCAAGTGTAGCCCAGAGGTAGAAGGGTTCTATCCCACACCATCAAAAAAAAAGTCTTTGCTGTGTGTGGTAACACAGGCCTGTAAAGGCAATACTTAGGAGGCTAAGACAAGAAAATATTAGGTCCCAGGTCAGCCTCAGCAACTTAGAGAGACCCTTTTCCCAAAAAAAGAAAAAAAAGGGCTAGGGATGTAGCTCAGAATTAGATTGCCCATGGATTCAGTTCCTAATACATACTGACTTCTATGTGTGTACCTACATTGTAAGTGTGACTCGTAATTCAGATATTAGCCAATAACAAACCGCAGCAAAGGTCACAGGATCAGATTCCAGAGGCCCAGCAGGCAGAGGTCAGAGCGCAGGCTGCCACCAGGCAGGAGAGCTGGTGGGCAAGCAAGAGAAGAAAAGCAGACACGGGAGGTGGGCGAGGACTGCGCACCCGGGGACGAGTTGTTAGGCTCCCTTGCAGATCTGTGGTTCTATAGTTTACATTGAAGAGAAAACTGCACAAAGAATTCAGAGGACAGCAGGGTGTGCGGCAACGCCTACACCGAGTACTTGGGAAGCTGAACCAGAGGCTCACACTTCAAAGCCAACCTCTGCAATTCAGCGAGGCTGCCAATAACTGACAACATACTACAAATAGAAGATTAAAAATAAGGCTGGGGGTGTGGTGTAAAGGTAAAATGTCTGGAGGACTCAACTGCAGACCTATGAAAAAAATATAAATAAAATTACAGTGCTGTGAACGCAGTACTTGAGAGGCTAAAAGAGGAGGACTGCAGGTTTGAGGCCATCTGCAGCACGTGGCAAAATGCTCAGCAATGATGTGAAATATTAAAAAAAAAAAGTGTCCAGCCGGGCGTGGTGGTGCATGCTTTTAATCCCCATGCTTGGAGGCAGAGACAGGGGGATCATGCAGGTTCGCGTCCAGCCTCTCTGGTGTAAGAGACCCTGTTTCAAATAAAACATAAAACAGGTCTGGGAGTGTAGCCCGGTGGCAGAAGGGTTTTGCCTCCAGTACCACCAAAAAATTAAAAAAATAAAATAATAAATGTGGGATCTGACTCCCAATCTGTGGGGTTTGCTGGACACCCACCAGTTCTCCAACACCACCTGGGTGCCCCACCATTCAATCTGACACCACCCAGAGTTAACACCGTCCTGACAAGTTCAGGGCTCAGGTGGACCACACTGTCCCCTGCAGATGCCGTGCAGAGCGTGAGCTTGCTCTGACTGCTACCAGACCCCAGCCTAAGTTGTAGAAAAGTGGTATCATGAGTCACTCGGTTAGAGCAAATTCAGATATTACCTAAAAAGGGTTTATGATACACAACCAAAGACACTTCTTTTCACAGAATTTCTAAGGGTTTGAGGGGTCTTTTGCCAGAATCAAATATAAAACAAACAAAATATATATTTGTTTGTTTTGCAAGTCTTTGGATGGAATCCAGGGGCATTTGACCTCTGAGCTACACCCCCTGCCTTATTTTTTATTCTTTATTTAAAACAGGATCTCACTAAGTTGCAAAGGGCCTGAGTAAGTAGCTGAAGCTGGATGTGAACCGTGAGCCTTGGGTCTCAGCCTCCTGAATTCTGGGATTACAAGCATGTCTACCACGCAGGGCTTTGTTTTTATTTTTTTTTTATTTTTTATTTTTTATTTTTTTCAGTACTGGAGATGGAAACCAGGAATAGACATTCTACCTCTGGACTACACTCTTAGACCTATTTTATATTATTTTGTTTGGAAATCAGGTTTCACTAGTTGCTGAGAGCCTCACTAAGTAGCTGAGTCTGGCTTTGAACCTGCAGAATTCTCCTGTCTCAGCCTCTCAACTACTGGGATTACAAGCATGAGCCACCATATTTTCAAATATTATCATTATTATAGTACACACCCAAATAACCAAATTCTCATTTAAATAAATAGCAGTGATTAAATATCCCAACGTCGTAGCCAGGCATGTATGACGGGCATGGTGAAGACGCTTGTAATCCCAGCATTTGGGAGGCTGAGACCTTGGGATCACAGTTAGTGGACAGCAGCAACTACTTAGTGAGGCCATCTGTAACTCAATGAGACCCAGTTTCAAATAAAGAATAAAAAATTGGGCAGGGAGTGTAGCTTGGAGGTCAAATGGCCCAAGGGTCCATCCCCAGACACGCAAAAGAAAAATATAAAATAAAAAAAATAAATATCCCAGCCTCCAATGCTGTGGTCTAGAGAAACTTCACCTTCCTGTATACAAATAAGAATTTCTGTTACAATTAAAGAATGAAGCATTTTTGTCTTATGACTAGGTCTCACACACATTCTAAACTCCCACTTTTCTCCTAAAATAACTAACTAATCGGCAAAAAGAAACCAGTTGTTTGTTTTTGTTTTTTATTTTTGCAGGAGCAAACCTAGGCGCATTCTACCTCCAAGATACACTCCCAGCCTATTTTCTCTCTTTCTTTTTCCCCCCCTTTGGGGACAGAACCCAGGGGCATTCTACCTCGTTGGTATACCCCCAGACCTATTTTTTAGTCTCTTTATTTTTTGAAACAGGGTCTCACTGAGTTGCAGTGGGTCTCACTAAGAAGCTGAGGCTGGCGGAGAACCTATGATCCTCCTGTCTCAGACTCCCAAATACTGGGATTACAAGCATGCGCCACCACGCCAGACCAGGACACCTACTGAGTAAGTTTTCCTTGGGTTTCTCCTGTCTGGCCATCCCACCTGGCTCACACCAGGCGAAACCTTCTCAAGTCTGGGGTCTGAAGTCACCACCCCACCCTCCTCTCCTCCCATTTCCTTTTACTCCTCTGGCTCCTGCCTAGAAAGAATCGTCCCTTCTGACTCCACACTGAGAAGTCTGCAGACCTCACGTCTGAGATCTTCCCTGCTGCAAAGTTCCTTTCAGATAAAGTCCTGTTCTCTCTCTCTTATTCATTCTGTCTTTCCTCGTTCTTTCCTGAGCCAGAGGCTTCCAGACAATCAGAACACTCGGGCTGGAATCCGCCCGGGGAGGCTGCAGGGACGAGGACCCCCCTCCTGCCCTGCACGCCCAGCCCTCGGCCCCCAGGATGGTCCAAGCTGCGGCGACACAAAGGGCTCCGGGTCGGCGTGGCTGCGCCCGGGCAGGGAAGGAGCCGCCGCCAGACACACCGTGTGCCCAGGGCCGGGGCTGGGGACGAGGGCGCCCCGGGCTGGCGGGTCTCACCGCCCTCCTCCACCTGGCCCCAGGGCTCACCATCTCCTGCTTCTGGACCCCAGGGCTCACCATCTCCTGCTTCTGGACCCCAGAGTCCCGCCCAGACTCTCCGGCATCCCCGGGTTCACAGCGAGGGGTTTAAGCCAAAGGCAACTCCCCGCAGAAGCTGAGAAGCAGTCTGAGCCGGCTGTGCAAACCGGAAGATCCCAGAAAGGGCTTGCCGCCCCACCCCCTGCCGCCTCCGCATCTCATTGGTCTGTTCTGCGGGACCTGGAGCCTATGATTGGATAGTATTCTGCACCCGCCCCTTGGAACTTAGCCACTAGGAAGTAACCTGCGCTGGGCCCAGAGCAGCCCAAGAGAGATGCAGACACAACCTACCCAGGCCTCCTCCATCCCCAGGCCCAGACTGGCCCCCATGGCGGGATCTCTGGATCTAAGCAGAGCAGCTAAGGCTTTCCAGAGCGGCACCTGCTTCTGCCTGCACTTCCTAGGTTCTTCCTGCCTCTTCCTCCTGGACATTGATAGGGTTGAGCCTGTATTGAGTGTTGACAACAGCTGTATTAATCAGTAATAAGAACAAGCTTTCATATTTAGGCAGAACAATAAAATCATTTTTTCTGCCTCTAAGCTGTCAGCCAAGAGCTGCAGCCAGGATTGACCTTGGTCAGCTAAGAGTTGGCTGTTAGCCCAGCTGGGCACTAGAATTATATAGATTTTTACAATAGTTTAGGCTAAAGTTAAAGAGAAAAGGCAAACAATGATAACGTGATAGAAATTACTAATGTCACAAAATAGTTATAGCCCTAAACATTCATACCTTAATAGACTGTTCCTGTGTCTTTCTTTTCTTTATTGTAAGACAAGTTTTTAACATAATAAGCAACTTTTTAGTAGCAGAGATAGGGAAAGTCTACCACTGCCCAAGGACATAGGTACAAAATGTATGCTTTAAGATAAAAACCAAAGATAAAGCGGGTCCTCTGACTTAGTTAACCAAATAACACTTTTTTTTTTCGATCGGGGGATGGAACCCAGGGGCATTAGATCTCTGAATTATACCCCCTGCTCTATTTTTTATTCTTTATTTTGAAACAGGGTCTCACTGAGTTCAAAGGGCCTCACTAGTAGCTGAGGCTGTCCATGAACCGCGATCCTCCGTTCTCAGCCTCCCAAATGCTGGGATTACAAGCTTGGGCCACCACACCCAGCTTACAGTTGCAGTCACAACCACAACTCTCTGTGGTCTTGAGCTGAGCAGCAAAAGCCGGTCCATGGTTATCCAAGGTGCTCCCGCACATGTTTATCTAGGATGGTATCTGGAGCATCATCTGGAGCTTGACAGCTTAAGTCTGTGGGAAACAAAACTCATTATACAGTTTTCATTAGGAGCCTTATTTGTCATGAGAACCCACACAGATTTTCACGAGCAATCTGGTGGGATTTTTCTGGTGGGTTGTTTCTGGAACCATTGGCTCTGAGGCTGCTGACTTCAGGCAGCTGTGGTAAACTGAGGTAGCTAAACTGATGTTTTGTTTTAATACTGATTTTATATAGATAACCATAGAAACCAGAAACATAGGAAAATATCTTAATTTTACTGTAATCCTTTTGAATAATTTTTAAATATAACCATCTCTATCACATGCAATATTCCTTTCAGAAACTTAATTCTACACAATCATTCTTCAACATGCTCAGACCTTCTGCGACTTGCTTTTAGCCTTCTCATATTATCCAACCTTTTCCTTTCCCATTTGGGACAATCTGAGGATAAACTTTTTTTTTTTATCATGCAAGACACTTTTATCCCTTTCCTTTGTTTTTGTTCTTCTTTACCAACATTTTTATAACTATATACCTTCTTTACATCTTTCTCTCATCCCTATATACTGGTTCCTTTCTGCCATAATTCCCTTCTTGAATTTACATTTTGAAATAATTCTGCACAATTTTAATCAAATTAACATTTTCTCTCCAAGTTTTACAGCGGCCTGGACTTAAATGAGTTACAGTTTTTCTTTTCAGATATTTGCATATTAGCCATAACTGACTGAGATAGCAATGTTTTAAACATCCTTGAACAGCAAAGTTTGGAATGAAATGTAACAGACTCTTAGCACTCTTAGGAATGTTTCTGAGGGCTTAGTACGGCATAGCCTGATTTCTGAGTTTTCTTACTTATGAAGCTGCTTTTATTAGCAAGTTATTTTACATCAGAGTTAGAGACTGATCATCAGATCATCAGTGGAAGATGTGACAGCTTTCTTGGTCGAAGGATGTTCATCTTTTACTGGAATATCTGAAATATGAATCATAGAAAATGTCTTCTCAAGGGTGCTGAGCCCTTGACAATACTTTAGAGACAACTTATTTTTCTTATTTCTTTTTCTTGGGCTATTGACTACGTTATGGAGCCACCATTCTCTCTTTCTTTGTTTGTTGGTTTTTGCCAACCCTGTGGGTGCCATGGTAGTCTGTTAATAGATTCTGGGGAGAGAATTTAAGATTTCTGGCAGGAACCCATATAGGTGTGGTTTCTCCTGTGGGAAATACACATCCGAATCCCCTTCCCATTGTTAGTAAGGGATGTTCTGGGCCCCGCCAATGATGGGTGAGGGGTCCCTCCAGAGTACCTCTACTTGAGGCTTAGGGCATATATGTCCGCAATGTTTATGAAATAAGATTAAGATTGACCCTTTTGCAAATTTAAAATGTTAATATTAAACAAGGCCAACCCCAATTTCTGATGGGGACTGATTCCCCCTTTTTGTTTTTGTAGCTGTATATTAAGATTTAAATGATTTTTTTTTTCAACAATAGCTTGTCCCTGTGGGTTTTATGGAATACCTGTAAAATGTTTAATATGCCATTGAGTAAAAACACAAGCTAAAGATGAGCTTGTAAAGCAGGGCCCATTATCTGTTTTGATTTTACCAACAAACTTAAACTAGATGAATTAAGATGTAATAAGAATAAGCTTTTATACATAGGTAAAACAATAAAATCCTCTTCTGCCTCCAAGCTGACAGCCAAGAGCTGCAGCCAGTATTGACCTTGGTCAGCTAAAAGTTGGCTGTTATCCCAGCTGAACTCCAAATGTTAAAACATAAACACCGGCACTTTAAAAAATATTACATATTTTTCACAATAGTTGAGTCTAAAGTTAAAAGATAAAAAGCAAGCAGTATTAACCCAATACCAATTACCAATTATACAAAAGAGCTTTGCCTTACAATTTTTATACTCTTTTTGTGTGTGGTGTTGGGGTGGAACCCAGAGGCTTTTACCTCCAGTCTACACTCCCAGACTTATTTTATATTTTATTTGGAAACAGGGTCTGAGTTGCTGAGAGACTCACTAAGTAGCTGAGGCTGGCTTCAAATCTGCTCCATCCTCCTGTCTCAGACTTCCAGGTACTGGGTTTACAGGGGTACACCATCACGCCCAGTTTACAATCTTTATACTTTAAAGGTATTTTCCTGTATATTTTATCTTTATAAACTGAGCTTTTGACACAAAAAAAAACACTTTTAGCAGATAGAGATGAACAAAAGGCTAAAAACTCACCAATAGCCGGGCGTGGTGGTGCACGCTTGTAATCCCTGCGCTTGGGAGGCAGAGACAGGATGATTGCGCAAGTTCGAAGCCAGCGGCGCGCGCTGGCTTAGGAGACCCTGTTTCCAAATAAAAATGTAAAAATAGGTCTGTGAGTGTAGCCCGGAGGTAGAAGGGCTTCCAGGAACCCCAGTACCACCAAAAAATAAAAATAAAAACTCACCAAGGACACAGGTGGACAATACATGTCCCAAACTTCAAAGTGGGAATGTACCATGTAACCCCTGACTTTGCCAGGCAAGTAACATATTTTATCATAAATTTAATACAGGAGGCAAAAATCATTGGTGAACCTGCAGATATATTTGGAAAAAGAAAAACTTCTGCTGGGCGTGGTGGCGCACGCTTGTAATCCCCACACTTGGGAGGCTGAGACAGGAGGATCACACAGGTTCGAAGCCAGCCTCAGCTACTTAGTGAGGTTCTCTGCAACTTAGTGAGACCCTGTTTCCAAATAAAATATAAAATAGGTCTGGGAGTATAGCCCAGAGGTAGGGAGCCTCTGGGTTTCACCCCCAGTACCACCAAAAAAAAAAAAAAAAAAAAAAGAAAGAAAAAGAAAAAGAAAAACTTTTTGCCAAGCAGGATGAGAGATGGGATATAACTTAAAAGATAAACTCATGTTGTAATCTCAACCTGTATAATTTGCAAGGCTTACTTTTGTAACTTTGAAGACATTTCTTTCTCAGCCTCCTGAATGCTGGGATTACAAACATGCACAATGATGCCCAGACTATTCTATATTTTGGGACATGGCCTCACTAAGTTGAGGAGGGCCTCACTACCTGAGACAGGCCACAAACCTGTGATCTTCCTATCTCAGCCTCCCACATACTAAGATTATAAGCATGTACCACCATGCCTGCCTTAGCCGATTTTATTTTGAAAATAAGGTCTCCCTATATTTGAACCAGTCCCCCTTGTTCCTCAGAGGTGGAGACCTGGCTGTAGGTGTGCAAAGAGCTCACGCACTTGGTGTCACAAGTGTGGTGAGCAAGCTGGGTGTAGTGGTGCATGCCTGTAATCCCAGCCCTTTGGAAGTTGAGACAGGAGGAGCCCAGATTCTAAACCAGCCTCGATGAGTTAGCAAGACTTATTTCAAAATAAATAAGGGAGTCTGGGGGTGCAGCTGACGAGTAGCATCCCCATGGCTTCAATCCCCAGTACCACAGGAGAAAAAAAAGTGTGGTTGGTAAGCACAAGTCACTTTCTCTTTCCATCTCTTGGAATTTGTAACACCCTCCGTTCCACCTCTGAAGTCAGTCCCAAATCTGATCACTTGTGCGATTCCTGGACCCACACACAGCACTGCCCAGCTTTCCTTGGGCTCCACAAACCTTTCTCCTTCTTCTTCCTTTTTTACCCCCAGTACATCCAAGCTAAAACTCCAGCTCTATCTTAATTCCCTTTCTTTCTTTCTTTCTTTCTTTCTTTCTTTCTTTCTTTCTTTCTTTCTTTCTTTCTTTCTTTCTTTCTTTCTTGTGGGTCTGGGGATGGAACCCAGAGGCATTTGACCTCTGAGATAAACCCCCTGCTGTATTTTTTATTCTTAATTTTAAAACAAGGTCTCACTAAGTTGTGGATGGCATTTCTAAGTAGCTCAGGGTGTCTGCAAACGTGATCCCCCTGTCTCAGCCTCCCAAATGCTGGGATTACAAGGGTGCGCCATCACACCTGGTTGCAAACTCTTACTTTAATCTGATTTTGATTGAATATTTGCTGATCCTCCATCCCCCCCCTTTTTTTGTCTGTACTGGGAGTTGAACCCATGGGCGCTCTACCTCTGAGCTACACCACCAGTCCTATTTTATTTATTTGGAAACATGATCTTACTAAGTTGATAAGGGCCTTGGTAGGCTGCTGAGGTTGGCCTCGAACCTGCAACAGTCTGGTAACAGACACGTACTACCATTCCTAATTTATTGGTCTCTTCTTTATTTATTCATTTGTGTGTGTGTGTGTGTGTGTGTGTGTGTGTGTGTGCGTGTGCGTGTGCGTGTTGCTAGGGATGGAACTGAAGGACATTCTGCCTCTGAGATACAATCCCAGCCATATTTTTTTCTTTATTTCGAAACTGGGTTTCACTAAGTTGAGGAGGGCCCTACTAAGTGGCTGAGGTTGGACAAGAACTTGCAATCCTCCTGTCTCAGCCTCCCAAGTAATGAGATTACAAGTGTGCACCACCATGCTCCGCTCTATCTCTTTTCAGCATAAACAAGGTATTTATAAATAAACAAGTGCTGTGATATTTTAACTCTCAATATATAATGTAAAATGTTTTTTCTGATAATCCTAGATAGGAACCTACTACGTGAACTCAGTAAAAAAAATACCAGCAATGAATAAAAGCTCTCATTTTTCAGTGGCTCAATACCCCAATTATTTAAAATCTAAATAAAATTAGATCTACTAAAATACTGCAACAGATATCACTTGAGCCCTGTTAAGAAACAGGAAAAGCTATATGACCTGATTTGATTTTCAAAATACACTATTTATTAAAATCATACATTAATTACTGAGTGAACCCTCTGCAATTTAGTGAGACTCTGTTTCAAAAAATATATATAAAATAGGGCAGGGGGTGAAAGTCAGAGGTCAAATGTCTAGGTTCCATCCCAGACCTTCTCCACAAAAAGTAAAAATCAGCAATGCATACCACAGAGGTTAAGAGTGGGCCGCTGAGGAACGTAATCTCTTCTTAAGGTTTAGATCATTTATTTTACCCTGTGTGTTTTCTGCAGTATTCCACACAAATCGACTGCACTGACATCTTCATATTGTCTTTAGAGGATTCCACTACATGGGGAATTTTCATAGGACTTGGAAATTATTTCTTAAAACTGACAACTTTCAGCCTGCGGTGGTGGCGCACGCTTGTGATCCCAGCGTTCGTGAGGCCGAGACAAGAGGATCGCGGTTCGCGGCCAGCCTCAGCTACTTAGTGAGGCCTCTGCAACTCAGTGAGACACTGTTTCAAAACAAAGAACAAGAGTCACTTATTGTCAAGTTGCTCCACTGCATTTATTCCTTAATGCAGTGCTTTAACTTTGTCCCTTCTTTCTGCCTTTGTAATAATAAAATTAGTTAAGTTTACAGCAAAAACAAATAAATAAAATGAAGAATAAAAAGTAGAGCTGTGGGTGTAACTTGGAGGTACCATGCCCCTAGGTTCCACCCCCAGTATCACAGAATAAAAATAAAACCATTGACAACTTTCTTGTACTTTTCACAGCTGTTTTAATCCAGTGTGCACCTGTACATGTGGACCAAAAGAAGACTTCTGCACATCTCTTACAGTCAAGGTTTCTCCCCATCCTGTGTTTTTTGTATCTGTGAACTGGTCCAAGATTGCTATGGGCATCCCCTAAGATTCACACTGATAGGCACACATGTCTGCACAAAGAACTGCATCCTTTGAAGGCTTTCCCACATTGCATACACACATAAGACTTCTCACAGGTGTGAATTCTCTCATGCCACTGAAAGCTACCAGAAGTCCTAAAGGCTTTCCCACATTGCTTACACACATAGGGCTTCTCCCCAGAGTGAATTCGCTCATGGATCTGAAGGTAACTGGAAGAACTAAAGGCTTTCCCACACTGCTTGCATACACAGAGCTTCTTGTGAGAGTGAATTCTCTCATGCCTCTGAAGGTTACTGGAAGAAAGAAAAGTCTTCCCACAGTGCTTACATACATAGGGCTTCTCCTCAGAGTGAATTTGCTCATGGATCTGAAGGTAACTGGAAACACTAAAGGCTTTCCCACATTCCTTACATATGTAAGGCTTCTACCCAGAGTGAATTTGCTCATGCCTATGAAGTCTACTGGAACAAATATAGGCTTTTCCACATTGCTTACATACGTAGGGCCTCTTCTCAGAGTGAATTCGCTCATGGATCTTAAGGTAATTGGAAACACTAAAGGCTTTCCCACATTGCTTGCATATGTAGGGCTTCTCACCAGAGTGAATTTGCTTATGTATATAAAGGTTACTGGGAGAATAAAAAGCTTTCCCACATTGCTTACATATGTAGGGCTTCTCACCAGAGTGAATTCGTTCATGCATACGAAGTCTACTGGAAGCAGTAAAGGCTTTCCCACATTCCTGACATACATATGGCTTCTCCCCAGAGTGAATTCGCTCATGGATCTGAAGGTAACTGGAAGAACTAAAGGCTTTCCCACATTGCTTGCATACACAGAGCTTCTTGTGAGAGTGAATTCTCTCATGCCTCTGAAGGTTACTGGAAGAAAGAAAGGTCTTCCCACAGTGGTTACATACATAGGGCTTCTCCCCAGAGTGAATTCGCTCATGGATCTGAAGGTAACTGGAAGATCTAAAGGCTTTCCCACATTGCTTGCATACATATGGCTTCTCCCCAGAGTGAGTTCGCTTATGCGTACAAAGTATACTGGATTTACTAAAGCCTTTCCCACATTCTTTACATACACATGGCTTCTCCCCAGTGTGAATTCGCTAATGGATCTGAAGGTAACTGGAAGATCTAAAGGCTTTCCCACATTGCTTACATACAAATGGCTTCTCCCCAGAGTGAATTTGCTTATGCCTACGAAGTATACTGGATTTACTAAAGCCTTTCCCACATTCCTTACATACATAAGGCTTCTCACCAAAGTGAATTCGCTCATGGATCTGAAGGTAACTGAAATAACTAAAGGCTTTCCCACAGTGCTCACATTCATAGGCCTTCTCCCTACTGCAATGCCCTTTAAGCTCCTGAAAGCCTCTGGGAGAGCTGAAGGCTTTCCCCCATGCCTCACATTTATCAGATGTCTCTCCATGTTTCAAATGCGCACACAGTTCCTGTCCACACTGAGCTCTGTGGGGCTCATTTGAGGATAAATGACCAGTGAGAACTTCTCCACACAGCTGCCTGTCTCCTGGTGTGAGTCCAGCACGAGGTTTCTTCCCGAGACTAGGATCTGGAGACCAGCTCAAGATTATTTCACATCCACTACCAAGCTTATTGTCAAAGAATCTCGCCAACACTTGAGTTCTAAAACAGAAAAAACACACAGAAGCATTACCAGTGATGTCATGTGTTTTTAATGAGTCTCCATGATACACGCTGCTGCTTTTATGTCATGTAGAAATTTAGGACCATGAATGGTGGAATGCTCTGCAGGACAGATCTAGGACTGTCATTATGAAAGCAATAGTATTCATATCAGATCTCTCTCTCTCTCTCTCTCTCTCTCTCTCTCTCTCTTCTCTCTCTTCTCTCTCTCTCTCTCCTCTTGCAGTCCTGGGGATAAAACCGAGGAGCATTCTACTCCCAAACTACAACCCCAGCCCTTTATTTTTTCTTTATTTTTGCAACAGGGTCTCACTAGCTTGCTGAGTGCCTCACTAAGTAGCTGAGGCTGGCTGTGAACCTCCATCCTCCTGTCGCAGCCTTGCAAATACAGGGATTAGAGTGTACACTACCATGGCCAGCTCATAACTTTTTCTTTTTTTAATCATTCTTTCTGTCCTGTCTTTTTTATTTATTTTGGAGTACTGTGGATAGAACCTAGTGCCTTATACATGTTACAAGTGCATTACTGCTTGGCCTTGTGACACATGCTTGTGACCAGTACTTGGGAAGCTGAGACAGAGGGTTCATTGCACATTCAAAAGCAGCTGCAGGCATTTAGCCAGGCTCTCAGCAACTTTGTGAATCCCGTATCAAAATAAAAACAAAAAGGAGGTAGAAGGCACCTGGGTCCCATTCCTAGTATAAACAAAAATAAAGAAAAGCATTCTAATACTGAGTTATATCACCAGCTTTATTTCCTTTTCCTTTTTAGGTACTGGGCAATGAACCCAGGGGGAGGATGCCAAAGGAACACCCTCTACCTTTTTAATTTTTATTCTGAAATAAGAATCTTCCTACTCTGCTAAGCATTTCCAAACTGTGATCCTTCTCTCGTGGCTTTTGAAGTATTTGTATTACAGGGACATGTCAGCACATCCCGCCTTTTAAATTAAGATTGAACCCAGGGACATTCTACCTCCGAGCTATACCCCAACCCCAGCCCTTTTATTGTGACACAGGGTCTCTCTGCATTTGAAGCAGGATTTCTCTACACCTCACTCATTTCTGAGGCTGGATTCAAACCTGTGATTCTCCTGTCGCAGCCTCCCAAGTACTGGGATTACAGGCCTGCTCTGCCTTCCCTGTTTTTGTTTTCTCAAACCTAAGCCATTCTACTTCCAACCTACACCCCCAGCCTTACTCCTTTCTTGAACCTGGGATCCTCTGGCTCAGCGTCCCAAATACTAGGATTACAAGCTTGTCCCCCTATACATGACCGATTGCTTTCTTCTGGGAGTGGAAATTACCTTAGATTTCTTCTGGAAGTCTTGTAGTCATCTTTAATGTTCTGCTTTTCTTGGTCATGACCTAAAATGCAGACCCAGAAGGATCATTATGAATTATCACAACAATCCACCAAAATTACTCAATTCTAGGTTGAAACTGTGATATAAATAAGGCAATGATACCTGGTCTATTTACCAAATGTTTCCTTTCCATATTTCAAATCATGCCACAGCCCTGATGAGCAAGAACCACGTGCACTCCATTGACTAAGGGAGGGAGCGATGCCACCCTTACCTACGCAGGCCAGGTGCCTCAAGGTTTCCTGCATCACATCGCGGTAGAGGTTCTTTTGAGATGGGTCCAGCAAAGCCCACTCCTCTGGGGTGAAGATCACGGCCACATCCTCAAAAGCCACCAACACCTAAAACATGTCACATATTTCTAGGATGAGGGGTGAGACTCAGATCTCTGCAGATCTACACCAACTTTATAAGAAGTTCACATGATGGTTTGTTCCCTAAATGTTGCCTCCATGGATTTATTTATTTATTTAGTTAGTTAGTTAGTTAGTTACTTTTGTAGGTCCTGGGATAGAACCCAGGGGCATCTGACCTCTGAACTACAGCCCCTGCCCTATTTTTTAATCTTTATTTTAAAACCGGGTCTCACTGAGTTGCAGAGGGCCTCACTATGTAGCTCAGGCTGTCTGCGAACCCTGGTCCTCCAGGCTCCACCTCCCGAATGCTGGGATTATAAGCATGTGCCACCATGCCCGGCCTTACAGCAATCTTGATGCAAGGCTCCAACTCTACGGCAATTCCCCAGCAGAGGAGGAACACCCACAGTCTTTTTGGGTCATCTCAACTCCTCTTTGCACACTGTAGCATCTTTCAAAACACAGTCCTCGCTGTGTGTGATCCCACAGGCCTGTAAAGGGAATACTTGGGAGGCTCAGACAAGAGAATAGAAGGTCCAGCCTCAGCGACTTAGAGCAACCCTCTTCCAAAATAAAACATTAAAAAATAAAAACATTAAAAAACATTAATTAATTTTTTAAACATTAAAAAAAAATCAAGCCAGGCGTGGTGGTGCACGCTTGTTGTCCAAGAGTTGGGAGGCTGGAAAAGGAAGATTGCTGTTCAAGGACAGCTTCAGCCAATTAGGACTTTGGCAAATCAGTGAGACCCTGTTTCATTCATTATAAAGAATAAAAAATAAGCAGGTGGTGTAGCTCGGAGGTAGAATGTCCCTGGGTACCATCCCCAGTGCCATACACAAACAAAGTCAAACTGATGGGGATGTAGTTTGGAGACAGAATCACAAGTTCAGAGCCGGGCGTGGTGGCGCACGCTTGTCATCCCAGCATTCGGGAGGCTGAGACCTGGAGGATCGCGGTTCGCGGACAGCCTCAGCTACTTAGTGAGGCCCTCTGCAACTCAGTGAGACACGGTTTCAAAATAAAGAATAAAAAATAGGGCAGAGGGTGTAGCTCGGAGGTCAAATGCCCCTGGGTTCCATCCCCAGACCCGAAAAAAAAAAAAAAAAAAAGAATCACAAGTTCAATCTCCAGTCCAACATAAATAAATGAATAAGGCTAAGAATGTAGCTCAGAGGAACAACGTCCCTTTGTTGAATTCACAGTGCCACTTATATCTTAAGAAAAATAGAAGCTTACATACTGACCACCATAGTGATTTGATAACTACTTATATTCTTCTTTTTCTTTTTCTTTTTTTTCTTGAAGGTTTGAGAATAGAACCCTGGGTCATTTTGACCTCAGAGCTAGCCATTCTGACTATTTTTTTTATTCTTTCTTTTGAAACCAGGTCTCACTGAGTTGCAGAGGGCCTCACTAAGTAGCTGAGGCTGTCCGCGAACCGCGATCCTCTGGTCTCAGCCCCCCGAATGCTGGGATTACAAGCGTGCATGACCACGCCTGGCTTACATTCTTCTTTAAAATTATCTCTTTCTGTTTTGGTATGGGAGAGTCACCCATGGGCATTCATTGCGAGCTATACCCTCAGCCCCTTTAACTTTTTATTTTTAAATGTGGTGTTGATGAATCATGGAGTGTCTCACTGAGGTGCTGAGGCTGGTCTCCAACTGTGATGCTCATATTGCAGGTCCCAAGAACTGGGACTACAGTTGTGCACACCCGCATCCAGCTCAATTCACTATTAAACAACTTATTTCAACAATTCTCTTTGCTTCCTCAGAATTCATCATTCTTTCCACTCAGGTTCCAGCAAGAAAATCACCATCTTACATGTAAATCTTGATAGCAATTCCTAGACAGTGAAGTAAAATGCTATTTTACTGCAAGAAGATTCTACTAAGAAATCCACAGGGAAGCCCAGCCTCACCCACAGCACACAGGGGAACAAACCTCAGAAGGCCACACAGGACCCTGAGCTTAGATGGAGACACTCTCACTGAGCAGCTGCAGCCCAGGGGCCTCAGGCCCAGGAGGGAGGGAGGGAACCTGAGCAGCAGGAACTGAATTCTGGGACCTTCACACCCCACATTCCCCAGCGCTCACCCAGAGTCAGGTGTAGGTTCTGACCTGAGAGATCTTGCTGACTCCCAATCTGTGGGTTTGCTGGACACCCACCAGTTCTCCAACACCACCTGGGTGCCCCACCATTCAATCTGACACCACCCAGAGTCAACACCGTCCTGACAAGTTCAGGGCTCAGGTGGACCACACTGTCCCTGCAGATGCCGTGCAGAGCGTGAGCTTGCTCTGTCTGCTACCAGACCCCAGCCTAAGTTGTAGAAAAGTGGCATCATGAGTCACTTGGTTAGAGCAAGTTCAGATATTACCTAAAAAGGGTGTATGATACACAACCAAAGACACTTCTTTTTGTAGAATTATAAGGTTTGAAGAGTCTCTGTGCCAGAATCAAATAGAAAACAAACAATATATATATTTGTTTGTTTGTATGGAATCCAGGGGCATCTGACCTCCGAACTACACCCCCTGCCCTATTTTTTTTTTTAATTCTTTATTTTGAAACCAGATCTTACTAAGTTGCAAAGGGCCTCAGTAAGTATCTGAAGCTGACTGAGAACCGTGATCCTCTGGTCTCAACCTCTCAAATTCTGGAATTACAAGCATGTGCCACCACACTGGCCTTTTCTTTTTTTTGGTAGTAATGGATATGGAACCAGGGAGGGGCATTCTACCTCTGAACTATATATACTCTTAGACCTATTTTATGTTATTTTGTTTGGAAATACGGTCTCACTAAGTTGCTGAGAACCTCACTAAGTAGCTGAGGCTGGCTTTGAACCAGCTATTCTCATGTCTCAGCCTCCCAACTACCGGGATTATAAGCATTGGCCATCACACCCAGTTTCTATCATTATTATTATTATTATTACACACACCCAAATAACCAAATTCTCAGTTAAATAAATAGCAGTGATTAAATAGCCCAACCTCTTTGCCGGGCCTAGTAGACAAGCTTGTAATCCCAGCATTTGGGAGGCTGAGACCTTATGATCACGGTTTGCAGACACCCTCAGCTGCTTAGTGAGGCCCTCCGCAACTCAGTGAGACCCAGCTTCAAAATAGAGAATAAAAAACCAGGCACGGTGGGTAGCTCGCATGTCAAAAGCCTCTGGGTTCCATCCCCAGACCCGCAAAATAAATAAATAAATAAATACATAAATAAATAAAAATAAAAAATAAAAACATAAATATCCCGACCTCCAATGCTGTGGTCTACAGAAACATCCTACTGTATACAAATAAGAGTCTCTGTTACAATTACAGAATACAGCATTCTTGTCTGACTAGGTCTCACACACATTCTAAATTCCCACTTTTGTCCTAAACATAACTAACTGACCAGCAGAAAGAAACCAGTTTATTTTTTTTGTTTTTTTTTGTTTGTTTGTTTGTTTTTTTCAGTACTGAGGATTGAACCCAGGTGCATTCTACCTCCAAGATACACTCCCAGCCTATTTTCTTTCTTTGTTTTTTTTTCCCCCCCTTTGGGGATAGAATCCATGGGCATTCTACCTCGGACCTGATTTTTAGTCTTTTTATTTTTGAAACAGGGTCTCACTGAGTTGCGGAGGGTCTCACTAAGTAGCTGAGGCTGGCGAAGAACCTATCTATGACCCTCCTGTCTCAGACTCCCAAATACTGGGATTACAAGCGTGCACCACCACGCCCGGCCAAGACACCTATTACGTAAGTTTTCCTTGGGTTTCTCCTGTCTGGCCATCCCACCTGGCTCACACCAGGCGAAACCTTCTCAAGTCTGGGGTCTGAAGTCACCACCCCACCCTCCTCTCCTCTCCCATTTTCTTTACTCCTGTGGTTCCTGCCTAGAAAGAAACGTCCCTTCTGACTCCACACTGAGAAGTCTGCAGACCTCACGTCTGAGATCTTCCCAGCTGCAAAGTTCCTTTCTCTATTATTCATTCTGTCTTTCCTCGTTCTTTCACGTGCCAGAGGCTTCCAGACAATCAGAAAACTCGGGTTGGAATCCGCCCAGGGAGGCTGGCTAGATGAGGACCCACCTCAGACCCTGCATGCCCAGCCCTCGGCCCCCCAGGCAGGTCCCCCTCTGCAGGGAGACAAGGGCTCCAAGGTCGGTGTGCTGCGCCCGGGCAGGGGAAGGAGCCGCCAGACACACCACGTGGCTGGGGCTGCAGGACAAGGTCGCCCCGGGCTGGATGGAGCCCGCAGCCAGCTCACCTGCCCTCCTCCCGCCCTCAGCCCCAGAGATAAATATCTCCTACTTCTGGGCCCCAGGCCTCACCATCTCCTGCTTCTGGACGCCAGACCTCACCATCTTCTGTTTCTGGAGTCCAGACCTCACCATCTTCTATTTCTGGCTCCCTGGAGTCCCGCCCAGAGCCTCCGGCATCCCCGGGTTCACAGCGAAGGGTCTAAGCAATCCGCAAATCCACACTGAAGCTGAGAAACAGTCTGAGCCTTGGTGCGGACCTAAAGATCGCAGAGAGACTTGCTGCCCCACCTCCTGACACCTCCACACCTCATTGGACCGTTCCGCGGGACCTGGAGCCTGTGATTGGATAGTGATCAGGACCCATCCCTGGGAACTGAGCCACTAGGAAGTAACCTGCGCTGGGCCCAGAGCAGCCCAAGAGGGTGCAGACACTACCGACCCAGGCCTCCTCCATCCCCAGGCCCAGACTGGCCCCCATGGCGGGAAATCTGGCTCTAGGCAAAGCAGCTAAGGCTTTCCAGAGCGGCACCTGCTTCTGCCTGCACTTCCTAGGTTCTTCCTGCCTCTTCCTCCTGGACATTGATAGGGTTGAGCCTGTATTGAGTGTTGATAACAGCTGTATTAATTGGTAATAAGAACAGGCTTTCATATTTAGGCAGAACAATAAAATCATCTTTTCTGCCTCTAAGCTGTCAGCCAAGAGCTGCAGCCAGGACTGACCTTGGTCAGCTAAGAGTTGGCTGTTAGTGTTGCGGGGTGAAATGTGCGTGGTGTGTGCGTGGGGAGAAGTAATTCCCCCACACACACACACACAAACAGACAAACAGAAAAACCGCGGATTCTTGTCCTAATCTAAGAATAAGTATTCATCTCTTGGACCATTGCTGAAGATTTAAAGAAGTTTATTAGAAAGATAAAAATACAGAAAATAGAAATACAGCCCCATGCCAAGATGGCATGAGGGGATGACTCGAATGAGCACACCAAAGGGCTTACACGTGGACTCGGCCTTTTATACCCATGACCTCCATCTTGTTTGCGTGACTCTGACGTAGTGAACGTCCCTGTAAGGTACCTCCCCTAGCAATGTGTCATGAGGTGTCTCCTTTCATGAAGGCAAGGTCAAACCCTGCCCCATCCTCCCTAGCTCATCATGTAGATCTGTCTTTAGAAAGAGGAAGCCCTAGCTCTCCTCTATGGACTTGTTAATTACTTTGAGCTAGGTTAATTTACATTGGAATAGCTGCCTGTTTTAGGCAGAAATCAAGTCCTTTCTTTACCCATGTCTGCTGCCATTCTGACACAACTATTTTGAAATATACCAATTATTTTCTTTTGAAACATATTAATAATCAGAGCTTTCCCAAATCTTCCTAGGTCATTCCCAATACTGGCACAGTTAGCCCAGGTGGTCACTAGAATTATATGGATTTTTGCAATAGTTTAGGCTAACGTTAAAGAGAAAAAGCAAACAATGTTAACGCGATAGAAATTACTAATGTCACAAAATAGCTGTAGCCCCAAACCTTCATACCTTAAAAGACTGTTCCTGTGTCTTTTCTTTATTGTAAGACAAGTTTTTTTTAACATAATAAGCAACTTTTTAGCAGCAAAGATAGGAAAAGCCTACCACTCCCCAAGGACATAGGTAGACAGTGTATGCTTTAAGATTAAAACCAAAGATAAAGCAGGGCCTCTGACTTTGGTAACCAAAAACTTTTTTTTTTTTTTTTTTTTCAGGTCTGGGGATGGAACCCAGGGGCATTAGACCTCTGAGCTATACCCCCTGCTCTATCTTTTATTCTTTAATTTGAAACAGGGTCTCACTGAGTGGCAAAGGGCCTCAGTAAATAGCTGAGGCTGTCCATGAACCGTGATCCTCCAGTCTCAGCCTCCTAAATGCTGGGATTACAAGTATTTCCCACCACAACTGCCTTCAAGTAACACATTTTGATCAGACTCATCTGTCCCTGTGAGGAAAGGCTAACACAGCAGAGATAACTGTAAAGCCTGCATCTCCTTTTGGTGGGAAAAGAGGACTATTGGCTAAGCAGGATGGGAGGAAGCAGATAATAAATTCTTATGAGAAATGTTACATGTTCAGAGACCTCAGTGCCTTATTTTCAAGGCACTCCACTCTGTTTTCTGTGACGTGGTGCTTTATTGACCTGTCCCTTCTTTCTACCTTTGCAATAATAAACGTATGTAAGCTTGCCGCAGTATACTTCTGGCTATTTTTTCTAAACTAGCGAGGAACAAGAACTCACCTTTGACACCTAAAGCGATTACAGACATGAGGCCACGAATGTGCACAGTGTCCAATAGTGTCCCATGGAGACAACACCCGAGTGCAGCCTGAACACTAACATGGATCCCCACTGAAATGGAGCCCTGCTGAATTGGGGCCTGCCTCAGCACCAGGACGTGATTCAGGCACAAAGGATGGAACTCTGGGGGACACAAAGGATCGAACTCTGAGCTATACCCCTGCTCTGTTTTTTATTCTTTATTTTGAAGCAGGTTCTCACTGAGTTGCAGAGGGTCTCACTAAGTAGTACCGGAAGCTGTCCAGGAATGGCGATTCTCCGTGCCCAGCTTTTTCTTTATTTTGAAACAAGGTCTCACTAAGAATAGGAGGGCCTCAATAAATACCGGAGACTGGCCACAAACCTGTGTTCCTCCTATCTCAGCCTCCCACCTACTAGGATTATAAGCATGCACCACCATGCCTGCCTTAGCCTGTTTTATTTTGACAAAAGGTCTCCCTACATTTGAATCAGTCTCTAGTTGCTGAGAGGTGGAGACCTGGCTGTAGGTGTGCAAAGAACTCACGCACTTGGTGTCACAAGTGTGGTGAGCAAACTGGGTGTAGTGGTGCATGCCTGTAATCCCAGCCCTTTGGAAGCTGAGACAGGAGGAGCCCAGATTCTAAACCAGCCTCAGTGAGTTAGCAAGACTTATTTCAAAATAAATAAAGCCTCGGGGTGTAGCTGATAAGTAGAATCCCCATAGGTTCTTCCCCAGGACCACAGGAAGAAAAAAAAGACGTGTGGTTGGTAAGTACAAGTCACTTTCTCTTTGTCTCTCTTGGAATTTGTAACACCCTCCGTTCACCTCTGCAGTCAGTGTCAAATCTGATCACTTGCGCCATTCCTGAACCCACACACAGCACTGCCCAGCTTTCCTTGGGCTCCACAAACCTTTCTCCTTCTCCTTCTCCTCCTTCTTCTTCTATTAACTTTTTTTTTAAATGCAGTACCTCCAAGCTAAGTCCCCAGCTCTACTTTTATTCTTTCTTTCTTTCTTTCTTTCTTTCTTTCTTTCTTTCTTTCTTTTTCTTTCTTATTTATTTGCGGGTCTGGGGATGGAACTCAGAGGAATTTGACCTCTGACATACATCCCCTGCCATATTTTTTATTCTTAATTTTAAAACAAGGTCTCACTAAGTTGTGGAGGGCATTTCTAAGTAGCTCAGGCTGTCTGCAAACTGCGATCCTCCTGTCTCAGCCTCCAAAATGTTGGGATTACAAGTGTGCCCTACCACGCCTGGTTAGAAACTCATACTTTTTTTTTTTTTTTTTTTGTGGTACTGGGGTTCCTGGAAGCCCTTCTACCTCTGGGCCACACTCCCAGGCCTATTTTTTATATATTTTTGAAACAAGGTCTCTTAAGCCAGCGTGGCTGGCCTTGATCCTCCCATCTCCACCTCCCAAGCGCGGGATTACAAGCGTGCACCAACATTACCGGCTTACAAACTCATACTTTAATCTGTGATTATGATTCAATATTTGCAGATCCTCCATCCCCCCCCTTTTTTTGTCTGTACTGGGAGTTGAACCCATGGGCGCTCTACCTCTGAGCTACACCACCAGTCCTAGTTTATTTATTTGGAAACATGATCTTACTAAGTTGATAAGGGCCTTGGTAGGCTGCTGAGGTTGGCCTCGAACCTGCAATATTCCTGGTTACAGACATGTACTACCCTTCCTAGTTTGTAGATCTTTTCTTTATTCATTTGTTTGTTTGTTTGTTTGTTTGTTTGTTTTTTGCGGGTCTAGGGATGGAACCCAGGGGCATTCAACCTCTGAGCTATACTCCCTGCCCTATTTTTCTTTATTTTGAAACCAGGGCTCACTGAGTTGCAGAGGGCCTCACTAAGTAGCTGAGGCTGTCCGCGAACCACAATCCTCTGGCCTCAGCCTCCCAAATGCTGGGATTACAAGCGTGAGCCACCACGACTGGCTTCTTTATTCATCATGTGTGTGTGTGTGTGTGTGTGTGTGTGTTGCTAGGATGGAACCGAAGGACATTCTACCTCTGAGCTACAATCTCTGCCCTATTTTTTTCTTTATTTTAAAATGAGCTTCACTAAATTGTGGAGGGCCTTACTTAGTGGCTGCGGTTGGCCAAGAACTTGCAATCCTCCTATTTCAGCCTCCAAGTACTGAGATTACAAGTGTGCACCACCACACTCAGCTCCACAGATCTCTTTTCAGCAAAAACAAGATAATTATGGCCGGGTGTGGTGGGGCACGCTTGTATTCCCCACGCTTGCAAGGCAGAGACAGGAGAATCGCACAGGTCTGAAGCCAGCAGCACTGGCTTAAGAGACCCTGTTTCCACATAAAAAAAAGTAAAAAATAGGTCTGGGAGTGTAGCCCATGGGAGTGTATCCTGGAGGTAAAAGGGCTTTCAGGAACCCCAGTATCATAAAAAAAAAAAAAACCAACCAACCAAACAAACAAACAAACAAAAAAACAAGATAATTATAAATATACAAGTGCTTTGATGTTTTAAAACTCAATATATATCATGTAAAATGTTTTTTCTGATAATCCTAGATAAAAGGTAGGATCCTACCATGTGAACTCAGTAAAAAAATCAAAGCAATTAATAAAAACACATTTTTCAGTGGCTCACTAACGACAATTATTTAAAATCTAAATAAAATTAGATCTAGTAAAACACTGCAAACTGATCTTGAGCCCTGATCAGAAAGAGGAAAAGCTTTATGATCCAATTTGATTTTTAAAAGACACTACTTATTAAACTCATACATTAATTACTTAGCGAACCCTCTGCAATTTAGTAAGACTCTCTTTCAAATAAAAATACAAAATAGGGCAGGGAGTGTAGGTCAGATGTCAAATGTCTTGGTTCCATCCCTGGACCATCCCCCAAAAATGTAAAAATTAGCAATGCATATCACAGAGCATAACTCTAAGAGTGAGCCACTGATGAACATAATCTCTTCCTAAGGTTTAGATTATTTATTTTACCTTGTGTGTTTTCTGCAGTATTCCAAAAAAATTGTTTGCACTGACATCTTCATATTGTCTCTAAAGGATTCCACTACATGGGGAATTTTCATAGGACTTGAAAATTATTTGTTAAAATTGACAACTTTAGCCTGGGGTGGTGGCGCACGCTTGTAGTCCCAGCGTTCAGGAGGCCGAGACAAGAGGATCGCAGTTCGTGGCCAGCCTCAGCTACTTACTGAGGCCTCCGTAACTCAGTGAGACCCTGTTTCAAAATAAAGAACAAGAGTAACTTATTTTCAAGCTGTTCCACTGCATTTATTTCTTAGTGCAGTGCTTTAACTATGCCCCTTCTTTCTGCGTTTGTAATAATAAAATTAGTTGACAGCAAAACCAAATAAATAACTAAAATAAATAATAAAAAATAGAGCTGGGGATGTAACTTGGAGGTACCATGTCCCTGGGTTCTACCCCAGTATTACAAAAAAAAAAAAAAAACAATTGACAACTTTCTTGTACTTTTCACAGCTGCTTTAATCCAGTGTGCACCTGTACACGTGGACCAAATGAAGACTTCTGCACATCTCTTACAGACAAGGTTTCTCCCCATCCTGTGTTTTTTGTATCTGTGAATTGGTCCAAGATTGCTACGGGCATCCCCCAAGATTCACACTCATAGGCACACTCTCAACTATGCATTTTTCTGTGGGAGTAAAGCGTTCCCAGTGTACATCTGGGGTGACTCTTGTGTGAGTTCTTATATGTCTGCACAAGAACTGCATCCTTTGAAGTCTTTCCCATAGTGCTTACACACAGGACTTCTCACCAGTGTGAATCCTCTTATGCCTCTGAAGGTTACCAGAAGTACTAAAGGCTTTCCCACATTGCTTACATACGTAGGGCTTCTCCCCAGAGTGAATTCGCTCATGGATCTGAAGGTGACTGGAAAAACTAAAGCCTTTCCCACATTGCTTGCATGCATAGGGTTTCTCACCAGAGTGAATTCGCTCATGGATCTGAAGTTTACTGGAAGAACTAAAGCCTTTCCCACATTGCTTGCACACATAGGGCTTCTCACCAGAATGAATTCTGTCATGGATCTGAAGTTTACTGGAAGAACTAAAGGCTTTCCCACATTGCTTGCACACATAGGGCTTCTCAGCAGAGTGAATTAGCTCCTGTACCTTAAGGCTAATGGAAGAAAGAGAGGCTTTCCCACATTGCGTAAATACGTAGGGCTTTTCCCCAGAGTGAATCCTCTCATGCCTCTGAAGGTTACTGGAAGAATTAAAGGTCTTCCCACAGTGCTTACATAAGTAGGGCTTCTCCCCAGAGTGAATGCGCTCATGGATCTGAAGGTAACTGGAATAACCAAAGGCTTTCCCACAGTGCTTGCACACATAGGGCTTCTCCCCAGAGTGAATCTGCTCGTGCACCTTAAGGCTACTGGAACAAATATAAGCTTTCCCACATTGCTTACATACATAGGGCTTCTCCCCAGAGTGAATTCTGTCATGGACCTGAAGTTTACTGGAAGAATTAAAGGCCTTCCCACAGTGCTTGCACACATAGGGCTTCTCCCCAGAGTGAGTCTGCTCGTGCACCTTAAGGCTACTGGAACAAATATAAGCTTTCCCACATTGCTTACATACATAGGGCTTCTCCCCAGAGTGAATTCGCTCATGGATCTGAAGGTAACTGGAAACGCTAAAGGCTTTCCCACATTGCTTGCACACACAGGGCTTCTTATCAGAGTGAATTCGTTCATGCATCTTAAGGTTACTGGAAAAATTAAAGCCTTTCCCACATTGCTTACATATGTAGGGCTTCTCCCCAGAGTGAATTTGCTCATGGATATGAAGGTAACTGGAAACACTAAAGCCTTTCCCACATTGCTTGCACACATAGGGCTTCTCACCAGAGTGAATTCGCTCATGCACCTTAAGGCTACTGGAAGAATTAAAGGCGTTCCCACATTGCTTACATATGTCGGGCTTCTCACCAGTGTGAATTTGCTCATGCCTCTGAAGTTTACCGGAACAATTAAAGGCTT
Source organism: Muscardinus avellanarius (assembly GCF_963383645.1). Taxonomy (NCBI): domain Eukaryota; kingdom Metazoa; phylum Chordata; class Mammalia; order Rodentia; family Gliridae; genus Muscardinus; species Muscardinus avellanarius. The sequence goes on along the minus strand of NC_137804.1, from coordinate 49,205,557 downwards.
TCCCACAGTGCTTACATACATAGGGCTTCTCACCAGAGTGGATTCGCTCATGCATACGAAGTCTACTGGAAGAAATAAATGCTTTCCCACATTGCTTACATACATACGGCTTCTCCCCAGAGTGAATTCGCTCATGGATCTGAAGGTCACTGGAAACACTAAAGCCTTTCCCACATTGCTTACATACGTAGGGCTTCTCCCCAGAGTGGATTCTCTTATGCCTGTGAAGGTGACTGGATGATCTAAAGGCTTTCCCACACTGCTTACATATGTAGGGCTTCTCACCAGAATGAGTTCGCTCATGCATACAAAGTCCACTGGAAGAACTAAAGGCTTTCCCACAGGGCTTACACACATAGGGCTTGTCTCCAGAGTGAGTCCTTTCATGGATTTTAAGGCAACGTGAACCACTGAAGGCTTTCCCACAGTGCTCACATTCATGGGGCTTCTCCCTACTGCAATGCCCTTTAAGTTCCTGAAAGCCTCTGGGAGAGCTAAAGGCTTTCCCCCGCTCCTTACATTTATCAGATGTCTCTCCATGTTTCAAATGCGCACACAGTTCCTGTCCAGACTGAGCTCTGTGGGGCTCATTTGAGGATAAATGACCAGTGAGAACTTCTCCACACAGCTGCCTGTCTCCTGGTGTGACTCCAGCACGAGGTTTCTTCCTGAGTCTAGGATCTGGAGACCAGCTAAACATTATTCCACATTCATTATGAAGATTATTTTCAAAGAATCTCACCAAAACTTGACTTCTAAAAAAAAGACACAAAATCCATTACTAGTGATGTCATGTTTTTTTAATGAGTTTCATGAGACATGCCTCTGCTTTTATGTCATGTAGAAATTTAGGACCATGAATGGCTGGAATGCTCTGCAGGACAGATCTAGGACTGTCATTATGAAAGCAGTAGTATCAGCCCTCTCCCTCCCTCCCCCCACCCCCACCCCACTCTCTCCTCTTGCAGTCCTGGGGATAGAACCGAGGAGCATTCTACTCCCAAACTACACCCCCAGCCCTATATTTTTTCTTTATTTTTGCAACAGAGTCTGACTACGTTGCTGAGTGCCTCACTAAGTAGCTGAGGCTGGCTGCGAACCTTCATCCTCCTGTCGCAGCCTCCCAAGTATTGGGATTAGAGTGGCACCACCATGCCTGGCTCAGAACTTTTTCTTTTTTAATCATTCTTTCTGTCCTGTCTTTCTTAATTATTTGGGGGTACTGTGGATAGAACCTAGTTCCTTAAACATGTTACAAGTACATCTACTGCTTGGCATTGTGACACAAGCTGGGAATACCAGTACTTGGGAAGCTGAGACAGAGGGATCATTGCACGTTCAAAAGTAGCTGCAGGCATTTAGCCAGGATCAAAGCAACTTTGTGAAACCCCGTATCAAAAAAAAAAAAAAAAGGAGGTAGAAGGCACCTGGGTTCCATTCCTAGTATAAACAAAAAATTAAAAAAAGCATTCTAATACTGAGTTATAATAACAGCTTTTATTTCTTTTCTTTTTTAGGTATTGGGCATTGAACCCAGGGGAATGGCCAAGAGACACCCTCTACCTTTTTAATTTTATTCTGAAATAAGAATCTTGCTACTCTGCTGAGCATTTCCAAACTGTGATCCTTCTCTTGTGGCTTTTGAAGTATTTGTATTATAGGGACATGTCAGCACATCCCGCCTTTTAAATTAAGATTAAACCCAGGGACATTCTACCTCCGAGCTATACCCCAACCCCAGCCCTTTTATTGTGACACAGGGTCTCTCTGCATTTGAAGCAGGATTTCTCTACACCTCACTAACTTCTGAGGCTGGATTCAAACCTGTGATTCTCCTGTCGCAGCCTCCCAAGTACTGGGATTACAGGCCTGCTCCGCCTTCCCTGTTCTTGTTTTTTGGTTTTTGTTTTTCTCAAAACTGGGCCATTCTAACTCCAAGCTACACCCCCAGCCTTATTTATTATTCTTTATTTTGAAACAGGGCCTCATCGAGTTGCAGAGGGCCTCCCTAAGTAGTAGCTGAGGCTGCCCATGAATCGTGATCCTTCTGTCCCCGGCTCCGGATTGCTGGCATTACAAGTGCGCCTACCATGCCCGGCTCTTCCCTGTCTTCTTAATTGAACTTTAGACGGGGTTTCCCTTAAGTTTCCAGTCTGGTTGAAAACTCACCTTCCTCCTGCCCAGGCCTTACATGTATTTGGGATTACAGGCATGGGCCACATCTGACTCACACTGACTTCTGTAATGCACTGTCCCAATTAACTGTTTGATTATGCTGAATATTTATATCTTATTGAAAAACATCTCACCATCTAGTGTTCTGGGCACTCATTATTTTCATTCTCACTCCTTTTCCCTCTCTCTGTGTGAGCACGTGGTTCTAGAGATTGGAGTGACAGACAGTGTACCTCAATTATACCTCTGCCCTCATTATACCCCTGGCAGGTCAGGGTCTCGCTAAGTTGCAGAGGCTGGTCTTGAACCTGGGATCCTCTGACTCAGCGTCCCAAACACTAGGATTACAAGGATGTACCCTTATACCTGACCCTCTGCTTTCTTTTGGGAGTGAAAATTACCTTAGATTTCTCCTGGAAGTCTTGTAGTCATCTTTAATGTTCTGCTCTTCCTGGTCATGACCTAAAATGCAGACCCAGAAGGATCATTATGAATTATTACAACATTATACAAAAAGTATTAAATTCTAGGCTGAAAAAATGATATAAGAAATGAGATGATGCCTGGTCTATTTACCAAGTGTTTCCTTTCAATATTTCAAATTGTGCCACAGCCCTGATGAGCAAGAACCGCGTGCACTCCATTGACTAATGCAGAGAAGGACGCCGCCCTTACCTACGCAGGCCAGGTGCCTCAAGGTTTCCTGCATCACATCCTGGTAGAGGTTCTTTTGAGATGGGTCCAGCAAAGCCCACTCCTCCTTGGTGAAGGTCACAGCCACCTCCTCAAAAGCCACCAACACCTAAAACGTCACATATTTCTAGGATGAGGGGTGAGATCAGATCACTGCAGATCTACACCAACTTCATAAGATGTTCACACGATGCTCTGATCTCTAAATGTCCCCTTCATGTCTTGCTCAGCACACTCTTATGCTCCAGCCATGCCCACATCTTCTCATTCAGCTAGTGTAGCCCAGAGGTAGAAGGGTTCTATCCCACACCACCAAAAAAAACCCCCAAACAAACAAAAAAAGTCTTTGCTGTGTGTGGTAACACAGGCCTGTAAAGGCAATACTTAGGAGGCTAAGACAAGAAAATAGAAGAGCAAGGTAAGGGGGAGATCATGCCCGCCGCCATCCAGAAGATGTTGGATGAAAATAACCATCTTATTCAATGTATAATGGACTATCAGAATAAAGGAAAGACCTCAGAGTGTTCTCAGTATCAGCAGAGGTTGCATACAAACTTGGTATACCTTGCTACGACAGGAGATTGTAATCAAAATATGCAGTCTTTTTACCAGCACCACCCACACAGAATATGCCTATGGGTCCTGGAGTGAAGAATCAGAGCGGCCCTCCCCCACCTCCACGCTCTCACAACACGCCTTCAGATGGAATGGTAGGTGGGGGTCCTCCTGCACCACACATGCAGAACCAGATGAACGGCCAGATGCCTGGTCCAATGATACACCAGCAGCCTCCTTCTCAGCAGTACAGTATGCCACAGGGAGGCGGGCAGCATTACCAAGGCCAGCAGCCACCGATGGGGATGATGGGCCGAGGTAACCAAGGCAACCATATGATGGGCCAGAGGCAGATTCCGCCCTCTAGGCCTCCTCAACAGGGCCCACCACAGCAGTACTCGGGCCAGGAAGACGATTATGGGGACCAATACAGTCATGGTGGACAAGGTCCTCCAGAAGGCATGAACCAGCAATATTACCCTGATGGTCATAATGATTATGGTTATCAGAAACCGTCATATCCTAAACAAGGCTACCAGAGGCCTTCTGAGGATTCCTCACAACATTACTACGAAGGAGAAAATTCACAATATGGCCAACAGCAAGATGCTTACCAAGGGCCACCTCCACAGCAAGGATACCCACCCCAGCAGCAGCGATACCCAGGACGGCAAGGTTATCCAGGACAGCAGCAGGGCTATGGTCCTTCACAGGGTGGTCCAGGTCCTCAGTATCCTAACTATCCTCAGGGACAAGGTCAGCCGGATGGGGGTTATCCACCAACACAGCCTGGACCACCCCAGCCGAGGCCTTATGGATATGACCAGGGACAGTATGGAAATTACCAGCAGTGAAAAAGTGCTTACATTCCAATACCCAGTATCAGTTAGCAGCCATATTGTCACCTCAGCACTGCGGACTCTTCCCTGTGAAGAGATCCTTCCATTCCATCTAGTTTTTGGAAAAACCTTGTGGATAAGTGGCTGTTTCATCAGTAAGCAGCCTTCGTGGTTTAGTTGTAAAGGCTTTAGGGGCTCAAAAATACTCAATTTCGCATTTCTACTCTAGATGGCAACATTGGACAGAAAATGGACCGACATCACCCATTTGCGGTGATTTCCGAGTCGTGTTTCAAGTGGACTGTTACAGACTGAAAGGTGTGAACGGCTTTGTATGTTTATGAAGGTTAAGGGAATTTAATACTTTTCCACAGAATCTTTTGTAAGGGGAAGAGGGAAAGGAACACTTTTTACAGCAGCAATATTTTGTATATTATGTTTATTTCATGTGGCAAATATGCAATAGTTACACTACGCACTGGACAGAACAAAACTCCTCTGTTCATGTGGACTAGAGTGGCAGGAGCTTGAGTGTTTGGGTCTCGAAATGGTGTGCTTTGAAGAGAAAGGTAAGAGGAAGGACAAAGCACACCAAGTGTCCACTCTTAATGTTCTTACAGAGGAGATCTAAATCTCTTTTATCTGTCAGATAATCAAGGGCACTGTGATACCATTTTGAGTAAAGAGAAATTTTTTTTTTTTTTTTTTTTTTTTGCGGGTCTGGGGATGGAACCCAGGGGCATTTGACCTCCGAGCTACACCCCCTGCCCTATTTTTTATTCTTTATTTTGAAACCAGGTCTCACTGAGTTGCAGAGGGCCTCACTAAGTAGATGAGGCTGTCCGCGAACCACGATCCTCCAGGTCTCAGCCTCCCAAATGCTGGGATTTCAAGCGTGCGCCACCACGCCCGGCTAGTAAAGAGAAATTTTTAAAAAAAGAGACAATAGAAGGTCCCAGGTCAGCCTCAGCAACTTAGAGAGACCCTTTTCCAAAATAAAAAGAAATAAAAAGGGCTAGGGATGTAGCTCAGAATTAGATTGCCCATGGATTCAGTTCCTAATACATACTGACTCCTATGTGTGTACCTACATTGTAAGTGAGACTCGTAATTCACACACTAGGCAATAACAAACAGCAGCAAAGCTCACAGCACCCCAGAGGCCCAGCAGGCAGAGGGCAGAGCGCAGGCTGCCACCAGGTAGGGCAAGCCAGAGAAGAAAGACAGACAGGGGAGGTGGGCGAGGACTGCACGCCCTGGGACAAGTTGGTAGGCTCACTTGCAGATCTGTGGTTCTATAGTTTACATTGAAGAGAAAACTGCACAAAGAATTCAGTGGACAGCAGGGTGTGGGGCAACGCCTACACCGTGTACTTGGGAAGCCGAACCAGAGGCTCACAGTTCAAAGCCAACCTCAGCAATTCAGCGAGGCTGCCAATAGATGACAACGTACTACAAATAGAAAATTAAAAATAAGGCTGGGGGTGTAGTGTAAAGGTAAAGTGTCTGGGGGCGTCAACTGCAGACCTATGAAAAAAATATAAATAAAATTAAAGTGCTGTGAACGTAGTACTGGAGATGGAAACCAGGGATAGGCATTCTACCTCTGGACTACACTCTTAGACCTATTTTATATTATTTTGTTTGGAAATAGGGTCTCACTAAGTTGCTGAGGGCCACACTAAGTAGCTAATACTGGCTTTGAACCTGCAGAATTCTCCTGTCTCAGCCTCTCAACTACTGGGATTACAAGCATGGGTCACCACACTCAGTTTCAATTATTTATTATTATTATTATTATTATTTATTATTATTATTATTATTAGACACACCCAAATAACCAAATTATCATTTAAATAAATACTAGTGATTAAATATCCCAACGTCTTAGCCAGGTATGGTCACAACGTTTGTAATCCCAGCATTTGGGAGGCTGAGACCTTGGGATCACGGTTAGCAGACAGCATCAGCTACTTAGTGAGGCCTTCCGCAACTCAATGAGACCCAGTTTCAAAATAAAGAATAAAAAATTGGGCAGGGGGTGTAGCTCGGAAGTCAAATACCCCAGGGGTCCATCCCCAGACCCGCAAAAGAAAATTTAAAATAAAAAAAATAAATACCCCAACCTGCAATGCTGTGATCTAGAGAAACTTCACCTTCCTGCATACAAATAAGAGTCTCTGTTAGAATTAAAGAATGCAGCATTCTTGTCTTATGACTAGGTCTCACACACATTCTAAATTCCCACTTTTGTCCTAAAATAACTAACTGATCAGCAGAAACAAACCAGTTTTTTTTTTTTTGGTATTTTTTTGCAGCCGCAAAACCTGGCGCATTCTACCTCCAAGATACACTCCCAGCCTATTTTCTTTCTTCTCTCTTTCTTTCTCTCTTTCTTTCTTCCTTCCCTTCTTTCTTTCTTTTTTCCTCCCTTGGGGATATAACCCAGGCACATTCTACCTCGGAGGTATACCCCCAGACCTATTTTTTAGTCTCTTTATTTTTTGAAACAGGGTCTCACTGAGTTGCGGAGGGTCTCACTAAGAAGCTGAGGCTGGCGGAGAACCTATGATCCTCCTGTCTCCGACTCCCAAATACAGGGATTACAAGCATGCGCCACCAGGCCCGGCCAAGACACCTATTAAGTAAGTTTTCCTTAGGTTTCTCCTGTCTAGCCATCCCACCTGGCTCACACCAGGCGAAACCTCCTCAAGTCTGGGGTCTGAAGTCACCACCCCACCCTCCTCTCCTATTTCCTTTTACTCCTCTGGCTCCTGCCTAGAAAGAATCGTCCCTTCTGACTCCACACTGAGAAGTCTGCAGACCTCACGTCTGAGATCTTCCCTGCTGCAAAGTTCCTTTCAGATAAAGTCCTGTCCTCTCTCTTATTCATTCTGTCTTCCCTCGTTCTTTCCTGTGCCAGAGGCTTCCAGACAATCAGAACACTCGGGTTGGAATCCGCCCGGGGAGGCTGCAGGGACGAGGACCCCCCTCCTGCCCTGCACGCCCAGCCCTCGGCCCCCAGGATGGTCCAAGCTGCGGCGACACAAAGGGCTCCGGGTCGGCGTGGCTGCGCCCGGGCAGGGAAGGAGCCGCCGCCAGACACACCGTGTGCCCAGGGCCGGGGCTGGGGACGAGGGCGCCCCGGGCTGGCGGGTCTCACCGCCCTCCTCCACCTGGCCCCAGGGCTCACCATCTCCTGCTTCTGGACCCCAGGGCTCACCATCTCCTGCTTCTGGACCCCAGGGCTCACCATCTCCTGCTTCAGGCTCCCCAGAGTCCCGCCCAGAGTCTCCGGCATCCCGGGGTTAGCAGCGAGGGGTTTAAGCAATAGACAATTCCCTATAGAAGATGAAAAGCACTCTGAGCCGGCTGTGCAACCGGAAGATCCTGGAGAAGGCTTGCCGCCCCACCCCCTGCTCCCACCGCACCTCATTGGCTGCTACCCGTGGGCCCTGGAGCCTATGATTGGATACTGATCAGGACCGCCCCTGGGAACTGAGCCACTAGGAAGTAACCTGGCTGGGTCCACAGAAGCCCAAGAGGGATGCAGACACAACCAACCCAGGCCTCTTGTCCTCCCCATGCCCAGACTGGGCCCCATGGCGGGATCTCTGGATCTGGCAGAGCAGCTAAGGCTTTCCAGAGCGGCACCTGCTTCTTCCAGCACTTCCTAGGGTCCTCCTTGCCACTTCCTCCTGGACAGTGATGGGGATTGAGCCTGTATTGATTATTTATAACAGCTGTATTAAATGGTAATAAGAACAAGCTTTCATATTAAGGCAGAACAATAAAATCCTTTTTTCTGCCCCTAAGCTGTCAGCCAAGAGCTGCAGCCAGGATTGACCTTGGTCAGCTAAGAGTTGGCTGTTAGCCCAGCTGGGCACTAGAATTATATGAATTTTTACAATAGTTTAGGCTAAAGTTAAAGAGAAAAGCAAACAATGTTAACTCGGTTGTAATTACTAATGTCACAAAATAGTTATAGTCCAAAACCTTCATACCTTAAAAGACTATTCCTGTGTCTTTCTTTTCTTTATTGTAAGACAAGTTTTTAATATAATAAGCAACTTTTTAGCAACAGAGATAGGGACAGTCTACCACTCACCAAGGACATAGGTAGACAATGTATGCATTAAGATAAAACCAGCATCAGAGCCTTCCGTGAGGCAAGGCCGCTATTGAGGCCTCTGAGGCCGGGATTGGAGCCTGCAGAGGGGTTAGACTGGTGCTGGGGCCAGCGAGGCCGGGATCAGAGCCTGCTGTGAGGCAAGGCCAGTGCTGGGGCCAGCGAGGCCGGGATCAGAGCCTGCTGAGAGGTTAGGCCAGTGCCAGGGCCACTGGCTGGCATCGGAGCCTTCCGTGAGGCAAGGCCGCTACTGAGGCCTCTGAGGCCTGGATCAGAGCCTGCTGAGGGGTAAGGCCGATGCCGGGACCATCGCCTAACATCGGAGCCTGCTGTGAGGAAGGCCGGTGCTGGGGCCTCTGAGGCCGGGATCGGAGCCAGCTGAGGGGTCAGGTCGGTGTCAGGGCCAGTGAAGCCAGAACCGGGCCCTCCCATGAGGCAAGGCCGCTGCTTGAGCCAGCGAGGTCTGAATCAGTCCACCGGGTAGCCAGGCCATAACTGGGGCTGTCAAGAGTGGGATCAGTTTGCAACATGGCATGCACAGAGAAATATCGCAGAAAATTAAAACCAGATGCTTCCCCTAATCAGCAATAACTAGGAGGAAAGGGGCAACAGGAAGTGGTCGAGCTATGGAAAGGGCCCTATAGTGAAGCAATTAAGGTGACCAATCAGAGGGTATGGAATAGGGGAGGATGGAGCCTCTTTAAAAAGCAGGAGGTACATAAACATATGTATCAAAGTTAATCACCAAACAAGCATGGGATCAAGGTTAATCACCAAACAAGCATGGGATCAAGGGAGGGGGAGGGAGGGGGAGGGAATGGGATGGGGGCTGGATGAGGGCTAACTGGATGATGTGTGCTTGTATATCCTCTCAAGTCTTGTATTCCAATGTGATGTATGATTACAATGCACCAATAAAAATAAATTAAAAAAATAAACCTAGTGCAAATTAAAAAAAAAGATTAAAACCAAAGATAAAGCGGGTCCTCTGACTTTGGTAACCAAAAACACTTTTTTTTTTTTTTTGTGGGTCTGGGGATGGAACCCAGGGGCATTAGATCTCTGAGCTATACCCCCTGCTCTATTTTTTATTCTTTATTTCGAAACAGGGTCTCACTGAGTTGCAAAGGGCCTCACTAGTAGCTGAGGCTGTCCATGAACCGCGATCCTCCGTTCTCAGCCTCCCAAATGTTGGGATTACAAGCTTGGGTCACCACACCCAGCTTACAGTTGCAGTCGCAACCACAACTCTCTGTGGTCTTGAGCTGAGCAGCAAAAGCCGGTCCATGGTTATCCAAGGTGCTCCCCCTGCACATGTTTATCTTGGATGTTATCTGGAGCATCATCTGGAGCTTGACAGCTTAAGTCTGAGAGAAACAAAACTCATAATATAGTTTTCTTTAGGAGCTGTATATGTCATGAGGAACCATACAGATTTTCATGAGCAATCTGGTGGGTTGTTTCTGGTGTGTTGTTTCTGGAACTGTTGGCTCTGAGGCTGCTACTTCAGGCAGCTGTGGTAAACTGAGGTAGCTAAACTGATGTTTTGTTTTAATACTGATTTTATATAGATAACCATAGAAAACAGAAACATAGGAAATTATCTTAATTTTACTGTAAACCTTTTGAATAATTTTTAAATATAACCATCTTTATCACATGCAATATTTCTTTCAGAAACTTAATTCTACACAATCATTCTTCAACATGCTCAGACCTTCTGCGACTTGCTTTTAGCCTTCTCATATTATCCTACCTTTTCCTTTCCCATTTGGGACAATCTGAGGATAAACTTTTTTTTTTTTTTATCATGCAAGACACTTTTATTCCTTTCCTTTCCTTTTGTCCTTCTTTACCAACATTTTTATAACTATGTACCTTCTTTACATCTTTCTCTCATCCCTACATACTGGTTCCTTCCTGCCATAATTCCCTTCTTGAATTTACATTTTGAAATAATTTTGCACAATTTTAATCAAATTAACATTTTCTCTCCAAGTTTTTACAGCGGCCTGGACTTAAATGAGTTACAGTTTTTCTTTTCAGATGTTTGCATATTAGCCATAACTGACTGAGATAGCAATGTTTTAAACATCCTTGAACAGCAAAGTTTGGAATGAAATGTGCCGCAAACCGGCTCAGTTCTGTGGGGGGCGAGTCCACTCGCGATCCAGAACCTCAGTAAAGGTGGGGAAGGATTAGAGTGAAATGCTGCAGCCTCTTAACTGCAGTGATTCTTTCCCTTCAGGGACTAAATTTCTTTAGGTCCCTAAATGACGGCGCTCCCTAGAAAGAATCTGACATGTGTAAGATTGTAGAAATGCGGGGTGTGCCCCACTAGCATAGAGACACGCCGAGATCCATAATAAGTTACGAGAGGCTTTATTCGTGGGGGGTCAACCCCAGCCCCCGCGGGGGCGCGGGGGCCGGTGGCCGGCGGGAGAATACCTCCCTCACTCTCCGGATCCTCTCTGAACTCTGCTCTTCCGGGGCGGGAGGTCTGGTCCCCGGAATCGCAGGCTCCACCTCCTAGCTCTCGGCCCTGCCCCCACTTTACATTCCGACCTCTTTGACTCAGGGGTGCAGAAGGGCTTTGACTAAGGGGGTGCAGAAGGGCGTGGGTTTTGCTCATCTAGCGGCTTCATGCTGATACTGGGCGACGTCAATCAAGGGCCCCAGTCAAAGGCCCCAGGTCGGGAGAAGTCGGAATTTGAGCCGCCGGAAGGGAGCAGGTGGCTGTTGGAGTTGGAGGTTACCCTGGAGAGCTCGGTGGCCGGTTTGTTTTGAGGAGACTAACAGGCAAGGTGCTATTAAAGAAAAAGAAAATTGTGAGAATGGAACCCAGGCTGGGCAGAAGCCCTTTTAGACACAAGGCAGTCACTAGATCTACTAACTTAAATAGCAACATTTTCCTGAGGAGAACGTCTATCGCCCCTTTAGCAATTTTTTATTAGATCAGAGTTATTAATAGCAGCAACTCCCAAAGCAGACCCACACCACTCTTTTTAGCATTGAGTGAGTATGGATATGTCTGGTTAAACACCTGTCACTGCCTTGGGAGCATCAGTTACCCATTTTAGAAGTTTAATACTTAGGCAATTTGGCATCCGAGGAGGGAGAGCACCATAGTATGTAAACAAGTGGACCTGCTAAAATATAAACATCAAAGAGAGTTATGTTGAAAGAAACAAAGTTTAGTGGATCCCAACACCGTGTAAGAGAATTTGTCCCTGGAGCTGTTGTAACAGAGCCCTTTTAGATATGGCCTAAGCTGTGGGCAGAGGCTGGAGGGCTTGCCTCATCATCCTGAACTGAGACTTGAGAAGGAAAGTAAGGCCTGAAAGATCGAGCAGGCCACCAAAGAGGAAACTGGCTTACCCTGTACCTGCAGTTACCCTGGGCCAGCAAGGAAGATGGAGGAAGGAGGACGAGGGATTCCAGGAGCTGTCAGTCCTTGGTCAGGCCAGATAGGGCCAGCGGCGGGTCCTTGTCCAGAAGGGTAGACCCCCTGTAGTGAGGTACCTGAGGTCCACCGCTTTTTAAAGGATACTCGCCTTTCAATGGCCATATATTCCACACCTGAAACAGGCTACTGGAGGTGGTTGTCTTTACTGTCGTCCTCTCCTGGGTGGCGCTTGCCACCCGGAGGGCTGACCTTCCTCCTCCGGCCTCAGGGCTGCAATCAGGGCCTGGGACTGTAAGTCCGCCATCTGACGAAGATGGAGAGTACGCTCCGATTCGGCCTGTTCCTCTCTGGAATTAAAGACTTTAAATGCCATGTTCATCAAGTCTCGAATAGGAGTCTGTGGGCCATCCTCAACTTTCTTTAGCTTTTTTCTTATATCAGGAGCCGCTTGCCCAATGAAATGGGTGGCCAATATGATCGAGCCTGCCTCAGAGGATGGATCTAGACGGGTATAGCATGTAAGAGCCTCTTGCAACCGATTAAGAAAAACTGCTGGGTTTTCATTTGGACCCTGGGTGATTTCCCTGAGCTTATCATAATTAACCGCCTTATGGGAAGCATCTCGCATACCATCAAGAAGACATTGTATCATATAATTTCTCATTTCTATTCCCTCCTTTACATTATAATTCCAATGGGGCTCCTCAGATGGAACTGCAGCTGCACCGATAGGAAGCCCTGGATCTGTTAAATGACTCTGGTCAGCCCTCTCTCTGGCTGCCTTCAGGATCCGATCACGTTCGTCTGGAGTTAGAGAAGAGGTTAGAATGACATGCAAATCCCGCCACGTTAGATCGTATGCCTGCACAATGTGCTGGAATTCCTTGATAAAACCAGAAGGATTGGAAGAAAAGGACCCCAATCTCTTTTCTAGTTGAGTGAGGTCAGGAAGGGAAAAAGGAACATGGACCCGTATCACCCCTTCTGCTCCAGCCACTTCGCGAAGTGGGGCCAGGAGAGAGGAAGATGGGGCTTGTAACCCAGCTGGGTCAGACCCCGGCCCCCATGTTTTATTGCAAGATGGCTGCTGTGGGTCTGCAGAATTGTAAGCCTGTGACCCAGAATGGCCACCAGGTGGCGCCTGTGATTTGCCACGTGGTGTCCAAGATGGCGGCTGTGACTGCCAGGATACTCCAGCCAGCATGCCCTGGGCAGCAGTAGAGCCGGTAGAGGGAGAAAACAGAAAATGCAGCCGCCAGAAGGGCTGTAAATATTCGAGGTCACACCATTTTGCTGACCGGGTGCAATATTCACTGAGAGCCATCAGCGTCCTAGAGTCTAGCGTGCCCATGGCAGGCCATCGAATGTCATTGGCTAAATTATATGTCGGCCAGATCTTAGTACAAAGAGAAATAAGTCTCTCTGGGGACAGTTCCCCTGAGAATCCCAGAGCCTGCAGATTAGATAACACACGGCCCAGCGGGGATTGAGAATCGATCTCAATCTTAGATGGCTGACTTCCCCCATGAGTTGTAAGTGGGCGAGAACAAAGGCAGGAAACTCCAGCGTCCCAGGGCCCTGCCTAGTTCGGTACAGAGTAGCTGTGACCGAGAAAAGACGTCTCTTTGTCTCTTTCATACCTCGCGATCGTCCCGGACGGTCGGAGAACTGGAGGATACCGGTATACCAGATTTTACAGCAGTCAGTCAGTCAGAACCCTCCGAGTTAGGCAGAACCCACTTATTCCCTTAAGAGGAAGCTCACCGCCGAGAGAGGCTGCTGTGGAGATCTGGCCTGAAGATGGCTGCGAAAAGTTTTTTAAAAATGGCCGCCAACTCCTAGGATTGGTTAGGAATGGAAAGTGGGCGGGAATAAAGATGGCGGGGCCTCCAGCGAGGCCATGAAGTGGGAGGGGTCAAATATGGCGGGGCCTCCAGTGAGGCCATGAGGGGGGAGGGGTTAAAGAAACATGGCGAACCTCCAGCAAGGCCGTGAGGGGGGAGGGGTGCAGAAACATGGCGGCTCCTCAGTGATTACACGTGGGCCAAAGATGGCGGGCCTCCCCCCCACAGTGATGCCCTGTGGGTGCTTACCGAAATGGCCGGGTCCGGGCAGCGGGGGTGGGCGGGCAGAGGGTGAAGGGCGCAATCAGCAGAGAGCCGGCGCAGGGGCCTGCGCCATCTGGCAGGCAGGGGCGGGCGGGTCTAAGCACTCCAGGCGCAGAGAAGGAATGTGCAGCACAGGCTGGAGTTGGCAGGTCGGGGGGAGAGAGAGGTCCGCGGGGCCGCGGGCCTGCCCCGGTGATGGGAGCGCGCGTGCCGGCAGTGCGACCCCATCCTGGGTCCGCGGGCGCGGCGGCGCGGTGGGCGCGGCGCCAGGCGCAGAGAAAGCCAAGGCGCGCCAAGTGGCACAGTGCGGTGGGGTCCGCGGACGCTCGGGCCGCGGGCGTACTCGCCGCGCGGCTCGGACCCGGGCACAGCCGGGGTGCAGCCGGGGCACGGCTCAGAAGCGGCTCAAGCCGCGGCGTGCCGCGGGCGGGCGGGCGCCGCAGCCCATCCCGGTGGAGGCAGCGCCGGGTACCTTTTTTCAGCAGTTTGTAGAAGTCTGCGGGACGGGCGGGCGGGCGCGCAGAGAGGGATGGAAAGTCCGAGTCCAGTAAGCGCAGATTTAAGCCAGGTCCCAAAAGTCCGATGCGAGTTTCAGCACCAAAATGTAAGATTGTAGAAATGCGGGGTGTGCCCCACTAGCATAGAGACACGCCGAGATCCATAATAAGTTACGAGAGGCTTTATTCGTGGGGGGTCAACCCCCAGCCCCCGCAGGGGCGCGGGGGCCGGTGGCCGGCGGGAGAATACCTCCCTCACTCTCCGGATCCTCTCTGAACTCTGCTCTTCCGAGGCGGGAGGTCTGGTCCCCGGAATCGCAGGCTCCACCTCCTAGCTCTCGGCCCTGCCCCCACTTTACAACATGGACAAAGGCTTCTTGAATCAATGACAATTTATTACAGGAACCCAGAGAAAATTTATACCCTTCACCAGTGAGATTAATAATAGGAGAAAAAAAAAAAAAGAAAGGGAAGGGGGGCAATCACAGCAAAACAATAGTGAATTACATATAAACAAAGTAAATGACTAGTCCAGCATTTAGGAGATAAGCTCCGGATCTTTCTTCCGATATTGCACCAGGGCAAGTCCAAAGGTAAATTCCAAAGGCAATACAGGCACGCCCAAGGCCCAGGGCTTGGAGAATACGCCTTCTCGTGGAATCTTCTTTTGCTTTCTCTTTTGAAGTTTCCATCTATATCCATATGACAAGCATGGGGAGATGTGGCGTCCAGGGAGATGCGATGGGAGTCTCTCAGATCTCATCCGCTTTGCCTTCTGAAATCTGAGAGCTTACAAAAACTCACAACACAGCTTGGCAAATAAGACACCACAAACAACACCTTGAAGTTCTTGGATTTAGTTGTCAGATGTATTTCCTTAACTGCCCTTATCACAAACCCTCTGCAACCTGCTTCTAACTTTTTAATTCCTTTCTTTCCCAGTTGGGACATTCTTATGATAAGCTCTTCTTCATGAAAAAAGTGCTTTCTTACTCTTACGGTATTTCCTTTCCTTCATACATATATATTTAGAATATCTGTCCTTTATTTTGTCATTTTCATTTCTAGCCATGCGGCATTCTCCCTGTCTCGGGAAATCATACTAGGCGTAAAGGTCAACAATCTTTCTCCTTGGCTCTATTGTATTTTGGCAACTAAGTTGTTCATCAACTAAATTGCTTCGAAGTCACACACAAAATTTTATCTTCTCTGTCTCTAGGCAGGATCTCAAGGGTAAACAAAGTTTCCTTAAACTGAGCTATCGGTTACCGGAGTTAATAGCTTAACCTAGTGACAGGAGTGAGGGTCGGAGACCCTTTGTGATTGCTGCAGCTGGAATGCTTATCACATCATCTGAGTTCTGGCCAGTTTTTTCATTACTATTGAGCAAGGCCAAGGACGTTTAGACTAATTATTAGAAAATTTGTATCCACGGACTCAATTTCTTTTTCATAGTCCTGATCTCACATCATCAGAGCAATTCGTGTAGAGAGTTAAAAGAATACCAAGAGAATAATAGTTATGAAGGATATCTAAACGGGGGGGATATTTTGGCCAGAGACGATACCTCTTTCTCGGGGCGTTTTTGCCGATTAACTATGTGGAGTGGGGTCTCGACACATAGATGCCGAGGCAGCAGGATGTCTTGGCAGAAATGTAACAGACTCTTAGCACTTTTAGAAATGTTCTGGAGGGCTTATTACGGCATAGCCTGATTTCTGAGTTTTCTTACTTATGAAGCTGCTTTTATTAGCAACTTATTTTACATCAGAGTTAGAGACTGATCATCAGATCATCAGTGGAAGATGTGGCAGCTTCCCTGGTTGGAGGACGTTCATCTTTTACTGGAATATCTGAAATACGAATGATTGAAAATGTCTTCTCAAGGGTGCTGAGCCCTTGACAATACTTTAGAGACAACTTATTTTTCTTATTTCTTTTTCTTGGGCTATTGACTACATTATGGAGCCACCATTCTCTCTTTTTTGTTACTTGGTTTTTGCCAACCCTGTGGGTGCCATGGTAGTCCGTTAACAGACCCTGGGGAGAGAATTTAAGATTTCTGGCAGGAACCCATATAGGTGTGGTTTCTCCTGTGGGAAATACACATCCAAATCCCCTTCCCATTGTTAGTAAGGGATGTTCTGGGCCCTGCCAATGATGGGTGAGGGGGTCCCTCCAGAGTACCTCTATTTGAAGTTTAGGGCATATATATCCCCAATGTTTTTGAAGTAAGATTCAGATTGACCCTTTTGCAAATTTAAAATAGTAATATTAAACAAGGCCAACCCCAATTCCTGATGGGGACTGATTCCCCATTTTAGATTTTGTAGCTGTACCTTAAGATTAAAATGAATTTTTCAACAATAGCTTGTCCCTGTGGGTTTTATGGAATACCTGTAAAATGTTTAATATGCCATAGAGTAAAAAAGCAAGCCAAAGATGAGCTTGTAAAGCAGGGCCCATTATCTGTTTTGATTTCACCAACAAACTTAAACTAGATGTATTAAGATGTAATAAGAATAAGCTTTTATACATAGGTAAAACAACAAAATCCTTTTCTGCCTCCAAGCTGACAGCCAAGAGCTGCAGCCGGTATTGGCCTTGGTCAGCTAAAAGTTGGCTGTTATCCCAGCTGAACTCCAAATGTTAAAACATAAACACCAGCACTTTAAAAAATATTATATATTTTTCACAATAGTTGAGTCTAAAGTTAAAAGATAAAAGGCAAGCTGTATTAACCCAATACCAATTACCAATTACACAAAAGAGCTTTGCCTTACAATCTTTATAGTTTTTTTTTGTGTGTGGTATTGGGGTAGAACCCAGAGGCTTTTACCTCCAGGCTACACTCCCAGACTTATTTTATATTTTATTTGGAAACAGGGTCTCACTGAGTTGCTGAGAGCCTCACTGAGTAGCTGAGGCTGGCTTCAAATCTGCGCCATCCTCCTGTCTCAGCCTCCCAGGTACTGAGATTACAGGGGTGCACCATCACGCCCAGCTTACAATCTTTATACTTTAAAGGTATTTTTCTGTCTATTTTATCTTTATAAACTGAGCTTTTGACACAAAAAACTACTTTTAGCAGATAGAGATGGACAAAAGCTAAAAACTCACCAAGGACACAGGTGGACAATACATGTCCCAAACTTCAAAGTGGGAATGTACCATGTAATGTTATAGTGTGCCTTTAAACTCATGAACGCAGTGTTGTATGCCGTTTTTGATAATCAATGATAGATAATTAATTTAGTTAATAACTAGTTAAGTAATAAGTTTTTAATGTTACATATGGATTTGTGCTAAATTGACAGGCAAAAAGCAACCGAACAGGAAACACGCAAAGCAGGTGCCCAGGCCTAGCCTGCCTGTATGTCTTAGATAAGAAGCCCCTGCCTATGCCTAGTTGAAGTTAGATGTTTTAGGAATTGGTTTAAGTTTTATAAGTTTGCTGTGATTAAAATTAAGATTAGTAATTTTGACAATAATATTATGTAATAATATTATTGTAAAAAAATAACAATCAATAGTATTTAGATCAATAGTATTGTGCGCCAATAGTTCAATAGTATTGGGTGTTAATTATAAGCAAGCGCAAATGGCCAATATTAACGGGAGAATTCCTAGAAAAGCTAAAAAGTGTAGAGTATCCGCCCTGGCTGAGAGCACCTGCCCCTATCAGAGCTGTAAACTTAGATAAGAGACCCCTACCCTTGCCCTTATTATCCCAAAGACCAAATGTGTAAGTTACTTCAACGTATAAAAGCTGTAAAACTTAAAACGTCATCAATATAGTACAATGACTTGCAGTTTAATGTGAATGGTATAAATTTGGCCCCTGAGTGGAGCTCTGGGCCCATGGCATTTCTGCTGTGCCAGAGGTGCTTGGGTCCAGGTTCAAACCTGTAATAAAGTGTGGCTTTTTCGACAAACAATTGGCTTTGGACAGTTATTCTCACCTGGTTTCTATACAACAGTAACCCCTGACTTTGCCAGCCAAGTAACATGTTTTATCATAAATTTAATACAGAAGGCAAAAGTAATTGGTGAACCTGCAGCTACATTTGGGAAAAGAAAGACTTTTGCCAAGCAGGATGAGAGATGGGAGATAACTAAAAAGATAAACCCGTGTTGTAATCTCAAACTGTATAATTTGCAAGGCTTACTTTTGTAACTTTTTTTTTTTATAGTTTAAACTTTATATATTCTAGTTTTTCTTTCTTTTTTTTTTTTTTTTTGCGGGTCTGGGGATAGAACCCAGGGGCATCTGACCTCCGAGCTACACCCCCTGCCCTAGTTTTTATTCTTTATTTTGAAACTGGGTCTCACTGAGTTGCAGAGGGCCTCACTGAGTAGCTGAGGCTGTCCGCGAACCGCGATCCTCCAGGTTTCAGCCTCCCGAATGCTAGGATTACAAGCGTGTGCCACCACGCCCGGCTACTTTTGTAACTTTGAGGACATTTTTCAGCACATAAATCCCTCTGGAGGTTACCAGACCTTTTGTCGATGACATGGGACAGGTGAGGAAGGCAGGACACTGAATGCTTTCCTGCTTTGACATGGAAGAAACTTCTCAGCAGCCATCCCCCAAAAGGAGTTTGTTTAACATTGTTTCTGTTGTGCTTGATCAGAAAACTGAGAAAGGTCAGGATGTAGGGCAGGTTTTGTAGCCTGATCTGCCTGATCTTGTTTTTAGGTGGGAGAGTCAGGCATCATGGCTATTTTGGTCTCGATTTTTTCTTTGTTTTGAAATGGGTTTCACTAAGTTGTGGAGTGTCTTACTAAGCAGCTGAGGTTGGCCAAGAACTTGCAATCCTCCTGTCTCAGCTTCCCAAGTACTGAGATTACTGAGTGTGCACAACCATGCTCGACTCTAACGATCTCTTTTCAGCATAAACAAGATATTTGTAAATATACAAGTGCTTTGATATTTTAAAACTCAATATATAATGTAAAATGGGTTTTCTGATAATCCTAGATAGGAACCTACCACGTGTGAACTCAGTAAAAAAATACCAGCAATGAATAAAAGCTCTCATTTTTCAGTGGCTCAATACCACAATTATTTGAAATCTAAATAAAATTAGATCTACTAAAATACTGCAAAAGGATATCACTTGAGCCCTGTTAAGAAATAGGAAAAGCTTTATGACCCGATTTGATTTTCAAAATACACTATTTATTAAAATCATACATTAATTACTGAGTGAACCCTCTGCAATTTAGTGAGACTGTTTCAAAAAATATATATAAAATAGGGCAGGGGGTGAAAGTCAGAGGTCAAATGTCTAGGTTCCATCCCAGACCTTCTCCACAAAAAGTAAAAATCAGCAATGCATACCACAGAGGTTAAGAGTGGGCCGCTGAGGAACGTAATCTCTTCCTAAGGTTTAGATCATTTATTTTACCCTGTGTGTTTTCTGCAGTATTCCACACAAATTGACTGCACTGACGTCTTCATATTGTCTTTAGAGGATTCCACTACATGGGGAATGTTCACAGGACTTGGAAATTATTTGTTAAAACTGACAACTTTCAGCCTGGGGTGGTGGCGCACGCTTGTGATCCCAGCGTTCGTGAGGCCGAGACAAGAGGATCGCGGTTCGCGGCCAGCCTCAGCTACTTACTGAGGCCTCCGCAACTCAGTGAGACCCTGTTTCAAAATAAAGAACAAGAGTCACTTATTGTCAAGTTGCTCCACTGTATTTATTTTTTAATGCAGTGCTTTAACTCTGTCCCCTCTTTTCTGCCTTTGTAATAATAAAATTAGTTAAGTTGACAGCAAAAACAAATAAATAAAGAATATAAAATAGAGCTGGGGGTGTAACATGGATGTACCATAACCCTGGGTTCCCTCAGCAGTATCACAGAATAAAAATAAACATTGACAACTTTCTTGTACTTTTCACAGCTGTTTTAATCCAGTGTGCATCTGTACACGTGGACCAAATGAAGACTTCTGCACAGCTCTTATAGTCAAGGTTTCTCCCCATCCTGTGTTTTTTGTATCTGTGAATTGGTCCAAGATTGCTACGGGCATCCTTCAAGATTCACACTGATAGGCACACTCTCAACTATGCATTTTTCTGTGGGAGTAAAGCGTTCCCAGTGTACATCTGGGGTGACTCTTGTGTGAGTTCTTATATGTCTGCACAAAGAACTGCATCCTTTGAAGTCTTTCCCACAGTGCTTACACACATAGGACTTCTCACAGGTGTGAATTCTCTCATGCCTCTGAAGGCTACCAGAAGTACTAAAGGCTTTCCTACATTCCTTACATACATAGGGCTTCTCCCCAGAGTGAATTCACTCATGGATGTGAAGTTAACTGGAGTAACTAAACTCAGTGAGACCCTGCTTCAAAATAAAGAATAAGGCCGGGCGTGGTGGCGCACGCTCGTCATCCCCGCGCTTGGGAGGCGGAGACAGGAGGATCGCGCAGGTTCGAAGCCAGCCGCGCGCGCTGGCTTATGAGACCCTGTTTCCAAATAAAGAAGTATAAAAAATAGGTCTGGGAGTGTAGCCCGGAGGTAGAAGGGCTTCCAGGAACCCCAGTACCACCAAAAAAAAAAAAAAAAAAAAGAATAAAAAATAGGGTAGGGGGTGTAGATCAGAGGTCGAATGCTCTGGGTTTCTTTCCCAGACCTGCAATAAATAAATAAATATAAATAAAAAAAAAAACAGTCTCAAAAATTTGCCGAGAGCCTCAAACCTGTGATTTTCCCATCTTAGCTTCCTAAGTTCTTATATTACAGGGATATGTCACCACTCCTAGCCTTTTAAATTAAGTTTAAACCCAGGGGTATTCTATATGTGAGCTACAGCCCAGGCCCAGCTCTTTATTTATTTATGTATATTAATTAGTTAATTATTTTTATGGTACTGGGGATTAAACCCAGAGGTATTTAACCTTTGAGCTATACCCTCAGCCCTATATTTTATTCTTTTTTTTTCTTTTTTTGCGGGTCTGGGAATGGGACCCAGGGGCATTCAAACTCTGAGCTGTAATCCCTGCTCTGTTTTTTATTCTCTACTTTGAAACAGGGTCTCACTGAGTTGCTGAGGGCATCACTATTTAGCTGACGGTGTCCTTGAACGGTGACCCTCCATTCTCATCCTCTCTAATGCTGGGATTAAAAATGTGCACCACAATGCCCAGCTTATTCTTTATTTCGAAACAGGGTCTCACTAAGCAGAGGAGGGCCTCACTAAGTACCTGAGACTGGCCACAAACCTGTGGTCCTCTGCTAAAACATCTCATGCAGGCTTTGAGTGAAAGCTCAGCCAGGAGGCTCACAAAGGTGTCCCCCACAAGAAATAAATAGCATCTCCTTCTTCAAAAATTATTTTAAGATTATTTGGATCAATATGTGTAATTGGAATTTTATGTATAAGCATTATTAACTAAAACAGGTGTGGATGGCTTGTGAGAGACTCAGTCAGCAAAGACTTTTTCCCCAAGGACAAAGTCTGGGCCAAAAGTTTAAGTTCAAGGTGACCTTAGTTTGAGCCAACATATAAGATTACGTTCAAGCTGACCTTGTGATATGAGACAAAGCTGACTTTCTATGATTCATTAAATGTCTGGCACCCTGCGCTGAGGTCTATTAAAGAATCTGTCTTTGAAGGTTCCTGCTTGTGTAAATATAGTTTTCTCTGTCCTGCATGAAAGAAAGTATAAAGATCGTAGTAAGTTCTGAATAAAGTTAGGGATGATTGCAGCTGGTCTCATGTGTCAGCGTCTCTCGCACAACCTCAACTCTTCCCTCACCAACACATGAACCTTGACTCTTGCTAGGGCTGGACCCTGACAGCTGGCCTGGGCTGTAGCTCAGAGATAGAATACCCCTGGGTTCAATCCCCATTACCAAAAATATAAAAATAAAAATAGGCCAGGCATGGTGGCACATGCTTGTCATCTACTTAGGTGACACCAACTAAGTAATGAGGCTGTCGGCGAACCACAATCCTCCAGTCTCAGCCTCCTGAATGCTGGAATTACAAGTGGGTGCCACCACACCTGGCTCTACACCCTATTTTTTTTTATTCTTTATTTTGAAACAGGTCTCTCTGAGTTGCAAGGGGCCTCAAAAGCAGCTGAGTTTGTCCGCAAACCGAGATCCTCCTGTCTCAGCCTCTTGAATGCTGGAACTACAGCTGTGATCCTGCTCTCATTTATACACAAAAAGGAAATCTAAGAAGGTCAGTCTCAGAGGAAGACTCTTGAGGCAGTCTCCTGGAAAATTGGTTTATGAATTTACCTTTTATTTTAGGTCAGATCTTTAACTGACTCTTAAGAGAAAATTTGCTGAATTTTTAGGTGTTGAAGGTGGGACTTTCCATACCTCAAGGAGGGAACTGCAGGCCATGGGGAGCCCCCAGAGCTCCACCCTTTGTGCCAGAATCACGTCCTGGTGCTGAGGCAAGCCGCAACTCAGCAGGGCTCCATTTCAGTGGGGATCCTTGTTAGTGGTCAGTGTGTGCTCAGCGTCGTCTCCATGGGACACTGTTGGACACTGTGCACATTCGTGGCCTCCTGTCTGTAATGGCTTTAGGTGTCAAAGGTGAGTTCCTGTTCCTAGCTAGTTTAGGAAAAAATAGCCAGAACTAGACTGCTGCCAGCTTACCTAAAGTTTATTATTACAAAGGTAGAAAGAAGAGACAGATCAATAAAGGACCACGTCACAGAAAACAGAGTGGAGTGCCTTGAAAATAAGACACTAAGTCTTTGAACATGTAACATTTCTCATAAGAATTTATTATCTGCTTCCTCCCATCCTGCTTAGCCAATAGTCCTCTTTTCCCACTAAAAGGAGAGGCAGGCTTAACAGTTATTTCTGCTGTGTTAGCCTTTTCTCACAGGGACAGATGAGTCTGATCAAAATGTGTTACTTGAAGGCAGGCGTGGTGGCACACAATGTAATCCCAGCATTTGGGAAGCTGAGACTGGAGGATCCGTGGTTCACAGATAGCCTCAGCTACTTAGTGAGACCCTTTGCAACTCAGTGAGACCCTGCTTCAAAATAAAGAATAAAAAATAGGGCAGGGGGTATAGCTCAGAGGTCAAATGCCCCTGAGTTCCATCCCCAGACCCGCAAAAAAAAAAAAAAAGTGTTATTTGTTTAACAAAGTCAGAGGCCCCACTTTATCTTTGGTTTTAATCTTAAAGCATACATTGTCTACCTATGTCCTTGGTGAGTGGTAGAATTTCCCTATCTCTGCTGATAAAAAGTTGCTTATTATGTTAAAAAAACTTCTTACAATAAAGAAAAGCAAACGCTGGGCATGGTGGCTCAGGCTTGTAATCCCCGCGCTTGGGAGGCTGAGACAGGAGGATCGCACAGGTTCAAAGCCAGCCTCAGCTACTTAGTGAGGCTCTCAGCAACTTAGTCAGACCCTGTTTCAAAATAAAATATAAACTAGGTCTGGGACTATAGCCCGGAGGTAGATAGCCTCTGGGTTCCACCACCAGTACCACAATAAAGAAAGAAAGAAAGAAAGAAAGAAAGAAAGAAAGAAAGAAAGAAAGAAAGAAAGAAAGAAAATTAAAAAATAAAGAAAAGCAAGACAAGGAATAGTATTTTAAGTTATGAAGGTTTTGGGCTATAACTATTTTGTGACATTAGTAATTTCTATGGCTTTAACATTGTTTGCTTTTTCTCCTTAACTTTAGCCTAAACTATTGTAAAAATCCATATAGTTCTAGTGCCCAGCTGGGCTAACAGCCAACTCTTAGCTGACCAAGGTCAATCCTGGCTACAGCTCTTGGCTGACAGCTTAGAGGCAGAAAAAATGATTTTATTGTTCTGCCTAAATATGAAAGCTTGTTCTTATTACCATTTAATACAGCTGTTATCACCACTCAATACAGGCTCAATCCTCATCAATGTCCAGGAGGAAGAGGCAGGAAGAACCTAGGAAGTGCAGGCAGAAGCAGGTGCCGCTCTGGAAAGCCTCAGCTGCTCTGCTTAGATCCAGAGATCCCGCCATGGGGGCCAGTCTGGGCCTGGGGATGGAGGAGGCCTGGGTTGGTAGTGTCTGCATCCCTCTTGGGCTTCTCTGGGCCCAGCGCTGGTTACTTACTAGTGGCTCCTGATCACTATCCAATCAGAGGCTCCAGTTCCCACGGAACCGTCCAATGAGGTGCGGAGGTGGCAGGGGGAGGGGCAGCGAGCCCTCTCAGGGATCCTCTGGTTGGTGCAGCCGGCTCAGAGCACGTCCCAGATTTTGTGCGGAGTGGCCAAGCGCTTAGACCCTTCACAGTGAACCCGGGGATGCCGGAGACTCTGGGCGGGACTCTGGGGAGCCTGAAGCAGGAGATGGTGAGCCCTGGGGTCCAGAAGCAGGAGATGGTGAGCCCTGGGGCCAGGTGGAGGAGGGCGGTGAGACCCGCCAGCCCGGGGCGCCCTCGTCCCCAGCCCCGGCCCTGGGCACACGGTGTGTCTGGCGGCGGCTCCTTCCCTGCCCGGGCGCAGCCACGCCGACCCGGAGCCCTTTGTGTCGCCGCAGCTTGGACCATCCTGGGGGCCGAGGGCTGGGCGTGCAGGGCAGGAGGGGGGTCCTCGTCCCTGCAGCCTCCCCGGGCGGATTCCAACCCGAGTGTTCTGATTGTCTGGAAGCCTCTGGCACAGGAAAGAACGAGGGAAGACAGAATGAATAAGAGAGAGGACAGGACTTTATCTGAAAGGAACTTTGCAGCAGGGAAGATCTCAGACGTGAGGTCTGCAGACTTCTCAGTGTGGAGTCAGAAGGGACGATTCTTTCTAGGCAGGAGCCAGAGGAGTAAAAGGAAATGGGAGAGGAGGGTGGGGTGGTGACTTCAGACCCCAGACTTGAGGAGGTTTCGCCTGGTGTGAGCCAGGTGGGATGGCTAGACAGGAGAAACCTAAGGAAAACTTACTTAATAGGTGTCTTGGCCGGGCCTGGTGGCGCATGCTTGTAATCCCTGTATTTGGGAGTCGGAGACAGGAGGATCATAGGTTCTCCGCCAGCCTCAGCTTCTTAGTGAGACCCTCCGCAACTCAGTGAGACCCTGTTTCAAAAAATAAAGAGACTAAAAAATAGGTCTGGGGGTATACCTCCGAGGTAGAATGTGCCTGGGTTATATCCCCAAGGGAGGAAAAAAGAAAGAAAGAAGGGAAGGAAGAAAGAAAGAGAGAAAGAAAGAGAGAAGAAAGAAAATAGGCTGGGAGTGTATCTTGGAGGTAGAATGCGCCAGGTTTTGCGGCTGCAAAAAAATACCAAAAAAAAAAAAAAAAAAAAAAACTGGTTTGTTTCTGCTGATCAGTTATTTTAGACAAAAGTGGGAATTTAGAATGTGTGTGAGACCTAGTCATAAGACAAGAATGCTGCATTCTTAAATTGTAACAGAGACTCTTATTTGTATGCAGGAAGGTGAAGTTTCTCTAGACCACAGCATTGCAGGTTGGGGTATTTATTTTTTTATTTTAAATTTTCTTTTGCGGGTCTGGGGGTGGACCCCTGGGGTATTTGACTTCCGAGGTACACCCCCTGCCCAATTTTTTATTCTTTATTTTGAAACAGGGTCTCATTTTGTTGCGGTGGGCCTCACTAAGCAGCTGATGCTGTCTGCTAACCATGATCCCAAGGTCTCAGCCTCCCAAATGCTGGGATTACAAGCGTCGTGACCATACCTGGCTAAGATGTTGGGATATTTAATCACTGGTATTTATTTAAATGAGAATTTGGTTATTTGGGTGTGTATAATAATAATAATAATAATAATAATAATAATAATAAATAATAATATTTGAAACTGAGTGTGGTGACCCATGCTTGTAATCCCAGTACTTGGGAGGCTGAGACAGGAGAATTCTGCAGGTTCAAAGCCAGAACTCAGCTACTTAGTGAGGCTCTCAGCAACTTAGTGAGACCCTATTTCCAAACAAAATAATATAAAATAGGTCTAAGAGTATAGTCCAGAGGTAGAATGCCTATCCCTGGTTTCCATCTCCAGTACTGCAAAAAAATAAAAATAAAAAAATAAAAACAAAGCTGGGTGTGGTGGCACACGTTGTAATCCCAGAATTCGGGAGGCTGAGACCCAAGGCTCACGGTTCGTGTTCAGCTTCAGCTACTTACTGAGGCCCTTTGCAACTTAGTGAGACCCTGTTTCAAAATAAATAATAAAAAATAGGGCAGGGGGTGTAGCTCAGAGGTCAAATGCCCCTGGGTTCCATCCAAAGACTTGCAAAACAAACAAATACATATTTTGTTTGTTTTCTATTTGATTCTGGCACAGAGACTCTTCAAACCCTTAGAAATTCTACGAAAAGAAGTGTCTTTGGTTGTGTATCATAAACCCTTTTTAGGTAATATCTGAACTTGCTCTGACCAAGTGATTCTCGGTGCCACTTTTCTACAACTTAGGATGGGGTCTGGTAGCAGTCAGAGCAAGCTCACGCTCTGCACGGCATCTGCAGGGACAGTGTGGTCCACCTGAGCCCTGAACTTGTCAGGACGGTGTTGACTCTGGGTGGTGTCAGATTGAATGGTGGGGCACCCAGGTGGTGTTGGAGAACGGGTGGGTGTCCAGCAAAGCCCACAGATTGGGAGTCAGCAAGATCCCTCAGGTCAGAACCTACACCTGACTCTGGGTGAGTGCTGGGGAATGTGGGGTGTGGAGGTCCCAGAATTCAGTTCCTGCTGCTCAGGTTCCCTCCCTCCCTCCTGGGCCTGAGGCCCCTGGGCTGCAGCTGCTCAGTGAGAGTGTCTCCATCTAAGCTCAGGGTCCTGTGTGGCCTTCTGAGGTTTGTTCTCCTGTGAGGGGTGGGTGAGGCTGGGCTTCCCTGAGCTGCTTCCCTGGGGCTTTCTTTGTAGAATCTTCTTGCAGTAAAATAGCAATTTCCTTCACTGTCTAGGAATTGCTTTCAAGATTTACAGGTAAGATGGCGATTTTCTTTTTTTTTTTCTTTTGGTGGTACTGGGGGGTGGGACCCAGAAACTTTCTACCTCCGGGCTATACTCCCAGACTTTTTTATATTTTATTTGGAAACAGGGTCTCGTTAAGTTGCTGAGAGCCTCACTAAGTAGCTGAGGCTGGGTTCGAACCCGTGCGATCCTCCTGTCTCAGCCTCCCAAGTGCGGGGATTACAAGCGTGTGCTACCATGCCCAGCTAGATGGCGGTTTTCTTGTTTGAACCTGAGTGGATAGAAGGATGGATTCTGAGGAAGCAAAGAGAATTCTTTTTTTTTTTTTTTTTTTTTTTTTTTTTTTTTGTGGTACTGGGTGTGGAACCCAGAGGCTTTCTACCTCCAGGCTATACTCCCAGACCCATTTTTATATTTTATTTAGAAACATGGTCTCATTAAGTTGCTGAGAGCCTCACTAAGTAGCTGAGGCTGGCTTTGAACCTGTGCGATCCTCCTGTCTCAGCCTCCCAAGCGTGGGGATTACAAGCGTGCGCCACCACGCCCGGCTGCAAAGAGAATTCTTGAAATAAGTTGTTTAATAGTGAATTGAGCCGGATGCAGGTGTGCACAACTGTAGTCCCAGTACTTGGGAGGCTGAGACAGGAGCAGAGGCCAGCCTCAGCACGTCAGTGAGACACTACATGATTTATCAACACCACATTTATTATTTTATTCCTTAATGTTTTTGGTGGTACTGGGGATGGAACCCTTCTGCCACTGGGCTACACTCCCAGACCTATTTTATATTTTATTTTAAACAGCGTCTCTTACACCAGAGAGGCTTGACGCGAACCTGCATGATCCCCTGTCTCTGCCTCCAGGCATGGGGATTAAAAGCATGCACCACCATGCCCGGCTTGACACTTTTTTTTTTTAATATTTCACATCATTGCTGAGAATTTTGCCACGTGCTGCAGATGGCCTCAAGCCTGCAGTCCTCCTCTTTTAGCCTCCCAAGTGCTGCGTTCACAGCACTTTAATTTTATTTATATTTTTTCATAGGTCTGCAGTTGAGTCCTCCAGACATTTTACCTTTACACTACACCCCCAGCCTTATTTTTAATCTTCTATTTGTAGTATGTTGTCAGTTATTGGCAGCCTCGCTGAATTGCAGAGGTTGGCTTTGAACTGTGAGCCTCTGGTTCAGCTTCCCAAGTACACGGTGTAGGCATTGCCCCACACTCGGCTGTCCTCCGAATTCTTTGTGCAGTTTTCTCTTCAGTGTAAACTATAGAACCACACATCTGCCAGCGAGCCTAGCAACTCGTCCCCGGGCGCGCAGACCTCGCCCCCCTCCCGTGTCTGTCTTTCTTCTCTGGCTTGCCCCCTGCTCTCCTGCCTGGTGGCAGCCTGCGCTCTGACCTCTGCCTGCTGGGCCTCTGGGGTCCAGTGAGCTTTGCGGCTGTTTGTTGTCGCCTAGTGTGTGAAGTACGGGTCACATGGCCCCCTTACAGTGTAGGTAAACACATAGGAGTCAGTATGTATCCAAGGGCAATCTAATTCTGAGCTACATCCCTAGCCCTTTTTATTTCTTTTTATTTTGGAAAAGGGTCTCTCTAAGTTGCTGAGGCTGACCTGGGACCTTTTATTTTCTTGTCTTAGCCTCCCAAGTATTGCCTTTACAGGCCTGTGTACCATACACAGCAAAGACTTTGTTTTTTTATATTTATTTTTATTTATTTTTTGGTGGTGTGGGATAGAAACCTTCTACCTCCGGGCTACAGTCCCAGACATATATATATATGTATATATGTATATATGTATATATGTGTGTATGTGTGTATGTGTATATATATATATATGTATATGTATATATATATATTTTTTTTATTTTTATTTTTCTAATTTGGAAACAGGGTCTCTTAAGCCAGCAATGCTGGCTTTCAACCTGCATGATCCTCCTGTCTTTGCCTCCCATGCACGGGGAATACAAGCGTGGACCAACACACCCAGCTCGAGGACTGTGTTTTGAGAGATGCTACAGTCCGCAATGAAAAGTTGCGATGACCCAGGAAGACTGTGGGTGTTCCTACTCTGCTGTGGAATTGCCATAGAGTTTAAGCGTTGCATCAAAATTGTTGTTGGACACGATGTGGGGAGGGATGGAGCGTGAGAGTTGCTGAGCAAGACATGGAGAGAACGTTTAGGGAACAGAGCATCCTGTGAACGTCTCGTGAAGTTGGTGTAGATCTGCAGTGATCTGAATCTCACCCCTCATCCTAGAAATATGTGACTTGTTTTAGGTGTTGGTGGCTTTTGAGGATGTGGCTGTGACCTTCACCAAGGAGGAGTGGGCTTTGCTGGGTCCATCTCAAAAGAACCTCTACCGCGATGTGATGCAGGAAACCTTGAGGCACCTGGCCTGCGTAGGTAAGGGTGGCGTCCTTCCCTGCATTAGTCAATGGAGAGCACGTGGTTCTTGCTCATCAGGGCCGTGGCATGATTTGAAACTTTCAAAGGAAACACTTGGTAAATAGACCAGGCATCATCTCATTTCTTATATCATTTTTTCAGCCTAGAATTTAATACTTTTTGTATAATGTTGTAATAATTCATAATGATCCTTCTGGGTCTGCATTTTAGGTCATGACCAGGAAGAGCAGAACATTAAAGATGACTACAAGACTTCCAGAAGAAATCTAAGGTAATTTTCACTCCCAGAAGAAAGCAGAGGGTCAGGTATAAGGGTACAAGCTTATAATCCTAGTGTTTGGGACGCTGAGTCAGAGGATCCCAGGTTCAAGACCAGCCTCTGCAACTTGGCGAGCCCCTGACCTGCCAGGTGTATAATGAGGGCAGAGGTATAATTGAGGAACACTGTCTGTCACTCCAATCTCTAGAACCACGTGCTCACACAGAGAGAGGGAAAAAGAGTGAGAGTGAAAATAATGAGTGCCCAGAACACTAGATGGTGGGATGTTTTTCAATAAGATATAAATATTCAGCATAATCAAACAGTTAATTGGGACAGTGCATTACAGAAGTCAGTGTGAGCCAGATGGGGCCCATGCCTGTAATCCCAAATACATGTAAGGCCTGGGCAGGAGGAAGGTGAGTTTTCAACCAGACTGGAAACTTAAGGGAGACCCCGTCTAAAGTTCAATTAAGAAGACAGGGAAGAGCCGGGCATGGTGGGCGCACTTGTAATGCCAGCAATCCGGAGCCGGGGACAGAAGGATCGCGATTCACAGGCAGCCTCATCTGCTACTTAGGGAGGCCCTCTGCAACTCGGTGAGACCCTGTTTCAAAATGAAGAATAAAAAATAAGGCTGGGGGTGTAGCTTGGAGGTAGAATGCCCCAGTTTTGAGAGAGGGAAAAAAAAAAAAAAACATGGAAGGCGGAGCAGGCCTGTAATCCCAGTACTTGGGAGGCTGTGACAGGAGAATCACAGGTTTGAAAACAGCCTCAGAAATTAATGAGGTGAGCCGGGCGTGGTGGCGCATGTTTGTAATCCCCGTGCTTGGGAGGCTGAGGCAGGAGGATCGCGCAGGTTCAAAGCCAGCCTCAGCTACTTAGTGAGGCTCTCAGCAACTTAGTGAGACCCTGTTTCCAAAATAAAATATTAAATAGGTTAGGAGTATAGCCCAGAGGTAGAAAGCTCCTGAGTTCCAACCCCCAGCACCACCAAAACGAAAGAAAGAAAGAAAGAAATTAGTGAGGTGTAGAGAAATCCTGCTTCAAATGGAGAGAGACCCTGTGTCAAAATAAAAAGGGCTGATGTTGGGGTATAGCTCAGAGGTAGAATGCCCCTGGGTTTAATCTTAATTTAAAAGGCAGGATGTGCTGACATATCCCTATAATACAAATACTTCAAAAGCCAAGAGAGAAAGATCACGGTTTTGAAAAGCTCAGCAGAGTAGCAAGATTCTTATTTCAGAATAAAAATTAAAATGTAGAGGGTAGGGCCGGGCGTGGTGACGTACGCTTGTAATCCCCGCGCTTGGGAGGTGGAGACAGGAGGCCAGCCGTGCTGGTTTAAGAAACCCTGTTTCAAAAAAATATAAAATAGGTCTGGGAGTGTAGCCCAGAGGTAGAAGGGCTTCCAGGAACCCCATAAATAAAAAATAAATAAATAAATAAATAAATAAATAAATAAATTGTAGAGGGTATCCCTTGGGCATGCCCCTGGGTTCAATGCCCAAAACCTAAAAAAGAAAAGAAATAAAATCTGGTGATATAACTCAGTATTAGAATGCTTTTCTTTATTTTTTTGTTTATACTAGAAATGGATTGCAGGTGCCTTCTACCTCCTTTTTGTTTTTTATTTTGATACAGGGTTTCACAAAGTTGCTGAGAGCCTGGCTAAATGCCTGCAGCTGCTTTTGAATGTGCAATGATCCCTCTGTCTCAGCTTCCCAAGTACTGGTATTCCAAGCATGTGTCACAATGCCAAGCAGTAATGCACTTGTAACATGTATAAGGCACTAGGTTCTATCCACAGTACCCCAAAATAAATTTAGAAAAAGACAGGACAGAAAGAGTGATTAAAAAGAGAAAGGTCTGAGCCAGGTGTGGTGGCACACATTTCTAATCCCAGTACTTGGGAGGCTGCGACAATTGAATTGAGAATCACAGACAGCCTCTGCTAGTTAGTGAGGCACTCTGCAACTTAGTGAGATTCTGTTTCAAAAATAAAGAGTATAAGTCGGTTGTGGTGGTGCACACTTGTAATCCCAGCATTCAGGAAGCTGAGATAGGAGGATCGTGGTTTGTGGCCAGCCTCAGCTACTTAGGGGGACCCTCCGCAACTTAGCGAGACCCTGTTTCAAACTAGAACTGTGGAAAAAGAATCCTAAACTAGTACTTTTTTACTCCAACGTTTTAAAATACCCAGACATTAAAAATGAGCCAGGTGTAGTGTCACACGCTTGTAATCCCCGCACTTGGGAGGCCGAGACAGGAGGATCGCACAGGTTCAAAGCCAGCCTCAGCTACTTAGTGAGGCTCTCAGTAACTTAGACCCTGTTTCCAAATAAAATATAAAAATAGGGCTGGGAGTATAGCCGGAGGTAGAAAGCCTCTGGGTTCCACCCCCTCGTACCACAAAAAAAAAAAAAAAAAAAAAAATAGGACTCGGGGTGTAGCTTAGAGTTCAAATGCCTCTGGGTTCCATCCCCAGCACTGCAAGACATAGATAGATAGATAGATCGATCTGATATGAATACCACTGCTTTGATAATGACAGTCCTAGATCTGTCCTGCAGAGCATTCCAGCCACTCATGGTCCTAAATTTCTACATGACATAAAAGCAGCAGCATGTTTAGTGGAAACTCTTTCAGAACACATCACATCATTAGTAATGTGATTTTATTTTATTTTTTTTTTTTAAGTAGTCAAGTGTTGGCGAGATTCTTTGAAAATAAACTTGATAGTGGATGTGGAATAACCTTGAGCTGGTCTCCAGATCCTAGTCTCGGGAAGAAACTTCGTGCTGGAGTCACACCAGGAGACAGGCAGCTGTGTGGAGAAGTTCTCACTGGTCATTTATCCTCAAATGAGCCCCACAGAGCTCAGTCTGGACAGGAACTGTGTGCGCATTTGAAACATGGAGAGACATCTGATAAATGTGAGGCATGGGGGAAAGCCCTCAGTCCTCCCAGAGGCTTTCAGGAGCTTAAAGGGAATCGCAGTAGGAAGAAGCCCCATGAATGTGAGCACTGTGGGAAAGCCTTCAGTGGTTCACGTTGCCTTAAAATCCATGAAAGGACTCACTCTGGAGAGAAGCCGTATGTGTGTAAGCCCTGTGGGAAAGCCTTTAGTTCTTCCAGTGGACTTTGTATGCATGAGCGAACTCATTCTGGTGAGAAGCCCTACGTATGTAAGCAGTGTGGGAAAGCCTTTAGATCTTCCAGTCACCTTCACGGGCATAAGAGAATCCACTCTGGGGAGAAGCCCTGTGTATGCAAGCAATGTGGGAAAGGCTTTAGTGTTTCCAGTGACCTTCAGATCCATGAGCGAATTCACTCTGGGGAGAAGCCCTTCGTATGTCAGCAATGTGGGAAAGCTTATATTTGTTCCAGTAGCCTTAAGGTGCATGAGCAGATTCACTCTGGGGAGAAGCCCTATGTGTGCAAGCACTGTGGGAAAGCCTTTGGTTATTCCAGTTACCTTCAGATCCATGAGCGCATTCACTCTGGGGAGAAGCCCTACGTATGTAAGCACTGTGGGAAGACCTTTAGTACTTCCAGTAACCTTCAGAGGCATGAGAGGATTCACTCTGGGGAAAAGCCCTACGTATTTACGCAATGTGGGAAAGCCTCTCTTTCTTCCAGTAGCCTTAAGGTACAGGAGCTAATTCACTCTGGTGAGAAGCCCTATGTGTGCAAGCAATGTGGGAAAGGCTTTAGTTTTTCCAGTAAACTTCAGATCCATGACAGAATTCACTCTGGTGAGAAACCCTATGTATGCAAGCAATGTGGGAAAGGCTTTAGTTTTTCCAGTCACCTTCAGATCCATGAGCGAATTCACTCTGGGGAGAAGCCCTACGTATGTAAGCAATGTGGGAAAGCCTTCAGTAGATCACATTACATTAAAATCCATGAAAGGACTCACACTGGAGAGAAGCCCTATGTATGCAAGCAATGTGGGAAAGGCTTTAGTTTTTCCAGTCAACTTCAGGTCCATGAGCGAATTCACTCTGGGGAGAAGCCCTATGTATGCAAGCAATGTGGGAAAGCCTTTGGTACTTCCAGTACACTTCATAAGCATGAGCGGATTCACTCTGAGAAGCCCTACATATGTAAGCAATGCGGGAAAGCCTTTAGTTCTTCTGGTAGCCTTCAGAGGCATGAGAGAATTCACTCTGGGGAGAATCCCTACATATGTAAGCAATGTGGGAAAGCCTTTACTTCTTCTGGTAGCCTTCAGAGGCATGGGAGAATTCACACCGGTGAGAAGCCCTATGTGTGTAAGCACTGTGGGAAAGCCGTTAGTTCTTCCAGTTACCTTCAGATCCATGAGCGAATTCATTCTGGGGAGAAGCCCTACATATGCAAGCAGTGTGGGAAAGCCTTTAGTTCTTCCAGTTACCTTCAGATCCATGAGCGAATTCATTCCGGGGAGAAGCCCTATGTGTGTAAGCAATGTGGGAAAGGCTTTAGATCTTCCAGTTACCTTCAGATCCATGAGCGAATTCATTCCGGGGAGAAGCCCTATGTGTGTAAGCAATGTGGGAAAGGCTTTATATCTTCCAGTTACCTTCAGATCCATGAGCGAATTCACTCTGGGGAGAAGCCCTATGTGTGTAAGCAATGTGGGAAAGGCTTTATATCTTCCAGTTACCTTCAGATCCATGAGCGAATTCATTCCGGGGAGAAGCCCTATGTGTGTAAGCAATGTGGGAAAGGCTTTATATCTTCCAGTTACCTTCAGATCCATGAGCGAATTCACTCTGGGGAGAAGCCCTATGTATGTAAGCAGTGTGGGAAAGCCTTTCATTCTTCCAGGAAACTTAAGGTACATGAGCAGATTCACTCTGGTGAGAAGCCCAGTGTACAGGTGCACACTGGATTAAAACAGCTGTGAAAAGAACAAGAAAGTTGTCAATTGTTTGTATGTTACTGGGGGGTGTAACCCAGGGGCATTCTACATCCAAGCTACAGCCCCACCTCTATTTTTTATTTTATTTTATTTATTTGTTTTTGCTATAAACTTAAGTAATTTTACTATTACAAAGGCAGAAAGAAGGGACAGAGTTGAAGCACTGCACTAAGAAATAAGTGAAGTGGAGCAACTTGAAAATAAGTGACTCTTATTCTTTATTTTGAAACAGGGTCTCACTGAGTTGCGGAGGCCTCACTAAGTAGCTGAGGCTGGCCACGAACCTGTGATCCTCAGCCTCTTGAACGCTGGGATGACAAGCGTGTGCTACCACACCAGGCTGAAAGTTGTCAATTTTAACAAATAATTTCCAAGTCCTATGAACATTCCCCACGTAAAGCTGTACGCGGTGGCGGACGCCCATAATCCCAGCATTTGGGAGGCTGAGACCAGAGGATCATGGTTCACATAATCCCAGCATTTGGGAGGCTGAGACCAGAGGATCATGGTTCACGGACAGCCTCAGCTACTTAGTGAGGCCCTCAGCAACTCAGTGAGACCCTGTCTCAAAATAAAGAATAAAAAATTGGGCAAGGGGTGTAGCTCAGAGGTCAAAATGCCTCTGGGTGCCATCCGCAGACCCACACACAAAAAAATTCCCCATGTAGTAGAATCCTTTAAAGACACTGAAAAAAATGTCAATGCAAACACTTTGTTTGGAATACTGAAGAAAATACACAAGGTAAAAAATAATGCTCTAAAACATGAATATATTAGGTTTCTCAGTGGCCCACTCTTTTTTTTTTTTTTTTTTTGGTGGTACTGGGGGTGGAACCCAGAGGCTTTCTACTTCCGGGCTATACTCCCAGACCCATTTTATATTTTATTTGGAAACAGGGTCTCACTAAGTTGCTGAGAGCCTCGCTAAGTAGCCGAGGCTGGCTTCGAACCTGCGCGATCCTCCTGTCTCAGCCTCCCAAGCGCGGGGATTGCAAGCGTGCGCCACCATGCCCGGCCTGTGGCCCACTCTTTTTGTTGTTGTTGATGTGCTGGGGGTGGAACCCAGGGGCTTTTCTACCTCTGGGCTACACTCCCCGACCTATTTTTTTATATTTTATTTGGAAACCGGGTCTTACTGGTTTGAAACCAGCCTCAGCAACTAGAGAGATTTAGAGAGATCATGGTACAAATGTAGCGAGACCTTACATCAAAACCAAAAGGGCTAAGCCAGGCATGGTGGTGAATGCTTAGCATCCCAGTACATGGGAGGCTGAGACAGGAGGAGCACAGGTTTGTGGCTAGTGTCAGGTACTTAGACCCTCTGCAACCTAGTGAGACCCTGTTTCAAAATAAAGAGTTTGCCAGGTGTGGTGGCACATGTTTTTCATCCCAGCATTCGGGAGGCTGAGACGGGAGGATCGCGGTTTGCAGACAGCCTCAGCTACTTAGGCCCTCGGCAATTCAGTGAGACCCTGCTTCAAAATAAAGAATTTATTTATTTTTTGCAGGTCTGGGGATGAAACTCAAGGGCATTTGACTTCTGAGCTACAACCCATGCCTTATTTTTTAGTCTTTATTTTGAAACAGGGTCTCACTGAGTTGCAGAGGGCCTCACTAAGTAGCTGAAATTGTCCGCGAACCACGATCCTCTGGTCTCAGCCTCTCAAATGCTGGGATTACAAGCGTGCGCCTCCACGCCCGGTATGTGAGACTGTGTTTTAAAATGAAAATTAAAAAGGACTGGGTGGCTGGGCGTGTAATCCCCACGTGTGGGAGGCTGAAACAGGAGGATCGCACGGGTTCAAAACCAGCTTCAGCTACTTAGTGAGGCTCTCAGCAACTTAGTGAGACCCTGTTTCCAATAAAATATAAAATAGATCTGGGAGTATAGCCTGGAGGTTAAAAGCCTATCAGATAGCTCTAGATTTTATAATTTTAGAGACCAACATTACTAATGAAAATAAACTTGTTACCTGACCGTCGACTGTATTTTTCTTCTACAATAAGACATTCGGTAAGGACAAACAGATGTTAACCAGGTTAATGCTGACTTTTTGAATTAAGATGACAAAAAATCTTATTGGGCAACTCTCATATAATATAAAACACACACCTTGAACCTTTAACTTTTGATTTCTGAAATCTTCTAGCACATTTAGATGACTCTAAATACATAGCAAATTTAGTTCTCAGATATAGATAGATTTATGATCACAAGTATAGACACAATTCGTTTATTTACATCTACTCACTAACTTATCTTTTTTAATAACCAGTCAATAGATTAAACCATCATTTTAACAAATCCTCAAAATGAACATTACAATTTAAACATTTAGAGGAAGACAATATAATAGTAATTGCCAGCCGGGCGTGGTGGCGCACGCTTGTAATCCCAGCATTCGGGAGGCTGAGACCGGAGGATCGCGGTTCGCAGACAGCCTCAGCTACGTAGTGAGGCCCTCTGCAACTCAGTGAGACCCGGTTTCAAAATAAAGAATAAAAAATAGGGCAGGGGGTGTAGCTCGGAGGTAGAATGCCCCTGAGTTCCATCCCCAGACCCGCAAAAAAAAAAAAAAAAAAAAATAGTAATTGCCTTAGCCTGAGGAAAACAAAATGTGTTGGTCAGTGACATTTTTCTGTTTTGATTTTACCAACCAATTTAAGCCTCATGAACTAATATGTAATAAAAATAAACTTTTATACATAGGTAAAACAATAAAATCCTTTTTCTGCCTCTAAGCTGATAGCTAAGAGCTGCAGCCAGTGTTGACCTTGGTCAGCTAAAAGTTGGCTGTTATCCCAGCTGAACTCCAAAGGTTGAAACACAAACACCAGCACTTAGAAGAAATATATCTTTTTTATTAGTGTGGGCTAAAATTAAAAGATAAAGATCAAGTTGTATTGATCCAGTCTTCATTACCAATTACACAAAAGAGCTTTACCTCACAATCTTTATATTTTAAAGGACTATGTCCCTGTGTATTTTATCTTTATAAGCTGAGCTTTTGACACAAAAAACTACCTTTAGCAGATAGAGACAGAAAAAGTCTAAAAACTCACCAAGGACACAAGTGGATAGTACATGTCCCAAATTTCAAAGTGGGAATGTACCATGTAACCCCTGTCTTTGCCAGCCAAGTCACATGTTTTATCATAAATCTAATACAAGAGACAAAAAAAAAAAAGATTCCATAGAGAAAAAGCATCTACAGGGACCCTTTCCGGTTCATGATTAGTATAGTACTTGTTCAATGTTTCTAAGTTTAAAGTTACTTCTTTAGGAAACCAAGGGGAACATTCTTGTAGAAAGAAGAGAGACTGCCTAAGTTGCTTAGTGGAAACTGAGATACCTCTTTTCTTTAACATATGCTTAGCGATATCAACGAAGAGACCTCTTTTGATTCGGTATGACACATCTTTAATGTAATTGCACTTCTTTACCTGGTGTACCAAGACAGGGGGTCTGCAGCACCCTTGAGCAATCTACCTGCCTCTCTGAAATTGAGAGTTGTGCCCCATGGTAGGTGCCACTCTGCCAAGGTCCAGCCCTACCAAGACTCGGGGGTCGTGTGTTGGTGAGACAAGAGTCCAGGACGCGAGAGAGAAGACACTGACACACGAGGCCAGATGGCAGCTTCTCTGACTTATTCAGGATTTGTTAAAGTCTTTATACTTTCTTTTCTTGGCAGAATAGACAAAACCACAGTCATGCAAGCAGAAGAGTTCAAGGACAGAAAAAGTCTTTAACAGACTTCAGGGCAGGGTGCCAGACATTTAATGAATCATAGAAAGTATGCTTTGCCTCCTATCACAAGGCCTGCCTGAACTTAATCTTATATGTTGGCCCAAAATAAGGTCAGCTCGAACTTAAATCTTTGGCCCAAACGTTATCCTTGGAAAAAAAAAAAATCTTTGCTGACTCAGTATCTCTTATGCCACTGCCCATCAGTTACGATGCTTATTCATCTAATTCCAATTACACGTATTAATCTAAATAATCTTAAAATACTTTTTTTGAAGAAGAAGATGCTAATCATGCTCATGGGGGGCTTAGGCTTTTGCAAGACCCCTGACCGAGCTTTTGCTCAAGGCCTGCACGGTAGCAGATACCCTGTTTCAAAATAAAAAACAAAAAGGACCAGGCGTGATGGCGCAGACTTGTAATCCCCGCGCTTGGGAGGCTGAGACAGGAGGATCGCACGGGTTCGAAGCCAGCCTCGGCTACTTAGTGAGGCTCTCAGCAACTTAGTGAGACCCTGTTTCCAAATAAAATATAAAATAGGTCTGGGAGTGTAGCCAAGAGGTAGAAGAGCCCCCTGGGATCCATCCCCTATCACACACACATAAATAAATAAATAAATAAATAAATAAATAAATAAATAAAATTTACAAAAGGGTTGGACATGTTTCTAGTTGTACAGTTTTTCTGCGTTCAGTCCTCAGTACCAAAGACAAAAGCCCTGCTAGCTGAGTTGAAGTCCCCTTCTGTCCCTTTTTGGGCTCCATCCAGTGACAGAAACCTAATGTTTACATGCACATGTACCCAGAAATAAAAGGGGGGAAAAAAAGGCAACCACATTGTGGGGCGTGGTGGCACACACTCATAATCCCAGTACTTGGGAGGCTGAGACAGTGAGATCACACAGGTTCAAAGCCAGCCTCAGCTACTTAGGTTCTCAGAAAACGTAGTGAGACCGTTTCCAAATAAAATATAAAATAGGTCTGGGAGTGTAGCCTGTGCACTTCCTGCAGCTGCCAGTTATGTTTTCTAATTTGAGCCAACAATTGGGTGACTGCATTCTACCCTTCAGCTACACTTCCAGCCCTGTTAATTAATTAATTAATTAATTTTGGCATTGGAAATTGAATCCAGGGGAAATCTACATTTGAGCTACACCCCAGCCCTTTTGAATTTTCATTCTTAACTTTTTTTTTTTTTTTTTTTTTTTTTGCGGGTCTGGGGATGGAACCCAGGGGCATTTGACCTCCGAGCCACACCCCCTGCCCTATTTTTTTTTATTTTTATTTATTTTTTTTTTTTTTTGGTAATACTGGGGATGAAACCCAGGGCTACACTCTCAGACCTACCTCTGGGCTACACTCTCAGGCCTATTTTATATTTTATTTGCAGAGAGGGTCTCTTAAAACAGCTGAGGCTAACAATTTTTTTTTGAGGTAATGGGGATGGAACACTGGGGCATTCTACCTCTGAGCGACACCCCCAGCCCTGTTTTTTATTCTTTATTTTGAAACAGGGTCTCACTGAGTTACAAATGGCCTCAAAAAGCAGCTGAAGGTTTTGTGAACCGAGCTCCTCCTGTCTCTGGCTCACAAATGCTAGATAGGCTGTGGTCCCGCTGTCATTTGCACACATGAAGAAAATCTGTGAAGGTCAGTCTTAGAGGAAGACTCTTTTGGTAGTCTACTGGAAAAAGAGTCCTGGGCGGTCCTGTCTGCACCCCTCTTGGGCTCCTCTGGGACCAGGACAGGTTACTTCCTAGAGGCTCAGTTCCCAGGGGCGGGTCCTGATCACTATCTAATCAGAGGCTCCAGGTCCCTCGGGCAGAGGCGGCTGGGGGCAAGGCACCCAGCCCCAAGGCCTCTTGGCTTCTGTGCGGAGTTTCCTAGCGCTTAGACCGTTCACTGTGAACCCGGGGATGCCGGAGACTCTGGGCCCGCGCGACTCCAGGCAGCCAGAAGCAGGAGATGGTGAGCCCTGGGGCCAGGTGGAGGAGGGCGGTGAG
Source organism: Muscardinus avellanarius (assembly GCF_963383645.1). Lineage (NCBI taxonomy): Eukaryota > Metazoa > Chordata > Mammalia > Rodentia > Gliridae > Muscardinus > Muscardinus avellanarius. The sequence goes on along the minus strand of NC_137804.1, from coordinate 49,164,931 downwards.
ACCCGCCAGCCCGGGGCGCCCTCGTCCCCAGCCCCGGCCCTGGGCACACGGTGTGTCTGGCGGCGGCTCCTTCCCTGCCCGGGCGCCGACCCCGGAGCCCTTTGTCTCGCTGCAGCCGCTGGACCTGCCTGGGGCGCCTAGGACTGGGCGTGCAGGGCAGGAGGGGGGGTCCTTGTCCCTGCAGCCTCCCCAGGCGGATTCCATCCCCGAGTTTTCTGATTGTCTGGCACGCTAAAGAAAGAGGAAAGACAGAATGAATAAAAGAGAGGACAGGACTTTATCTGAAAGGAACTTTGCAGCAGGGAAGATCTCAGAGGTGAGGTCTGCAGACTTCTCAGTGTGGAGTCAGAAGGGACGATTCTTTCTAGGCAGGAGCCAGAGGAGTAAAAGGAAATGGGAGAGGAGAGGAGGGTGGGGTGGTGACTTCAGACCCCAGACTTGAGGAGGTTTCGCCTGGTGTGAGCCAGGTGGGATGGCTAGACAGGAGAAACCCAAGGAAAACTTACTCAATAGGTGTCTTGGCCGGGCGTGGTGGCGCATGCTTGTAATCCCTGTATTTGGGAGTCTGAGACAGGAGGATCATAGGTTCTCCGCCAGCCTCAGCTTCTTAGTGAGACCCTCCGCAACTCAGTGAGACCCTGTTTCAAAATATAAAAATACTAAAACATAAGGTAGGGGGTAAACCTCCGAGGTAGAATGCCCCTGGGTTCTATCCCTAGTACCGAAAAAAAAAAAAAAAGAGAGAGAGAGAGAGGGAGAGAGAGAGAAAGAAAATAGGCTGGGAGTATATCTTGGAGGTAGAATGCAACTGGGTTCAATCCTCAGTACTGAAAAAAAAAAAAGTGGTTTCTTTCTGCCTCTCAGTTTTATTTTTAGGACAAAAGTGGGAATTTAGAATATGTATGAAACCTAGTCATAAGACAAAAATGGTGCATTCTGTAATTGTGTTAGAGACTTATTTGTATACAGGAAGATGGTTCCATAGACCACAGCATTGGAAGTTGGGGCATTTTTTTTTTTTTTTTTTTTTTTGCGGGTCTGGGGATGGAACCCAGAGGCATTTGACCTCCGAGCTACACACCCTGCCCAATTTTTTATTCTTTATTTTGAAAGTGGGTCTCATTGAGTTGCGTAGGGCCTCACTAAGTAGCTGAGGCTGTCTGCGAATCGTGAGCCTAAGGTCTCAGCCTCCCAAATGCTGGGATTACAAGCATGCGCCACCACGCCCAGCTAAAATGTTGGTATATTTAATCACTGCTATTTGTTTAACTGAGAATTTGGTTATTTGGGTGTGTGTAATAATAATAATAATAATAATAATAATAATAATTTAAACTGGGTGTGGTGGCCAGTTTTTATAATCCAAGTACTTGGGAGGCTGAGACAGGAGAATTCTGCAGATTCAAAGCCAGCCTCAGCTACTTAGTGAGGCTCTCAGCAACTTAGTGAGACCCTGTTTCCAAACAAAATAATAAAAAATAGGTCTAAGAGTGTAGTCCAGAGGTAAAATGCCCCTCCCTGGTTTTCATCTCCAGTACTGAAAAAAAGTAAACAAAACAAAACAAAAAAACAAATCCCAGCATGGTGGCACATGCTTGTAATCCTAGAATTTGGGAGGCTGAGACAGGAAGATCACGGTCTGCGGTCAGCTTCAGTTACTTACTGAGGCCCTTTACAACTTAGTGAGATCCGGTTTCAAAATCAAGAATAAAAAATAGGGCAGGGGGAGTAGCTCAGAGGTCAAATGCCCCTGGATTCTATCCAAAGACTAACAGAACAAATTATATATATATTTTCAAAATTATATATATAATTTCAAAAGAAAGCATAAAAAAAATTGGGCAGGGTGTGTAGCTTTGAGATCATATGTCCCAGGGTTCCATCTCCAAACCTGCAAAAAAAAAAAATATATATATATATAGTTAACGAATCACTATGATGGTAAATATGGAGGCTTCTATTTTTCTTTTTTTGCAGGTCTGGGGATGGAACCCAAGGGTATTTGACCTCCGAGCTACACCCCCTGCCCTATTATTTATTCTTTATTTTTGAAACCGGGTCTCACTGAGTTGTGGAGGGCCTCACTAAGTAGCTGAGGCTGTCCATGAACTGCGATCCTCCGGTCTCAGCCTCCTGAATGCTGGGATTACATGCGTGCACCACCACGGCCGGCTGGCTTCTGTTTTTCTTAAGATGTAAGTGGTACTGTGAGTTCAACAAAGGGATGTTGTTCCTCTGAGCTACATTCTCAGTCTTATTCATTTATTTATGTTGGACTGGAGATTGAACTTGTGATTCTGTCTCCAAACTACATCCCCATCCTTTTGACTTTGTGCGTGGAACTGGGGATGGTACCCAGGGACATTGTACTTCCTGGCTACACCAATGATTATTTTTTATTCTTTATAAATAATAAAACAGTGAAACAGGGTCACACTGATTTGCAGAGGGCCTAAATGGCTGAGGCTGTCCTCAAAGAGCAATCCTCCTGTCTCAGCCTCCAAACTGCTGGGATTACAAGCGTGCACCACCACGCCTGGCTTGACTTTTTTTTTTAAAGATTTCACGACATTGCATCTTCCCACATGCTGAGGATGGCCTCAAGCCTGCAGTCCTCCTCTTTTAGCCTCCCAAGTGCTGCGTTCACAGCACTGTAATTTTGTTTATTTGTTTTTTCATAGGGCTGCAGTTGACTCCCACAGACATTTTACCTTTAAACTACACCCCCAGCCTTATTTTCAATTTTCTGTTTGTAACAGGTTGTCAGTAAGTTATTGGCAGCCTCGCTGAATTGCAGAGGTTGGCTTTGAACTGTGAGCCTCTGGTTCAGCTTCCCAAGTACTCGGTGTAGGCGTTGCCCCACACGCTACTGTCCTCTGAATTGTTTGTGCCATTTTCTCTTCAGTGTAAACTATAGAACCACAGATGTGCCAGCGAGCCTAGCAACTTGTCCCCGGGTGCGCAGACCTCGCCCCCCTCCCGCATCTGCCTTTCTTCTGTGGCTTGCCCCCTGCTCTCCTGCCTGGTGGCAGCCTGCGCTCTGACCTCTGCCTGCTGGGCCTCTGGGGTCCTGTGAGCTCTGCGGCTGTTTGTTATCGCCTAGTGTGTGAAGTACGGGTCACATGGCCCCCTTACAGTGTAGGTAAACACATAGGAGTCAGTATGTATCCAAGGGCAATCTATCTCTGAGCTACATCCCCAGCCGTTTTTATTTCTTTTTATTTTGGAAGAGGGTTGCTCTAAGTTGCTGAGGCTGGACCTTCTATTCTCTTGTCTTAGCCTCCCAAGTATTCCCTTTACAGGCATGTGGGCCCACACACAGCAAGGACCACACACACACACATTAAATGAATAAAAAAAAGAAGAGATCTATAAACTAGGAAGGGTAGTACATGTCTGTAACCAGGACTATTATTGTAGGTTCGAGGCCAACCTCAGCAGCCTACCAAGGCCCTTATCAACTTAGTAAGATCATGTTTCCAAATAAATAAAATAGGACTGGTGGTGTAGTTCAGAATTAGCCCATGTGTTCAACTCCCAATACAGCCAAAAAAAAGGGGGGGATGTGTGGGGAGATAGAGGATCTGCAAATATCGAGTCATAATCACGAGTTAAAGTATGAGTTTGCGACCAGGCATGGTGGCACACACTTGTAATCCCAGCATTTGGAAGGCTGATTCAGTTTACAGACAGCCCGAACTACTTAGAAATGCCCTCCACAACTTAGTGAGACTTTGTTTTAATAATACAAATAAGAAATATGGCAGGGGGTGAACCTTGGACGTCAAATGCCTCTGGGTTCTATCCCCAGACCTGCAAAATAAATAAATAAAAAAAGAATAAAAATTGAGCTGGGGTTTTAGCTTGGAGGTACTGAAGAAAAAAAAAAGAAGAAGAAGAAGAAGAAAGGTTTGTGGAGCCCAAGAAAAGCTGGGCAGTGCTGTGTGTGGGTTCAGAAATGGCGCAAGTGATCAGATATGGGACTGACTTCAGAGGTGGAACGGAGGGTGTTACAAATTCCAAGAGACAAAGAGAAAGTGACTTGTACTTACCAACCACACGTCTTTTTTTTCTTCCTGTGGTACTGGTGATTGAACCTTGGAGATTCTACTTGTCAGCTCCACCCCCAGACTCCCTTATTTATTTTGAAATAAGTCTTGCTAACTTGCCGTGGCGATCCTCTCATCTCAGCTTCCAAAGGGCTGGGATTACAGGCATGCACCACTACACCCAGCTTGCTCACCACACTTCTGACACCAAGTGTGTGAGCTCTTTGCACACCTACAACCAGGTCTCCGCCTCTCCAGACACCAATCACGTGTGCAACAGGTCCGCTGAGTTCTCCTTGCGCTGGACTCTTGCTCCACAAGTTAAAGGGCTTAGTCCCTCAAGCCGGCCCTCACATCCGATGCCAGACACAGGATTCGGGGGCTCAGGAGACCCTCATTTCTGCCCAACTGGAGTACGATGTCAGGATGCCACAATCTTGTCCTCTAATCTTCCTGATAATTGGTTAAAATTCCTTAGAGAACTCGGGAAAACACCTTGCTTACTATTGACTATTTATAACAGAGACACAACCCAAGAACCTCAGCCCGGACGAGGCTCCCAGGGCACAACGTTAGACAGGGTGTGTCTCAGCCGTGGCCCCACTGTCGTTTGAACCTGTGAAGAAAATGTGTGAAGGTCAGTCTTACAGGGAGACTCTTTTAGGTATGTCCAGGAGAAAGGGCTTATGAACTTTTTCATCTTCTTTGAGTCATTTCTTTAAGCTGATCCCAAGTGAGAATTTGTTGAAATTTTAGGTGTTGAAGGAGGGAAAGTTTCCATACTACAAGGAGGGGATTGCAGGGCTGGTGAGCTCCCAGAATTCCTTACTTTGTGCCAGAAATCATGTCCTGGTGCTGAGACGAACCCCAATCCCAAGAGCACGTTCGTGGTCTTATGTCCAAGAGGAAGACTCAGGAAGTACAGGAAGAAGCAGGTGCCGCAGCAGAGATGCCGCAGCCTGGCCCAGGTTTGGACCTGGGGAGGGCTGTGGCTGCAATCCTCATTGCCTTTGGCTCTTCTGGGCCTAGCGCTGAGCCCTTCCTGGTCTTAGTTCCCATTGGCCCATCCTGGATTGCTATCCAATCAGAGGCTCCTCTCTCAGCAAGCTGTCCAATGAGGTGCACAGGTACCAGAGGGCGGTGCAGCAACGCATCTCCAGGTGTCCCCACATAGTTTCTCCTTTTCGATGTCAGCTGCTGTTAAAAGTGCTGGCACACATTTGTAATCCCAGCATTTGGGAGGCTGAGACAGGAAGGTGGCAGTTCATGGCCTCAGCTACTCAGTGAGGCCCTTTGCAACTCAGTGAGATCCTGTTTCAAAATAAAGAACAAAAATTAGGGCTAGGGATGTAGCTTGGAGGTAGAATCCTCCCAGGTTTCATCCCCAGTACCAGAAAAGAAAAGTGCTAATAAGTGCTTTCAAACTTTTCATCCTGGCAGCCACTGATACCCAAGACTCTGGAATGAACTCCCCAAGACTTGCAGCAGAAAATGGTGAACTCTGGGGAGCAGGGGCTGGTCATTGACCTACCCAAAACCCCTGGAGCCATCCCGCATCACCGCTCCACTGCCTTCAGGCCACCTGGTGCAGTGGGCTGGCGTCCTTCCCATGCCTGCAGAGACTCCAAAGGCCTAAAGCCTCCCCCACCTCCTGTGTCACTGACAGCATGGAGGCCGAGGGCATCGGGACCCCGTCTTGTTAGGTGCATGTGCAGTGGCTGCACATGGGGCCCTGTCCCTCTTGCCTCCCCAGGCAGACATGATTCCCCAGACCTGCAAAAAGAAAAATAAATAAATAAAACATACGGATGGGGGTGTACCTCAAAGGTTAAATGCCTCTGGGTTCAATCCCCAGTACCATAAAAATAAATAAATTAATTAGAATACATAAATAAATAAAGGGCTCGGCCTGGGCTCTAGCTCACATATAGAATACCCCTGGGTTTAATATTAATTTAAAATGCTAGGAGTGGTGATATATCCCTGTAATATAAGAATTTAGGAAGCTAAGATGGGAAATCACAAGTTTGAGGCTCTCGGCAAATTTATGAGACTGTTTTTATTTTTATTTATTTATTTACTTATTTATTTATTTATTGCAGGTCTGGGGATGGAACCCAGGAGCATTTGATCTCTAAGCTACATCCCCTACCCTATTTTTTATTCTTTATTTTGAAACAGGGTCTCACTGAGTTGCGGAGAGCCTCACTAAGTAGCTGAGATTGTCTGTGAATGATAAACCTCTGGTCTCAGCCTTTCAAATGGTGGGATTACCAGCATACACCACCATGCCCTGCATTTGAAACTGTGTTTTAAAATGAAAATTAAAAAGGGCTAGGGTGTAGCTTGGAGGTAGAATGTTCCAGGGTTCAATCCCCATTACAAAAAAAAAAAAAAAATTAGGCCAGGCATGGTGGCCCATGCTTGTCATCTACTTAGGTGACGCCACCTAAGTAGCTGAGGCTGTCTGCAAACCACAATCCTCCAGTCTCAGGATCCCCAATGCTGGAATTACAAGTGTGTGCCACCACACCTGGCTCTGTGCCCTATCTTTTTATTCTTTCTCTTGAAACAGGTCTCACTGAGTTGCAAAGAGCCTCAAAAAGAAAAAAGCAACTGAGGCTGTCTGTGAACCGAGTATCTTCTGTCTCAGTCTCCTGAATGCTGGAACTACAGCTGTAGTCCTGCTCTCATTTGTACACATGAAGAAAATCTATGAAGGTCAGTCTCAGAAGAAGACACTTGAGGCAGTCTCCTGGGAGAATGGTTTATGAATTTACCATTTATTTTAAGTCAGATCTTTAACTGACTCTTATGAGAAAATTTGCTGAACTTTTAGGTGTTGATGGAGAGACTTTCCATATCTCAAGGAGGGAACTTCAGGGCATGGGGAGCCCCCAGAGCTCCACCCCTTGGGCCTGCATCACGTCCTGGTGCTGAGGCAAGCCCCAATTCAGCAGGGCTCCATTCAGTGGGGATCCATGTTAGTGGTCCATGTGCGCTCAGAGGTTGTCTCCATTGGACACTGTTAGACACTGTGCACATTTGTGGCCTCATGTCTGTAATGGTTTGAGGTATCGAAGGTGAGTTCTTGTTCTTAGCTAGTTTAGAAAAAATAGCCAGAACTATATTGTTGCTAGCTTATGTAAAGTTTATTATTGCAAAGGTAGAAAGAAGAGGCAGATCAATAAAGCACCACGTCAGAGAAAACAGAGTGGGGTGCCTTGAAAATGAGACACTGAGGTCTCTGAACACGTAACATTTCTCATAAGAATTTATTATCTGCTTCCTCCCATCCTGCTTAGCCAATAGTCCTCTCTTCCCACCAAAAGCAGATGCAGGCTCCTCAGTTATCTCTGCTGTGTTAGCCTTTCCTCACAGGGACAGATGAGTCTGATCAAAATGTGTTACTTGAAGTCCGGCGTGGTGGCACACGCTTGTAATCTCAGCATTTGAGAGGCTGAGACTAGAGGATCATGATTCACCGCCAGCCTCAGCTACTTAGTGAGGCCCTGTTTCAAAATCAAGAATAGAAAATAGGACAGGGGTTGTAGCTCGGAGGTCTAATGCCCCTGAGTTCCATCCCCAGACCAGCAAAAAAAAGTGTTACTTGGTTACCAAAGTCAGAGGCCCCGCTTTATCTTTGGTTTTACTCTTAAAGCATACATTGTCTACCTATGGCCTTGGTGAGTGGTAGCCTTCCCCTATTTCTGCCTGCTAAAAAGTTGCTTATTATGTTAAAAAAGGTGTCTTACAATAAAGAAAGACACAGGAAGAGTCTTTTAAGGTATGAAGGTTTGGGGCTACAACTATTTTGTTTAATAATTACTCTCAGTTTAACATAGTTTGCTGTTTCTTTTTAACTTTAGCCTAACCTATTGTAAAAATCCATATAATTCTAGTGCCCAGCTGGGCTAACAGCCAACTCTTCGCTGACCAAGGTCAATCCTGGCTGCAGCTCTTGGCTGACAGCTTAGAGGCAGAAAAAATGATTTTATTGTTCTGCCTAAATATGAAAGCTTGTTCTTATTGCCAATTAATACAGCTGTTACCAACACTCAATACAGGCTCAATCCCCATCAATGTCCAGGAAGAAGAGGCAGGAAGAACCTAGGAAGTGCAGGCAGAAGCAGGTTGCCGCTCTGGAAAGCCTTAGCTGCTCTGCTTAGATCCAGAGATCCCTTCGTGGGGGCCAGTCTGGGCCTGGGGATGGAGGAGGCCTGGGTCGGTAGTGTCTGCACCCTCTTGGGCTGCTCTGGGCCCAGCGCAGGTTACTTCCTAGTTGCTCAGTTCCCGGGGGCGGTCCCTGATCACTATCCAATCAGAGGCTCCAGGTCCCGCGGGAACCGTCCAATGAGGTGCGGAGGCGGCAGGGGGCGGGGCGGCGAGCGCTCTCCGGGATCTTCCGGTTGGCGCCGCCTGATCCGACTGCTTCTCCGCTTCAGTGCGGAGTTGCCGACTGCTTCGACCCTTCACTGCGAACCCGGGGATGTCGGAGAATCTGGGCGAGACTCCGGGGATCCAGGAGCGGAAGATGGTGAGGTCTGGGGCGGAGGGCGGGAGAGGGCGGGTGAGCCAGCGGCGGCCCCCGCCAGCCCGGGGCGCCCTTGGCCGCAGCCCCGGCCCTCGGTCACGTGGTGTGTCTGGCCGCGGCTCCTTCCCTGCCCGGGCGCCGACCCCGGAGCCCTTTGTCTCGCTGCAGCCGCTGGACCTGCCTGGGGCGCCTAGGGCTGGGCGTGCAGGGCAGGAGGGGGGGTCCTTGTCCCTGCAGCCTCCCCAGGCGGATTCCATCCCCGAGTTTTCTGATTGTCTGGCACGCTAAAGAAAGAGGAAAGACAGAATGAATAAAAGAGAGGACAGGACTTTATCTGAAAGGAACTTTGCAGCAGGGAAGATCTCAGACGTGAGGTCTGCAGACTTCTCAGTGTGGAGTCAGAAGGGACGATTCTTTCTAGGCAGGAGCCAGAGGAGTAAAAGGAAATGGGAGAGGAGAGGAGGGTGGGGTGGTGACTTCAGACCCCAGGCTTGAGAAGGTTTCGCCTGGTGTGAGCCTGTTGGGATTGTAATAAAGGAGGGTTGTGTGCTGTCTCTGGCCGAAGGTGGATCAAAGTTTTGAGACCTGGGGCAAGTAGAGAAACCTAAGGAAAACTTACTTAATAGGTGTCTTCTTGGCCGGGTGTGGTGGAGCAAGCCTGTAATTCCAGTATTTGCGAATTGAGACAGGAGGATCATAGGTTCTCTGCCAGACCCAGCTACTTGGTGAGGCCCTCTGCAACTCTGTGAGACCCTGTTTCAAGAAGTAAAAGACTAAAAAAAATAAAGCTGAGGGTGTAACTCGGAGGTACAGTGTCCCTCGGTTCCATCCCCAGTACCTAAAAAAAATTAAATAAATAAATAATAGGCTAGGAGTGTAGCTTGGTGGTAGAAAGCCACCCCAGTACTGGAAAATAAACTGTTTTCTTTCTGCTTATCAGTTAATTATTTTTAGGACAGAAGTGGGAATTTAGAATGTGTGTGTGTCAGGCCTAGTCAGAAGACAAAAAAATTGGCACTTGCTTGTAATCCCAATATTTGAGAGGCTGAGACAGGAGGATCGGGGTTCGAGGACAGCCTCAGTTACTTAGGGAGGCCCTTTGCAATTCAGTGCGACCCTGTTTCAAAATAAAGAAAAAAAAATAGGTCTGTGGTGTGCCTCTGAGGTAGAATGCCCCTGGGTTCCATCCTCAAAAAATAGGCTGGGAGTGTTGCTTGCAGGTAGAATGTGCCTGGTTTCAATTGCCAGAACTGGGGTGGGGGGTGGGGGGGTGGTTTCTTTCTGCTGATCAATTAGTTATTTTTAGTACAAAAGTGGCAATTTAGAATGTGTGTGTCAGACCTAGTCATAAGACAAAAATAAAGCCGGGCGTGGTGGTACAGGCTTGTCATCCCAGCATTCGGGAGGCTGAGACCAGAGGATTGCTGTTCAGAGATAGCCTCATCTACTTAGTGAGGCCCTCTGCAACTCAGTGAGACTTGGTTTCAAAATAAAGAATAAAAAATAGGGCTGGAAGTGCAGCTCATAGGTAGAGTGCCTCTGGGTTCCACCCCCAGTACCACCAAAAAAAAAAAAAAAAGTACAATGTTGCATTCTGAAATTATAACAGAGACTATTTGTATACTGTAGGATGTTTCTCTAGACCACAGCGTTGGAGGCTGAGCTATTTAATCAGTGCTGTTTAATTGAGAATTTGAGTGGTTATTTGGGTGTGTACTATAATGATCATAATAATAACAGCAACAACAATATTTGAAGCTGAGTGTGGTGGTGCATGCTTGTAATCCCAGTACTTGGGAGGCCGACAGGAGGATTGTGCAGGTTCAAAGCCAGCCTCAGCTACTTAGTGAGGTTCTCAGCAAGTTAGTGAGACCCTGTTTCCAAACAAAATAATATAAAAGAAGTCTAATAGTGTAGCCCAGAGGTAGAATGCCCCTGGGTTCCATATCCAGTACTGGGAAAAAAAAAAAAAAATATATATATATATATATATATATATATATCCCTGATTCTGGTACAGAGACCCTTCGAACCCTTAGAAATTCTACGAAAAGAAGTGTCTTTGGTTGTGTATCATAAACCCCTTTTAGGTAATATCTGAACTTGCTCTGACCAAGTGACTCAGGGTGCCACTTTTGTACAACTTAGGATGGGGTCTGGTAGCAGTCAGAGCAAGCTCACGCTCTGCACGGCATCTGCAGGGACAGTGTGGTCCACCTGAGCCCTGAACTTGTCAGGACGGTGTTGACTCTGGGTGGTGTCAGATTGAATGGTGGGGCACCCAGGTGGTGTTGGAGAACTGGTTGGTGTCCAGCAAAGCCCACAGATTGGGAGTCAGCAAGATCCCTCAGGTCAGAACCTACACCTGACTCTGGGTGAGTGCTGGGGAATGTGGGGTGTGGAGGTCCCAGAATTCAGTTCCTGCTGCTCAGGTTCCCTCCCTCCCTCCTGGGCCTGAGGCCCCTGGGCTGCAGCTGCTCAGTGAGAGTGTCTCCATCTAAGCTCAGGGTCCTGTGTGGCCTTCTGAGGTTTGTTCTCCTGTGCGCTGTGGGTGAGGCTGGGCTTCCCTGAGCTGCTTCCCTGTGGATTTCTTTGTAGAATCTTTCTTGTTTAAAATAGCATTTTCCCCTCTTTCCAAATAAAATATAAAATAGGCCTGATAGTATAGCCAGGGTTCCATATCCAGTACCACCAAAAAATAAAATAAATAAAATAGCATTTTAAAGCTGCACGTGGTGGCTCATGCTTGTAATCCCAGCATCTGGAGGCTGAGACAGTAGGATCATGATTTGCAGCCAGCCTCAGTTACTTAGTGAGACCCTTTGCAACTCACTGAGACCCTGCTTCAAAATAAATAATAAAAAATAAGCCAGGTGTGGTGGCGCACGCTTGTAATCCCAGCATTCGGGAGGCTGAGACCGGAGGATCGTGGTTCGCGGACAGCCTCAGCTACTTAGTGAGGCCCTCTGCAACTCAGTGAGACTTGGTTTCAAAATAAAGAATGAAAAAAGGGTAGGGGGTGTAGCTCAGAGGTAAAATGCCCATGGGTTCCATCTCCAGACCCGCAAAAAAAAAAAAAAAATAAATAAAAAATAATAATAATAAATAGGGCCAGGGATATAGCTCGGAGGTGGAATGCCCCTGGTATCCACCTCAGCACCGCCAAAAAAAAAAAAAAGATATATCTAGATATATCAAGAGCCTGGCTCATGCTTATAATCCCAATACTGGGAGGCTGAAACAGGATGATCAGCCTCTGCTATTACTTAATTAGGCCATTCACAACTTAGTGAGACCCTGTTTCAAAATAAAGAATGAAAATTAGGGCTCACAGTGTAGCTCAGAGGTAGAATCCTCCCAGGTTCAATACCTAGTACTACCAAAAAAAAAAAAAAAAAAGAGGAGGAGGAGGAGGAGGAGGAGGAGAAGGAGAAGAAGAAGAAGAAGAAGAAGAAGAAGAAGAAGAAGAAGAAGAAGAAGAAGAAGAAGAAGAAGAAGAAGAAGAAGAAGAGGAAGAGGAGGAGATATATGAGGTAGTGGGAAATTAATGAAGGAATGTTCTACCTCTGAGCTGTACCCTCCCTCAGCCTAGTTAATTTTGTGGGACTGGGGATTGAATCCATAGCATTCTACCTTCAAGCTGCTACATTCTAATCTTTTATCTTTTTTGACTTTTTTTTGTAGCTCTGGGATTGGAACCCAGGAGCATTCAACCTTCTGAGCTATACCCCCTTCCCTATTTTTTTATTCTTTATTTTGAAACAAGGTCTCACTGAGTTGCAAAGGGCCTCATTAAGGAGCTGAGGCTGTCAACAAACCCCGAGCCTCCTGTCTCGGCCTCCCAAATGCTGGGATTACAAGCGTGTGCCACCACGCCCGGCTTTGACTTTTCTGAAACAAGATCTCACTACATTGGTTCAAATCTCAGTACATGTAGCCGGGCGTGGTGGCGCACGCTTGTAATCCCAGCATTTGGGAGGCTGAAACCAGAGGATCGCAGTTTGCGGACAGCCTCAGCTACTTAGTGAGGCCCTCTACAACTTAGTGAGACCCTATTTCAAAATAAAGAATAAAGCCGGGCGTGGTGGCGCACGCTTGTAATCCCCGCGCTTAGGAGGCAGAGACAGGTGGATCGCGCGGGTTCGAAGCCAGCCGCGCACGCTGGCTTAGGAGACCCTGTTTCCAAATAAAAATGTAAAAATAGGTCTGGGAGTGTAGTCCGGAGATAGAAGGGCTCCCAGGAACCCCAGTACCACCAAAAAAAAAAAAAAAAAAGAATAAAAATAGGGCAGGAGGAGGCCGGGCGTGGTGGCGCACGCTTGTAATCCCCGCGCTTGGGATCGCGCAGGTTCGAAGCCAGTTGTGCTGGCTTAAGAGACCCTGTTTCCAAATAAAAAGTATAAAATAGGTCTGGGAGTGTAGCCCGGAGGTAGAAGGGCTTCCAGGAACCCCAATACCACCAAAAAAAAAAAAAAATAGGGCAGGGGGTATGGCTTGGAGGTCAAATGCCCCTGGGTTCCATCTGCAGACCCACACATACACAAAAAAAAATCTCAGTACATGTTGAGGTGGCCTCAGATCAGCAGTCCTCTATTAGCCTGCCAAGTGCTGGGACCGCAGGTTTGCGCCACCACAGCTAGGTTTTTAATATTTTTTTTTTCATGGTACTTTAGTGGGCTCCTAGGTATTCTCTCTCTGAAGTGTACCCTAAACCCAAAATGTTTACTTTTTTTATTTGTAATAGAGTATCACTAAGATAATGGGAGCATCACTGACTTGCCCAGGTTGACTTTGAACCTGTGATGTCCTTGGTACAGCCCCCTAAGTACTAGGAAACAGGTGTGTGCCATTGCATCCAACTGCCCTTGGAGTTTTTTGTATCATTTGTTCTCAGAGCCGACAACAGAACCACAGGTCTGCAAGTGAGTGGAGCAGCTGGCACCATAAGCAGGGCATGCAGACCTCACCCATCTCCTGTGTCTGCCTTTTCTGCTCTGACTTGCCAACCTGCTCCCCTGCCTGGTGACCAGCCTCCGTGCTGACCTCTGGGGTCTGGTCTTGTGACCTTTGCTGCTCTTTGTTATTGTCTAATACTTGAATTATGAGTCACGCGGCCACCTTCCAATGGAGGCACGCACATACAAGTCAGTATGTTCCAGAAATTGAAACCAAGAACAATCTACCTCTGAGCTACATCCTCAGCGGTCCGCCACCTTTGAATTTTGAAACAGGATCTAAGTTGCTGAAGCTGACCTAAAACCTATGATCCTCCCGTCTCCTCTCCTCAGGTATTGGGATTGCAGGCATGTGTCCCCAAAATTAGGACTTTGTTTTGAGAGAGGCCACAGTGCCCAAAATTGCTGCAATAAAAATCTGTTAATGAGCTGGGCGTGATGGCGCACGCTTGTAATCCCCGCACTTGGAAGGCTGAGACAGGAGGATCGCACAGGTTCGAAGCCAGCCTCAGCTACTTAGTGAGGCTCTCAGCAACTTAGTGAGACCTGTTTCCAAATAAAACATAAAATAGGTCTGGGAGCATAGCCTGGCAGTAGAAAGCTCCTGGGTTCCGCCCCCAGTACCACCAAAAAAAAAAAAAAAAAATCTGTTAATGGGGGCATAAGAGGGTGATGAAGCCAGGCGTGGTAGCACAATTTTGTAATCCCAGTTCTTGGGAGGCTGAGACAGGATATTGTGCAGATTCAAAGCCAGCCTCAGTGACTTAGTGAGGTTCTCGGCAACTTAGTGAGACCCTGTTTCCAAATAAAATATAAAATATGTCTGGGAGTGAGCCGGGCGCGGTGGCGCACGCTTGTAATCCCAGCATTCGGGAGGCTGAGACAGGAGAATCGTGGTTTGCAGACAGCCTCAGCTACTTAGTGAGGCCCTCTGCAACACAGTGAGACCCGGTTTCAAAGTAAAGAATAAAAAATAGGGCAGGAGGTGTAGCTCGGAGGTTGAATGCCCCTGGGTTCCATCCCCAGATCTGGGAGTGTAGACAAGAAGTAGAAAGCCTCTGGGTTCCATCCCCAAGGCCACCAAAAAAAAGTGTGATAAGACATGGGGAGACCATGTAGGGGTCAGAGCATCATGTGAACATCTCATGAAGTTGGCGTAGATCTGCAGTGACGTGAAGCTCACCTTTCATCCTAGAAATATGTCACATGTTTTAGGCATTGGTGACTTTTGAGGATGTGGCTGTGATCTTCACCAAGGAGGAGTGGGCTTTGCTGGAGCCCTCCCAAAAGGAGCTCTACCAACATGTGATGCAGGAAACCTTCAGGAACCTGGCCTGCGTGGGTAAGGCTGGCTTCATTTCCTTCACTAGTCAGAGTGCACATGGTTGTTGCTCACCAGTGCTGTGGCATGATTTGAAATAATGAAAGAAAATATTTTCATAAATATACCAGGTATGAGCCGGGCGTGGTGGCGCACGCTTGTAATCCCAGCATTTGGGAGGCTGAGACAAGGATCGCGGTTTGCGAACAGCCTCAGCTGCTTAGTGAGGCCCCTGCAACTTAGTGAGATCCTGTTTCAAATTAAAGAATAAAAAATAGGGCAGGGGGTGTAGATTAGAGATCAAATGCCCCTGGGTTTCATCCCTAGATCTGCAAATAAATATATATATTTTTTATTTATATATATTTTATTTATATATTTATATATATTTATTTTATTTATATATATATTTTATATATATATCCAGGTATGATCACATTAGCTGTATTGTGCATTTTGCCTAGAAGTTAGTAATTCTGTGTAATGTAATAATCCTTCTGGGTCTCCTTTTTAGGCCAAGACCGAGAAAAGCAGAACATTAAAGATTGCGACAAAAATTCCAGAAATCTAAGGTAATTTTCACTCACAGAAGACAGCAGTGAGCCAAGTGTATGGTGGTGCATACTTTTAATCCTATTATTTGGCATCGCATAATAGGATTATTAGACAAAAGGATCCCAGGTTTAAGACCAGCCTCAGTAAGTTAGTGATTTCCTGTTTCAAAACATAACAACAACAAAAAAAGGTGTGAAGCCGGGCGTGGTGGCGCACGCTTGTAATCCCAGCATTCAGGAGGCTGAGACTGGAGGATCGCAGTTCGCGGACAGCCTCAGCTACTTAGTGAGGCCTTCTGCAACTCAGTGAGACCCAGTTTCAAAATAGAGAAGAAAAAATAGGGCAGGAGGTGTAGCTCGGGGTCGAATGCCCCTGGGTTCCATCCCCAGACCTGCAAAAAAAAAAAGGAGGTGGAGGTGTAGCTTGGAGGTAGAATGTCTCTGGGCTCAATCTCTAGGACCACACACAAGAGAGAGCAGGGGAGGGAGAGAGGAGGAAATGAGAAATGATTGTCAAGAATCCTAGAGTGGCAGGAAAATTAACAAGTAAACAAATATCTCAAATAACCCCAACTTAAAATCGATTGAATTTTCGTCTATTTTCTAAAATGCATACAAGTTGAACTTTTTTACAATTTAATGTCCAAAATCAGAACTATTTTGAAATTAGGAATATCTGGAGCACCAACATGACATCCTAATCCAGTTTTTCTGATGATTCTTTATGATAGATGTTGTTCTGTGTACGATATAATTACATATGTTAGGTTTTGGGGATATGGTGTAGGTAACACAAAAGGAAATTTTGAAGCCAGGCATAGTGGCGCACTCTTGTAATCCCAGTACTTGGGAGGCTAAGACAAGAGGATCATAGGTTCGCAGCCAGCCTCAGCTACATAGCGAGGCCGTTTGAAATTCGGTGAGACCGTATTTCAAAATAAAGAATAAAAAATAGGTATATCTCAGAGGTATATGTCCCTGGGTTCCATCACCAGTACTGCAAAAAAAAAAAAAAAAAGTAAATTTTGTGTTTCAACTGAGACGGTCTTTGAGATATCTCATTATGCAAACTTTTCAAAACTTAAAACAGATTTGGCTTCTAACATTGTGCATATGAAATACAAAAATGTTTTTCAATTTGATATAAATATTTGCTGATATCCAATAGTTCACAGGGAAAGAGTATTTTGAAACTAGATATGAGTCAGGTGTGGTGGCTTGTGCCTAAATCCCAACTACTGAGGAGGCTTAGTTAGGCAGAAGGAATGCGTCTTCAACCAGCCTGCAATGTAAGGAAGATCCTATCTAAAATTTAATTAAAAAGAATGGGAAGGTGGAGCAGGTCTGTAATCCTAGTACTTGGGAGGATCACAGGTTTGAAACCAGCCTCAGCAAGGCTTAGACACATCCTGGTCCAAATGTAGAGAGACCTTGTGTCAAAATAATAAGGGCTAGCCAGGCGTGGTGGCGCACGCTTATAATCCCAGCGCTTGGGAGGCTGAGGCAGGAGGATCGCGCAGGTTCAAAGCCAGCCTCGGCTACTGAGTGAGGCTCTCAGCAACTTAGTGAGACCCTGTTTCCAAATAAAATATAAAATAGGTTTGGGAGTGTAGCCCAGAGGTAGAAAAAAGCCCTGGGTTCCACCCCCAGTACCGCAAATAATAACAATAATAATAATAATAATAATAATAATAATAAGGGCTGGCCAGGCATGGTGGTGCACACTTGTAATCCCAGCATATGGGAGGCTGAACAGGAGGATCTGGGTTTACAGGCAGCCTCAGCTATTTAGTGAAGCCCTTTGCAACTCAGTGAGACCCTGTTTCAAAATAAAGAATAAAAATAGGGCTGAGGCTATAGTTCTGAGGTAGAATGCCCCTGGAGGTTCCATTCCCAGTACTGCAAAAACAATAATAATAATAACAATAATAATAATGATAATAATGATGATGATAATAATGATCATAGTAGTAGTTGTAGTAGTAGTAGTCGTAGTAGTTGGTGCCAGGATGTAGAGATAGAATAGAGGGATAGAATGTCTCTGGTTTATGCTTACTTTAAAAGTAGATTACGGTGGCATATCCCTGTAATTAAAGTATTTGAGAAGCTAATACAGGAAGATTGCCATTTTGAAGTGCTCAGCAAATTAGCAAGACTGTTTCACAATAAAAAAATAAAAATGGCTGGGGGTGTATCTTTGGGTATGAATGGCCCTGAGTTCAATCTTGAGTGCAAAAAAAAAAAACAACAAAAAATGAAGGAAAAGAAAAATCTGTGGATGTCGCCCAGTAGTAGAATGCATTTCTTTTTTCCTGAAAGCCCCATAGCCTCAGTTAGTTCCTGCAAGCCTCCTTAAACCTGTGATCCTTCTATCTCCATTGCAGAAGCAAAGAAAGCGCTGGGATTATAAGTATGCGCCACCATGCTGGGCATGAGAATGGTTTTGTAGCATATATAAGGTCCCAGAATCCGTCCCCAGTAACACAAAATAAAAAAGACAAGATAGGATGAATTATTAAAAAGAGAAAGAGAAAGAAATACTAATACTACTGCTTTGATTAAAACTGTCCTAGATCTGTCCTGCAGGGCATTCTACCATTCATGTTAAAAAAAATTTTTTTCCTCGGCAGAAAACCAGCATGTCTCATGGAAAAATCAGTAAGAAACACAGCATTAGTAATATGCTTCTTTTTTTTTTTTTTCTTTTTTTTTTTTTCTTTTTTTTTTTTTTCAGAAGTCAAGTGCTAGAAAGATTCTTTCAACATAAACTTGGTAGTAAATGTGGAATAATCTTTAGCTGGTCTCCACATCCTAGTCTCAAGAAGAAAACTCCTCCTGGAGTGAAAGCAGGTGGAAGGCAGGTGTGTGGAGAAGTTCTCACTGGTCATTTATCCTCAAACGAGCCCCACAGAGCTCAGTCTGGGCAGAAGCCATGTGCGCCTTTGAAAAGTGCAGAGAAATCTGATGCATGTCAGGGAGAGGGGGAAGCCTTTCGTTCCCCCAAAGGCTTTCTGAGGCGTAAAGGGAATCGCAGCAGAGATAAGCAGCATGAATGTGAGCACTGTGGGAAAGCCTTCAGTCGTTCCAGTTCCCTCCAAATCCATGAAAGAGTTCACACCGGGGAGAAGCCCTATGTGTGTGAGCGCTGTGGGAAAGCCTTTAAGATTTCTAAGTACCTTCAGAATCATAGGAGAGTTCACACTAGAAAAAAGCCCTATGAATGTAAGCACTGTGGCAAAGCCTTTAGTTTTTCCTTTACTGCTAAAATGCACGAGAGAGCTCACACTGGAGAGAAGCCTCATGTGTGTAAACAATGTGGGAAAGCCTACCATGATTGCACGTCTCTCAAAATCCATGAAAGGAGTCACACTGGAGAGAGACCCTACGTGTGTAAGCACTGTGGGAAGGCCTTTACGTCTTCTAAATGTCTGCGGCAACATGCGCGGATTCACACCGGAAAGAATCGTTATGTGTGTAAACAATGTGGGAAAGCCTACCGCATGTCTCTTTCTCTCAGAAGACACGAAAGGAGTCACAGTGGAGAGAAACTCAACGTGTGCAAGCATTGTGGGAAAAACTTTAGTTCTGCTAGTTACCTTCGGGTACACGAGCAGATTCACAATGGCGGTAAACCTTTTGAATGTAAACAATGTGGGAAAGTCTTTACTACTTCCAGTTACCTTCGGAATCATGAGCGGTTGCACTCCGGAGAGAAGCCCTATGTGTGTGAGCACTGCGGCAAGGCTTTTAGATTTTATTCTTCCATCAGGGTACACCAGCGCATTCACACTGGAGAGAAGCCCTATGTGTGCAAGCAGTGCGGAAAATCTTACCATTGTTTAAGTCACCTTCGCACACACGAGCGAGTTCACACCGGAGAGAGGCCCTATGTGTGCAAGCAGTGTGGGAAAGCCTTTAGTACTTCCAGTCACTTTCACACACACGAGCGAATTCACTCTGGAGAGAAGCCCTATGTGTGTGAGCAGTGCGGCAAAGCCTACTATCACTCTTATGCCCTCAGAACACACGAAAAAACTCACGCTCCAGAGAAGCCCTATGTGTGTGCGCAGTGTGGGAAAGCCTTCGCTTATCGCTGTCAGCTTAAGGCACATGAGAGGATTCACGCTGTTGAAAAGCGCTATGTATGTAAGCAGTGTGGGAAGACCTTTGATTATTCCGGTAATTTGAAGAAACACGAAAGAATCCACACTGGGGAGAAACCTTATATGTGTAAAAGATGTGGGAAAGCCTACACTGATTCCTACTGTCTCAAAGTCCATGAAAGGAGTCACACTGGCGAGAAGCCCTACGTATGTAAGCAGTGTGGGAAAGGCTTTACTTCCTCCCAGTGTTTAAAGAAACATCAGAACTGTCACACTGGAGAGAAACCCTATGCATGCACGCAGTGCGGCAAAGGTTACAGTAATCCTTCTTCTCTCAAAACACATGAAAGGAGTCACACTGGGGAGAAGCCTTATGTATGTGAGCAGTGTGGGAAAGGCTTTAGTTCTTCTGGTTACCTTCGCCTGCATAAGGGAATTCACTCTAGTAATAAACCCTGTGTATGTAAACAGTGTGGGAAAGGCTTCAGTTATCCTAGTGCTTTGCAGAGACATAAAAGAATTCACACAGAAGTGTAACCCCAAATACATGCTCCGAGGCTTCGGGATTCCAGAAGAATGCACCATTGAGAGTGCCCGTCCATGCAAAGCTTAGGGAAACGCATCGAGCTATCTTGGACCAATTCACAGCATGGAGAGAAACCTTGACTAAAAGATGTGCAGAAGTCTTCAGTTGACCCGCATGTACAGGTGTGACGTGAGGTTTTACAATAAAGGAAGTTGTTAACAAATCACTCGCAAGGCCTGTAAAAATTCCGTATGTAGCGGAATCCTCTAAAGAGAAGTAATTTGAAGAGTTTGATGCCAACAACTTGTATGGAGTACTGCAGGAAATACTCGAGGTGAAGGAAATGATCTAAAACTTATGAATAAGCTGGGCGTGGTGGCGCACGCTTGTAATCCCAGCATTTGGGAGACAGAGACCAGCGGTTCGCGGACAGCCTCAGCTACTTAGTGAGACCCTTCGCAACTCAGTGAGACCCGGTTTCAAAATAAAGAATAAAAAATTGGGCAGGGGTTGTAGCTCGGAGGTCAAATGCCTCTGGGTTCCATCTCAGACCCGCAAAAAATAAATAAAACTAATCGATATGTTGTGTCTATCAGTGGGGGAAACAGGGTCTCACTGAGTTGCAAAGGGCGTCACTAAGTAGCTGAGGCTGTCTGCGAACCATCATCCTCCTGTCTTAGCCTCCTGAATGCTGGGATTACAAGTGTGCACCACCATCCCCGGCTTGCTTCTTTCTTTCTTTCTTTCTTTCTTTCTTTCTTTCTTTCTTTCTTTCTTGTGCTGTTGATTGACATCACAGATGTTTTGCCTCTTCACTATTTAGTCCCATTTTTGTTTTTTATTTTATTTTATTTTGAGGTACCGGGGATGGAACTCCAATGTTTTCTACCTCTAGGCTACATTCCCAGATCTATTGTTTATATATTTTTGAAAACAAGGTCTCACTAAGTACCTGAGAGCCTCACTAAGTAGCTGAGGCTGGCTTTAAACCTATGCGATCCTCCTGTCTCAGCCTCCCAAGTGCTGGAATCACAAGCGTGCGCCACCACACCTGGCTTATTTTTTTTTTATTTTGAAACAGGATCTTAATGGGCTGACACTGGTCTCTAACCTAGGATTCTTCTGTTTGAGCCTCCCAAACACTGGGATTACAGCATGCATCACCGTGCCTGGCTCCTTTTCTTCATCTTTTTCAGTGTTGACTTAATTTTTTTAAGGGTCTTTGTTTTGCCATGAAAATCTTATATTCTTTCTTTAATTAATTAATTAATTAATTTTTTGTGGTACTGGGGGTAGAACCCAACAGCTTTCTACCTCTGGTCTATACTCCCAGACCTATTTTATATTTTATTTTGAAACAGGGTCTTGCTAAGTTGCTGAGAGCCTCACTAAGTAGCTGAGGCTGGCTTTGAACCCGTGCGATCCTCCTGTCTCAGCCTCCCAAGCGCGGGGATTACAAGCGTGCGCCACCACGCCTGGCTTATATTCTTTGTTTTGAAACAGGGTTTCGCTAAGTTGTGGAGGGCCTCACTAAGTAGCTGGAGCTGACTGAGAACCATGACCCTCTTGTCTTGGCCCCTCACTGGGATTACACGTGTGCCCCACCATTCCTGGCTCAAAAGTTTTATGTCATCTTTGTAAAATGTATCCAAATAAATTTGTGCAGAGGGCTCTATTGACTATTACCTTTGCGGAAGAATTAAACTTTTTACTGTTTTATTCTAATATTGTCCATTTCAGTCATCTGGGGGGGTGTGTGTTGTGTTACTGTGGATTGAGCTTGGAGGCATATTTGTCTCCAAGATATAATATCAGCCCATTTTATTTTATTTTATTTTAGGTACTGGAAATTGAACATGGTCACTCTACCTATGAGGTACACCACTGCCCCGTGTATCCCATCTTGCTTTATTTTAGGTACTGGGGAGTGAGTCCAGAAGCATTCTCTGTCTGAGCAACACCCTAGCACTTTCCATTTTTTATTTTGAAACAAGGTCTTGCTAGATTGCTGAGGGTCTAAATTGTGGAGTTTGCCCTTCACCTTGCAGTCCTCTGGTTTCAGCCTCCCAAGTACTGGGATTTTAGGTATGCACCAGACCAACCTTTTTAAAAATTGCCAATGAGAGGTGGGTGTTGTGGTGCATGCTTCTAATCCCAGCATTTGGGAGTCTGAGGATCATGGTTTGCAGACAGCCTCAGCTACTTAGGCCCTCTACAACTCAGTGAGACCCTGTTTCAAATTTAAAAATAAGGCTGGAGTTGTATCTTGGAGGTTGAGTGCCCCTGGGTTCCATCCACAGACCTGCCCCCCCCCCAAAAAAAAAAAATTGCCAATGAAGCTGGGCATGGAGGTGCATGCTATAATTCCATTTCTCGGGAGGCTGACACAGAGGGGGTTGCAGGTTTGAGGTCAGCCTTGGCAATTTAGCAAGACCCTTAAAAATTTAGCAAGACCTTCAGCAACTTAGGCCCTGTTTCAAAATAAAAAAAATTAAAAGGGCTGGGGGGTGGTAGATCAAAGGTAAAATATCCCTGGGTCCGACATCCAGAATCACAAAATAAATGAAAGAATAAATAAGTATCGATGGATCAGAAATGTCATGGAAGCCGGGCGTGGTAGTGCACACTTGTAATTCCCAGTACTTGCTGAGAGGAGGATCGCACGGGTTCGAAGCCAGCCTCAGCTACTTAGTGAGGCTCTCAACAACTTAGTGAGACTCTGTTTCAAAATAAAATAGAAAATCGGTCTTGGAGTGTAGCCCAGAGGTAGAAGGCCCCTGGGTTCCAGCCCCAGTACCATAAAAAATAAAAATTAAATTAAAAAAATGTCATGAAGCTGGATGAATGGAACAGAAGAGAGAGACCAAATTAGACTCAGACATGTATAGCCATTTGATTTTTATCAAATGTATAAAAGCAATTCAAAGATAATATTTTTACCACTGGATATTCATAGATTAAAAGGAAATAAAAAGAATAAAATGTATAAAAATTACATTAGAAAGTCATTTTTTGCTATACTTCTTGTTTGTTTGTTTATTTATTTATTTATTTATTTATTTATTGGTGGTACTGGGATTCCTGGAAACCCTCCTGCCTCTGGGCTGCACTCCCAGACCTATTTTATATTTTTATTTGGAAACAGGGTCTCTTGAGCCAGAGAGGCTGGCTTCGAACCTGTGTGATCCTCCTCCTATCTCCGCCTCCCAAGTGTGGGGATTACAAGCGTGTGCCACCACGCCCAGCTATTTTTTTATTTTTATTTTTGGTGGTACTGGGGGGTGAAACCCAGAGGTTTTTCTACCTCCAGGCTGTACACCCAGACCTATTTTATAGTTTATTTGGTTGGTTGGTTTGTTTGGGGGTTTTTTGGTGGTAGTGGGGATGGAACCCAGAGGCTTTCTACCTCCGGCCTATACTCCCAGACCCATTTTATATTTTATTTGGAAACAGGGTCTCACTAAGTTGCTGAGAGCCTCACTAAATAGCTGAGGCTGGCTTCAAACCTGTGCAGTCCTCCTGTCTCAGCTTCCCAAGCATGGGGATTACAAGCATGTGCCACCACGCCCGGCTCATAATTTATTTGGAAATAGGGTCTCACTAAGTTGCTGAGAGCCTCACTAAGTAGCTGAGGCTGGCTTTGAACCTGTGTGATCTTACCATCTCAGACTCCCAAGCACTGGGATTACAAGTGTGTGCACCACCACGCCCAGTTTAGCTATGCTTCATATTAAATCTTTTGAGTATGTGAAAGGGGAAAGACTTAATGTCTTGTATTCTGTCCTTGAGCCCTGATGTCAGAGAATGCCTATATTTTTATTTATTCTTTCCTTTTCTTGGCAATAGCAGCTGTTCAAGCAGGTACCTAATACAGGCTGTGATCTTTTAAAGGCCTCCATAGGGTAGAATAGGTAGGGGCAAAGTCAGTGGAGGTGGCAAAAGAAACTGCCTGCATGGGTAAACTCAGGAGGAGAAGGAGTTGGAGGAAGGGGAGGCAATCCAGCCTCTAGTGGGGCAGAGAAGGAGCCTGGAAAGGCAGCTCACCTCCCCAGTGGGTTTTTGGAGGTCTGGCCCTCTGGAAGAAGATGGAAAGCGGAAGATGGAGTATGGACCAGCTCTTCCTAGTTTCCATACTACTTGGTAGGATGAGTAGGGGGATTGCAGGTTTGAAGCCAGTCGCAACAATTTTGTGAGGCCCTAGCAACCTAGCAACTCAGAGAGACCATTTCAAAATAAAAAAATAAAATCTGGGTGTGATGGCGCACGCTTGTAATCCCAGCATTTGGAAGGCTGAGACCGGAGGATCACGGTTCGCGGACAGCCTCAGCTACTTAATGAGGCTTTTTGCAACTCAGTGAGAACCTGTTTTAAAAGAAAGAATAAAAGCCGGGCGTGGTGGCGCACGCTTGTCATCCCCGCGCTTGGGAGGCGGAGACAGGAGGATCGCGCAGGTTCGAAGCCAGCCGCGCTGGCATAAGAGACCCTGTTTCAAAAATATAAAATAGGTGTGGGAGTGTAGCCCAGAGGTAGAAGGGCTTCCAGGAACCCCAGTACCACCAAAAAAAAAAAAAAAAAAGAATAAAAAATAGGACTGGGGGTGTAGCTTGGAGGTAGAATGCCCCTAGGTTCCATCTCCAGTACTGCAATAAGTAAGTAAGTAAGTAAATAAAATGGGACTGGCTGAGAAGCTCAGAGGTAAAATGCTCCTGGGTTCAATACCTAGGACAAAATGTATCAAAGCTGAGTACAATGGCACTTCCTGTAGCCCTAGTACTTGATAGGCTGAGACAGGAGGACTGGCATCAATTGTTGATTCAGTCTCTTAGTAACCAAACTAAGACAAAACTCTGATTCTTCATGTGTATGTACCTGTGTTTGGGACTGGATGCAACCCCAGGGGGACTCTAACTCTGAGCTCTCTCCCAGCCTACATGTATGTATGTATGTACACACACACATATGCATATATATTCAATACTGGGGACTAAATCCAGTTCTACCTCTGAGCTACACCCTAACCCTCTATTTTATATTGAAAGGGTTTCACTGAATTCTAAGGGCCTCACTAAGTTGCTGGTGGTGATCCTCCTGTTTCAGGCTCCCAAGTACTAGAATAATAGATGTGTCCTTGCACCCACTTTTATACAATTTTTTGGGTACTGATTGAACCAGGGCATATTTTACCTCTGAGCTCCTTCCCCAGCCCTATCTTATTTTTGAAACTAGTTCTCCCTAAGTTGTGGAAGGCCTCATCATGTTGGTAAGGCTGGCCTTGAACCTGAAATCCTCCTGCCTCGGCCTCCCAAGTACTGAAATTACAGGCATGTGCCACCAGGCCTGGCTGCTCTTTTTGTTTGGGGGCAGAATGTTACTAAATTGCTCAGGCTGAAGGAGCTTCAGGGTGCCGGAGCCAGCCGGCACAAGTACGGGTTCTGAAGAGAGGCGTGAGGATGAAGAATTTTTAATTCTAACGTGGAGGAGCCGCCAGCCTACTATCTCTACTGGCCGGCCGCTGTTCCTGGGTCAATATTTCCTACGGGTCGACGACTATGCCTGGGTCAGTATTCTCTATTGTGCTGATGCTCCTGGCCGATGCCTACTTCTGGGTCAATCTCATCTTTATTGCGCCGACACAGGGTTTGTTTTTCCAGACGTATTTTTACACAGCCACAGGTCAATCAACATTTTTATGCTATCACCACCAGAATACAATAAAGACCAATACAAAACACATATATTACAGATAAGTTCATCAGTACCTTCGGGCCATCACCATCTGATCTTCTCCCCAAATCTTGTTGACTCTGGGCAAAGCACAGTCAGCTGAGTCAGACATACTAATCTAGGGGAAAGCCTTAATGGCTCCCCACAACTGGGGAAAAGCACTGGGGGATACTGCGGCCATGAAAACCATCACAGCTAGGGCTCAAAGGAGAGATTTGCAAGTATTCAAGTTTGGAATTCTAGACTGATTCCTTCTCTCCATTGCTGAGAGAGAGTGACAGACAGACTGTGTGTGTGTGTGTGTGTGTGTGTGTGTGTGTGTGTGTGTGTGTGTTAATGGGGATTAGAGCCAGGGTTGCTATATCTGTGAGCTACACACCCAGCCCTTTTTAAAATTAATTTATTTGTTTTTTATTTATTTTTATTGTGCTGGGGATTGAACTCAGGAGCATTCTACCTTTGGACTATACCCCCAGCCTGATTGATTGATTGATTGATTGATTGATTTTGTGGTCCTAGGGGTGGAACCCAGAGGCTTTCTACCTCTAGGCTATATACCCAGACCTATTTTATATTTTATTTGGAAACAGGATCTTGCTAAGTTGCTGAGAGCCTCACTAAGTAGCTGAGGCAGGCTTTGAACCTGTGTAATCCTCCTGTCTCAGCCCCCCAGGTACAGTGATTACAAGCATGCGCCACTACGCCTGGCTTCCCAACCTGATTTTTTTATTCTTTTTTATATTTTGGTGTTACTGGTACTAGGGGTGGAACTCAGGGGCTTTGCTACCTCTGGGCTATACTCCCAGACCTATTTTATACTTTATTTGGAAACAGGGTCTCACTAAGTAGCTGAGGCTGCCTTTGAACCTGTGAGATCCTCCTGTCTCAGCCTCCCAAGCGCTGGGATTACAAGTGTGCACCACCGCGCAAAGCTTGATGTTTTATTCTTTATTTTAAAACAATGTCTAAGTTGTGGAGGACCTCACTAAGTAGCTGAAGCTGGCCATAAACCTGGATCCTCCTGTCTCAGCCTCCCAAGTACTGGGATTACAAGCATGTACCACCACACCTGGCTTTATACTTTTTTTTTTTTTTTTCGGTACTGAGGATGGAATCTAGGGGCATTCTACCTCAGAACTACACCTCCAGCCCTATTTTTTATTCTTTCTTCTGAAACAGGGTCTCACTGAGTTGCAAAGAGCCTTACTAAGTAGTGGAGGCTGTCCACAAACCATGATCCTCCAGTCTCAGCCTCCTAAATAATGAAATTACAAGTGTGCACCACACCTGGCTTATTCTTTATTTTTGAAACACCCACCATGTTAGATCGTATGCTTGCACAATGTAAGAGAGGATGGCAAGGGGGAGGGAGGAGCAGGTTAGTGCCGGGCATGGTGGCACACGGTTGTAATCCCCGCTCTTGGGAGGCAGAGACAGGAGGATCGCACAGGTTCGAAGCCAGCCTCGCTGGCTTGAGAGACCCTGTTTCCAAATAAAAGTATAAAATAGGTCTGGGAGTGTAGCCTGGAGGTAGAAGGGCTTCCAGGAACTCCAGTACCACAAAAAGAAGAAGAAGAGGAAGAAAGAAGAAGAAGAAGAAGAAGAAGAAGAAGAAGGAGGAGGAGGAGGAGGAGGAGGAGGAGGAGGAGGAGGAGATGAGGAGGAGGAGGAGAAGAAGAAGGAAGGAAGAAGAAGGAGGAGGAGGAGGAGGAGGAGGAGGAGGAGGAGGAGGAGGAGGAGAAGAAGAAGAAGAAGAAGAAGAAGAAGAAGAAGAAGAAGAAGAAGAAGGAGGAAGAGGAGGAGGAGGAGGAGGAGGAGGAGGAGGAGGAGGAGGAGGAGGAGGAGGAGGAGGAGAAAAGAGAAAAGAAAAGAAAGGGCACCTATAACCCAGCAAGGTCACACACCATCCATCCCCTGGTTCCTAACCCCTATACTATTCTCTCTCATACCTTCAATGGCCATCCACTTTTCCATCATTGATCTCAAGGATGTCTTCTTTATGATTTCCTTAGACCCAGGCTCTCAAGACCTGTTTGCCTTTACATGGACAGATCCAGACACCCAGCAGTCCCAACAGCTAACTCGTACTGTCCTTCCCCAGGGATTTAGAGCCAGTCCACACATCTTTGGCCAGACCTTAACAAAAGGTCTTCAAGAACTAAAGCTCTCATCCTCCACCCTCCTCCAATGTGTGGGTGATCTCCTCTGGGGCAGCCCTTCGCTCCCAGTGTCACAATCGGATAGTCATACTTTCCTAAATTTCCTTGCCTCCTGGGGGTACAGGGTGTCTCCACAAAAGGTGCAGTTAGCTCAAAGCCAGGTACTCTATTTGAGAATCTAAATTTCCCATCAATCAAAGGCCATCCATCACATTAGACCTCAAAGCCCTTATTGAATCTCTCCTGTGCCCCCAAAACCAAGATAAAATTCTCTCCTTCTTGGGACTGGATCCCTAATTTTTCTCTCTTAACAAAACCCATATGTGAGGCTCCAAAGGGGCTTACACATGATTCCCCGGATGACATCCATCCATCCTTCAAAACCTTACAATGGGTGTTAACCCAGGCCCCTGCTCTTTATCTTCCTAACCTGCAACAACCATTCATGCTGTCTGTCCATGAGAATTCAGGCCTGGCACTAGGAGTCCTGGGACAGTTCAAGGTTTCCGTCTTTGCTCTTGTCTCATATCTTTCCAAACAGCGAGACCCAACTATCCGGGGCTGGGCACCCTGCCTTCGGACCTTCGCAGCAGCTTATGTGCTCCTACAAGAGGCAAAATAGTTAACTTTTGGTGCACCTATTTCTGTCGCCTCACCACATCACTTAAGGGACTACCCACTTGTAAGGGCCTTCAGACTCCTCCCCCTGGCCGTGTCCTCTCCCCATTGCTAACTTTCCTTCATGACCTTTCTATATCCTTTTAGCCCTGCTCTGCCCTACACCCGGCCACTCTGCTCCCGGTCTCTGTGGACCCCCTTCTCATGATTGTGTGGAAACTTTGAAGGCTATTATTCCACACCCGTCACACATCCATGAGCGACCCCTTCCCAGTTTTCCCCTCATGTGGTTTACTGATGGCTCCTCATTGTCAGGGATGGAAAACGTTCTGCTGGTTACGCTATTGTCTCCCTATCAGAAATAGCAGAAGCACAGCCTCTCCCACCTCCTACAACCAGACAGCAGGCAGAACTTTTGCGGTAACTCGCACCTTTGAACTAGAGGCCGACCACTCCTCTCTTTATATACTGACTCCAAATATGTCTATCGTATTCTATTATCCCACTTGGCAATATGGAAAGAACGGGGACTTTTGACCACTAAGGGGATCGGCAGTCACTATTTCAGATGGATTCACAAACTCCTCAAAGCCTCTTTTCTTTCTAAACAGATAGGCATTTCACACTGCCCATCACACCAGACACATGGCTCACCTAGATTCCAAGGAAACACCAAGGCAGCCAAAAATGCAGCGCTTTCCTCATCCGCCTCCTCTCTTCTGGCCCTGGCCTGCCTGGTCCCCAAGCAGAGTCAGGAACGCCCTCGGTCGATTCAATCCTTACATACTTACTTTCCATCTTCCACCCCAACTCTCAGGCATTAACAACTTTCGCAAAAACCTTCCTAACCTTATCCCCCCAAAACATACAACCCCTACAGCAACTCACCTCTACTTGCATAACCTGTCAGCGCACCAACCCAAATATACCAATCGGACCCAGTACATTTCCCTCTCACCAGGCTCGGGGGCACCTTCTGGCCTCAGACTGGCAGCTCAACTTCACCAACATGCCCACAGTCCGCAAGATGCAATGTTTATTGGTCCTGGTGGACACTTCCTCTGGGTGGGTGGAGGCCTTCCCAACCTCCAAAAATAGAGCCAGCACTGTCACTTCTGTCTTTATGACTGAAATTATCCCAAGGTTCTGGTTACCTACATCCTTTCAGTCTGGTAATGGGCCTGAGTTCATCTCACATATCACACACCATCTAACAGGGGCCTTGCCAAAAAACTTAATACACCCACTCCTTTCCTTCATTAGACAGGACCTCTGGAAACATCAGGACCATCTCCTTCCAGATCCAGATAAACCTCCCCTATCATTTCCATTAACACCCGGTTCTTGGGTCTATTTGTGTCCCCATCAGGACTCAGGAACACGCCCCCTGAAAACCAAGTGGCCAGGCCCCCTCCAGGTTGTGCTGTGCACGCCCTTGGCAGCCAAGCTTCGAGAGGCCTCTGGAAGGTTGACTCCTTGGATTCATATCTCCAGGCTCAAACCAGCCACTTGCTAAAAAACAGACTCCTCCCAAAAGGAGTCCCCCAAACCCTATTTCACCTCCGTCCTCTCACCTTCCAACCCTCTAAAATTCCGGCTTTATCATTCTCTGACTCTCCCACCCCCTCCAAAAGGAACATGACCCTTCTTCTTTTAATATTCTCCTCCATACACTTCTATGTTCTTTCTGACCCTTCACGTCCATCCCCGTACTATCTATTCACCATTTGAGAAACATATGAATCTAATGGCCAGACCTACACTAACATTGTGAGACAAAAAAAAAAAAAAGTGTGCCTTAAATGTCTCGGCGGTCCAAGTTCCTTTTACTCTAACCACTGTAGAAAAGTGCCACTTCCTTGTTTGCTTCAAACATCACCCAATCTTAGTTGGGGCATAACTCATATCATCCCTCCTGGGCATTGGACTGGGGTGCGACCTCCTTTGGATATAGTATTTCACAGCTTCAGACCTTCCAGACTGAAATGCAGAATGCAATTGAGGAAACCGCCCAGTCCCCAGCCTCCCTTCAGTGCCAGAGTACATTCCTAGGTAGAGTCACCCTCCAGAAGTAAAGGGCCCTTGACTTAATAATGGCTGAAAAGGGTGGGACCTGCATTTTCCTCCAAAAACATTGTTATTATCTCAATGAGTCACAAATGGTGGAAGCATCAAAAACCTTCAACAAAAAAATTTTTTTTTGTAGCACTGAGGATTTAACCCAGTGGGCCTGCTACCTCCGGGCTACACTCCCAGACCTATTTTATATTTTATTTGGAAACAGGGTCTCTTAAGCCAGCTGAGGCTGGCTTCAAACCTGTGCGATCCTCCTGTCTCCGCCTCCCAAGCGCGGGGATTACAAGCGTGCGCCACCACGCCTGGCCTTCAACAGATTTAAAAAAAAAAAAAGGCTCCTTGAGGCCTCCTCGGGACCCAGTTTCAGTATATGGGAATCTCTTAACAACCCCATTCCGGCCTGAATCTTACCTATCATGGGTCCTCTAGTTGGGATATTTTGCATTTGTATGTTTCTTCCTTGTCTTTTAAACTTTATACAAACCCAAATAAACAGTATGTCTAACTGGGTTTCAACCAGCTTCTCCTCAGGGAGTACCACTTACCGCCAACTATGAACACCTGCTCAATTCAGGATACATGATTTCCTATCCATGGGTAAAACATCCAAGCCCCCTACTCTACACCCTCATCACTTACAAGAGAGACAATATCCATGGGTTCGGTTTCTGTGTTGACTTATTCTGTGCAGTGCTCTAGCCCCTGAGTTCTAGGGCTTTACATCATCCTAATCGGCTAAGCACCACTAGTCCACAAGACTGGATGAAAATAGAGCTACATCCTCACTTGTTCCCTCTTCCTTGGCATTTTTTTTACTGGATATAGTAATGGTCCTCTATTTATAATAGTATCCTTCAACAAAATGTTACACAGACTATGGTGCTTATTCCTGGATGTGCTGAGTCAGGATGGCTGTCTCATCCCACCCCTCACTGTAACTGCAGATTGGACAACCAGACTGGTGGACCTGTGGCAATAAAGCACCCTGGTGGATGTCACTCCAGCCGAGATTTATGCATTCGGTGCCAGATTCTTGGGAATTCTCCTCTTCCTGGAGCCTGACCTGCCTGCTCTTTCTCCCTTCCCCCCTATATTCCACTGTCCCCTATGACAGCAGGAAGTAGCAGGATCGACTCAACACCCAATTCCCATGCAATATCAAAGAAAGGGGAAAGACAGACAGGTCAGACTGGTTCCCTGAGAAGGCTTCAGCCTTAAGGCAAAAGCTCCGGCCCTGGTTTCTTACTTAGTTTCAGTTTCCTGAAAGCCCCGATTTCCTGGAAACCCTAAAAGCCCAAGAAAATTGCCCACATGCATCATTCCTGTTAACCAATAAGTTTAAAGGTAAACAAGACCCTCCAATGAGATGCTGCTGCCAGACTGGCTGGCCAATGGCAACTCTCCAATTTAGTCCAAAACTCCCTGCTTCTCCTTCTGACCCCACAGCCCGAATAAATCTCTTGGCTGCACAGTTGTCTCTGGTGTAGTTTTAACCCTTTAAATATAACTTAATAACAGCTTGAAGAAGATATTTGTGATATTGAAAGACTAATATTAGCCTGGTGTGGTGGCACACACTTGTAATCCCAGCATTCGGGAGGCTGAGACAGGAGGATTGCAGTTTGTGGCCAGCCTCAGCTCCGCAGCAAGGCCCTCCCCATCTTAGTGAGACCTTGTTTTATATAATGAAGAAAAAATAAGGCTGAGGATGTAGCTTAGAGGTAGAATGCCCCTGTGTTCAATCTCCAGTTCTGAAAAAAAATACATAAAAAATAAAGTACAGCCGGGCGTGGTGGCGCACGCTTGTAATCCCCGCGCTTGGGAGGCAGAGACAGGAGGATCACGCAGGTTCGAAGCCAGCCGCGTGCGCTGGCTTAGGAGACCCTGTTTCCAAAAGTATAAAATAGGTCTGGGAGTGTAGCCCGGAGGTAGAAGGGCTTCCAGGAACCCCAGTACCACCAAAAAAATAAAAATAAAAATAAAATAAAGTACAACTGGAAGGTGTAACATGCCCAGAGATAGAAGGCTCTTGGATTCAATCACTAATAAACAAAAACAAAACAAAACAAAAAACCCCTGCTCCATCCATCCATGTACACATCAAAAAACCCCTGCTCCATCCATCCATGTACACATCACCTGGCCTCTGCCTCCCACTGCAGACCCTCCCGTCACACTCCCTCTTGCAGGTGACAGTGCAATTCAGAGTATGCTTTCCTAAGAGCTCATCAGATTACTCCGTCTTTCCCAGGTGTGCTTTTTTCCGTCTTTCTATGTCCATCTCATTGGTGGGATATCTATCCACAGTAGGTACTTCTCAGCAGGCCAGTTAAAGCCTTGAGCCAGCAAGGATATATAAGAATGACAGATGGAGACTTCAAACCTACTAAGTCTCATTCAAAGATTCCCCACCCCAGCCTTCCTGGTTGTGTAACCGCACTATATGCTTGGCAGAGTTGACTGAGGACTCGTCTCCCCCTGCTGAGGTTTCTGGCATTCCTCCCATGATGTGCTT
The DNA here is from genome assembly GCF_963383645.1 of Muscardinus avellanarius. NCBI lineage: Eukaryota > Metazoa > Chordata > Mammalia > Rodentia > Gliridae > Muscardinus > Muscardinus avellanarius. The sequence goes on along the minus strand of NC_137804.1, from coordinate 49,131,797 downwards.
CCTTGTTCTCTGTCCTTCTCCCTCATGGCCAGTTAAAGTGCCTAGGTCGCTGGGCATGGTGGCGCATGCTTGTAATCCCAGCACTTGGGAGACCGAGACAGGAGGATCACACAGGTTTGAAGTTAACCTCAGCTACTTAGTGAGGCCTTCAGTAACTTAGTGAGACTTTATTATTTCCAAATGTGATGCCTCTCATGTTTTCTGAATAAGGATTGTAGTAGGCTTTTCCACATTGTTTTCATACATAGGGTTTCTCTCCACTGTGAGTCCATTCATGTGTTTGAATGTCACTCAAAAAACGAAAAACTTGAGCCGGGCATGGTGGCGCACGCGTGTAATCCCCACGCTTGGGAGGCTGAGATAGGAGGATCACGCAGGTTTGAAGCCAGCCTCAGCTACTTAGTGAGGCTCTCAGCAACTTAGTGAGACCCTGTTTCCAAATAAAGTATAAAATAGGTCTGGGAGTGTAGCCCGGAGGTAGAAAGCCTCTGGGTTCCACCCCCAGTACCACCAAAAAAAAAAAAAAAAAACTTTCCCACATTGTTTACATCCGTGAGGTTTCTCTTCACGGTAGCCCCGATGAGCTGGTTGCCTAGCAGTATGAACAGGTACATGAACAGGTACATCAGTAGGGTCTGCTAGGAGGATCTAGGTTCGCAGACAGCCTCAGTTATTCAGTTACTTAGTGAGGCTTTTTGCAACTCAGTGAGACCCTGTTTAAAGAATAAAAAATAGGGCTACAGGTATAGCTCAGAAGTAGAATGCCCCTGAGTTCCTTCCTCAGTACCACAAAATAAATAAATAAATAAATAAATAAATAAATAAAGAAGGAAGGAAGGAAGTGTATCTGGGAGATAGAACACCACCACTACTGTTTACTCTTCAGTACTGGCAGAAAAAGACCTTGTGTCAGGACACGACAGAGTCTAGATAAAGGCCCAAATGACAATATCATAAAGAAAGACTTTCTAGCCATTCTGCAGTAAGATAGAAAGCTAATCATTTGAATAGAAATAAATAACTATACAGCTAGGCATGGTGGTGCATGCTTGTAATCCCAGTACTTGGGAGGCTAAGACAGAAGGGTCTGAGTTTGGAGCCAACGTCAGCTAATTAGTGAGGCCCTCTGCAATTTAGTGAGACCCTGTTTCAAAGTGAAGAATAAAAACTCGGGCTGGGGGTGGTGTAGCTTTGAGATACACCCATATGGCCCTGGGTTCAATTGCCAGTACCACCAAAATAAAATAAAATAAAGTAAGTAAAATAAATAAGTATACATGTGGAAATTAAGCATCCTGTTGGGTCATGTGACATCAGCTTCAGCTACTTAGTGAGGCTCTGAGCAACTTGGTGAAACCCTGTTTCCAAAAATAGGTCTGGGAGTATAGCCTGGAGGTAGACAGCCTCTGGGTTCCACCCCCAGTACCACAAAAAATAAAAATAAACAAAATCAGTAAGATAGGAATAGAAGTGTACCTCAGAGATAAGAGTGAAGCATTGAAACTGAGCAGGGGTCGCGAAGGAGGTATACACCAGCCTAGTTTTCAAAAGCTGCTTTAATCAACCAGTGCCGTCAGGGGGATCAGCCCACCATGGGGGAAGGGACTGATAAGCCATGCAGTCAGCAGAGTTGCACGGGGGAGCAGAAGTACCTTGATATTTAAAGCAGGGTTTGGGGTGGGTTAGCAGCATGGGAATGCCAGTTCTCTCGTGACATCTGAAGTCTTGTGATGCCTGGAGTCTATCTCGCAATATTCCGAGTCTTGTGACACCTGGAGTCTCACAATATCTCCACTTCTGGCTTCCGGGGTTCCGCCTCCTGTCCCTGCTGCGGGAGTCCCATGGGGGAAGGAAGAGACCCGACCCATCATCCCGGCCCTTAGGTGATATTGGGTGAAGACTGAGTCCATAACTACTTCCTGCTGTCGGGGGGCATCGTAGGGGACCCCTTGGCCAGAAGAGATTGGGTCATTTGGAAGTGGGCAGGTGGGAGTATGGCTGCAGTGGGGGTTGGTTGGAGGTTACCCTGGACAGCTTGGTAATGCAGATTTGAATAAACTTTCACAGACGAAGAACTATTAAAAGAAAAGGCAAACTGTGAGAGCTGGTCCTGGGAAAGGAAGGTGCCCGTCAGCTACTGGCCCTCAGCAACTTGTGAGACCCTATTTCAAATTAAAGAATAAAAGACGGCAGGAGGGCCCTGGATTCAATTCCCATTACCTACACACACAAAAATAAGAGCCACTGACATATATTCATGTTTTAGATAGTTTCTTAGACCTTGTTTCTTTTCTGCAGTATTCCACACAAGTTATTTACATTGAAAGCTTCATATTGTCTATAGAAAATTAGACTACATGGGGAATTTCACAGGACTTGTAACTATTGTTACATTGTTACAGCTGACAGCTTTCTTGTATTTTTCTTTTCTTTTTCTTTCTTTTTCTTTTTTTTTTTTGGTGGTAATGGGGATAGAATCCTTCTACCCCCGGACTACACTCCCAGACATATTTTATATTTTATTTGGAAACAGGGTCTCTTAAGCCAGCGTGGCTGGCTTTGAACCTGCGTGATCTCCCTGTCTCCACCTCCCAAGTGCGGGGATTACAAGCGTGCGACAGCACACCCAGATTTCTTGTACTTTTCGTAGCTGTAAGGTTTTGATCTAGTGTGCATCTGTACAGGTGGAACAACTCAGGACTTTTGCACATTTCTTTTAGTCAAGGTTTCTCCACATACTATGTTCATTCATATCACTGAATTGATCCAAGATAGCGAGGTTTCTCTTCAGTGTGAGCTCTTTTATGTATCTTAAGTTGACTGGACAGACTGAAGGCTTTCCTGCTACTTACATACATAGGGTTTCCCTCTGATGTGCCTCCTTTTGTGTCTTTTGAGAGACTCAGGATAAGGGAAGGACTGCCCACATTGTTTACATACATAAGATTTCTTTCTGGTGTGAGATTTTTCATGTACCTGAAGTTTACTGAAAAAATTAAAAGTTTTCCCACACTGCTTACATATGTGGGGTTTCTCTCCAGTGTGAGTTCTTTCATGTATCTGAATGTTATAGGAAGTACTAAAGGCTTTCCCACACTGCTTACATACATAGGGTTTCTCTCCAGTGTGACTCCTTTTATGTCTTCTGAGAGATACAGGATAATAGAAGGCTTTCCCACATTGTTTACATACAAAAGGCTTCTCTCCAGTGTGAGTTCTTTCATGGATCTGAATGTCATAGGAAGTACTAAAGGCTTTCCCACACTGCTTACATACATAAGGTTTCTCTCCGGTGTGACTCCTTTCATGTCTTCTGAGAGATTTGGGATAACAGAAGGCTTTCCCACATCGTTTACATACACAAGGCTTCTCTCCAGTGTGAGTTCTTTCATGTATCTGAATGTCATAGGAAGTACTAAAGGCTTTCCCACACTGCTCACATACATAGGGCTTCTCTCCGGTGTGACTCCTTTCATGTCTTCTGAGAGATTTGGGATAACAGAAGGCTTTCCCACATTGTTTACATACGCATGGCTTCTCTCCAGTGTGCGTTCTTTCATGAATTTTAATGTAACTGGAACTAGTGAAAGCCTTCCCACACTGCTTACATACATAGGGTTTCTCTCCAGTGTGAGTTCTTTCATGGATCTGAATGTAGCTAGAACTAAAGGCTTTCCCACACTGCTTACATACATAGGGCTTCTCTTCAGTGTGACTCCTCCTTTCATGTCTTCTGAGGGATTTAGGATAATAGAAGGCTTTGCCACATTGTTTACATACATAAGGCTTCTCTCCAGTGTGAGTTCTTTCATGTAGTTTAATGCCATAGGGAGTACCAAAGGCTTTCCCACACTGCTCACATACATACGGTTTCATTCCAGTGTGACGCTTTTCATGTCTTCTGAGATATTTAGGATAATAGAAGGCTTTCCCACATTGTTTACAAACATAAGGCTTCACTCCAGTGTGAATTCTTTCATGTATCCGAAGGCCATAGGAAGTAGCAAAGGCTTTCCCACACTGCTCACAGACATAGGGTTTCGTTCCAGTGTGACGCTTTTCATGTCTTCTGAGATATTTAGGATAATAGAAGGCTTTCCCACATTGTTTACAAACATAAGCCTTCCCTCCAGTATGCGTTATTTCATGTATCTGAATGTCATGGGAATTACTAAAGCCTTTCCCACACTGCTTACATACATAGGGCTTCTCTCCACTGTGAATTTGCTCATGTACATGAAGGTAACTAGAACTAAAGGCTTTCCCATATTGCTTACATTCATAGGGTTTCTGATTCTTGTGAATTCTTTCATGGATTTGAACATAATGGGAACTACTGAAGGTTTTTCCACATGGCTGACACTCCTGGTGTTTATTTATGGTGTGATTCTCTTCGTGCTTTAGAAAGCATTTGGGAGAACTGAAGGTTTCTTCTTGTTCCTTACACTTATCAGACTTCTCTCCATACTTCATATGTGCACATAGTTTCTGTGCAGACTGAGCTCTGTGGGGCTCATTTAAGGATAAATGACCAGTGAGAACTTCTTCACACATCTGTCTTCCATCTGGTTTAACTCCAGGATGAGTTTTCTTCTTCAGAATAGGATCTGGAGACCAGCTAAAGATTATTCCACATTCAGCACCTAATTTATGTTCAAAGAATCTCTTTAACACTGGATTTCTGTTAGAGAGAGAGAGAGAGAGAGAGAGAGAGAGAGAGAGAGAGAGAGAGAGAGAGATAGAAAGAGAGAGGAGAGAGAGAGATAGAAGAGAAACACATTATTAATGATGTATTTATTAATTTTCCCTTAGACATGTTGGTTTTATGACATGCAAGAATTTTAAACATAAATTCTTGTAATCCCAGCATTTGAGAGGCTGAGACCAGAGGATTGCTACTTAGTGAGGCCCTCTGCAACTCAGTGAGACCCGGTTTCAAAATAAAGAATAAAAAATAGGGCAGGGGGTGTAGCTCGGAGGTCGAATGCTCCTAGGTTCCATCTCCAGACCAGCCAAAAAATAAAAAATAAAAAATAAATCGCTTGAATATGCTGCAGGATAGATCTAGGACAGTTGGACAGTTATTATAAAAGCAGTAGTATTTATATCAGCCAGCCTTCCTTCCTTCCTTCCTTCCTTCCTTCCTTTTTTTCTTTCTTTCTTTCCTTCCCGGTACTGGAAATTGAACCCAGGGGCATACTACCTCTGTGCTACCACCCCCAGCCCTATATTTTATTCTTTAGTTTCTGAAACAGGGTCTCATTGAGTTGCAAAAGGCCTCACTAAGTATTAGCTTAGGCCATCTGCAAACTGTGATCCTTCTGTGAGCCTCCCAAATGCTGGGATTACACGTGTGTGCCATCATGCCCGGTTTTCTTTTTTTCTTTAGTGATTCTTTTTTTTCTGTCTATTTTGTTTATTTTGGGGCACTGGGGATAGAACCTGGTAGTGTGTGTGTGTGTGTGTGTGTGTGTGTGTGTGTGTGTGTGTTTATGTAGTTCTACCAATTGAACCTAGGATCATTCTACCCCCAAACTACACCCCCAATGATTTTTATCTTTTGTGTTGAAACACAGTCTCACTTAGTGGCTGTGGCAGGTCTTGAATCTGCAATCCTTTTTCTCAGCCTCCAAAGTACTAGGATTTACACACCTGGCTCATTGCTTTCTTCTGTGAATGAAAATTACCTTGAGTTTCTCCTGGAGTTATTGTAGTCATCTGTAATGTTTTGCTCTTCTTGGTCTTGGCCTAAAATGTTGACCCAGAAATATCATTATGAATTATTATATTACATCAAAATTATTACATTTCAGGCTGAATGTATGATGTGATGATGCCTGGTATTTTGGCAAAATGTTTTCTTTCAATATTTTAAATCAAGCTACAGCACTGATGAGCAAGAACCATGTGCACTCTGATTGGCTAATGGAGGGAATGATGTCACCCTTACCTACGCAAGCTAGGTGCCTCAAGGTTTCCTGCATCACATGGTGGTAGAGCTGCTTTTGGGACAGATCCAGAAAAGCCCACTCCTCTGGGGTGAAATTCACAGCCACATCTTCAAAAGTCACCAACACCTAAAACATGTCACATATTTCTAGGATGAGGGGTGAGACACAGATCACTGCAGATATATACCAACTTTATAAGAAAGTCACAGGCCGCCAGGTGTGGTGGCACATGCTTGTGATCCCCGCGCTTGGGAGGCTGAGACAGGAGGATCGCACAGGTTCGAAGCCAGCCTCAGCTACTGAGTGAGGTTCTCAGCAACTTAGTGAGACCCTGTTTCCAAACAAAGTATAAAAAAATAGGTCTGGGAGTATAGCCTAGAGGTAGAAAAGCCATTGGGTTCCACACACAGTACCACACACACACACAAAAAAAAAAAAAAAAAAAAAAGAGAAAGAAAGAGAAAAAAAGAAAAACAGACACAGGCTAGCCAGCTGTGGTGGTGAATGCTTGTAATCGCAGCATTTGGGGGCTGAGACAGGAGGATCGCACAGGTTCGCGGCCAGCCTCAGCTACTTAGTGAGGCTCTCAGCAACTTATTGAGACCTTGTTTTCAAATAAAATATAAGATAGGTTTGGGAGTATAGCCAGAGGTAGAAAAGCCCCTGGGTTTTACCCCCAGTACCACAACAAACCCTAAATAAATAAATAAATTAATTAATTAAATGCAAAAGCAGGCTGTGGTGTGTGGGGAGCCGTTAAGGCTTTTCCCTAAATTAATATCTCTGACTCAGCTGACTGTCCTTCGCCCAGAGTCAACAAGGTTTGGGGAGAACAGATGGTGATAGCACGAGGGTATTGATTAATCTACCTGTAATGTATGTGCTTTGGATTGGTCTCGATTGTATTCTGGAGGTGGTAGCATGAAGATGTTGATTGACCTGTTACTGTATAAATACCTCGGGAAAAACAAACCCAGCATCGGCGCAATAGAGAATACTGACCCAGGCATAGTCGTCGACCAATAGGAAATACTGACCCAAGAACAGGGGTCGGCCAGTAGAGATAGGAGGCTGGCGGCTCCCCCACGTTAAAATAAATTAAATATTCTGAGAATAAAATTCTTAGAGATAAATTCTTCATCCTCATGCCTCTCTTCAGAACCCGTACATTTGCCGGCTGGCTCTGGCAGTGGTGGCATACATAACTGTGATTCCAGCACTTAAAAGGGTAAAACAGACTGTTGGGCGTGGTGGTGCATGCTTGTAATCCCAGCATTCGGGAGGCTAAGACAGGAAGATTGTGGTTCCTGGTCAACCTCAGCTACTTAGTAGGCCCTTCACAATCCAGTAAGACCCTGTTTCAAAAATAAAAGACTAAAAAATAGAGCTGGGGGCATAGCTCGGAGGTCAAATGCCCCTGGGTTTCATCCCCAGACCCACACACACAAAAAAGAAAGCGACAGGCTGCTCTGACCTCTAAATGTTCTCACACAGCAATTCTGATGCTGGGCTGAAACTATTTAGTAGTTCCACAGAATAGCCACAACCACAATGTTTATGGGTCATTTAAATATTTTTATATGTATGTCTGTATATATTGCAGTACCGGAAATGGAAAATCAGGGTCATTCTACATCCAAACTATAACCTCAGCCCTATTTTTTATTCTTTATTTTGAAACAGGGCAATCTCACTAAGTTGCAGAGGGCCTCACTAAGTAGCTGAGGCTGGCCACAAACCCAGATCCTCCTGTCTCAGCCTCTCAAGTACTGGGATTACAAGTGTGAGCCACCATGTCCAGTTTTCATCTCAACGTTTCTTTGTGCAGTGTAGCATCTCTGAAAACGAAATGCTAGCTGTATATGGTTCATGTGCCTGTAATCCCAATACCTGGAGGGCTAGGAGAGGAAAATATCAGGTTTTAGGCCAGCCTCAACACCTTAGAAAAGCCCTGTTTTAAAATAAAACATAAAGAGCCGGGCGTGGTGGCGCACGCTTGTAATCCCTGCGCTTGGGAGGCTGAGACAGGAGGATCGCGCAGGTTCGAAGCCAGCCTCAGCTACTTAGTGAGACCCTGTTTCCAAATAAAATATAAAAAAGGTCTGGGAGTATAGCCCGGAGGTAGAAAGCCTCTGGGTTCCACCCCCCAGTACCACCAAAAAAAAAAAAAAAAAGGAGGAGGAGGAGAAGAAAGAACGAACCTAGCGTGGTGGTGCACGCTTCTAATCTCTGCACTTGGGAAGCTGAGTCAGGAGGATCACACAGGTTCAAAGCCAGCCTCAGCTACTTAGTGAGGCTCTGAGCAACTTGGTGAGACCCTGTTTCCAAATAAAGTATAAAATAGGTCTGGGAGTATAGCCTGGAGGTAGAAAAGCCCCTCGGTTCCACCCACAGTACCACCAAAAAAAAAAAAGGCCACCATGTATCTCAGAGTCCACTGCCCTGATCCAGTCCCTAATACATAATGACTTCCATGGGCTTGTACCCATCGTCAGGGGCCATGTGACTCATAAATTCATACACTAGGCCATAACAAACAGCAGCAGAGCTCACAGCAGCCCAGAGGCCCAGCAGGCAGAGGTCAGAGCGCAGGCTGCCACCAGGCAGGAGAGCAGGCCAGAGAAGAAAGCCCGACACAGGAGGGGGGTGAGGTCTGTACGCCCAGGGACAAGTTGCTAGGCTCGCTGGCAGATCTGTGGTTCTGTTGTGGCACTGATGCCAAAATGGCACAGAATCCTGAGGACGGTCGGTTATGGTGGCACCGGCCTGTGGTCCCAGCACTTGGTAGGCTGAGACAGCAGGACCACACCTTCAAAGGCGGCCCAAGGAACCCAGTGAGCCTCCCGTCAACCTAGTGAGACCCTGTTTCAAAAAATAAAAAATAGACTTCTGGGAAGATGGCAACAGAGAAAAGCGGGGCTTATGAGCCCCACTAACAACCAATCACTATTACCACAAAATCAGCGCCTTTCACAGCCAGAAAACACCATCAGCAGAGAAACAAAGAATGTAAATACAAGGGACAGAGAAAAAGAGAGCTGGAAAAATGAGACACCAGAAAGAAACAAGACCACAGTGCTGCAGCTGGAGCCGCAGCGCAGAGTGGCACGGGCGCCATCTTCCCTTGCAGCACCAGGCCCCAGAGAGGAGGGGAACTCAGAACGGAGCTTAGAGCCAGATAGGAGATACACCGGCCTCATGGCTGAGGACACAGAAGCAGCGCCATACTGCTGACGGCAGCAGCGAGCTCACCAGACAGCACCAGACCAACACACTCAACAGCCCACCAGGCTCCAGAGAGGAGCGGCGGACAGCGAGCTGAGGTGAGTGGCTGCAGATCAGCCGGGCAAAATTTGGCAGGTTTCTCAGCACAAGGAGCGTCTAAAGCTCCCAGGGGCTGGGCTCAGCACACCCTGCAGGGACTCAGAGCAGAGCTCAAAAACAGAGAAGAAATACGCCAGCCTCACGGCCGAGGGCGTGACAGTGGTACCATATTGCCACTGGTGGCAGCAGCAGCAGCGAATTCACTGAGTCCACTACAGCTCCATCAGTGAACTCAAAAACAGTGAGTCAAATTGCGGCCCCTAGAGGAGAAATCCCAGTACTGCACTCCCAGGGACTTGACCCAGTGGGGGAGTGGCAGTGGCAGAGATATCACACCATAGAGAACGCCCAACCTGGCACCCCCCATTGTCTAAAGCATCCTCGATTGACTCCCTAGGTCTGAGACTTTGCGATACAACCCAGTAAAGGAGTAGTGGGGACTGAGATACCACAGACCCGAGATCCAGAGCACCTAAGTGAAGTTGTAGTGACCCAAGGGAAGAACCCAGAGAAGGCACAAACTTCTGAAATCATAGGAAAGAGAAATAACAATGGAGCAGTGAATGCCCACAACCCCACAACATCAGAACCTGATAAAACAGAAATTCAGAGATTTCTAGAAGATCAAATCAGGAAAATAACTGTAGAAATAATAGAGGTGTTCCGAAAAGAATTCAGAGAGAGCCAAAAACAGATAAAGGATGCAATCAATGAAGCAAAAACCTCAATTCAAAGTATAAACAACCGATTAGACCACATGGAGAATAGAATCTCGCTCCTAGAAGATGATCACTCCAAAAATGAACGCATAGTTTCTAATTTAGAAAAAAAAAATCTGACAGCAGGAATCTGACATCAAAGAAATATGGGCCCATTTTAAGAGAGCTAACCTAAGAATAATTGGAATAGAGGAGGGAAAAGAAGGTGAAACCAAAGGAATCAACAATCTCTTCAAGGAAGTAATAGCAGAAAATTTTCCAAACATAGAGCAAGAGGTCGATATACAGGTCCAAGAAACTTATAGAACTCCCTTAGACAGACAACTAAGATTGGTTATCTTTGGAGATTCATTATTTATGTTAGTCTTTTACCTATTTCTAAATTGTATTGTTTGCTTTTATTGTTGCTAATTTTTAGGATTTCTATTTGGAATATTAATATACCTTCAGATATAGCATTTGGAAATATTTTATCCCATTCTATCAGTACTTTTAATTCTGTTTACATTGTCTTTGGATATACAATATTTTTTTTATTTTTTAGGGAGTTTGTTTACCCTTCTGTTGCCTGTGCCATTGAAATCATATCCAAGAAATCACTGCCAATTTCAATGTTGTTAAGTTTTATGACCCAGATTTTCTTGTAAAAGTTTATAGTCTTAAGATATATATTTAGGTCTTTTATCTATTTTGAGTTAATATTTGTATATGGTGTTAGCTAAGGGTCCAACTTTATTCTTTTTTTATGTAATTATTATTTTTCAACAATATTTAGTTAAAAGATTATTATTTCCTCCACCAAATGTTCGTGGAAACCTTGTCAAAAATAACTTGGCAATATATGGAAGAATTTATCTCTAGGCTTTTATTTAACTCCAATGGTTTACATATCTGCCTTCAGAACAGTACTACACTGTTTCAATTATTGTGGCTTTATAAGGTTTGAAATCAGAAAATATATATCTTCTAGCTTTGTTCTTTTTTGAGATCGTTTTGGGTATCTAGAGTCCATATTTTATTTTAGGATAGATTTTTTTCTGAAAAATAAATAAATAAATGCATGAGAGTTTCACCTAAAAAAAAATAAAAGAAAAAAATACTGTCTGGTAAGAAAGAAAGCAAAAAGAAATGTTAAAATGTTATCTTTAAGTCATCAAAAGCTTGGTATCAGACAAATGAAACTGTTATGTGAGATTATCATTGTTAATTTTGGATAAATTGCTATAATACTAGATGTCAAGCACTAAGCCAAGCATGGGAAGGAGGGATGGGGAGGGAATGGGGTGGGGATCGGGTAGGGGCTAACTGGGCGATGTGTGCATGTATGTCTACAAAAGTTTTTTATCCCAATATGATGTATGAATACAGTGCACCGATAAAAAAATTTTTTTAATTGAAAAATAAAATAAAAAATAAAAATCGGGCTTAGGGTAGAATGCCTGTCGTTCAATAGCAGCATCTTAAAAAAAACAAAACTAAATAAATAAATAAATAAACTGATTAATTAGTTAACTAAGTTATAAAGCAGGCATACACAACTGTGTATGGTGGCATACACAACTCTGATTCTAGTAGTTAAAAGGGTAAAACAGACCACTAAGTGCGGTGGTGCACACTTGTAATCCCAGCATTTGGGAAGCTGAGACAGGAGGATCAAGAATGACAGTTCACAGACAGCCTCAGCTACTTAGTGAGGCCCTTTGCAATTCAGTGAGACCCTATTACAAAAGTAAAAGACTAAAAAAAATAGATCTGGGGATGTACCTTGGAGGCAAAAATGCCCCTAGGGTTCATCCCCAGTAAAACACACACACACACACACACACACACACACACACACACACACGCGGTAAAACAGGACTTCAGGATTGAGGCTCCTGAATCAAGACTCTCAGCACTATGTGAAGTCTTGTTTCAAAAACAAAAAATCTAGCTGGGCGTGGTGGTGCATGCTTGTAATCCAAGCATTTGGGAGGCTGAAACAGGAGGAGCGCAGTTCATGGAGGCCTCAGCTACTTAGTGAAGCCCTTTGAAACTCAGTGAGAGCCTGTTTCAAAGTAAAGAATAAGGCGGGCATGATGGCACACGCTTGGCTTGTAATCCCAGACCTTGGGAGGCTGAGACAGGAGCATCACAAAGGTTCGAACCAGCCTTGGTTACTTAGTGAGGCTCTCAGCAACTTAGTGAGACCCTGTTCCCAAAAAAGTATAACATACGTCTGGGAGTGTAGCCTGGAGGTGGAAAAGGCCCTGGGTTCCACCCCCCGTCCCAGTACCACATACACACACACACACACACACACACACACCAAAAAATAATAATAATAATAATCATAGGTCGGGGGGGAGGTTGGTAGCTCGGAGGTAGAATGCCCTGGGTTCCATCCACACTACCACAAAAACCAAAACAAAAAAATGTAAAGAGATGAGGATATACCCTGGAGGTAGAATGCTCTGAGTTCAATACCAGTCCCACAAAAAATAAACTAAATAAATACATAAATAAGTAGGGCCGAATGTGTAGTTCATATGTAAAACACAACTTTCTTCACTTTCCAGCCAGTACAATAAATACACATTCTTTAGAAAGAGAGAGAGGGGCCAAGATGGTGGCGGCGATAGCTGGCAGTGGCCAAATAGAACGTGTATTCCTCCGAGAAACCCTGGACATCAGATTTTAGTTTAATATCTGATTGGGACAACATATAGCGACATTTATATCCATGACTTCCTACCTAAAATATAAGAGAAAAGAGACAGACCTAGATGGTGGAGAAGGCAGCAGTGGTGGCAGTGCAGCCTGTGTTTGGGAGAGGTAGATAAATGCAATCCAACCCGCCTTGAACTGTTGGAGAAATCTCCCCCAAAAAGACTGCTCCTGTCCCACATGCTCAGGAATTCTGGATAACATATTATGTAAGAAAAATGCTCGGGAAGAGAGCCAAGTTGGTGGTGGCAGTGGCGGCCAGTATCAGGGAGAGGCGGGTAGATTCATTCTAATCCACCCTGAAATTTTAAGGAAATCTCCCCCAAAGTAGACTGTACCTGCCCCACATGTTCAGGAATCTGGACAACATACTATGTAAGAAAAATGTTTGGGGTGCATCAGATAGAGCCCTGCATAGTTGGGTCAGCCAGTGGCACGCGTCCCGGGAGCCGAGGGTGCTCCTGGCCACCGCACTCCTCTGCGCAGCGCTGGGGCTGGGTGCGCTCGGAGCAGCAAAACCCACTCTCCTTGGTGAAGCTGTGGGGCTCCACTCTTGGTGGGGAGATAAAACACATTGCTACTAAGTACTTGGGCCCCCAACTCCTGCAAAAGACACATATTGTTTTCTTTTATTAAAAAATATTGAAGAGGGAGGAAGAAGGCGGCAGCTGCCGCGGCGAACATGGCCAGAGCAGTATAGGTTGGCAGCGCCTGAATAGCACATGCATCCCTCTGAGAAACCCTGGACAACAGATTTTGATTTAATAGCTGATTGGGACAACACACAGAAACATTTCCAATCATGACTTCCTATCTGAATGAAATATAGGAGAGAGAGTGGAAAATGGCAGAATTAGAGGCAAGACAACAGCACGGTGCATGCCACTGCAGAAAAGTGAGTTTTGGAGGGATATTGCAGAAGAGATCAGAAAGCAGACTGCTCCAGCCACACATGCACAGGAATACTTAACAACAACAAACTATAGGAGAGACCAAGAAGGCAACGGTGGCCAATGTTCAGAAGAGACAGACAGATCCAACCAAATCCACCTTGAATTTCTGAAGAAATCTCCTCAAAAGTAGACTATTCCTGCCCTGCAGGCTTAGGAACTCTGGACAACATACCTTGTAAGAAAAAGTTTTGTGGAAGCCGGGCGTGGTGGCGCACGCTTGTAAACCCCGCGCTTTGGAGGCGGAGACAGGAGGATCGCGCAGGTTCGAAGCCAGCCGCGCTGGCTTAAGAGACCCTGTTTCCAAAAATAAAACAGGTCTGGGAGTGTAGCCCGAGGTAGAAGGGCTTCCAGGAACCCCAGTACCACCAAAAAAAGTTTTGTGGAGATGGATCAAGATGGTGGCAGCGGCAGTAGCCAGTATTTGGGAGAGGCAAATAGATCCAATCAAATCCACCTTGAATTTTTGGAGAAATCTCCCCAAAAGTAGGCTACTCCTGCCGCACATGTGCAGGAATTCTGGACAACATACTATGTAAGAAAAATATCTGGGGCAAGCTGGAGGGAGACCCGCCCCTATTGCTGGGCTGGCTCACTGCGCCAAGAGTCCCAGGAGACCTCAGCTCATGGCCACCGCACTCATCTGCGCTGCACTGGGGGCCAGGATATGCTCGGAGCAGCGGATCCTGCACTCCATGATGAGGCTGCGAGCCTCTGCTTTCAGTGGGGAGATAAAATGCCTGGCTTCATGCATATCTTAAAAAAAAATTTTTTTTTTCTATACTGGGAAAGTAAGTTGGAGGCATTCTACCTCTGAGCTATACCCCCAATCTAATTTTTTTATTCTTTATTTTGAAAAGGGTCTCACTGAGTTAAAAAGGCCTCACTAAGAAGCTGTGTGTAGTGCTGCAGACTTGTAATCCCAATATTTGGGAGCCTGAGACAGGAGGATTGTACAGGTTCAAAGTCAGCCTCTGCTACTTAGTGAGGCTCTCAGGAGCTTAGTGAGACCCTGTTTAAAAATAAAATATAAGCTGGGCATGGTGGCCACGCTTGTAATCCCAGCATTTGGGAGGCTGAGACAGGAGGATCACAGGTTCAAAGCCAGCCTCAGCTACTAGGTGAGGCCATCTGCAACTTAGTGAGACCCTGTATCCAAATAAAATATAAAATAGGTCTGGGAATGTAGCCCAGAGGTAGAAGGCCCCTGGGTTCCATTTCCAGTACCACAAATAAATAAATAAATAAATAAATAAATAAAATAGAAATAAAATATATAATAGATCAGGGCATGTAGGCAGGAGGTAGAAAGCCCCTAGGTTCCATCCCCAATAACACACACACACACACACACACCTCACTAAGTAGCTGAGATTCTCCTTGAAACACGATCCTCCTAACAGCCTCCCAAATACAGAAATTACAAGCAAGAGCGCCACTATGCCCAGCTAAAAAATAAAATTCCTAGATGATTAAAAAAATGTTATTTTATAGAAAGAAGATTCTACAAAAAAAAGACTCAGGGAAGCCCAGCCTCACTCACACCTCACAGGACAACAAACCTCAGAAGGCCACACAGGACCCTGAGCTTAGATGGAGACACTCTCACTGAGCAGCTGCAGCCCAGGGGCCTCAGGCCCAGGAGGGAGGGAGGGAACCTGAGCAGCAGGAACTGAATTCTGGGACCTCCACACCCTACATTCCCCAGCACTCACCCAGAGTCAGGTGTAGGTTCTGACCTGAGGGATCTTGCTGACTCCCAATCTGTGGGCTTTGCTGGACACCCACCAGTTCTCCAACACCACCTGGGTGCCCCACCATTCAATCTGACACCACCCAGAGTCAACACCGTCCTGACAAGTTCAGGGCTCAGGTGGACCACACTGTCCCCTGCAGATGCCGTGCAGAGCGTGAGCTTGCTCTGACAGCTACCAGACCCCAGCCTAAGTTGTAGAAAAGTGGCATCGTAAGTCACTTGGTTAGAGCAAATTCAGATATTACCTGATGGGGATTGAGCCTGTCTTGATTGTCAATAAGAGCTGTATTAATGGCTAATAAGAATAAACTTTCATCCTTAGGCAAAACAATAAAATCCTTTTCTCTGCCTCTGAGCTGTCAGCCAAGAGCTGCAGCCAATATTGACCTCAGCCAGCTAAAAGGTAGCTGTTAGCCCAGCTGAACATGACATGTAAGAGTTGTTAAGAGAACTCTATATTGATTACCAAGTACACAAAAGAGTTGTAGTCCAAGGCCTCCATACTCTAAGGATGAGTTTACATAATAAATAACTTCTAGCAGATAGAGATAAAAAAAAAAAAAGGCCAAATCCCCAAGGACACAGCAAGGTGGTACAGGCCTTCCTCAAAGAGGTTATACACGAGGTGATCCCTGACTTTGTTAACCAAGTAACACAACTGGGTTATAACAAAGGCTTGCATCTAGAGATAATGTGTGGGTCTGCACCTGCATCTGGTCAGGAGAGGGAAAGAGACTATTGGTCAAGCAGGATGGCAGATGATGAATCCTTATAAATACAGTTCTATGTTCAAAAACTTCAGTATCTCATTTTCAAGGCACTCCACTGTGTCCTTCTGATGCTGTGCTTTACTGTTCTGTCCTTTCCTACCTTCATAATATTAAATTTGCTTAAGCTCGTAGTAGTATAAGTTCTCACTGTTTTTCTAAACTAGCTAATAACAAGAACCCAAGTCGACATCTCATACATTACCTAAAATGCGTTTATGATAAATAACCAAAAGGTAGCCTGGCGTGGTGGCGCATGCTTGTAATCCCAGCATTTGGGAGGCTAAGACAGGAGGATCCGGGTTCAAGGACAGCCTCAGCTACTTAGTGAGACCCTGTTTCAAAATAAAGAATAAAAAAATAGGGATGTGGGTATAGCTCAGAGGTAGAATGGCTCTAGATTCCATCTCCAGTACCGAAACAAAGACAAAAACAACCAAAGACACTTCTGTTCATGGAATTCCCAAGGGTTCTGAGGCTCTCTGTTCCAGAATTAGAAACACATTTATCATTATTATTATTCTCACTATTACACACTCAAAGAAACACTCAAATTCTCAGTAAATAGCAATGATTAAAGATCCCAACCTCCAGCGATTTGGGGTCTGGAGAAACATCCTAATGTATATAAACACATTTCTTGTTACACTTAAGGATTTCCCATTTTTATCTTATGACAAGGCCAGGCACACACTTTATTTATTTATATTTATTTATTTAATTGGTGCAGTACTGGGAATGGAACCCAGGAGCACTCTACCTCCGAGCTATACCACCAGCCCTATTTTTATTTGAAACAGGATCTCACTGAGGACCTCACTAAGTAGCTGAGGCTGGCCATGAACTTGTGGCCTCCCGTCTCTGCCTCCCAAGTATTGGGACTACAAGTGTGGGCCACCAGGCCGGGCTTGAGATACACGCATTCGAAATGCTCACTTTTGTCCTAAAAAGAAAATTAGCTGATTGGCAGAAAGCAAATGTAGTAGATAGGCCACTGAAATTATTAAAATAAAAGGGCAGAATTTCCCCGTTGCTAGGAGAGGGTTCGTCAAAACCAGATTTCAAAGACAAAACGCCAGAGGGGAAGAGGCAGGAGAATGGGTCTCTCTTTAATTGCTATCATACCTCATCCAGGCAGTTAACCAATATTTCAACCTTCCACCACTTGGCTAAATAACTCAGAGAGGAGTTAGAGGGGGGTTATACCTAGCAGGCCTGTGTTATAAAAACCAGAAATGTACTTATTTATTTATTAACTTATTTATTTATTTTTGCGGGTCTGGAGATGGAACCCAGGGACATTTGACATCCGAGCTACACCCCCTGCCCTATTTTTTTATTCTTTATTTTTGAAACCCGGGTGTCACCGAGTTGCGGAGGGCCTCACTAAGTAGCTGAGGCTGTCCACGAAGCTACGATCCTCTGGTCTCAGCCTCCCGAATGCTGAAATTACAAACGTGTGCCACCACACTCAGGGCAGAAAAGTATTTATATTGTCCCATCCCTCTTTTCTGGCGGATGCTGTGCCAGGGACTGGCGAGGCACTCTTTCCTCTGCTCAGCACCAGCTGTGAGGAGGAAGCAGGAAACTCCTAAACCCAGACCCTGAGCTAGGATGGAACACAGACAGGCAGCTCGGGGAGGCAGGTGTCCAGGCCACTGTCTGTAAGAGCCACACGTGTCAGGCAGTCACCTGCGCACACTATTCTAACCTAGCCCGCAGGCGTAACAAACTCCTCTGTTCCACCCTAACTGGCCTTGGGCTGACCACTGCAGAGAATGTCTACAACACAGACATCCAGGAGGACATCTTTCCTTAAGTCTCTCTGCTCCTCCAGGTTTCAGAGCTTAGACCACCCGGTCCTGGGGGAACATGCCCCTCCTTTATTGTTATTCTAACAAGCTCAGGCTCACAAAACCTCCCCAGTCCAGGAAGTGAAGTCCCACCCTCCTCCTCTCTCCTCCATCTCTCTGCCCTGCAGGCTCCAGCTAATTAAGAACAGTCCTTTCTCCTCCACACTGACAAGTTTGCACACTTCCATTCGGGCTTTTCCCTACCCCCACTTCCCCTTCATCTAAAGTCACATTTCCTTTCTCACTTTCTTGGTCTCCTTGCAGAGGCCCAGCGGTCTCCTGCCCTCCCTCCCACCCACGCGGGCGTGTGGCCCCTTCCCCAGAGTCTGGGCTGGGTTGGCGTCAGGATGCTCAGGGATTCACTGCAGCCGAGCAGAGCGGGGCTGGGGACAGGCCGTGCGCTGAGACCTGCTCCAGACCCTTAGAGACCGGGATGGTGTCCGCCTGGGGAGGGGGAGGACGGGACCGTGTCGCTGCTCGGAGTCGGGTCAGGACCCTCCGCGCCCCACAATGAAGGGCTGGGGCCGAGCTGCGCGCGGGGCTCCCGGCTGCCCGGGTCGGCCGGCTCAGGGAAGGACGCGCCGAGCTGCCCTGTCCGCAGGGCGGCTCCCCACCTGCGGCTCCCGCCCCCTCTCCAGTCCCCCATCCTGGCCCTGGTCCATCCTCACCATGTCGGCTTCAGCGAGTCCTGCGCGGGGCTCCCGACTGCAAGTGCCTGCAGTGGCTGCAGCGGCGTCAGCGCCGAGCACGCTCAGGCCTCAGCGCTCTGATTGGATGGTGATTCAGGACCCGCCCCTGAGCCATGAGTGACAGGGACGTGGTCCACTAGGGCCCAGAAGAGCCAAAGGACAGCCACAGCCCACCCCAGGCCCCTTTCCTCCATCCCCCGCCCAGGCTGCGGGTCTTTGTTTCTTAGCTGGAGCAGCTTTGGGCTTTCCAGGGCTGGTAAGGGTTTCTCCCTGTTCTTCCAGGACTCTTCCTCCTGGAAATGAGAGCAGGAGATTGCTCTGTATCCAACAGTGTCCCATGGAGACAACCAGAGTGCAGACAGCCCACTAACATGGATCCGCACTAAAATGGAGCCCTGCTGAACTGGGGCTTGCCTCCGCACCAGGACGTGATTCTGGCCCTGAGGGTGGAAATCTGGGGGCTCCCCATGCCCTGCAGCCCCCTCCTCCAGTTATGGACACTCCCTCCTTCAACACCTAAGGTTTCAACACTTAAGATCTCA
The DNA here is from genome assembly GCF_963383645.1 of Muscardinus avellanarius. Lineage (NCBI taxonomy): Eukaryota > Metazoa > Chordata > Mammalia > Rodentia > Gliridae > Muscardinus > Muscardinus avellanarius. Next base: position 49,112,540 of record NC_137804.1, on the reverse strand, counting down.
CGTAAAGAAAATGTCCAGTTTGTAGGGCTTTTCTCCAGACTACCTAAAAGTGTCTTCTCAGACTGATCTTCATAGATATTTTAAATGTGTACAAATGACAGAGGAAGCACAGCTGAGACTGGGCTGAGTTTCTTGGATTTTATCTCTTTTCATAAACAGGCAATAGTAAGTAACGTGTTTTCTTTTCCTTTTTTCCTTTTTTTTTTTTTTTTTTTCTTTTTTCGGTACTGGGAATGGAACTCAGGGCCATTCTACCTAGGAGCGCCACCGCCACCTTTATTATTTTTTCTTTATTTTGAAACAGGGTCTCACTGAGTTCCAAAGGGCCTCATTAAGTAGCTGAGGCTGTCTGCGAACCTGAGCAATCCTGTCTCAGCCTCCCGAATGCTGAGAGTGGGCCACGATGCCAGACCTTTTTTAATTTTTTTTTTTTTTTGGTGGTACTAGGGGTGGAACCCAGAGGCTTTCTACCGCCGGGCTATACTCCCAGACCTATTTTATATTTTATTTGGAAACAGGGTCTCACTAAGTAGCCGAGGCTGGCTTCAAACCTGTGCGATCCTCCTGTCTCAGCCTCCCAAGCGCAGGGATTACAAGCGTATGCCACCACTCCCAGCTTCTTTTTTAAATTTTGAAACAAGGTCTTCCTAAGTTGCTGAGGCTGGACTTAAATCTTCCTGTCTTAGTCTCCCAAGTACAGGGATTACAGGCATGTGCCACCACACCTGGTTTACACACCACAATTCTAACACCAAACATGTAGCCACCAAGCAGGTGAGGAACAGTTCCACTGAGTTCTGAGACAGGAGGAGCTGGTTTCTGACTCCACTAGTTTAAAAGGCTTAGTTCCCCAAGAAGCCCTCACATCAGATGCCAGTCACAGCACTTGGGGGCTCAGGGGGCCCTACTTCTAATCAACGTGGGTTTGATGTCGAGATGCCTCAAACTTGCCCTCCATCTTCCCCTCCTGTCACTCTTGATAACGTATTAAAAAGACACACAGGACTCTGGAGAACACGTTGCTCACCATTGACTGTTCCTGACAAGAGACACAGCCCAAGAACCTCAGCATGGACCAGGCTCCCGGGGCACAACAGAGGTGAGGGCACGGGAGAAACCTCCAGTCTCACCTGTGGTCCCGCTGTAATTTGAACATATAAAGAAACCTGTGAGGAGACCCCTGGAAAAACCGGGCCCAGTAAGACGCTGGGTTCTGGGCAGGGGTCGGGGCACGCCAGATGGGGCCCGGGTCGAGGGACTCTGGGCCCCGGGCCGAACTGCAAGTAGCACGCCAGACCCCTAGAGAAACCGGGCCCAGTAAGACGCTGGGTTCTGGGCAGGGGTCGGGGCATGCCAGATGGGGCCCGGGTCGCGGGACTCTGGGCACCAGGCTGAACTGCGAGTAGCACACCAGACCCCTGGAGAAACCGGGCCCAGTAAGACGCTGGGTTCTGGGCGGGGGTCGCGCGCGGGGCACGCCAGCCCAGCCCGGGTGGCGGGACTCTGGGCCCTGTGCCTAACTGCGAGTAGCACGCCAGACCCCTGGAGAAACCGGGCCCAGAACAGAAAAAGATAAAGAAAAATATCAGAGAGGAGGTAAGAAAGCCGTTATGGATGCCAGGACACTGGAGATGCAGACAAAACTTATCTAAATGCACTGGAACTTATGGAAAAATTCGCCGTGAAAGAGGACTGCTATTTCTCTATATTGTTAAGAATCTCAGACATCACCTGTAAGGAGAGAGTTTAGCAGAGACCAAGGAGACATGCGGTGTTGATGGTGGTGGAGACTTGTATTCAGGAGAAGCAGAAACTGGATCCTACCAACTTTATTTTTTTGGAGAAATTACACCAAATTTCGAATGCTACCATCACGCATGCTTAGGAACACTGGACAACATTCAGAGTGGAAAAAGAGCCTGGGAAGGATTTGAAACGGTGGAAGCAGTGGCAATGCCAGTGGCCAATACTCAGGGGAGGCAGAGATCTGATACATTACACCTGGAACCTTTGAAATAATAACCACAGAGACAGTGATCGGAACCTGCTGAGGGGTTAGGCGGGCGCCGGGGCCAGTGGCCGACAGGCCGACATCGGAGCTTGCTGTGAGGCAAGGCCACTAATGAGGCCTCCGTGGCCGGGATTGGAACCTGCCGAGGGGTTAGACCAATGCTGGGGCCAGCGAGGCCGGCATTGGAGCCTGCCATGAGGCAAGGCTTGTGCTGGGGCCTCCGAGATTGGGTCCAGAACGTGCTGAGGGGTTAGGCCGGTGCTGGGGCCAGCGAGGCCGGCATCGGAGCCTCCCGTGAGGCAAGGCTGGTACTGGGGCCTCCGAGGCCAGGATAAGAGCCTGCCAAGGGGTTAGGCCGGTGCTGGAGTCAGCGAGGCCGGCATCGGAGCTTGCCATGAGGCAAGGCCGGTGCTGGGGCCTCCAAGGCCAGGATAAGAGCCTGCCGAGGGGTTAGGCCGGTGCTGGGGCCAGCGTGGGTGGCATCGGAGCCTGCCATGAGGCAAGGCCGGTGCTGGGGCCTCCAAGGCCAGGATAAGAGCCTGCCGAGGGGTTAGGCCGGTGCTGGGGCCAGCGTGGGTGGCATCGGAGCCTGCCATGAGGCAAGGCCGGTGCTGGGGCCTCCGAGGCCGGGATAAGAGCCTGCCGAGGGGTTAGGCCAGTACTGGGGCCAGCGAGGCCGGCATCGGAGCCTGCCATGAGGCAAGGCTGGTACTGGGGCCTCTGAGGCCAGGATAACAACCTGCCGAAGGGCTAGATCGGTGCTGGGGCCAGTGAGGCCGGCATCGGAGCCTGCCATGAGGCGAGGCCAGCTTCGGAGCCTGCCGTGAGACATGGCCAGTGCTGGGGCCTCCTAGGCCGGGAACGGAACCTGCCGAGGGGTTAGGCCGGTGCTGGGGCCAACGAGGCCGGCATTGTAGCCTGCCGTGAGGCTAGGCCGGTGCTGGGGCCTCCGAGGCCGGAATTGGAATCCTGCTAAGGGGTTAGGCCGGTGCAGGGGCCAATGGCCAGCATCGGAGCCTGGCGTGAGGCAAGTTCACTCCTGCGGCCTCCAAGGCCGAGACCAAAGCCAGCTTAGGGGTTAGACCGGTGCAGGGGCCAGCTGGGGCCTCCCATGAGGCAAGGCCGCTGCTTGAGCCAGCGAGGTCTGGATCAGTCCACTGAGTAGCCAGGCCACTACTGGGACCATCAAGAGTGGGATCGGTACTTGCAATGCAGCATGCACAGAGAAATATCGCAGAAAATATAAATCAGATGCTTCTCTTAATCAGCAATAACTAGGAGGAAAAGGGCAACAGGAAGAGGTTGAGCTATAGAAAGGGCCCTATAGTGAAGCAACTAATGTGACCAATCAGAGGGTATGTAATACTGGAGGACGGAGCCTCTTTAAAACGCAGGAGGTACATAAACAAATGTATCAAAGTAAATCACCAAAGAAGCATGGGATGGAGGGAGGGGGAGGGAATGGGATGAGGGCTGGAGGAGGGCTAATTGGATGATGTGTGCTTGTATATCCTCTCAAGTCTTGTACTCCAATGTGATTGATATATGACTTCAATGCACCAATTTAAAAAATAAATTAATAAAAAAAATAAATAAAAATAAAAAAAAGAAAAGTGGGAAAATAAGAAAAAAAAAAAAAAAAAAAAAAAGAAACCTGTGAGGATCAGTCTTAAAGGGAGACTCTTTTAGGGACTGTCCAGTAGGAAAGGGTTATAAATTTGCCATTTTCTTCAGGTCAATCTTTAAGCTGACACCAAGTGAGAATTTGCTGGCATTTTAGGTAGTGAAAGAGGAGGGTCGGACATGATGCCGCACACCCATAATCCTAGCATTCTGCAGGCTGAGACAGGAGGATAGTGATTCATGGCCAGCCTCAGCTACTTAGTGAGGCCTTCTGCAACTCAATAAGACCCTGTTACAAAATTAAGAATAAAAACTAGGGCTGGGGATGCAGCTAGGAAGTAGAATGAATTCCCCCGGATTTCATTCCCAGTACTGAAAAAAAAAAAAAAAAAAAAAGAGAACACAAAAAATTCCTAAGTTTTACATCATTTTTATCAACTTGAGTTTTCTGCCCTATATCACACAAGTTGTTTGCAATAAACTCTGCATATTTCACATCTTCAGAGGACTCTACTACAAGTGGTATTTTCAAGAACCTGGGAATTCTTTATTATAACTGATAACTTCTTTACACTTTACACAGCTGTAAGGTTTTCATCCAGTGAGCCTCGTTACAGGTGGAGTACCTCAGGACTTGGCCCGTCTCTTTGCTCAGGGTTGCCCCCATACTGTGTTCTTGCGTATCTGTGAACTGGTCCAACATCACAAGGGACGTTCCTCCAAGCATTACGTAGACAGGGGCCTCTCAACTGCGCATCCTTCTGTGAGAGGGAAGCTTCCCCACAGTGTGCATTGGGGTTACTCTAATGTGTGAGCTCTTTTATGTGTGTACATTGAACTGTACAGTCTGAATGCTTTCCCGCAGTGCGTACACACATAGGGCTTCTCACCAGAGTGGATTCGCTCATGAATCTGGAGGTAATTAGAACACTTAAAGGCTTTCCCACACTGCGTACACACATAGGGCTTCTCAGCAGAGTGAACCTGCTCATGCCTCTGAAGTTTACTGGAATATATAAAGGCTTTCCCACATTCTTTACACACATAGGGCTTCTCACCAGAGTGAATTCGCTTATGACTCTGAAGATAATGAGGACTCCTAAAGGCTTTGCCACACTGCTTGCACACATAGGGCTTCTCATCAGAGTGAATTCGCTCATGCACCTGAAGAGAACTAGAAGAACTAAAGCCTTTCTCACAGTGCTTACATATATAGGGCTTCTCACCAGAGTGAATCTGCTCATGACCCTGAAGAGAACTAGAAGAACTAAAGCCTTTCCCACACTGCTTACACACATAGGGATTCTCATCAAAGTGAATTCGCTCATGACTCTGAAGATAATAAGAACTCCTAAAGTCTTTTCCACAGTGCTTACACAGATAGCGCTTCCCACTTGTGTGAATTCGCTCATGTGCCTTAAGGTAACGAGGACTCCTAAAGGCTTTCCCACATTGCTTACACACATAGGGCTTTTCAACAGAGTGAATTCGCTCATGATTGTGAAGATAGTTAGAACAACTAAAGGCTTTCCCACAGTGCTTACACACATAGGGCTTCTCACCGGTGTGAATTTGCTCATGGATCTTAAGGTACCCAGCAGATCTAAAGCCTTTCCCACATTGCCAACATACAAAGGGCTTCAAACCAGTGTGAAGTAACTCATGTCTCTGAAGGGATTCTGAAAAACTAAAGGCTTTCCCACAGTGCTTACACACATAAGGCTTCTCACCAGAGTGAATTCGCTCATGTGTCTGGAGCTTATACAAAAAATGAAAGGCTTTCCCACAGTGCTTACAAACATGGGGCTTCTCCCCTGTGTGTCTTTGCTCATGCGTCTGAAGGTAACGAGAACAACTAAAGGCTTTCCCACACTGCTGACACACGTAGGGCTTCTCACCAGAGTGAATTCGCTCATGTGTCTGGAGCTTATACAAAAAATGAAAGCCTTTCCCACATTGCTTATAAACATAGCGTTTCTCTCTCGTGTGTCTTTGCTCATGTGTCTGAAGGTAACTAAGACACTTAAAAGCTTTCCCACATTGCTTACACACATAGGGCTTCTCACCAGAGTGAATTCGCTCATGCCTCTGAAGGGAACTGGAAGACCTAAAGCCTTTCCCACACTGCTTACATACACAGGGTTTCTTTTCAGAGTGACTGATTTTATGTTTTGTAAGAGATTTAGGATTGTAGTAAGCTTTCCCACACTGCTCACACACATAAGACTTCTCTCCAGTGTGAAATCTCTCATGGATCCGAAAGTATCGGAAGCTAAAGACTTTCCCACACTGCTCACATATATAGTGTTTCTTTTCAGTGTGACTCATTTCATGTTTTCTGAGACCCTTAGAATAACAGTAAGCTTTCCCACATTGTGTACATACGTAAGGCTTCTCTCCAATGTGAGTTCTTTCATGTGTCTGAATGTCATGGGGAGAACTAAAGGTTTTCCTACATTGCTTACATTTAAAGGGCTTCTGCCCAGTGTGAATTCTTTCATGGATTTGAAGGTAACCAGAACTACTGCAGGCTTTCCCACACTGCTTACTTTCATGGAGTCCATCTCTGCTGGGACTCCTTTCCTGCCTCAGAAGGCGTTGGGGGGAACTGAAGGCTTCTTCCTGTTCATTACATTTATCAGATTTCTCTCCATATTTCAAACGCACACATAGTGTTTGTCCAGACTGAGCTCTGTGGGGCTCATTGAAGGCTAAATGACCAGTGAGAACTTCTCCACACAGCTGCCTGTCTCCTGGGGTGACCACAGGATGAGTTTTCTTCTTGAGGTTAGAGTCTGGAGACCAGCTAAGGGTTGGTCCACATTCACTACCACGTGTATGTTCAAGGAATCTCTCTAACATTTGATTTCTGTTAAAAAAAAAAAAAGAAAAGAAAAAAGAAGGAAGAGAAGAAAGAAAAGAGAAGCCACATCACTATTGATGTGTTTATTAATGATTTTCTATGAGACACATTGGTTTTTTGCCATTTAGGGATATTTATTTATCTATAGACTGGGAATGAAACCCGGGGCATTCTACATCCAGCCTACTCTCTCAGACCTATTTTTTTTATATCCTATTTGGAAACAGGGTGTCACTAAGTTTCTGAGAATAGCACTAAGTTGCGCAGGCTGGCTTCAAACCTGTGATCCTCCCATCTCAGCCTCCCAAGTATGGGAATTACAAGTGTGCACCACCACCCCCAGCTCTGTACCTAGTTCTTTATACATGCTACAAAAGTGTTCTACTTCAATGTTAGTCGTTAAAATTCCTGCTATTGCCAGGCATGGTAGTGCACACTTGTAATCCCAGCACTTGGGAGGCAGAGACAGGAGGATCACACAGGTTCGAAGCCAGCCTCAGCTATTTAGTGAGACCTTGTTTCCAAAATATATATATAAAATAGGTCTGGGAGAATAGCTTGTAGGTAGAAAAGCCCCTGGGTTCTACCTCCAGTTCCATAACAAACAAACAAACAAACAAACAAACAAAGAAATAAATTTCCTGACATCTAGTACTGGTGTTGTTGTTGTTGTTGTTATTATTGTTATTATTATTATTATTGTGGAAATGTTTTAGGGGTTAACACAGGGTTCCTACATCCAAGTTAAACCTGCAGCCTTTTATTTTTGGTTTCTAAACAGGATCTCATGAAGCTGCCGAGGCTGGCCTTGAACCTGCAATACTTCTGCCTCAGCCTTCCAAGTGCCAGGATTACAAGTGTGCACCACCGAACCCTGCCATTGCTTTCTTCTGGGAGTGAAAATTACCTTAGATTTCTCCTGGAATTTTCATAGTCATCTTTAATGTTCTGCTCTTCCTGGTCATGACCTAAAATGTAGACCCAGAAGGAGCATTATGAATTATTACAACAATCCACAAAAATTATTAAATTTTAGGCTGAATGTGTGATATAAATACTGTGATGCTACCTGGTCTATTTACCAAATGTTTCCTTTCAACATTTGAAATCGTGCCACAGCCCTGATGAGCAAGAATCCTGTGCACTCCATTGACTAACGGAGGGAGCGACGCCACCCTTACCTACGCAGGCCAGGTGCCTCAAGGTTTCCTGCATCACATCGCGGTAGAGGTTCTTTTGAGATGGGTCCAGCAAAGCCCACTCCTCCCGGGTGAAGGTCACGGCCACATCCTCAAAAGCCACCAACACCTAAAACAAGTCACATATTTGTAGGATGAGGGGTGAGGCTCAGATCACTGCAGATCTATACCAACTTCCTAAGACTGTTGGAGGCGGCGCCATTCCTGCTGTATGACAGGGTCGCAGCTGGGAAGAGAATTCCGCAGGGCTGGAAGACTCTGGCAAAACTGAAGCCATTATCACTCTTGATTTTAGTTATAATAATGATAATATTAATGAAATTTAAATATTGCTTTGATTGAAGATCGCTTTTTTGTAATAATCTGAAAATTGATGTGGATATGACTGGAAAATGCCCTAAAATTTGTGCTAGGAATAGCACTAAATATGTGTACATATATATACATATACATATATATATGTATTTATATGTATATATATGTGTGTGTGTATGTGTATATATATGTGTGTGTGTGTGTGTATATATATGTGTGTGTGTGTGTGTGTATATATATATATATATATATATATATATATATATATATATGAAATGATTTTGGTAGAACTTTCAAAAACCTACATAGAAAAAGAGCTCTTTGTTCCTCTGCTTACAACACCTAACTTACTTAAGGTTTTAGCCATGAAAGGAAAAGCTTAATTTCAGGTAAATTATACCTACTGTGCAAGGCCCTCCATATGTTGCTTATAAGTTAGGGGGTCAACTATGGTATCCCCCTCAGGGGGCTAGCACTAATCAGAATACTTTTCCACCTCCAACCATCCTCCACTTTCCTGTACAGGAGTGTATGATGATTGGAAAACACGGAGTTAATATTACTATAAAGTAGCTTGATGTCAGGACTCTGGCATTCCTACAGAGGGTTGGGCAGGCAGGGACCTCCTTGGTGCCTGCTCACTAAAGCACAAAAAAGTTCTTTTCATAAACAACTTAATAGGTATTATAGAAAATTAGGTGTAGGTATTGTATGCTAGAAAAATAGAATAAGTTTAGTGGGGGGTTGTTGGTTGGATCAAAATAAGTTAATAGAATACCTAGTGGCCAAATAGCAGATAAAATTAGCAGTAAATTTTATAAGTAGATACAGTAAGTCTAATATTCAGTAGTTAAGATAGAGGATAGGATAAGTTCAGTGAAAGTTTATTATGTGTGATGTAGAGTAGTAATAGGTCTTGTGGGTCAATTCATTACAAACAGCAGCAAAACTCACAGGACCCCAGAGGCCCAGCAGGCAGAGGTCAGAGCGCAGGCTGCCACCAGGCAGGAGAGCAGGGGGCAAGCCAGAGAAGAAAGGCAGACGCGGGAGGGGGGTGAGGTCTGCGCGCCCGGGGACGAGTTGCTAGGCTCGCTGGCACATCTGTGGTTCTGTTGTGGCACTGATGCCAAAATGGCACAGAATCCTGAGGACGGTCGGATGGTGGCACCGGCCTGTGGTCCCAGCACTTGGGCGGCTGAGACAGCAGGACCACACCTTCAAAGGCGGCCCAAGGAACCCAGTGAGCCTCCCATCAACCTAGTTAGACCTTGTTTAAAAAAAAAAAATTAAAAATCGGGCTTAGGTTAGAATTTCTGTTGTTCAATTGCAGCATCTTTAAAAAAAAGAAACTAAAAGCCAGGCATGGTGGCGCATGTTTGTAATCCCCGCGCTTGGGAGGCTGAGACAGGAGGATTGCGCAGGTTCGAAGCCAGCCTCAGCTATTTAGTGAGGCTCTCAGCAACTTAGTGAGACCCTGTTTTCAAATAAAATATAAAATAGGTCTGGGAGTATAGCCCGGAGGTAGGAAGCCTCTGGGTTCCACCCCCAGTACCACACACACAAAAAAAGAAAGAAACTAACTAAACAAATACGCACCGCTGATTCCAGCACTTAAAAGGGTAAATCAGGGCTGCGAGTTTAAGCCATTTTCAACAGGCAGGAAGACTTAGCAGCGTGTGTACTCTGGTTTCAAAAACAAAAAAATTTAAAGGGATGAGGATATATTCTGGAGGTAGAATGCTCTGGGTTTAACCTCCAGTCCCACAATAAATAAAATCAATACATACATAAATAACTGGGGTTGAATGTGTAGTTCAGATGTAGAACACGACTTTCTTCGAACGAACCAGCCTATTTATTCATAATGATGGTAATTCCATAAATATATATATATAAATATATACATTTGTATTGGTAGCAGTCATGTTATATAGTATATATATATTTGTGTGTGCAGTACTGAGGGTGGAACCCAGGGTCTTTTTATCTCAGGGCTACACTCCCAGACTTAATTTTATACTGTATTTGGAAACAGGGTCTCACTAAGTTGCTGAGAGCCTCAAAGTAGCTGAGCCTGGCTTCGATCCTGTGTGATCCTCCTGTCTTGGCCTCCCAAGTGCTGGGATTACAAGCATACACCACAACGCCGGCTAAATATTCATATTTTTAACACTTTTTTTTTTCTGGTGTGGGAGACTGAATACAGAGGCATTCTACTTCCAAGCTGTAGCCCCAGCCCTAATTTTTTATTTTGTATTTTGACATAGTGTCTCATTGAGTTGCAAAAGGCCTAAGTAATTGAGGCTGTCAGCAAACCATGAACTCCTGTCTCAGCTTCACAATGCTAGGATTATAAGCAGGCGTCACTATGCTCAGCTAAAAAATAAAATTCTTAGATGATAAAAGTATGTCATTTTATAGAAAGAAGATTCTACAAAGAAAGACACAGAAAAGCAGCTCAGGGAAGCCCAGCCTCACCCACAGAGCACAGGAGAACAAACCTCAGAAGGCCACACAGGACCCTGAGCTTAGATGGAGACACTCTCACTGAGCAGCTGCAGCCCAGGGGCCTCAGGCCCAGGAGGGAGGGAGGGAACCTGAGCAGCAGGAACTGAATTCTGGGACCTCCACACCCTACATTCCCCAGCACTCACCCAGAGTCAGGTGTAGGTTCTGACCTGAGGGATCTTGCTGACTCCCAATATGTGGGGTTTGCTGGGGTTGGAGAACCCACCAGTTCTCCAACACCTCCTGGGTGCCCCTCCATTCAATCTGAAACCACCCAGAGTTAACACCATCCTGACAAGTTCAGGGCTCAGGTGGACCACACTGTCTCCTGCAGATGCCGTGCAGAGCGTGAGCTTGCTCTGACAGCTACCAGACCCCAGCCTAAGTTGCAGAAAAGTGGCACCCTGAGTCACTTGGTCAGAGCAAATTCAGATATTACCTGATGGGGATTGAGCCTGTCTTGATTGTCAATAAGAGCTGAATTAATGTCTAATAAGAGTAAGCTTTCATCCTTAGGCAAAACAATAAAATCCTTTTCTCTGCCTCTGAGCTGTCAGCCAAGAGCTGCAGCCAATATTGACCTCAGCCAGCTAAAAGGTAGCTGTTAGCCCAGCTGAACATGACATGTAAGAGTTGTTAAGAGAACTCTATATTGATTACCAAGTACACAAAAGAGTTGTAGTCCAAGGCCTCCATACTCTAAGGATGAGTTTACATAATAAATAACTTCTAGCAGATAGTGATAAAAAAAAAAAAAAGAAGGCCAAATCCCCAAGGACACAGTAAGGTGGTACAGGCCTTCCTCAAAGAGGTTATACACCAGGTGACCCCTGACTTTGTTAACCAAGTAATACATCTTGGTTGTCAGAAAGGCTTGCAACTAGACATATTGTGTGGGCCTGCACCTGCATCAGGTCAGGGGAGGGAAAGAGGCTATTGTCAAGCAGGATGGAAGATAATGAGTCCTAATAAAAACTATTCTGAGCTGATGAATCCTAATAAAAACTATCCTGAGCCGGGCGTGGTGGCACAAACTTGTAATCCCAGCATTCGGGAGGCTGAGACTGGAGGATTGCGGTTCACAGACAACCTCAGCTACTTAGTGAGGCCCTCTGCAACTCAGTGAGACCCAGTTCCAAAATAAAGAATGAAAATAGGGTTGGTGGTGTAGCTCGGAGGTAGAATGCCCCTGGGTTCCATCCCCAGTGCAAAAAAAACAAACAAACAACTTCAGTGTCTTATTTTCAAGGTACTCCACTGCATCTCTTTGATGCTGTGCTTTATTTCTACTTTGTCCCTTCTTTCTACTTTGTAATAATACAAATTGCCTAAGTCTGCAGCAGTATTGTCCTGGCTGTTTTTTCTAAACTATCTCAGCACAAGAACCCAGGTCGACATCTCAAACCCTTACAGAACCCAAAATGAGTTTATGAACTTCCAAAGGTTCTAAGACTCTCTGTTCTAAAATTAGGAGACATGCCGGGCACGGTGGCACACACCTGTAATCCCCATGCTTGGGAGGCGGAGACAGGAGGATCGCACTGGTTTGAAGCCAGCCGCGCTGGCTTAAGAGACCCTGTTTCAAAAATATATAAAATAGGTCTGGGAGTGTAGCCCGGAGGTAGAAGGGCTTCCAGGAACCCCAGTACCACCAAAAAGAAAAAAATAATAAAATAAAATAGAGTTAGTAGACACATTTACCATTCTTATTATTGTTACTATTATTCTTATATTACATACCCAAAGAAACACTAAAATCGTCAATAAATAGCAGTGACTAAAGACCCCCACCTCCAGTACTTTGTGGCCTGGAGGAACACCCTAATGTATACAAAAACATTTCTTCTTACACTTCAAGGATGCTCCATTTTATCTTATGACAAGGCCAGGCACACACATTATTTCTTTATTATTTTTATTTTTTGCAGTACTGGGAATGGAACACAGGAGCACTGTACCTCCAAGCTACACCATCAGGCTGATTTGTATTTGAAGCAGGGTTGACTGAGTTGCAGAGGGCCTAAGTAGCTGAGGTAGGCCATGAACCTGCAGTCCTCCTGCCTCAGCCTCCCAAGGACAGGTATAACAGGCATGAGCCAGCAGGCCTACCTTCAGATACTCACGTTCTACAAGCCCACTTTTGTCCTAAAAAATAATTAACTGAGCCGTGCGTGGTGGGGCAAGCTTGCAATCCCAGTACTCGGGAAGCTGAGACAGCCAGCCTCAGCTACTTAGTGAGGCTTTCAGCAACTTAGTGAGACCCAATTTCTAAACAAAATATAAACCATAGATCTGGGAGTGTAGCCTGGAGGCACACACACACACACACACATACACACACACACACACACACACACACACACACTAGCTGATTGGCAGAAAACAAGTGTAGTAGATCTACAAAATTATTAAAATAAAAGGTTGTAATTTCCCTTTTCCTTGGGGAGTGTTCACCAAGAAAAATTTAAAGACAAAGAAACTTCCAGAGGCTGAGAGCAGGAGAATGGGTCTCTCTTAAGTAGCCTGTGTCCATTGTCTAGGCAGGTAATTGCTGCTTTCCAGTCACTAAGCCATAAACAGAGACATTTCAACCTTACACCATCTGGCCAAGGAACCTCAGAGAGGAGGTAAAAGGGGATATTACACTTAGCAGGTGTGTGGTATAAAAACCAGAAAAGTAATACTCCCATCCCTCTTGTCAGGCTGATGCTGTTCACACTAGAAGGGACTCCCCACTAGCGCCATCTCCTGGTGGCCTAGGGCAGGGCTGGCCAGGGACTGGCGAGGCACTCTTTTCTCTGCTCAGCACCAGCTGTGAGGAGGGAGCAGGAAACTCCTAAACCCAGACCCTGAGCTAGGATGGAACACAGACAGGCAGCTCGGGGAGGCAGGTGTCCAGGCCACTGTCTGTAAGAGCCACACGTGTCAGGCAGTCACCTGCGCACACTATTCTAACCTAGCCCGCAGCTGTAACAAACTCCTCTCTGTTCCACCCTAACTGGCCTTGGGCTGACCACTGCAGAGAATGTCTACAACACAGACATCCAGGAGGACATCTTTCCTTAAGTCTCTCTCCTCCCTCCAGGCCTCTGAGCTTAGACCACCCCGTCCTGGGGGGCTCACGCCCTTCCTTTATTGTTATTCTAACAAGCTCACACCCTCAAAACCTCCCCAGTCCAGGAAGTGAAGTCTCACCCTCCTCCTCTCTCCTCCATCTCTCTGCCCTGCAGGCTCCAGCTTATAAAGAACAGTCCTTTCTCCTCCACACTGACAAGTTTGCACACTTCCATTTGGGCTTTCCCCTCCCCCCACTTCCCCTTCATCTAAAGTCACATTTCCTTTCTCACTTTCAGGGTCTCCTTGCAGAGGCCCAGCCGTCTCCTGCCCTCCCTCCCACCCACGTGGGCGTGTGGCCCCTTCCCCAGAGTCTGGGCTGGGTTGGCGTCAGGATGCTCAGGGATTCACTGCAGCCGAGCAGAGCGGGGCTGGGGACAGGCCGTGCGCTGAGACCTGCTCCAGACCCTTAGAGACCGGGATGGTGTCCGCCTGGGGAGGGGGAGGACGGGACCGTGTCGCTGCTCGGAGTCGGGTCAGGACCCTCCGCGCCCCACAATGAAGGGCTGGGGCCGAGCTGCCCAGGTCCGCCCAACACAGGGAAGGACGCGCCGAGCTGCCCCCTGTCCACATGGCGGGCTCCCAGCGCGTCGGCTCCCGCCCCCTCTCCAGTCCTCCATCCTGGCCCTGGTCCATCCTCACCATTTTCGGCTTCTGGCCCCGGGGTCCCGCCCAGGGCTCCCGGCTGCAGTGGCCGCCAGCGCCCAGGCTCTGAGGCCTCAGCGCTCTTCACAGCGCAGGGAGCGCTCTGGTCCCAAGGATGGCGCCCACCCAAAGGTCCTGGGAGCCCCGCGTTGCCACCACGCCTCTGCCACCTCCGCTCCTCATTGGACAAGCCACGCAGAGCTTCCAGCATATGATTGGATCGTGATGCAAAACCCGCCCCTGAGCCGTGAGTGACAGGGACGTGGTCCACAGAGGGCCAAGAGGAGCCAAAGGACAGGTTGAGCCTCAGTTCACCCTAGGCCTTTCCTCCAGACCCCGCCCAGGTTGGGGATTTTGCTTCTTAGCCAGAGCAGCTCAGGGCTTTCCAGGACGGGCACTGGCTTCTCCGTGTATTTTCTGGGCTCTTCCTCCTGGAAATGAGAGCACGAGATTGCTCCGTGTCCAACAGTGTCCCATGGAGACAACCCCTGAGTGCAGACTGCCCACTAACATGGATCCCCACTGAAAGGGAGCCCTGATGAATTGGGGCTTGCCTCCGCACCAAGACATGATTCTGTCCCAAAGGGTGGAAATCTGGGGACTCGCCTTGCCCTGCAGTCCCTTGCTTGAGGTATGGAAACTCTTCAACAGCTAATATATCAACACTTAAAATCTCCCGTAAAAGCCAGGGATGGTGCCAAATGCTTGTAATCTCCCCATCTGGGAGGCTGAGACCAGAGGATCGCGGTTCCTGGCCAGCCTCAGCTCCTTAGTAAGGCCCTCAACAACTTAGTTAGCTCCTGTTTCAAATTAAAGAATAAAAAATAGGGCAGTGGTATAGCTCGGAGTTTGAATGCCCTTAGGTTCCATCCCCAGACCCGCCAAAAATATATATATATGTAATATATAATATTATATATTATAATGTTAATATGTTAATTAATATATTAATATAAATATATAATATAAAATATATAATATATATTTTTTCTCCTAAAGAAAATGGCAAATTCATATTCATAGACCTTTTCTCTAGGAGACTACCTCAGAGTCTTCCTCTCAGACTCATCTTCGTAGATTTTCTTAACGTGCACCAATGACGGCGGGGCCACAGCTGTGACACTCTTACCAATATTGTGCCATGTGAGCCTCATCCTGGGTTTTACCTCTTTTCATAAACAGGCAATAGTAAGCAACGTGTTCTCCAGAGTCCTGTGAGTCATGTTGACACATTATCAAACGTGACAGGAGGAAAAGACTGGAGGGCAAGACTGTGGGATCTCGACCTAGTACCCCAGTTGGGCAGAAGTTGGGGCCCTGAGCCCCCACATGCTGTGACTGGCTTCTGATGTGAGCGCCTTCTTGGGGGAGGAAGCCCTTTAAAATTGTGGCCTAAGACTCAAGTCGGGCCTGGGGCTTCTGATTGGATCGTGATGCAGGACCAACCCTGACAATGAGCGACTGGGCAGCTGTCCACAGAGGCCCAGAGAAGCCACAGGATGGACGGCACCACAGTGCACCCAGGCCCCTTGCAGACCCCAAAGGCTGAGGACCTTTCCTTCTGAGCAGGAGCAGCTCAGGGCCTTCCAGAGCGGCACCTGCTTCTCACTGCACTTGGTGGGCTCTTCCTCCTGGAAAATAGACCAGGAGATTGCTCCTTGTCCACGTGTCTCAGGAGAGCCCAGCTCCAGGAGTCTCAGAGCTCAGTGGGTCAGTTCCACACCTGCTTGGTATCTGGAGGTGGAGACCTGGTAGGGGTGGGGAAGAAGTGGGGTGGGTAAATACAGGTCACTCTCTCCCTTTCTCTCTGCAGTTTGTAACACCCTGCATTCCATGGCTGAGGTCAGTCTCAAATCTGACTCCTTGCCCCATTCCAAGAACCCAAACCCGCCACTGGCCAGGTGTCCGTGGGCTCCACACATCTACCTTTCAACTCTAAAGTCAGTCCCATCCACTACCATGGTACTTGGGAATGAACCCAGATGGATTCTACCAATGAGAAGAAAAAAACCCACCTTTTTAAAAAAATACTTTTTTTTTTTTTTTTTTTGGTGGTACTGGGGTTCCTGGAAGCCCTTCTACCTCCGGGCTACACTCCCAGACCTATTTTTACATTTTTATTTGGAAACAGGGTCTCCTAAGCCAGCGCGCACGGCTGGCTTCGAACCTGCGCGATCCTCCTGTCTCTGCCTCCCAAGCGCGGGGATTACAAGCGTGCGCCACCACGCCCGGCCAAAAAATACCCTTTTTTGAAACAAGTCCTGGCTAAGCTGCTATGGCTGGACTTGAACTTGTGGTCTTCCTATCTCAGTCTCTCTAACTGGAACTTCCAGCTTCAACACCAGACTTCTGCACCAAATGTGTGGGCTCTTTGCACACCTACAACTAGGTCTCTCCAGGCACCAAGCAGGTGTGGAACAGGTCCACTGATTTCTGAACAGGAGGAGCTGGTTTCTTACTCCACTAGTATAAAGAGCTTAGTCCCCCAAGAAGCCCTCACATCAGATGCCAGTCACAGCACTTGGGGGCTCAGGGGACCCAACCTTATGCCCCACATGAATACAGATGTCGAGATGCCTCAACCTTGCCCTCCATCTTCCCCTCCTGTCACATTTGATAATGTGTTAAAAAGACTCACAGGACTCTGGAGAACGCGTTGCTCACCATTGTCTGTTCCTGACAAGAGACACAGCCCAAGAACCTCAGCATGGACCAGGCTCCCGGGGAACAACAGAGGTGAGGGCACGGGAGAAACCTCCAGTCTCACCTGTGGTCCCGCTGTAATTTGAACATATAAAGAAACCTGTGAGGATCAGTCTTAAAGGGAGACTCTTTTAGGGACTGTCCAGTAGGAAAGGATTATAAATTTGCCATTTTCTTCAGGTCAATCTTTAAGCTGACACCAAGTGAGAATTGCTGAAATATTAGTTAGTGAAAGAGGTGGGCAGGGCGTGATGGCCCATGCTTGTAATCCCAGCACCTGGGAGGCTGAGACAGGAAGATTGTAGTTCACAGACAGCCTCCTGTAATTAGAGAGGCCCTTTGCAACTCTGTAAGACCCCGTTTCAAATAAAAAATAAAAAGTAGGGCTGGGAATGCAGCTAGCCTCTGGGTTTTATCCCCTGTACTGCCAAAAAAAAAGGGGGGGGGGGAATCAATTATAACACAAGAAATTCTTAAGTTTTAGACCACTTTAGACCCTTTCTTTCTTTCTTTCTTTCTTTCTCTCTTTCTTTTTCTTTTTTTTTGGTGGTACTGGGGTTCCTGGAAGCCCTTCTACCTCCGGGCTACACTCCCAGACCTATTTTATATTTTTGAAACAGGGTCTCTTACGCCAGCGCGGCTGGCTTCGAACCTGCGCGATCCTCCTGTCTCCGCCTCCCAAGCGCGGGGATTACAAGCGTGCGCCACCACGCCCGGCTAGACCATTTCTTTCAACTTGTATTTTCTGCATTATCTCATACAAGTTGTTTGCAATGAACTCTTCATATTCTCTATCTTCAGAGGATTCTACTACATGTGGTATTTTTAAAAACCTGAAAATTCTTTATTATAACTGATAACTTATTTACACTTGACACCGTTGTGAGGTTTTAATCCAGTGTGCACCTGTAAAGGTGGAGTACCTCAGGACTTTTCCCATCTCTTTGGTCCAGGTTTCTCCCCGTACTGCATTCTTCCGTATCTGTGAACTGGTCCAACATCACAAGGGACGTTCCTCCAAGCGTTACGTAGACAGGGGCCTCTCAACTGCGCGTCCTTCTGTGAGAGGGAAGCCTCCCCACAGTGTGTATTGGGGTTACTCTAATGTGTGAGTTCTTTTATGTCTGTAGAATGAACAGTATACTCTAAAGACTTTCCCACAGTGCTTACATACATAAGGCTCCTTAACAGAGTGAATTCGCTCATGCCTCTGGAGGTAGTAAGAATTCCTAAAGCCTTTCCCACATTGCTTACATAAATAGGGCTTCTCACCAGAGTGAATCTGCTCATGCCTCAGAAGATAATGAGAACTTCTAAAGCCTTTCCCACATTGCTGACACACGTACGGCTTCTCACCAGAGTGAATTCGCTCATGTCTGTGAAGAACATCAGAACTCCTAAAGGCATTCCCACAGTGATTACACACATAGGGCTTCTCACCAGAGTGAATTCGCTCATGCACCTGAAGAGAACGTGAACAACTAAAGCCTTTCCCACACTGCTTACATATATAAGGCTTCTCATCAGAGTGAGTTCGCTCATGTGTCTTAAGGTAATGAGAATACCTAAAGCCTTTCCCACACTGCTTACAAACATAGGGCTTCTCATCGGAGTGAATCTGTTCATGCATCTTAAGTTTACTAAAATGTATAAAGCCTTTCCCACATTGTTTACATACATAGGGCTTCTCATCAGAGTGAATTCGCTCATGATTGTGGAGATAGAGGGAACACTTAAAGGTTTTCCCACACTGCTTACACAAATAGGGCTTCTCACTTGTGTGAATTTGCTCATGCACCTTAAGGTAACGAGAACTCCTAAAGGCTTTGCCACAATACCTACACACATAGGGCTTCTCATCAGAGTGAATCGGCTCATGATTGCGAAGACTTTTAGACCAACGAAAGGCTTTCCCACACTGCTTACACACATAGGGCTTCTCACCAGTGTGAATTTGATCATGTATCTTAAGGTATTTAGCAGATCTAAAGGCTTTTCCACACTGCCTACATACAAAGGGCTTCTCCCTCGTGTGTCTACGCTCATGTTTCTTAAGATGATGAGAAAAAACAAAGGCTTTCCCACAGTGCTTACACACGTATCGTTTCTCCCTCGTGTGTCTACGCTCATGTTTCTGAAGGTAACGAGAACAGCAAAAGGCTTTCCCGCAGTGCTGACACACACAGGGCTTCTCACCAGAGTTATTTTTCTCAAGTCTCTGAAGGTTTTGGGAAAAATGAAAGCGATTCCTACATTGCTTACATTTAAAGGTTTCCTGCCCAGTGTGAATTCCTTTATGGATTTGAAGGTAACCAGAACTACCGCAGGCTTTCCCGCTGAGCTCACATTCATGGAGTCCATCTCTGCTGGGACTCCCTTCATGCCTCAGAAGGCGTTGGGGGGAACTCAAGGCTGCTCCCCGTTCATTACATTTATCAGATTTCTCTCCATATTTCAATCGCGCACACAGTTCCTGTCCAGACTGAGCTCTGTGGGGCTCATTGAAGGATAAATGACCAGTGAGAACTTCTCCACACAGCTGCCTGTCTCCTGGGGTGACCACAGGATGAGTTTTCTTCTTGAGGTTAGGATCTGGAGACCAGTTAAGGGTTGTTCCACAATCACTACTGCGTTTATGTTCAAGGAATCTCTCTAACACTTGACTTCTGTTAAAAAAGAAAAGAGAAAAAAAGAAAAAAGGAGAAAAAAAAAGAAAAGGCATATTACTATTGATGTGTGTATTAATGGTTTCCGTTGAGATACACTGCTATTATACAATGTAGGAATATTTATTTATTTATTTATTTTTATTTATTTATTTATTTTTTGGTGGTACTAGGGGTGGAACCCGGAGTCTTTCTACTTCTGGTCTATACTCACAGACCCATTTTATATTTTATTTGGAAACAGGGTCTCACTAAGTTGCTGAGAGCCTCACTAAGTAGCTGAGGCTGGCTTCGAACCTGCGCGATCCTCCTGTCTCAGCCTCCCAAGTGCGGGGATTACAAGCAGTGCACCACCATGCCTGGCTTATTTATTTGTAGTACGGGGGATGGATCCAGGGACATTCTACCTCCAGACTAATCTCCCAGACCAATTTTTTTTTTTTTTTTTTTTTTTTGGTGGTACTGGGGGTAGAACCCAGAGGCTTTCTACCTCTGGGCTATACTTCCAGAACTTTTTTTTTATATTTTATTTGGAAACAGGGTCTCGCTAAGTTGCTGAGAGCCTCACTAGGTAGTTGAGGCTGGCTTTGAACCCGTGTGATCCTCCAGTCTCAGCCTCCCAAGCGCGGGGATCACAAGCGTGCGCCACCACGCCTGGCTCCCAGACCAATTTTTTATGTCTTATTTGAAACAGGCTCTAACTAAATTGCTGAGAACCCCACTGAGCTGTGGAGACAGGTTTTGAACCTGTGATCTTCCCGTCTCTGCCTCCCAATTACTGGGATCACGAGCACGCGCCATCACACCTGGTTCATGTAGGAATTTTATTTTATTTATTTATTTTATTTTTTATTTTTTGTTTTATATTTTTTAATTTATATATTTTATGTATTTATTTTTATTTATTTTTTTGTGTGGTACTGGGGGTGGAACCCAGAGGCTTTCTACCTCCGGGCTATACTCCCAGACCTATTTTATATTTTATTTGGAAACAGGGTCTCACTACATTGCTGAGAGCCTCACTAAGCCTCGCTGGTTTTGATCCTCCTGTCTCAGCCTCCCAAGCGCAGGGATTACAAGCGTGCACCACCACGCCCGGCTCATGTAGGAATTTTAAACATGACTGGTTAGAATGCTCTTCATGATGGATTTGGGACAGTTATTACCAAGACAGTAGTATTCCCATCAGGCCTTTCTCTTTTGAGTCATGTTTTCTGTCCTGTCTTCTTTATTTATTTTGTGGTACAAAGCTTGGAACCGAGTGCCTTATACATGCTACAAAAGTGTTCTACTGCACCGCTTAGTTGTTAAATGTCCTGATATCTGGGATTATGCAGACTCACTGCTTCAGCTCCCTCTCTCCCTCTTCCTATTTCTCCTCCTCCTATTTGTCGTCTCCTCCTCCTCCTCTACCTTCTTCTTGTTATTATTAATGTGGGATGGTTTTAGGGATTAAACCCAGGGACTTCCTAACTCAAAGCTACACCTCCAGCCTCTTCTTATTTTTGGTTTTGAAACAGATCTCAATAAGTGGTGGGGCTGGTCTTGAACCTGCAATCCTTCTGCCTCGACCCCCACAAGTATCAGGATTACAAGTGTGCATCACCGTACCCTCCCATTGCTTTCTTCTGGGAGTGAAATTACCTTAGATTTCTCCTGGGATTTTTGTAGTCATCTTTAATGTTCTGTTCTTCCTGGTCAGGATCTAAAATGTAGACCCAGAAGGAGCATTATGAATTATTACAACAATCCGCAAAAATTATTAAATTCTAGGCAGAATGTGTGATAGAAATAATGCGATGCTACCTGGTCTATTTACCAAATGTTTCATTTCAATGTTAGAAATTGTGCCACAGACCTGATAAGCAAGAACCACGAGCACTCCATTGACTAATGCAGGGAAGGACGCCACCCTTACCTACGCAGGCCAGGTGCCTCAAGGTTTCCTGCATCACATCCTGGTAGAGGTTCTTTTGAGATGGATCCAGCAAAGCCCACTCCTCCGGGGTGAAGATCACAGCCACGTCCTCAAAAGCCACCAGCCCCTAAAACATGTCACATATTTCTAGGATGAGGGGTGAGGCTCAGATCACGGCAGATCTACACCAACCTCACGAGACGTTCACAGGATGCTCTGTTCCTAAACGTTCCTGCCATGTCTTGCTCAGCAACTCTCACACTTCATCCCTCCCCACATCGTGTCCTGAAAAAATTCTGCTGCAAGGCTCAAACTATTTGGTAATTCCATAGCAGAACAGCAATACCCCATATAACATGGTCATTCCAAATTTTTTTGGTGTACTTTATCACCTCTCCAAACAAAGCCCTAGCTGAATGTGGTTACCTGTGCCTATAATTCCAGTACTTGGGATACGGAGACAGGAGAATAGCAGGTTTTAGGCCTGCCTCAGCACCTTAGAGAGGTCCTGGTTCAAAAGAAAAGAGAAGCCAAGTGTGGTGCCTCATGCCTGTAATCCCACTACTTGGGAGGCTGAGACAGGAGGATTGCAGGTTTGAGGACAGTCTCGGCAAGTAGTCAGACTCTCATCAACCTAGTGAGACTCTTCCAAATGAGAAATAAAATTGGGCTGAGGTGTAGTTTGAAGTTAGAATGCCCCTGGGTCCATTCTCCAGTATCACCAAAATAAGAAACAAAATAAAATGGCCAGGATGTATCTCAGAGTCCACTGCCCTGATCCAGTGCCTAGTACACACTGACTCCTATGTCCCTGTCCCCATCGTCATGGGCCTGTGTCCCGTACTTCACACACTAGGCGACAACAAACAGCAGCAGAGCTCACAGGACCC
The DNA here is from genome assembly GCF_963383645.1 of Muscardinus avellanarius. Classification (NCBI taxonomy): domain Eukaryota; kingdom Metazoa; phylum Chordata; class Mammalia; order Rodentia; family Gliridae; genus Muscardinus; species Muscardinus avellanarius. Next base: position 49,090,085 of record NC_137804.1, on the reverse strand, counting down.
CAGAGGCCCAGCAGGCAGAGGTCAGAGCGCAGGCTGCCACCAGGCAGGAGAGCAGGGGGCAAGCCAGAGAAGAAAGGCAGACGCGGGAGGGGGGCGAGGTCTGCGCGCCCGGGGACGAGTTGCTAGGCTCCCTGGCAGATCTGTGGTTCTGTTGTGGCACTGATGCCAAAATGGCACAGAATCCTGAGGACGGTCGGTTATGGTGGCTCCGGCCTGTGGTCCCAGCACTTGGGACGCTGAGACAGCAAGACCACACCTTCAGAGGCGGCCCAAGGAACCCAGTGAGCCTCCCGTCAACCTAGTGTGACCCTGTTTCAAAAAAATAAATGAAAAATCGGGCTTAGGATACAATGCTAGTTGTACAATAGGAGCATCTTCAAAAAAAATAAATAAAATGAACTAATTAATTAGTTAACTAAGTTATAAAGCAGGATAAGGTACATAATACCCCTGATTCCAGCACTTAAAAGGTTAAAACAGGACTCTGGGTTTGAGGCCATTCTCAACAGGTGGAAGGACTCTCACAGCAGTGAGATATATATATCTCACCAGGCCTGGTGGCACATGCTTGTAATCCCCACGCTTTGGAGGGAGAGACAGGAGGATCACACAGGTTCGAAGCCAGCCTTGCAGGCTTAAGAGATCCTGTTTCCAAGTTAAAAAAAAAAAAAAAAATATATATATATATATATATATATATATAATATATATGTGTGTGTGTGTGTGTGTGTGTGTGTGTGTGTGTGTGTGTGTATATGTCTGTGTAGTGCGGAGGTAGAAGGGTTTCAAGGAAACCCAGTACCACCAAAAAAATAAATAAATAAATAAAATAAATAAATAAATAAATAAATAAATCTCAAGGGACGAGGATGTACCCTGGAGGAAAATGCTCGGGGTCATCCTCCAGTACCACAGTAAATAAAATCAATACAAAACTGGGCGTGGTGGGACACTGCTTATAATCCCCGCCCTTGGGAGGCTGAGACAGGAGGATCTCATAGGTTCCAAACCAGCCTCAGCTACTTAGTGAGGCTCTCAGCAAATTAGTGAGACCCTGTTTCCAAATATAATATAAATTAGGTCTAGGAGTATAGTCCAGAGATAGAATGCCCCTGGGTTCCATCAACAGTACTACAAAAATAAATAATATAAATGCATAAATGCATAAATGCATAAATAAATAAATGGGCTTGAATGTGCAGTTCAGATGTAGGACACAACTTTCTTCGATTCCCAAAACAGCAAATACACTAAGAAAAAAAAGATAAGAAGCCTATTATCACCTGCATTGTAATTTCATAAATATTTACTTTTTTTTTTTTTTTTTTTTGCGGGTCTGGAGATGGAACCCAGAGGCATTCACCTCCAAGCTATACCCCCTGCCCTATTTTTTATTCTTTATTTTGCAACCGGGTCTCACTGTGTTGCAGAGGGCCTCACTAAGTAGATGAGGCTGTCTGCGAACCGCGATCCTCCAGAATGCTGGGATTACAAGCGTGTGCCACCACGCCCAGCTAATATTTACATTTTCATCACATTTTTATTTCTGGTGTGGAAGACTGAATCCAGGGGCATTTTACCATGGAGCTATGCCTCAGCTCTTTCAGTGTTTCTTTTTTTCCCCTCAAATAGGGCCTTGATAAAGTCATGGAGGGTCTCACTGGGTCGCTGAGGCTGGCTTCTAACCTGTGACCTCATGTCTCAGCCTCCCATGTACTGAGACGACAGTGGTGTACCACTGCGCACAGCTGAATTTACTGCTAAACTAACAAGAACAGGATTCCTCTTTGCTTCAGAACCCATCGTTCTATCCTCTCCAGTTCAACCAAGAAAATCACCATCTTACAAGCATATCTTCAAATATAAAATTATTATTATTATTATTATTTTGATAAACTAGGAAAGGAACTCGGGGAAATCTACCTCTGAGTACACCCCCAGCCCAATTTTTTATACTTTATTTTGAAACAGGGTCTCACTGAAAGTAGCTGAGGCTGTCAGCCAACCATGACCTCCTGTCTGAGCCTCCAAAATGCTGTGTTTATAAATGTGTACCGCTACACTAGGCCAAAAAACAATTTTTTATTTTTGGTGCTTCTGGGAGTGGAACCCAGGAGCATTCTTCCTACAAACTACACCCCCAGCCCTATTATTTATTCTTGATTTTGAAACAGGGTCTCCCTGAGTACAACGGGCCTCACTAGGTAGTAGCTGAAGCTGTTCTGAACCACAAATCCCAAATGCTGGGATTACAAGTGTGCGCAACCACACCCAGCTAAAATACAATTCTTAGATGATTAAAAAAATGTTATGTTATAGAATGAAGGTTCTACAAAGAAATCCACAGGGAAGCAGCTCAGGGAAGCCCAGCCTCACCCACACCTCACAGGAGAACAAATCTCAGAAGGCCACACAGGACCCTGAGCTTAGATGGAGACACTCTCACTGAGCAGCTGCAGCCCAGGGGCCTCAGGCCCAGGAGGGAGGGAGGGAACCTGAGCAGCAGGAACTGAATTCTGGGACCTCCACACCCTACATTCCCCAGCACTCACCCAGAGTCAGGTGTAGGTTCTGACCTGAGGGATCTTGCTGACTCCCAATCTGTGGGTTAGCTGGACACCCACCAGTTCTCCAACACCACCTGGGTGCCCCTCCATTCAATCTGACACCACCCAGAGTCAACACCGTCCTGACAAGTTCAGGGCTCAGGTGGACCACACTGTCCCTGCAGATGCCGTGCAGAGCGTGAGCTTGCTCTGACTGCTACCAGACCCCATCTTAAGTTATAGAAGGGTACTACCCTGAGTCACTTTCTTAGCATAAATTAAGATATTACGTAAAGGGGGTTTATTATTATTTTTTATTTTTTTTAATTGGTGCATTGTAATCATACATCACATTGGAGTACAAGACTTGAGAGGATATACAAGCACACATCATCCAATTAGCCCTCATCCAGCCCCCATCCCATTCCCTCCGCCTCCCTCGATCCCATGCTTGTTTGGTGATTAACTTTGATACATTTGTTTATGTACCTCTGCATTTTAAAGAGGCTCCATCCTCCCCTATTCCATACCCTCTCATTGGTCACCTTAGTTGCTTCACTATAGGGCCCTTTCTATAGCTTGACCTCTTCCTGTTGCCCCTTTCCTCCTAGTTTTTGCTGATTAGGGGAAGCATCTGATTTTTATTTTCTGCGATATTTCTCTGTGCATGCCGTGTTGCAAGTACCGATCCCACTCTTGACGGCCCCAGTAGTGGCCTGGCTACCCGGTGGACTGATCTAGACCTCGCTGGCTCAAGCAGCGGGCTTGCCTCATGGGAGGCCCCAATTCTGGTCTCGCTGGCCCCGACACCAGCCTAACCCCTCAGCTGGCTCTGATCCCGGCCTCGCTGGCCCCAGCATCAGCCTAGCCTCAAGGCAGGCTCCGATGCCGGCCACTGGCCCCGGCACCGGCCTAACCCCTCGGCAGGCTCCGATCCCGGCCTCAGAGGCCCCAGCACCAGCCTAGCCTCACGGCAGGCTCCGATGTTAGCCGATGGCCCCAGCATCGGCCTAACCCCTCGGCAGGCTCCGATCCAGACCTCGGAGGCCTCAGTAGCGGCCTTGCCTCACGGAAGGCTCCGATGCCGGCCAGTGGCCCCAGCACCAGCCTAACCCCTCAGTAGGCTCTGATCCCGGCCTCGGAGGCCCCAGTATCGGTCTTGCCTCACGGCAGGCTCCGATCCCGGCCTCGCTGGCCCCAGCACCGGCCTAACCCCCTCAGCAGGCTCCAATCCTGGCCTCGGAGGCCCCAGCACCGGCCTTTCCTCACGGAAGGCTCCGATGATGGCCTCGCTGGCCCCAGCCCTGGTCTAACCCCTCGGCAGGCTCTGATCTGGCCTCGGAGGCCTCAGTAGCGGCCTTGCCTCACGGAAGCCTCCGATGCCGGCTGCTGGTCCCGGAACAGGCCTAACCCCTCGGCAGGCTCCGATCCTGGCCTCAGATGCCCCAGCACCGGCCTTGCCTCAAGGCAGGCTCCAATGCTGGCCATTGGCCCCAGCACCGGCCTAACCCCTCAGCAGGCTCTTATCCTGGCCTCAGAGGCCCCACCACCAGCCTTGCCTCATGGCAGGTTCCAATGCTGGCCACTGGCCCCGGCATCGACTTAACCCCTTGGCAGGCTCCGATCCCAGCCACAGAAACCCCAGTAGCGGCCTTGCCTCGCGGCAGGCTCTGATGTTAGCCATTGACCACGGCACCAGCCTAACCCCTCGGGAGGCTCTTATCCTTGCCTCGGAGGCCCCAGCACTGGCCTTGCCTTATGGTGAGCTCCGATCCTGGCCACGCTGGCCCTGGCACCAGCCTAACCCCTCAGCAGGCTCCAATCCCGCCCTAGGAGGCCCCAGCACCGGCCTTGCCTCACAGCAGGCTCCGATGCCGGCCTGGAGGCCTCAGTAGCAGCCTTACCTCATGGAAGGCTCCTATGCCGGTCATTGGCCCCAGCACGGGACTAACCCCTTGGCAGGCTCTTATCCCGGCCTCGGAGGCCCCAGCACTGGCCTTGTCTCACGGCAGGCTCTGATGCTGGCCGCTGGCCCCGGCATCAGCCTAACCCCTTAGCAGGCTCCGATCCCAGCTTCGGAGGCCCCAGTAGCGTCCTTGCCTCACGGCAGGCTCCGAGGCCAGCCATTGGCCCCGGCACCAGCCTAACCCCTCGGCAGGCTCTTATCCTGGCCTCGGAGGCCCCAGCACCGACCTTGCCTCGCGGCAGGTACCAATGCCAGCCTCGCTGGCCCCTGCACAGGCCTAACCCCTTAACAGGCTCCAATCCCGGTCTCGGAGGCCCCAGCACCGGCCTTGCCTTCCGGAAGGCTCCAATGACGGCTGCTGGCCCCGGCACTAGCCTAACCCCTCAGCAGGCTCCGATCCCAGCCTCGAAGGCCCCAGATGCGCCTTGCCTCAAGGCAGGCTCCAATGCCAGTCTCGCTGGCCCCAGCACCGGTCTAACCCCTCGGCAGGATCCGACCCTGGCCTCGGAGGCCGCAGTAGTGGCCTTGCCTCACAGCAGGTTCAGTGCCGGCCTCGCTGGCCCCAGCACCGGCCTAACCTAAAGGCGGTTTATGATAAACAACCAAAGACACTCTTTTCATGGAATTTCCAATTTTCTAAGGCTCTCTGTTCCAGAATAAGGGGACACATTTATCATCAGTATTATTCTTACTATTATTCTTACATTACACTCTCAAACACTCAAATTCTTAGTAAATAGCAGTGATAAAGACCCCCACGCCCAGCACTTAGTGGTCTAGAGGAACATCCTAATGTTTACAAACACATTTCCTGTTACACTTAAAGGATGCCCCATTTTTATCTGATGACAAGGCCAAACACACACATTCTTTTTGTTTGTTTTTGCAGTACTGGGAATGGAACACAGGAGCAAGGCACCTCCAAACTACACCGCCAGGCCGATTTGTATTTGAAGCAGGGTTGACTGAGTTGCAGAGGGCCTCACTAAGTAGCTGAGGCCGGCCATGAACCTGTGGTCCTCCTGCCTCAGCCTCCCAAGTACTGAGATTACAGGTGTGAGCCAGCAAACCTACCTTCAGATACTCACATTCTAAAGGACGATGTTTGTCCTAAAAAATAATTAACTGAGCTGGGCCTGGTGGCGCACGCTTGTAATCCCAGTACTTGGGAGGCTGAGACAGGAGAATCATGCAGGTTCAAAGCCAGCCTCAGCTACTTAGTGAGGCTCTCAGCAACCAATGAGACCCTGCTTCCAAACAAAATATAAAACATAGGTCAGCCCCCGGGTTTCATCTCCAGTACCAACAAAAAAAAAAAAAAGAGAGAGAGAGGGATAGAAAAATTAGCTGATTGGCAGAAAGCAAATGTACTAGACCTCCAAAATTATTAACAAAAAGGCTGTAATTTCTCTTTTCCTTGGAGAGTGTTCCCAAGCAAGATTCCAGAGACAAAGAAAATTCCTGAGGCTGAAATCAGGAGAATGGGTCTCTGCAATCAGCCTGAGTCCACTGTCCAGGCAGTTAATTTCTGCTTTCCAGCCCCTGGGCTATGTATGAACAGAGACATGTCAACCTTCCACCATTGGGCCAAGTAACTCAGGGAGGAGTTAGAGGGGGATTACACCCAGCAGGTCTTTGTTAGAAAAACCAGAAAGTATTAAAATTGTCCCATCCCTCTTTGTGTGTGTGTGTGTGTGTGTGTGTGTGCGTGTGTGTGTGTGTGCTTTCTACCTCTGGGCTATGCTCCCAGACCAATTTTCTATTGTATTTGGACAAAGGGTCTCACTAAATTGCTGAGAGCCTCACTCAGTAGCTGAGGCTGGTTTCAAACCTGTGCGATCCTCCGGTCTCAGCCTCCCAAGCACGGGCATTACAAGCATGCGCCACCACGCCCTGCTTCCCATCCCCCTTATCAGGCTGATGCTGTTCTAACTAGAAAGGGACTCCGCGCTAGCGCCATCTCCTGGTGGCCTAGGGCAGGGCTGGCCAGGGACTGGCCAGGCACTCTTTTCTCTGCTCAGCACCAGCTGTGAGGAGGGAGCAGGAAACTCCTAAACCCAGACCCTGAGCTAGGAATGGAACACAGACAGGCAGCTCGGGGAGGCAGGTGTCCAGGACACTGTCTGTAAGAGCCACACGTGTCAGGCAGTCACCTGCGCACACTATTCTAACCTAGCCCGCAGGTGTAACAAACTCCTCTGTTCCCCCCTAACTGGCCTTGGGCTGATCACTGCAGAGAATGTCTACAACACAGACATCCAGGAGGCCATCTTTCCTTAAGCCTCTCTGCTCCCTCCAGGCCTCTGATCTTAGATACAACCCATCTTGAGCTGGAACATACCCCTCCTTTATTGTTATTCTAACAAGCTCACACCCCAAAAAACCTCAAGTCCAGAAGGCCGGGGACGTGTCGTTGCAGAGTCGGGTCAGGACCCTCCGCGCCCCACAATGAAGGGCTGGGGCCGAGCTGCCCGCGGGGCTCCGGCTGCCCGGGTCGGCCGCTCAGGGAAGGACGCGCCGAGCTGCCCCCTGTCCACATGGCGGGCTCCCAGCGCGTCGGCTCCCCCCCTCTCCAGTCCTCCATCCTGCCCTGGTCCATCCTCACCATTGTCGGCTTCTGGCCCCGGGGTCCCGCCCAGGACTCCCGGCTTCGGTGGCCGCCAGCGCCGAGCGCTCTGAGGCCTCGGCGCTCTCCACAGCACAGGGAGCGCTCTGATCCCGAGGAAGGCGCCCCGCACCCAAAAGTCCAGGGAGCCTCACTGCCGGCACCCCTCATTGGACATCTGACGCAGGGACTGGAGATTCTGATTGGGTGGTGATGCAGGACCCGCCCCCGAGCCCTTGAGTGACAGGGACGTGGTCCACATAAGGCCGAGAGGAGCCAAAGGACAGGTTGAGCCTCAGCCCACCCCAGGCCCCTTTCCTCCAGACCCCGCCCAGGCTGCCGGATCTTTCCTTCTTAGCAGGAGCAGCTCTGGGCCTTCCAGGACGGGCTCTTGCTTCTCTCTGCACTTCTTGGGACTCTTTATACTGGAAATGAGACCACGAGATTGCTCCTTGTCCAACAGTGTCCCATGGAGACAACCCCTAGCCCACTTACCACTAACATGGATCCCCACTGAAATGGTTTCAAAAAAAAAAAAGAATAAAAAGTAGAGCTGGGAATGAACCTAGGAAGTAGAATGCCCCAGTTTCATCCCCAGTACTGGGGAAAAAAAAAAAAAAAAAAAAACCAATGTAATGTAAACACAATAAATTCCCAAGTTTTAGATCATTTTTGTCAACTTGAGTTTTCTGCAGTATTTCATACAAGTTGTTCGCATTGAACTCTTCATATTCCATAGTCAAAGGATTCTACAACATGTACTTTCACAGGAAGTGTAAATTCTTTATTAGAACTGAAAACTTATTTACACATTACACAGTTAAAAGGTTTTGATCCAGTGTGTCTCTGTACAGGTGGAATAACTCAGGACTTTTGCCCATCTCTTTTTGTGTGTATGTGTGGTAGTGGGGGTGGAACCCAGAAGCTTTCTACCAGCAGGCTACACTCCCTGACCTATTTTATATTTTATTTGGAAACAGGGTCTCACTAAGTTGCTCAGAGCCTCACTAAGTAGCTGAGGCTGGCTATGAACCTGTGCAATCCTCCCGTCTCAGCCTCCCAAGCGCGGGGATTACAAGCGTGTGCTACCACGCCCTGCTGTCCATCTCTTTGGTCAGGGTTTCTCCCATACCGTGTTCTTGCGTATCTGTGAACTGGTCCAACATCACAAGGGACGTTCCTCCAAGCGTTACGTAGACGGGGGCCTCTCAACTGCGCATCCTTCTGTGAGAGGGAAGCCTCCCCAGTGTGCATTGGGGTTACTCTAATGTGTGAGCTCTTCTATGCATGTACATTGACCTGTATAGTCTGAAGGCTTTACCACAGTGCGTACACACATAGGGCTTCTCCAAATTGTGTGGATTCTCTCATGTCTGTGAAGAACATCAGAACTCCTAAAGGCATTCCCACATTGATTACACACATAGGGCTTTTCACTAGAGTGAATTCGCTCATGCACCTTAAGAGAATAAGAAAAATTAAAGCCATTCCCCCATTGCTTACATATATAAGGCTTCTCATCAGAGTGAATTCGCTCATGTTTGTAGAGATAGAGGGAACACTTACAAGTTTTTCCACACTGCTTACACAAATAGGGCTTCTCACTTCTGTGAATTTGCTCATGTATCTCAAGGTATTGAGCACATCTAAAGGCTATCCCACATTGCCTACATACAAAGGACTTCTCGCTCGTGTGTCTTTCCTCATGTTTCTTAAGATTTTGAGAATTACTAAAGGCTTCCCCACACTGCTTACACACATATGGCTTCTCCACCATGTGTCTTCGCTCATGTGCCTGAAGGTAACGAGAACAAGTAAAGGCTTCCCCACACTGCTTACACACATACGGCTTCTCCACCATGTGTCTTCCCTCATGTTCCTCAAGATAGCGGGAACCAAAGACTTCCCCACAGTGCTTACACACGTATTGTTTCACCCTCGTGTGGCTTATTTCATGTATCTGAAGGTAACGAGAACAGCAAAAGGCTTTCCCGCAGTGCTGACACACACAGGGCTTCTCACCAGAGTTATTTTTCTCATTTCCCTGAAGGTTTTGGGAAAAAGAAAAGCGTTCCGTACATTGCTTACATTTAAAGGGCTTCTGCCCAGTGTGAATTCCTTCATGGATCTGAAGGTGAAGAGAACTACTGCAGGCTTTCCCGCTGTGCTCACGTTCATGGAGTCCATCTCTGCTGGGACTCCCTTCATGCCTCAGAAGGCGTTGGGGGGAACTCAAGGCTTCTCCCTGTTCATGACATTTATCAGATTTCTCTCCATCTTTCAAATGTGCACACAGTGTTTGCGTAGATTGAGCTCTGTGGGGCTCATTGAAGGATAAATGACCAGTGAGAACTTCTCCACACAGCTGCCTGTCTCCTGGGGTGACTCCTGGATACGTATTTTTCTTGAGGTTAGGATATGGAGACCACTTAAGGGTACTTCCACAATCACTACTACGTTTATGTTCAAGGAATCTCTCTAACACTTGACTTCTGTTAAAAAAAAAAGAAAGAAAAAAACGTAAAGGCACATTATTATTGATGTGTGTATTAATAGTTTTTGATGAGATACACTGCTATTATACAATGTAGGAATATTTATTTATTTATTTATTTGTACTACTGGGGATGGATCCAGGGGCATTCTACCTCCAGGCTAATCTCCCAGACCAATTTTTTATGTCTTATTTGAAACAGGCTCTAACTAAATTGCTGAGAACCCCACTAAGCTGTAGAGACTGGTTTTGAACCTGTGATCTTCCCGTCTCAGACTCCCAATTACTGGGATCACAAGCACACGCCATCATACCTGGCTCATGTAGGAATTTTATTTTATTTATTTGTTCTTTTTTTGCAGGTCTGGGGATGGAACCCAGGGGCATTTGACCTCTGAGCTACACCCCCTGCCCAATATTTTTATTCTTTATTTTGAAACAGGGTCTCACTGAGTTGCTTTCTTCTGGAAGTGAAAATTACCTTAGATTTCTCCTGGGATTTTTGTAGTCATCTTTAATGTTCTGTTCTTCCTGGTCAGGATCTAAAATGTAGACCCAGAAGGATCATTATGAATTATTACAACAATGCACAAAAATTATTAAATTCTAGGCTGAATGTGTGATAGAAATAATGTGATGCTACCTGGTCTATTTACCAAATGTTTCCTTTCAACGTTTCAAATCGTGCCACAGCCCTGATGAGCAAGACCCACGTGCACTCCATTGATTAATGCAGGGAAGGACGCCGCCCTTACCTACGCAGGCCAGGTGCCTCAAGGTTTCCTGCATCACATGTCGGTAGAGTTTCTTTTGAGATGGATCCAGCAAAGCCCACTCCTCCGGGGTGAAGATCACAGCCACATCCTTTAAAGCCACCAACACCTAAAGCATGTCACATATTTCTAGGATGAGGTGTGAGACTCAAATCTCTAAAGATCTATACCAAATTCATGAGACGTTCACAGGATGCTCTGTTCCCTACATGTTCCCTCCATGTCTTGCTCAGCACACTCTTACGCTCCATCCTTCCCCACATCGTGTCCTGAAAAAATCCTGCTGCAAGGCTCAAACTATTTGGTAATTCCATAGCAGAACAGCAATACCCCATATATCATGGTCATCCCAAATTTTTTTGTGTGCAATGTATCACCTCTCCGAACAAAGCCCTAGCTGAATGTGGTTACATGTGCCTATAATTCCAGTACTTGGGATACGGAGACTGGGGAATAGCAGGTTTTAGTCTTGCCTCAGCACCTTAGAGAGGTCCTGGTTCAAAAGAAAAAAGAAGCCAAGTGTGGTGCCTCATGCCTGTAATCCCACTACTTGGGAGGCTGAGACAGGAAGATTGCAGGTTCGAGGACAGTCTCAGCAAGTAGTCAGACTCTCATCAACCTAGTGAGACTCTTCCAAATGAGAAATAAAATTGGGCTGAGGTGTGGTTTGAAGTTAGAATGCCCCTGGGTCCATTCTCCAGTATCACCAAAATAAGAAACAAAATAAAATGGCCAGGATGTATCTCAGAGTCCACTGCCCTGATCCAGTCCCTAGTACACACGGACTCCTATGTCCCTGTCCCCATCCTCAGGGGCTGTGACACGTACTTCACACACTAGGCGATAACAAACAGCAGCAGAGCTCACAGGACCCCAGAGGCCCAGCAGGCAGAGGTCAGAGCGCAGGCTGCCACCAGGCAGGAGAGCAGGGGGCACGCCAGAGAAGAAAGGCAGACGCGGGAGGGGGGCGAGGTCTGCGCGCCCGGGGACGAGTTGCTAGGCTCGCTGGCAGATCTGTGGTTCTGTTGTGGCACTGATGCCAAAATGGCACAGAATCCTGAGGACGGTCGGTTATGGTGGCTCCGGCCTGTGGTCCCAGCACTTGGGAGGCTGAGACAGCAGGACCACACCTTCAAAGGCGGCCCAAGGAACCCAGTGAGCCTCCCATCAACCTGGTGAGACCCTGTTTCAAAAAATAAATGAAAAATCGGGCTTAAAGTAGCAGGCCAGCCGTCCAATCAGAGCATCTTCAAAAAAAAAAATAAATAAAATGAACTAATTAATTAGTTAACTAAGTTATAAAGCAGGATGTGGTGCATACATACCTCTGATAACAGCACCTAAAAGGGTAAAACAGGACTCTGGGTTTGAGGCCATTCTCAACAGGTGGAAGGACTCTCACAGCAGCCTGTAAGTTCTTGTATTAAATTAAAAAAAAAAAATCCTACCAGGCCTGGTAGCACATGCTTGTAATCCCCACGCTTTGGAGGCAGAGACAGGAGGATCGCACAGGTTCGAAGCCAGCCTTGCTGGTTTAAGAGATCCTGTTTCAAAAAAAAAAAAAAAAAAAATATATATATATATATATATATATATATATATATGCCGGTCCTCGAGTGTAGCCCGGAGGTAGAAGGGTTTCCAGGAAACCCAGTATAACAACAACAACAAAAAAAAAACTCAAGCTATGAGGATGTACCCTGGAGGGAGAATGCTCAGGGTCATCCTCCAGTCCCACAGTAAATAAAATCAATACATAGCTGGGTGTGGTGGCGCATGCTTGTAATCCCTGCCCTTGAGAGGCTGAGACAGGAGGATCTCACAGGTTCGAAGCCAGCCTTAGCTACTTAGTGAGGCTCTCAGCAAATTAGTGAGACCCTGTTTCCAAATATAATATAAAATAGGTCTAGGAGTATGGTACAGAGATAGAAAGCCCATGGGTTCCATCCCCAGTACTACAAAAATAAATAAATATAAATGCATAAATAAATAACTGGGTTATAATGTGCAGTTCAGATGTAGGACACGACTTTCTTCGATTCCCAACACAATAAATACACTAAAAAAAAGATAAGAAACCTATTTTCACCTGCACTGTAATTTCATAAATATTTACACTTTCATCACATTTTTATTTCTGGTGTGGAAGACAGAATCCAGGGGCATTTTACCTTGGAGCTATACCCCCAGCCTTTTCAATTCTTATTTTCAAATAGGGCCTTGATAAAGTCATGGAGGGTCTCACTGGGTCGCTGAGGCTGGCTTCTAACCTGTGACCTCATGTCGCAGCCTCCCATGTACTGAGATGACAGTGGTGTACCACTGCGCACAGCTGAATTTACTGCTAAACTAACAAGAGCAGGATTCCTCTTTGCTTCAGAACCCATCATTCTATCCTCTCCAGTTCAACCAAGAAAATCACCATCTTACAAGCATATCTTCAAATATAAAATTATTATTATTATTATTATTATTTTGATAAACTAGGAAAGGAACTCAGGGAAATCTACCTCTGAGTACACCCCAGCCCAATTTTTTATACTTTATTTTGAAACAGGGTCTCACTGGAAGTAGCTGAGGCTGTCAGCCAACCATGATCCTCCTGTCTGAGCCTCAAAAATGCTGTGATTATAAATGTGTACCACTACACTAGGCCAAAAAATAATTTTTTTTTTTTTGGTGCTTCTGGGAGTGGAACCCAGGAGCATTCTTCCTACAAGCTACACCCCCAGCCTTATTATTTATTCTTGATTTTAAAACAGAGTCTCCCCTGAGAACAACGGGCCTCACTAGGTAGTAGCTGAAGCTGTTCTGAACCGCAAACCCCAAATGCTGGGATTACAAGTGTGCGCCACCACGCCCAGCTAAAATACAATTCTTAGATGACGAAAAAATGTTATGTTATAGAATGAAGATTCTACAAAGAAATCCACAGGGAAGCAGCTCAGGGAAGCCCAGCCTCACCCACAGCGCACAGGAGAACAAATCTCAGAAGGCCACACAGGACCCTGAGCTTAGATGGAGACACTCTCACTGAGCAGCTGCAGCCCAGGGGCCTCAGGCCCAGGAGGGAGGGAGGGAACCTGAGCAGCAGGAACTGAATTCTGGGACCTCCACACCCCACATTCCCCAGCACTCACCCAGAGTCAGGTGTAGGTTCTGACCTGAGGGATCTTGCTGACTCCCAATCTGTGGGCTTTGCTGGACACCCACCCGTTCTCCAACACCACCTGGGTGCCCCACCATTCAATCTGACACCACCCAGAGTCAACACCGTCCTGACAAGTTCAGGGCTCAGGTGGACCACACTGTCCCCTGCAGATGCCGTGCAGAGCGTGAGTTTGCTCTGACTGCTACCAGACCCCATCCTAAGTTGTAGAAGGGTGCCACCCTGAGTCACTTTCTTGGCATAAATTGAGATATTACCTAAAGGAGGTTTATGATAAACAAACAAAGACACTCTTTTCATGGAATTTCCAATTTTCTAAGGCTCTCTGTTCCAGAATAAGGGGACACATTTATCATCAGTATTATTCTTACTATTATTATATTACACACTCAAAGAAACACTCAAATTCTTAGTAAATAGCAGTGATAAAGACCCCCACGCCCAGCACTTAGTGGTCTAGAGGAACATCCTAATGTTTACAAACACATTTCCTGTTACACTTCAAGGATGCCCCATTTTTAACTGATGACAAGGCCAGACACACACATTCTTTTTGTTTGTTTTTGCAGTACTGGGAATGGAACACAGGAGCAAGGCACCTCCAAGCTACACCACCAGGCCGATTTGTATTTGAAGCAGGGTTGACTGAGTTGCAGAGGGCCTCACTAAGTAGCTGAGGCAGGCCATGAACCTGTGGTCCTCCTGCATCAGCCTCCCAAGTACTGAGATTACAGGTGTGAGCCAGCAGACCTACCTTCAGATACTCACATTCTAAAGGACGATGTTTGTCCTAAAAAATAATTAACTGAGCTGGGCCTGGTGGCGCACGCTCGTAATCCCAGTACTTGGGAGGCTGAGACAGGAGAATCATGCAGGTTCAAAGCCAGCCTCAGCTACTTAGTGAGGCTCTCAGCAACCAATGAGACCCTGCTTCCAAACAAAATATAAAACATAGGTCAGCCCCCAGGTTTCATCTCCAGTAACAACAAAAAAAGAGAGAGAGAGAGAGAGAGAGAGAGAGAGAGAGAGAGAGAGAGAAAAATTAGCTGATGGGCAGAAAGCAAATGTACTAGACCTCCAAAATTATTAACAAAAAGGCTGTAATTTCTCTTTTCCTTGGAGAGTGTTCCCAAGCAAGATTTCAGAGACAAAGAAAATTCCTAAGGCTGAAAAGCAGGAGAATGGGTCTCTGCGATCAGCCTGAGTCCACTGTCCAGGCAGGTAATTCCTGCTTTCCAGCCCCTGGGCTATGTATGAACAGAGACATGTCAACCTTCCACCATTGGGCCAAGTAACTCAGGGAGGAGTTAGAGGGGGATTACACCCAGCAGGTCTTTGTTAGAAAAACCAGAAAGTATTAAAATTGTCCCATCCCTCTTTGTGTGTGTGTGTGTGCGTGTGTGCTTTCTACCTCTGGGATATCCTCCCAGACCAATTTTCTATTGTATTTGGACAAGGGGTCTCACTAAATTGCTGAGAGCCTCACTCAGTAGCTGAGGCTGGTTTGAAACCTGTGCGATCCTCCGGTCTCAGCCTCCCAAGCGCAGGCATTACAAGCATGCGCCACCATGCCCTGCTTCCCATCCCCCTTATCAGCCTTAGGCTGTTCTAACTAGAAAGGGACTCCTCGCTAGCGCCATCTCCTGTCGCTGCATGATACCTTCCGCCACCACCCCATAACGAAGGGCTGCTTGGTTTGGCCCTGCAGTGAAGGCTACATCCCGTCCGCATGGCGGACTCCCACCGCAGCGGCTTCTGCCTCCTCTCCATTCCGCCCCCTGACCCTGGTCCAGTCCTCACCATTTTCGCCTTCAGGGCCCCTGAGTCCTTCCCAGGGCTCCCGGCTGCAGTGGCCTCCAGCTCCGAGCCCTCTGACCTCTTCACAGCGCAGGGAGCGCTCTGCTTCCGAGGATGGCACCGCGCACCCAAAGGTCCAAGGAGCCACGCTGCCGCCACGCCCCTGCCGCCTCTACTCCTCATTGGACAGCTTACCAGGGACTGGAGCCTCTGATTGGATGGGGATGCAGGACCTGCCCCTGATCTCTGAGTGACAGGGACGTGGTCCACATAAGGCCGAGAGGAACCAAAGGACAGGTTGAGCCTCAGCCCACCCCAGGCCCCTTTCCTCCAGACCCCGCCCAGGCTGCTGGATCTTTTCTTCTTAGCAGGAGCAGCTCTGGGCCTTCCAGGGCGGGCACTTGCTTCTCTGCACTTCTTGGGACTCTTAACACTGGAAATGAGACCAAAGATTGCTCCTCGTCCAAGTGTCCCATGGAGACAACCCCTAGCCCACTTACCACTAACACAGATCCCCACTGAAATGGTTTCAAAAAAAAAGAATAAAAAGCAGGGCCTGGGAATGAAGCTAGGAAGTAGAATGCCCCGGAGTTTCATCCCCAGTACTGAAAAACACTAAACACTGAACTAATGTAAACACAATAAATTCCCAAGTTTTAGATCATTTTTGTCAACTTGAGTTTTCTGCACTATTTCATACAAGTTGTTCACATTGAACTCTTCATATTCCATAGTCAAAGGATTCTACAACATGTGGTACTTTCACAGGACCCATAAATTCTTTATTAGTACTGAAAACTTATTTACACATTACAGTTATAAGGTTTTAATCCCGTGTGTCTCTGTACAGGTAGAATAACCCAGAACTTTTGCCCATCTCTTTTTTTGTGTGTGTGGTACTGGGGGTGGAACCCAGAAGCTTTCTACCAGCAGGCTACACTCCCAGACCTATTTTATATTTTATTTGGAAACAGGGTCTCACTAAGTTGCTGAGAGCCTCACTAAGTAGCTGAGGCTGGCTATGAACCTGTGCAATCCTCCTGTCTCAGCCTCCCAAGCGCGGGGATTACAAGCGTGCACCACCACGCCCAGCTGGATACACTCATTTTATTTTTTATTTTTATTTATTTATTTATTTTTTGTTTTGTTTTGCGGGTCTGGGGATGGAACCCAGAGGCATTCAACCTCCAAGCTACACCCACTGCCCTATTTTTTATTCTTTATTTATTTTTGTTGTTGTTGTTTTTTTTTTTTTTTTGGTGGTACTGGGGTTCCTGGAAGTCCTTCTACCTCCGGGCTACACTCTCAGACCTATTTTATATTTTTGAAACAGGGTCTCTTACGCCAGGGCGGCTGGCTTCGAACCTGTGCGATCCTCCTGTCTCCGCCTCCCAAGCGCGGGGATGACAAGCCTGCGCCCTCACGCCCGGCTTTATTCTTTATTTTGAAACCAGGTGTCACTGAGTTACAGAGGGCCTCACTAAGTAGCTGAGGATGTACGAGAACCATGATCTTCCAGGTCTCAGCCTCCCGAATGCTGGGATTACAAGCGTGCGCCACCACACCCGGCTTGGATACACACATTTTAAAAGACCACATTTGTCCTAAAACATAATTAACCGAGGTGCACATGGTGGTGCATGCTTGCTATCCCAGTACTTGGGAGGCTGAGATAGGAGAATCATGCAGGTTAAAAGCCAGCCTCAGCTACTTAGTGAGACCCTGTTTCCCAACAAAATATAAAACATAGGTCAGGGAGTGTAGCCTGGAGGTAGAAGGCCCCTAGCTTCCATCCCCAGCACCAGACACACACACACAAAAATTAGCTGATGGGCAGAAAGCAAATGTACTCGACCTCCAAAATTATTAACAACAAGGCTGTAATTTCTCTTTTCCTTGGAGAGTGTTCCCAAGCAAGATTTCAGAGACAAAGAAAATCCCCGAGGCTGAGAAGCAGGAGAATGGGTCTCTGCAATCAGCCTGAGTCCGCTGTCCAGGCAGGTAATTCCTGCTTTCCAGCCCCTGGGCTATGTATGAACAGAGACATGTCAACCTTCCACCACTGGGCCAAGTAACTCAGGGAGGAGTTAGAGGGGGATTACACCCAGCAGGTCTGTTGTAGAAAGCCCAGAAAGTTTTTGTTTTTTGTTTTTTTGCGGGTCTGGAGATGGAAACCTGGGGCATTCGACCTCTGAGCTACAGCCCCTGCCCTATTTTTTATTCTTTATTTTGAAACCGGGTCTTACTGAGGTGCAGAGGGCCTCACTAAGTAGCTGAGGCTGTCCTCGAACCGCGTTCCTCTGGTCTCAGCCTCCTGAATACTGGGATTACAAGCTTGGGCCACTATGCCCAGCTACCAGAAAGTATTTAAATGTCCCATCCCCCTAATCAGACTGATGCTGTTCACACTAGAAGGGACTCCCCACTAGCGCCATCTCCTGGTGGCCTAGGGCAGGGCTGGCCAGGGACTGGCCAGGCACTCTTTTCTCTGCTCAGCACCAGCTGTGAGGAGGGAGCAGGAAACTCCTAAACCCAGACCCTGAGCTAGGATGGAACACAGACAGGCAGCGTGGGGAGGCAGGTGTCCAGGCCACTGTCTGTAAGAGCCACACGTGTCAGGCAGTCACCTGCGCACACTATTCTAACCTAGCCCGCAGGTGTAACAAACTCCTCTGTTCCCCCCTAACTGGCCTTGGGCTGACCACTGCAGAGAATGTCTACAACACAGACATCCAGGAGGCCATCTTTCCTTAAGCCTCTCTCCTCCGTCCAGGCCTCTGATCTTAGATACAACCGATCTTGGGCTGGAAAATACCCCTCCTTTATTGTTATTCTAACAAGCTCACACCCAAAAAAACCTCAAGTCCAGGAGGCTGGAGACCATGTCGCTGCATGGAGTCGGGGTCAGGACCCTCCGCCGCTGCCCCACAATGAAGGGCTGGGGCCGAGCTGCCCGTGGGGGCTCCCGGCTGCTCGGGTTGGCCCCGCACAGGGAAGGGCTGCCGAGCTGCAGTCCGTGCACATGGCGGGCTCCCACCGCGACTCCTCCCCGCCCCCCATCCATTCCTCCATCCAGGTCCTGGTCCAGTCCTCACCATTTTTGGCTTCAAGGCCCTGTAGTCCCGTCCAGGGCTCCCGGCTGCAGTGGCAGTCAGCGGCAAGCGCTCTGAGGCCTCTGACCTCTTCACAGCACAGGAGAGCTCTTTCCTAGGATGGCGCCGAGCTCCCAAAGGCCCAAGGAGGCACGCTGCCGCCACGCCCCCGGCGCCTCCGCTCCTCATTGGACAGTTCGCACAGGGCCGGGAGTGTCTGATTGGATGGTGGTGCAGGACCCGCCCCTGAGCCCTGAGTGACTGGGATACGCTCCACAGAGGTCCGAGAGGAGCCAAAGGACAGGTTGAGCCTCAGCCCACCCCAGGCCCCTTTCCTCCAGACCCCGCCCAGGCTGCCGGATCTTTCCTTCTTAGCAGGAGCAGCTCAGGGCTTTCCAGGACGGGCTCTTGCTTCTCTGCACTTCCTGGGACTCTTTATACTGGAAATGAGACCACAACATTGCTCTTGTCCAACAGTGACCCAGGAGACATCCCCTAGCCCACTTACCACTAACATGGATCCCCGCTGAAATGGTTTCAAAATAAGGAATAAAAAGTAGGGCTGGGAATGAAGCTAGGACTAGAATGAATGCCCCAGAGTTTCATCCCCAGTACTGAAAACAAAACAAACCATTGACCTAATGTACACACAGTAAATTCCCAAGTTTTAGATTATTTTTGTCAACTTGGGTTTTCTGCAGTATTTCATACAAGTTGTTCACGTCGAACTCTTCATATTCCATAGTCAAAGGATTCTACAACATGTGGTAGTTTCACAGGACCCGTAAATTCTTTATTAGTACTGAAAACTTATTTACACATTACAGTTATAAGGTTTTAATCCCGTGTGTCTCTGTACAGGTAGAATAACTCAGAACTTTTGCCCATCTCTTTTTATGTGTGTGTGTGTGGTACTGGGGGTGGAACCCAGAGGCTGTCTACCAGCAGGCTACACTCCCAGACCTATTTTATATTTTATTTGGAAAAAGGGTCTCACTAAGTTGCTCAGAGCCTCACTAAGTAGCTGAGGCTGGCTTTGAACAGATGAGATTACCTGTCTCCACCTCCCAAGGGCAGGGATTACAAGTTGCGCTACCAAGCCCTGCTGTCCATCTCTTTCGTCAGGGTTTCTCCCATACTGTGTTCTTGCGTATCTGTGAACTGGTCCAACATTGCAAGGTACATTTCTCCAAGCGGCACATCGACAGGGGCCTCTCAACTGTGCGTCCTTCTGTGAGAGTGAAGCCTCCCCAGTGTGCATTGGGGTTACTCTAATGTGTGAGTTCTTTTATGTGTGTACATTGACCTGTACAGTCTGAAGGCTTTCCCACAGTGTGGACACACGTAGGGCTTCTCACCGGTGTGGATTCGCTCATGAATCCGGAGGTATTTCGAACACCTAAAGGCTTTCCCACAGTGCGTACACACATAGGGCTTCTCACCAGTGTGGATTCGCTCATGAACCTGGAGGTACCGAGTACTCCTAAAGCCTTTCCCACAGTGCTTACATGCATAGGGCTTCTCACCAGAGTGAATCTGCTCATGACTCGGGAGGTTACGAGAACTTGTAAAGCCTTTCCCACAGTGCTTACACACATAGGGCTTCTCCCCAGAGTGAACCTGCTCGTGCTTATGAAGTTGACTGGAATAAGAAAAAGCTTTCCCACACTGCTTACACACACAGGGCTTCTCACCAAAGTGGGTTCGCTCATGTGCCTTAAGGTAACGAGGACTCCTAAAGGCTTTGCCACAGTGAGTACACTCGTAGGGTTTCTCAGTAGAGTGAATCAGCTCATGACTCTGAAGTTTACTGGAATACAGAAAGCCTTTCCCACAGTGCTTACACACATAGGGCTTCTCGGCAGAGTGCATTCGCTCATGCCTCTGGAGGTATTTAGAACTCTGAAAGGCATTCCCACAGTGCTTACACACATAGGGTTTTTCACCAGAATGAATTAGCTCATGATCCTGAAGAGAAGTTAAAGAACAAACGGCTTTCCCACACTGCTTACACACATAGGGCTTCTTACCAGAGTGCATTCGCTCATGTTTCTGAAGATAATATAAAGTCCTAACGGCTTTCCCACACTGCTCACACACATAGGGCTTCTCACCAGAGTGAATTCGCTCATGTACCTGAAGAGAACCAAAAGAACTCAAGCCTTTCCCACAGTGCTTACACACATAGGGATTCTCACCAGAGTGGATTCGCTCATGACTCTGAAGATAATGAGAACTCTTAAAGCCTTTCCCACAGTGCTTACACACATAGGGCTTCCCACGTGTGTGATTTTGCTCATGTATCTTAAGGTAATAAGAACTCCTAAAGGCTTTCCTACATTCCTTACACACATAGGGCTTCTCATCAGCGTGAACCTGCTCATGCCTCTTAAGATACCAAAAATAACTAAAGGCTTTCCCACACTGCTTACATATACAGGGTTTCTTTTCGGAGTGACTAATTATATGCTGTTTAAGAGTTTTCAGATCATAGTAGGTGTTCCCGCATTGTGTACATACATAAATGTGAGTTCTTTCGTGTATCTCAACATCATGGAGAGAAATAAAGGTTTTCCTACATTGCTTACATTTAAAGGTTTCCTGCCCAGTGTGAATTCTTTCTTGGATTTGAGGGTAACCAGAACTACTGAAGGCTTTTCCACATGGCTTACTTTCATGGAGTCCATCTCTGCTGGGACTCCCTTCATGATTCAGAAGGCGTTGGGGGGAACTGAAGGCTTCTCCTCGTTCACTACATTTATCAGATTTCTCTCCATATTTCAAATGTGCACATAGGTTTTGTCCAGACTGAGCTCTGTGGGGCTCACTGAAGGATAAATGACCAGTGAGAACTTCTCCATACAGCTGCCTGGCTCCTGGGGTGACTCCTGGAAGTGTTTTCTTCTTGAGGTTAGGATCTGGAGACCAGTTAAGGGTTGGTCCACATTCACTACCGCGTGTATGTTCAAGAAATCTCTCTAACACTTGACTTCTGTTAAAAAAAAAAAAAAAAACGAGCTGGTCAAGTTGGTGCATGTTTGTAATCTCAGCGCTTGAGACGCTGAGACAGGAAGATCACAGGTTCAAGGCCAGCCTCAGCTACTTACTGAGGCTCTCAGAAACTCAATAAGACTCTGTTTCCAAATAAAATATAAAATAGATCTGAAAGTACAGCTCAGAGTTAGAAAAGCACCTGGGTTCCACCCCCAGTACCACCCAAAAAAAAAGAAAGAAGAAAAAAGGAGAAGAAAAGAAGAAAAGTTGCATTACTACTGATGTGTTTATTAATGATTTTCTATGAGATACATTGGTTTTGTGCTATGTATAAATGTTTGTTTATTTATTTATTCATTCATTCATTCATTTATTTGTAGAACTGGGGATGGAACCCAATGGCATTCTACCTCCAGGCTGCTTTCTCAGACCTATTTCTTTTTTATATCTTTTTTTTTTTATTTTATTTTATTTTATTTTTTTTTGGTGATACTGGGGGTGGAACCCAGAGGCTTTCTACCTCCGGGCTATACTCCGGGCGTGGTGGCGCACGCTTGTCATCCCAGCATTCGGAAGGCTGAGACCCGAGAACCAGAGTTTGCGGACAGCCTCAGCTACTTAGTGAGGCCCTCTGCAACTCAGTGAGACCCTGTTTCAAAATAAAGAATAAAAAAGAGAGCAAGGGGTGTAGCTCAGAGGTCTAATGCCCCTGGGTTCCATCCCCAGACCTGCAAAAAAAATAAAAAATAAAAAAAATAAAAGCATTCCCCACTATGCCTGTCTTTCTTTTGAATCATGTTTTCTGTCCTGTCTTATTATTTTGTGGTACTAGGATGGAACCGAGTGCCTGACACATGCTACAAAAATGTTCTACTGTACCGCTCAGTTGTTAAATTTCCTGACATCGAGGATACTTGTGACACAGTGCTTCCTCTCTCTCTCTCTTCCTCTCTCCATTAATATTGTTCTTATAATTTTTTTTTTTTTTTGCATGTCTGGGGATGGAACCCAGGGGCATTTGATCTACAAGCTACACTCCCTGCCCTATTTTTTATTCTTTATTTTTAAATTGGGTCTCACTGAGTTGACAAGGGACTCACTACGTAGCTGAGGCTGTCTGCGAACTGTGATCCTCTGGTCTCAGCCTCTGGAAAGCTTGGATTACAAGCGTGCGCCACCACATCCAGGTATTTTTTTTTTTTTGGTGGTACTGGGATTCCTGAAGCCCTTCTATCTCCGAGCTACACTCCCAGACCTATTTTTACATTTTTATTTGGAAACAGGGTCTCCTAAGCCAGCGCGCACAGCTGGCTTCAAACCTGCGCGATCCTCCTGTCTCTGCCTCCCAAGCGCGGGGATTATAAGCGTGGGCCACCACGCCAGGCGGTATTATTATTTTTAATGTAGGGAGGTTCTAGAAATTAAACCCAGAGACTTTCTACCTCTAAGCTACATCTCTTGCCTCTTGTTAATTTTGGTTTTGAAACAGAGTCTCACTAAGTTGCTAAGGCTGCCCTTGAACCTGCGATCTGATTTGGCCTCCCAAAAACCAGGATTACAAGTGTGCATCACTGGCCCCTGCCATTGCTTTCTTCTTGGAGTAAAAATTACCTTAGATTTCTCCTTGAATTTTCATAGTCATCCATAATGTTCTGCTCTTCCTGGTCATGACCTAAAATGTAGACCCAGAAGGATCATTATGAATTATTAAAACACAAAATTTAATAACATTATAACACAAAAACTATTAAATTCTAGGCTAAATATGTGATATAAATAATATGATGCTACCCGGTCGATTTGCCAAAATGTTTCCTTTCAACATTACAAATCGTGCCCCAACACTGAGGACTAAGAACCACATGCACTCCATTGATTAACGGAAGGAAGGACGCCACCCTTACCTACGCAGGCCAGGTGCCTCAAGGTTTCCTGCATCACATCGTGGTAGAGGTTCTTTTGAGATGGGTCCAGCAAGGACCACTCTTCCAGGGTGAAGATCACAGCCACATCCTCAAAAGCCACCAACACCTAAAACAATAAGATATTGCTAGGAATGAAGGGTGAGACTCAGATCTCTGCAGATCTACACCAACTTCACAAGACGTTCACACAATGCTCTTTTTCCTAAATGTGCCCTCGTCTTGCTCAGCACACTCTCACGCTCCATCCCTCCCCACATCGTGTCCTGCAGCAGTTCTGCTGCAAGGCTTAAACTATTTGGTAATTTCCACAGCAGAACAGCAATATCCTCGGTCTTTCAGGGTCATCCCAACATTTCTATGTGCATTGTGACATCTCTCAAAACAAAGTCCTACTTGTATGTGGTTACCTGTGCCTATAACTCTAGTACCTGGGAGACAGAGACAGGAGAATAGCAGGTTTTAGGCCTGCCTCAGCACCTTAGAGAGGTCCTGGTTCAAAAGAAAAAAGAAGCCAAGTGTGGTGCCTCATGCCTGTAATCCCACTACTTGGGAGGCTGTGACAGGAGGATTGCAGGTTCGAAGACAGTGTCAGCAAGTAGTCAGACTCTTGTCAACCTAGTGAGACTCTTTTCCCAATGAGAAATAAAATTGGGCTGGGGTGAAGTTTCAAGTTAGAATGCCTCTGGGTCCAATCTCCAGTATCACCAAAATAAAATAAGAGGAGCAGGATATATCTCAGAGTCCACTGCCCTGATCCAGTCCCCAGTACACACGGACTCCTATGTCCCTGTCCCCATCCTCAGGGGACCATGTGACCCGTACTTCACACACTAGGCGATAACAAACAGCAGCAGAGCTCACAGGACCCCAGAGGCCCAGCAGGCAGAGGTCAGAGCGCAGGCTGCCACCAGGCAGGAGAGCAGGGGACAAGCCAGAGAAGAAAGGCAGACCTGGGACGGGGGTGAGGTGTGTATGCCCAGGGACAAGTTTCTAGGCTCGCTGGCAGATCTGTGGTTCTGTTGTGGCACTGATGCCAAAATGGCACAGAATCCTGAGGACGGTCGGTTATGGTGGCACCGGCCTGTGGTCCCAGCACTTGGGCACCCCAAGGAACCCAGTGAGCCTCCTGTCAACCTAGTGAGACCGTGTTTCAAAATAATTAAAACAAAAAATCGACTTCCGGGAAGATGGCGACCGAGAAAAGCGGGGCTTAAGAGCCCCGCTAACAACAAATCTCCATTACCACAAAATCAGCGCCTTTCAAAGCCAGAAAACAACATCACCAGAGAAACAAAAAAAAAATCACCAGGCTCCAGAGAGAAAGCGGACTGAGAACAGAGCCACAGAGGAGATCCTCACGCCCGAGGACGCGGCTTCACGCCTGAGGACGCGGCAGCAGCGCCATACTGCCGGCGGCACTGGCGAGTTCACGAGACGGCCACAGCAAGCCGAGGGGAGCCACTGCGGAACAGCCAGGCGGGATTTCTCGGCGCAGAGGGCATCTAAAGCTCCCAGTGGCTGAGCTCAGCACACGCTGCAGGGATTCAGAGTGGAAATCAAAACCAAGAAAAAAAACGCCAGCCTCACAGCCGAGGGCGTAGCAGCGGCGCCATATTGCCACCGGCGGCAGCAGCACCGAATTCACCGAATTCAGTACAGCTACATCTGCGTACTCAAGAACAGTGAGTCAAATTGCGGGCCACAGCGGAGAAATCCCAGTACTGTACTCACTGGGACTTGACCCAGTGGGAGAGGGGCGGTGGCAGTGATATCACACCATAGGAGAACGTGCAACCTGGCACCCCCCACAGTCTAAAGCAGCCTCTATCGACTTTCTGGGTCGGAGACTCTGTGATACAACCCAGTAAAGGGGTTGAGATACTACAGACTCAAGATCCAGAGCACCTTAAGTGAAGTCATAGTGACCCAAGGGAAGAACCCAGAGAAGGCACAAACTTCCGAAATCATGGGAAAGAGGAATAATACTGGAGCAATGAATGCTCACAACCCCACAACATCAGAACCCGATAAAACAGAAAATCAGAGATTTCTAGAAGATCAAATCAGGAAAATAACTGTAGAAATAATAGAGGTGCTTCGAAAAGAACTCAGAGAGAGCCAAAAAGAGATAAAGGATGCAATTAATGAAGTAAAGGCCTCAATTCAAAGCACAAACAACCGATTAGAACACATGGAGAACAGAATCTCGCTCTTAGAAGATGATCATTCCAAAAATGAACGCATAGTTTCTAATCTAGAAAAAAATATCCGACAGCAGGAATCTGATATTGAAGAAATATGGGCCCATTTTAAGAGAGCTAACCTAAGAATAATTGGAATAGAGGAGGGAAAAGAAAGTGAAACCAAAGGGATCAACAATCTCTTCAAGGAAGTAATAGCAGAAAATTTTCCAAACACAGAGCAAGAGGTTGATACACAGGTCCAGGAAACTTATAGAACTCCCTTTAGACAGGATCGGAGAAGAGGATCCCCACGCCACATAATTGTCAAAATGACCAATGTGGAAGCCAAGCAGAGAATCTTAAAGGCAACAAAAGCAAAGGGCCAAGTGACATTCAGAGGCAAACCAATTAGAATCACTCCAGACTTCCCAAACCAAGTTATGAGAGCCAGAAGGGCTTGGAGTAACATATTCCAAACTCTGAAAGAAAACAACTTCCAGCCAAAAATTTCCTACCCAGCAAAACTTTCTATCAAATTAGATGGAGAAATAAGAAGCTTCCATGACAAACAGAAACTGAAGGAATTTTTGTCTTCAAAACCAGCGCTAGAGAAAATACTCAAAGAGATTAACTACAAAGAAGAAATAGGTAACACTCACCAGAACCAGAGAAACAAGACTTTACATCCAACAGACAACTAAGATTGGTTATCTGTGGAGATTCATTATTTATGTTAGTCTTTTACCTATCTCTAAATGGTATTGTTTGCCTTTATTGTTGTTAATTTTTAGGATTTCTAGTTGGAATATTAATATACCTTCAGATATAGCATTTGGAAATATTTATCCCATTCTATTAGTAACTGTTAACTCTGTTTACATTGTCTTTGGATATACAATATTTTTTTTATTTTTTAGGGAGTTTGTATACTCTTCTGTTGCCTGTGCCATTGAAATCATAACCAAGAAATCACTGCCAATTTCAATGTTGTGAGGTTTTATGACCCAGATTTTCTCCTAAAAGTTTATAGTCTTAAGATTTATATTTAGGTCTTTTATCTATTTTGAGTTAATATTTGTATATGGGATTAGGTAAGGGTCCAACTTTATTCTTTTCCATGTAATTATTATTTTTCAACAATATTTAGTTAAAAGATTATTATTCCCACCACCAAATGTTCGTGGAAACCTTGTCAAAAATAACTTGACAATATAGGGAAGAATTTAGCTCTAGGCTTTTATTTAACTCCAATGGTTTATATATCTGCCTTTAGAATAGTACTACACTGTTTCAATTATTGTAGCTTTATATGGTTTGAAATCAGAAAATATACATCTTCTAGCTTTGTTCTTTTTCAAGATCGTTGTGGGTACCTAGAGTCCATATTCCATATTAGGATAGATTTTTTTTTTCTGAAAAATAAATATATAAATATATGATAGTTTCACCTAAAAAATAGAAAAAATAGATTCTCTGGTAAGAAAGAAAGCAAAAAGAAATATTGAAATGTTATCTTTAAGTCATCAAAAGCTTGGTATCAGACAAATGAAACTGTTATGTGAGATTATCATTTTTAATTTTTGATAAATTGCTATAATACTAGATGTCAATCACTAAGCCAAGCATGGGAGGGAGGGATAGGGAGAGAATGGGGTGGGGATCGGGTGGGGGCTGACTGGGCAATGTGTGCATGTATTTCTACAAAAGTACGTATCCCACTATGATGTATGAATACAGTGCACCAATTAAAAAACATAAATAAAAAAAAAAATCAAGCTTAGGGTAGAATGCCTGTCGGTCAATAGCAGCATCATAAAAACATACTAAATAAATAAGTAAACTAATTAGTTAAGTAACTTAAAAATCAGGCCGTGGCTGCATATACACCTGTGTAATCAGCACTTAAAAAGGTAAAATAGGACTGCAGCTTTAGGGTTTGAGCCATTACCAATAGGTGGCAAGATTTTCAGCAGCCTGTGAGCTTTTGTTTCAAAAAGAAAATACTTGCCTGGCATGGTAGTACGCACTTGTATCCCAGCATTTGGGAGGCTGAGATAGGAGGATCGAGGTTCAGTTCATGGCCAGCTTCAGCTACTTAAAGAGGCCCTTTGCAACTCAGTGAGACCCTGTTTCAAAATTAAGAATAAAAAATAGGGCTGGGGTATAGTTTTGAAATAGAATGTCCCTGAATTCCATCCCCAGTACTGCAAAAGACAAAAAAAAAAAAAAAAAAAAAAAAAATTCAAGGGATGATGATGTACCCTGGAGTTAGAATACTTGTACTCAACCTCCAGTTTCACAATAAATAAATTTCAAGGATTCTCATTGCTTCAGAACCCATCATTTTTTCCTCTTTGTTTCAAGCAAAAAATAATAATAATAACCATCTTACATGCATATCTTAAAAAATAAAATTGGCCGGGAGTGGTTTCCCATGCTTGTAATCCCCACACTTGGGAGGCTGAGACAGGAGGATCGCATGGGTTCGAAACCAGCCTCAGCTACTTAGTGAGGCTTTCAGAAACTTAATGAGACCCTGTTTCCCAATAAAATATAAAAAAGGTTTGGAAGTATAGCCCGGAGGTAGAAAGCCTCTGGGTTCCATCCCCAGTACCACCAAAAAATAAATAAATAAATAATAATAATAATAATAATAATTATTATTATTATTATTATTATTATTATTTGCTGAACTAGGAGAGGAGCTTAGGGACATCTATTTCTGAGCGATACCTCCAGCCCTATATTTTTATTCTTTATTTTGAAACAGGGTCTTACTGAGTTGTAAAAGGCCTCACTAAGTAGCTGAGGCTGCCAACCAACTGCGATCCTCCCATCTCAGCCCCCGAAATGTTGAAATTATAAACTTATGCTGCTACACTCAGCTAAAAAAAATATACTTTTTTTTTTTTTTTTTTTTTGCGGTACTGGGGATGGAATCCAGTGCATTCTACCTCTGAGCTACACCTATACCCCATTTATTTATTTATTTATTTATTTATTTATTTATTTATTTATTTACAGTACTGGGGATAGAATCCAGGGGCATTCTACCCCGAGCTACACTCCGAGCCCTACTTTTTATTCTTTATTTTTGAAACAGGGTCTCACTAAGTAGCAGAGGATGTCCACAAACCGGGATCCTCAGGTCTCAGCCTCCTAAATGCTGGGATTACAAGTGTGTGCCACCATGCCCAGCTAAAAATAAAATTCTTAGACGATTTAAAAAAAAAATGTTATTTTATAGCAAGAAGATTCTACAGCCGGGCGTGGTGGCACGCACTTGTAATCCCTGTACTTGGGAGGCTGACACAGAAGGCACAGGTTCAAAGCCAGCCACAGCTACTTAGGATCTCAGTAGCTTAGTGAGACCCTGTTTCCAAATAAAATATAAAAATAGGTCAGGAGTGTACTAGTCTTGGGAAGAGGTTTTAAAATGTATTAATGTATCAGTATTGGGAGAGATTTCCAATTTGAAAATATTGTGTATACTAAAGAAAGGCCAGAGCCAGGAAAGGGGTTTCTTTACATTTCTAAAGAAAAGGAAGAAATCTTCCAGAGCCAGGAAAAAGGCTCCTTTACATTTCTAAAAGAGAAACAATTTCACACATCTTGGGGAATGAAAGGAAAGGCAGAGGCCTGTACTTGGAGACAGGACTGCTCCCCGCTCCAGTCCCAAATCCAGCTGAAGACAGCAGAAAACTGGGCTGGAGATAAGGGCTAGCATATCTACAGATCAAAGGACCTCGGACTCGGGTGGGATAAAAACACTCAGTAAACTGGAGTTCTTTGGTATATTCCATTCGGATTGCACCCCTGTGCCCCCCCCCCTCTCTCTGGGTCACTGGGCTGTAACTATATCCTGTATTTCTATCTTTTTAATAAACTTCTTTAAATCTTCAGCAACTGTCCAAGCTATGCATATTTATTCTTGGCTTAGGACAAGAATCCATGTTTTTTCTGGGTTTTTTTGTTTGTGTGGTTGTGGTGGGGGAATAACTTCTCCCCTCCCACACCACACACATCTCATCCGCAAAAGAAAATATAACTCAGAGGTGGAAGTGTTACGGGTTGGGAAACTGTCCCCAGGGATCTTTGTTAGACCCCTGGGAATAATTTCCCAAAAACTCCCCAAAGAAACAAAACAAAACAAAACAAAAAAAAAAAAAAAATAGAAAAGCACAGAAAAACAGAAAAAGAGGAAAAAATAGAAATACAGCCCCATGCCACAATGGCATGGGGGGGTGACTCGAAATGAATACACCAAAGGGATTACACGTGGACTTTTTATACCCATGATCTCCATCTAATTTACGTAATTCTGATGTAGTGAACGTCCCTGTAAGGTGCCTCCAACCCTGTAAGGTACCTCCCCTAGCAAGATGTGGCCAGGTGTCGCCTTTCATGAAGGTCGATCCCTCCTACCATCTGAGCTAGCTTATCCAATCATGTAATTCTGTCTTTAGAGAAAGGCCTAGTTCACCTCTCTTAAGATCATCTGTCTTTAGATAGAGACAGGCCTAGTTCTCCTCTCCTATTGACTGGTTAATTACTTTGAGCTAGGTTAATTTACATTGGAATAGCTGCCTGTTTTAGACAGAAATCAAGTCCTTTCTTTACCCATGTCTGCTGCCACTTTGCCACAACTATTTTGAAATATATCAATTATTTTCTTTTGAAATATATTAATAATCAGAGCTTTCCCAAATCTTCCTAGGCCATTTCAATACTGGTACCGAAGGCCTCTGGGTTCCATCCCTAGTACCACCAAAATAGAAGGAAGATTCTACAAAGAAAGCCCCAGGGAAGCAGCTCAGGGAAGCCCAGCCTCACCCACCCCTCACAGGAGAACAAACCTCAGAAGGCCACACAGGACCCTGAGCTTAGATGGAGACACTCTCACTGAGCAGCTGCAGCCCAGGGGCCTCAGGCCCAGGAGGGAGGGAGGGAACCTGAGCAGCAGGAACTGAATTCTGGGACCTCCACACCCCACATTCCCCAGCACTCACCCAGAGTCAGGTGTAGGTTCTGACCTGAGGGATCTTGCTGACTCCCAATCTGTGGGCTTTGCTGGACACCCACCCGTTCTCCAACACCACCTGGGTGCCCCACCATTCAATCTGACACCACCCAGAGTCAACACCGTCCTGACAAGTTCAGGGCTCAGGTGGACCACACTGTCCCCTGCAGATGCCGTGCAGAGCGTGAGCTTGCTCTGACAGCTACCAGACCCCATCCTAAGTTGTACAAAAGTGGCATCGTGAGTCACTTGGTTAGAGCAAATTCAGATATTACCTGAGGGGGATTGAGCCTGTATTGATGGTCAATAAGAGCTGTATTAATGGCTAATAAGAATAAGCTTTCATACTTCGGCAAAACAATAAATTTTATTTTTTTGTTGTTTTTTGCAGATCTGGTGATGGAACACAGGGGCATTCGACCTCCGAGCTAAAGCCCCTGCCCTATTTTTTATTCTGTGTGTGTGTGTGTGTGTGTGTGTGTGTGTGTGTGTGTTAAGGGAGTGGAACCTAGAGGCTTTCTACCTCCAGATTATACTCCCAGACCTATTTTATATTTTATTTGGAAACAGGGTCTCACTAAGTTGCTGAGACCCTAAGTAGCTGAGGCTGGCTTTGAACCTGTGCGATCCTCCTGTCTCAGCCTCCCAAGCACAGGGATTATACGTGTGTGTGTGTGTGTGTGTGTGTGTGTGCGTGCCACCAGCCCAGCCTACTTTTTAGTCTTTATTTTGAAACAGGGTCTCACTAAGTAGCAGAGTGCCTCACTTAGTAATTTTGTAATAAAATTTGCTTAAGGTTACAACTGTATAGTTATGGCTATTTTTTCTAAAGTAGCTAAGAACAAGAACCCAAGTTGATATGCATACCATTATATTACTTAAAATGAGTTTATGATAAGCAATCAAAGACACTTCGCTTCATGCAATTTTCAAGGGTTCTAAGGCTCTTTGTTTCAGAATTAGGAGACACATTTATCATTATTATTATTACTATTATTCTTATATTATACACCCAAAGAAACACTCAAATTCTCAGTAAATAGCAGTGATTAAAAAAAACCCTGGCCTGGAAGAACATACTAATGTATACAAACACATTTCCTGTTACACTTAAAGGATGCCCCATTTTTATCTTTGACAAGGCCAGATATACACCTTTTTTTTTTTTTTTTTTTTTTTTTTTTTGGCAGTACTGGGAATGGAACACTGGAGCACTGTACCTCCAAGCTACACCACCAACCTAATTTGTATTAGCAACAGGGTCTCACAAAGTTGCACAGAGCCTCACTAACTTTCTGATTCAAGCGCACACTATTCTAACCTAGCCCGCAGGCGTAACAAACTCCTCTGTTCCCCCCTAACTGGCCTTGGGCTGACCACTGCAGAGAATGTCTACAACACAGACATCCAGGAGGCCATCTTTCCTTAAGCCTCTCTTCTCCACCCAGGCCTCTTAGCTTAGACCACCCGGTCCTGGGGGGCTCACGCCCTTCCTTTATTGTTATTCTAACAAGCTCACACCCTCAAAACCTCCCCAGTCCAGGAAGTGAAGTCGCACCCTCCTCCTCTCTCCTCCATCTCTCTGCCCTGCAGGCTCCAGCTTATAAAGAACAGTCCTTTCTCCTCCACACTGACAAGTTTGCACACTTCCATTCGGGCTTTCCCTCCCCCCACTTCCCCTTCATCTAAAGTCATATTTCCTTTCTCACTGTCATGGTCTCCGTGCAGAGGCCCAGCCGTCTCCTGCCCTCCCTCCCACCCACGCGGGCGTGCGGCCCCTTCCCCAGAGTCTGGGCTGGGTTGGCGTCAGGATGCTCAGGGATTCACTGCAGCCGAGCAGAGCGGGGCTGGGGACAGGCCGTGCGCTGAGACCTGCTCCAGACCCTTAGAGACCGGGATGGTGTCCGCCTGGGGAGGGGGAGGACGGGACCGTGTCGCTGCTCGGAGTCGGGTCAGGACCCTCCGCGCCCCACAATGAAGGGCTGGGGCCGAGCTGCCCGCGGGGCTCCCGGCAGCCCGGGTCGGCCGGCACAGGGAAGGACGCGCCGAGCTGCCCCCTGTCCACATGGCGGGCTCCCAGCGCGTCGGCTCCCCCCCTCTCCAGTCCTCCATCCTGCCCTGGTCCATCCTCACCATTGTCGGCTTCTGGCCCCGGGGTCCCGCCCAGGGCTCCCGGCTTCGGTGGCCGCCAGCGCCGAGCGCTCTGAGGCCTCAGCGCTCTGGTCCGAGGATGGCGCCGCGCACCCAAAGGTCCAGGGAGCATCGCCGTCGCCACGCCCCTGGCGCCTCCGCTCCTCATTGGACAAGCCGCGCAGGGCTGAGCTCCTGATTGGATGGTGACGCAGGACCCTCCCTTGAGCAATGAGTGACAGGGTCGCGGTCCACAGAGGGCCCAGAGGAGCCAAAGGTCAGGTTGAGCCTCCGCCCAGTAATTTGCTCCTTGGCAAACAGTGTCCCAGGAGCCTCCAGCTCCAGGAGAGTCAGAACTCGGCGGCTCTGGTCCACACCCGCTCGGCGTCTGCAGACGTGGAGATCTGTTGTACCCACACATTGGGTGTCAGAGTGTGGTGTGTAAGCCGGGCGTGGTGGCACATGCCTGTAATGCCAGTACTTGGGAGGCTGAGTGGGAAATCGCAGTGTCCAGGCCGCCTCAGCAACTTAGGAAGACCTTGTTTCAAACCTTTAAGAAGGGTGTGGGGTTTTCCTCAGTGGTAGAATCCCCCTGGGTTCATTCCCAAGGACCACGGTGTTGGGGATGGTGAAGAAGTGGGGTGGTAAATACAGGTCACTCTGTCTCTTTCTGCAATTTGTAACACCCTGTATTCCACATCTGAAGTCAGTCTCAAAGCTGATTACTTGCCCCATTCCAAGAACCCACACCCACCACTGGCCAGCTCTCCCTGGGCTCCACACACCCACCCTTGACCTGTATATCATGGTCTCCACCCCTGACCCCCGTGGCCATGGTACTTGAGAATGAACCCAGGGGAATTTTACCCCTGAAACCCTCCAACCTTTTTAAAATTTTGAAACAAGGTCTTCTTAAGTTGCCGAGGCTGGACTTGAACCTGTGATCTTCCTGCCTCAGCCTCCCAAGTACTAGGATTCCAAGAATATACCATAACACCCACTTACACACCACAATTCTAACACGAAATGTGTGGGATTTTACACACTTATAACGAGGTCTCCACCTCTCTGGACACCAAGCAGGTGTGGAACAGGTCCACTGAGTTCTGAGACAGAAGGAGCTGGTTTCTTACCCACTCATTTAAAGGGCTTAGTCCCCCCAAAAAGCCCTCACAGCAGATATCAGTCACAGCATTTGGGGGCTCCGGGAGCCTTACTTCCAACCAATGTGGGTTTGATGTTGAGATGTGTCAACCTTGCCCTCCAGTCTTCCCCTCCTGTCACGGTTGATAATGTGTTAAAATAACTCACAGGACTCTGGAGAACACGTTGCTCACCATTCTCTTCCTGACAAGAGACACAGCCCAAGAACCTCAGCATGGACCAGGCTCCCAGGGCACAACAGAGGTGAGGGCACGGGAGAAACCTCCAGTGTCACCTGTGGTCCCGCTGTAATTTGAACATATAAAGAAACCTGTGAGGATCAGTCTTAAATGGAAACTTTTAGGGGCTGTCCAGTAGGAAAGGATTACAAATTTGTCATTTTCTTTAAGTCAGATCTTTGAGCTGACTCCAAGTGAGATTTTGCTGACATTTTAGGTACTGCAAGAGAAGGAGGGCTGGGTGTGGTGGAGAACTCTCGTAATCCCAGAACTTGGGAGGCTGAAAGAGGATTGTGGTTCATGGCCAGTCTCAGCTATTTAGTGTGGCCCTTTATAACTCGGTAAGACCCTGTTTCAAAATAAAGAATGAAAAGTAGGGGTGCACAAGCAGCTACCACTGGGTTTCATTCCCAGTACCAAAAAATAATAATAATAACCAATGAGAACACAATAATTTCCTAAGACCATTCCTTTCAACTTGTGTTTTCTGCAGTGTTTCACATAAGTTGTTTACAAAGAACTCTTCATATTTCGTATCTTTAGATGATTCCCCTACATGTGGTAGTTTCAGAGGACCTGGAAATTCTTTATTATAACTGATAACTTCTTTACACTTTACACAGCTGTAAGGTTTTCATCCAGTGAGCCTCTTTACAGGTGGAGTACCTCAGGACTTGGCCCACCTCTTTGGTCAGGGTTTCTCCCATACTGTGTCCTTGCGTATCTGTGAACTGGTCCAACATCACAAGGGACGTTCCTCCAAGCGTTACGTAGACAGGGGCCTCTCAACTGCGCGTCCTTCTGTGAGAGGGAAGCCTCCCCAGTGTGTATTGGGGTTACTCTAATGTGTGAGCTCTTTTATGTCTGTACATTGAACTGTACAGTCTGAATGCTTTCCCACAGTGCGTACACACATAGGGCTTCTCACCAGAGTGGATTCGCTCATGATTCTGAAGGTAATTCGAATACGTAAAGGCTTTGCCACAGTGCTTACACACATACGGCTTCTCACTAGAGTGGACCTGCTCATGCCTCTGAAGTTTACTGGAACATATAAAGGCTTTCCCACAGTGCTCACACACGTAGGGCTTCTCACCAGAGTGAATCTGCTCATGCCTCTGAAGTTTACTGGAAGATATAAAGCATTTCCCACATTCTTTTTTTTTTTTTTTTTTTTTGGTGGTACTGGGGTTCCTGGAAGCCCTCTTTCCTCCGGGCTACACTCCCAGACCTATTTTATATATATATATATATTTTTTTGAAACAGGGTCTCTTACGCCAGCACGGCTGGCTTCGAACCTGCGCGATCCTCCTGTCTCCACCTCCCAAGCGCGGGGATTACAAGCGTGCGCCACCACGCCCGGCTTCCCACATTCTTTACACACATAGGGCTTCTCACCAGAGTGCTTATGCTCATGACCCTGGAGGCTACTGGAATATATAAAACCTTTCCCACATTGTTTACACACATAAGGCTTCTCACTAGAGTGAATTTGCTCATGCCTCTGAAGGTATTTTGACCACCTAAAGCCTTTCCCACATTGCTTACATATACAGAGCTTCTCAACAGAGTGAGTTCGCTCATGTCTCTTAAGGTAAACAGGACTCCTAAAGGCTTTCCCACAGTGCTTACACACAGAGGGCTTCTCACCAGAGTGAATTCTCTCATGCCTCTGGAGGTAAAAAGAACACTTAAAGCCTTTCCTACATTGTTTACATAGATAGTTATTCTCAGCAGAGTGAATTTGCTCATGCACCTGAAGAGAACGAGAAAAACTAAAGGCTTTCGTGCAGTGCTTACACACATAGGGCTTCTCACCAGAGTGAATCCGCTCATGCGCCTGAAGATCACGAGAAGAACTAAAGCCTTTCCCACATACCTGACATATATAACGCTTCACAACAGAGTGCGTTCGCTCACGTCTCTTAAAATAACAAGAACTCCTAAAGGCTTTCCCACAATACCTACATACATAGGGCTTCTCATCGGAGTGAATCTGCTCATGCATTTTAAGTTTACTACAATGTATAAAGCCTTTCCCACATTGCTTACATACATAGGGCTTCTCATCAGAGTGAATTTGCTCATGATTGTGAAGATTGGTATAACACCAAAAGGCTTTCCCATAGTGCTTACACTCATAGGGCTTCTCACCAGTGTGAATTCGCTCATGTGTCTTAAGGTGTTCGGCAGATCTAAAGCCTTTCCCACAATGTCTACATACAAAGGGCTTCAAACCAGTGTGAAGTAACTCATGTCTCTGAAGGGAGGCTGAAGAACTCAAGGCTTTCCCACAGTGCTTACACACATATGGCTTCTCACCAGAGTGAATTCGCTCATGTGCCTGAAGGTAATGAGAACAAGTAAAGGCTTCTCCACAGTGCTTACACACATACGGCTTCCCCCTCGTGTGTCTTCGCTCATGTTCCTGAAGATAACGAGAACCAAAGACTTCCCCACAGTGCTGACACACGTATCGTTTCTCCCTCGTGTGTCTTTCATGTTTCTGAAGGTAACGAGAACAGCAAAAGGCTTTCCCCTAGTGATTACACATACAGGACCTCTCACCAGAGTTATTTTTCTCAAGTCTCTGAAGGTTGTGGGAAAAATGAAAGCATTCTGTACATTGCTTACATTTAAAGGGCTTCTGCCCAGTGTGAGTTCTTTCATGGATTTGAAGGTAACCAGAACTACTGCAGGCTTTCCCAAAGTGATTACATTTATGGAGTCCATCTCTGCTGGGACTCCTTTCCTGCCTCAGAAGGCGTTGGGGGGAACTCAAGGCTTCTCCCCATTCATTACATTTATCAGATTTCTCTCCATATTTCAAATGTGCATAGAGTGTTTGTCCAGACTGAGCTCTGTGGGGCTCATTGAAGGATAAATGACCGGTGAGAACTTCTCCACACAGCTGCCTGTCTCCTGGTGTGACTCCTGGAAGCATTTTCTTCTTGAGGTTAGGATCTTGAGACCAGCTAAGGGTTGGTCCACATTCACTACCACGTGTATGTTCAAGGAATCTCTCTAACACTTGACCTCTGTTAAAAAAGAAAAAGAAAAAAGAAGGAAGAGAAGAAAAAAAGAGAAGCCACATTACTATTGATATGTTTATTAATGATTTTCTAAGAGGTACATTGGTTTTGTGCCTGTAGAAATTTATTTATAGTACTGGGGATGAAACTCAGGGGCATTCTACCTTCAGGTAACTCTCCCAGAACTATTTTTTACATCTTATTTGGAAACAGGGTCTCACTAAGTTGCTGAGAACCGCACTAAGCTGCGGAGGCTGGCTTGAAACCTGTGAACCTCCTGTCTCATCCTCCCAAGTACTGGGATCACAAGCATGTGCCACCATGCCGGCTCATGTAGGAATTTTATTGTATTTTATTTTATTTATTTTTTGGTGGTACTGGAGTTCCCAGAAGCCCTTCTACATCCGGGATACACTCCCAGACCTATTTTATATTGTTATTTGGAAACAGGTTCTCTTTAGCCAGCATGGCTGGCTTCGAAACTGTGCAATTCTCCTGTCTCTGAATCCCAAGAGCGGGGATTACAAGCGTGCGCCACCATGCCTGGCGCTCATGTAGGAATTTTAAACATGATTGGACAGATATTATCATGGTAATAGTATTCCCATCAGACCTTACTCTCCCTTTTTTTTTTTTTTTTTTTTTTGTGGATCTGGGGATGGAACCAGGGGCATTCCACCTCTGAGATACACCCCTGCCCTATTTCTTTTCTTTTTTTTTTTTGGTGGTACTGTTGTTGGAACCCAGAGGCTTTCTACCTCCAAGCTATACTTCCAGACCTATTTTATACTTTATTTGGAAATAGGGTCTCACTAAGTTGCTGAGAGCCTCACTAAGTATCTGAGGCTGGCTTTGAACCTACGTGATCCTCCTGTCTTGTGATCCTCTTGTCTCAGCATCCCAAGCGCTGGAATTACAAGCATGCGCCACCACACCCGGCCCCTGCCCTATTTTTTATTCTTTATTTAGAAACAGGGTCATGCCGGGTGTGGTGGCGCATGCTTGTAATCCCCGCACATGGAAGGCAGGTTCGTAGCCAGCCGCACTGTTTTGTAGCCAGCCGCGCTGGTTTAAGAGACCCTGTTTCAAAAAATATAAAATAGTTCTGGGAGTGTGGCCCAGAGGTAGAAGGGCTTCCAGAAACCTCAGTACCACCAAAAAAAAAAAAAAGAAAAAGAAACAGGGTCTCACCGAGTGGCAAAGGGCCTCACTAAGTAGCTGAGGCTGGCCGCGAACCGCGATCATCCGGTCTTAGCCTCCCAAATGCTGGGATGACAAGCGTGCGCCACCATGCCCGGTTCCATTCTCTCCCTTTTCAATCATGTTTTCTGTCCTGTCTTCGTTATTTTGTGGTACTAAGGTTGGAACCGAGTGCCTGACACATGCTACGACTGTTCTACTACATTACTTAGTTGTTAAATTTCCTGAAATGTAGGATTCTTTTTTTTTTTTTTTTTTTTGGCAGGTCTGGGATGGAACCCAGAGGCATTTGACCTCTGAGCTACAACCCCTGCCCAATTTTTTATTCTTTATTTTGAAACAGGGTCTCACTGAGTTGCGAAGGGCCTCACTAAGTAGCTGAGGCTGCCTGCGAACCGCGATCCTCTAGTCTCAGCCTCCCAAATGCTGGGATTACAAGTGTGCGCCACCACACCCGGCTCCAATCTAGGATTCTTGAATCTCATTGTTTTCTCTCTATTTCTCTTCTCTTCCTATATTATTATTATTATGATTAATTATTATTATTATCATTGTTATCATTATTATTATTATTTATGTGGGATGGTTCTAGGAATTAAACCCTGGGACTTACTAACTCCAAGCTACACCTCCAACCTCTTCTTAGTTTTGGTTTTCTAACAGGGTCTCACTAAGTTGCTGAGGCTGGCCTTGAACCTACGATCCTTCTGCCTCATCCTCCCAAGTCCCAGGATAACAAATGTGCACCACTGTACCCTGCTATTGCTTTCTTCTGGGAGTGAAAATTACCTTAGATTTCCGCTGGAATATTTGTAGTCATCTTTAATGTTCTGCTCTTCCTGGTCATGACCTAAAATGTAGACCCAGAAGGAGCATTATGAATTATTACAACAATCCACAAAAATTATTAAATTTTAGCCTGAATGTATGATATAAATACTGTGATGCTACCTGGTCTATTTACCAAATGTTTCCTTTCAACATTTGAAATCGGGCCACAGCCCTGATGAGCAAGAACCACGTGCACTCCATTGACTAAGGAGGGAAGGACGCCACCCTTACCTACGCAGGCCAGGTGCCTCAAGGTTTCCTGCATCACATCGCGGTAGAGGTTCTTCTGGGATGGATCCAGCAAAGCCCACTCCTATGGGGTGAAGGTCACAGCCACATCCTCAAAAGCCACCAACACCTAAAACATGTCACATATTTCTAGGATGAAGGGTGAGGCTCAGATCACGGCAGATCTACACCAACTTCACGAGACGTTCACAGGATGCTCTGTTCCTAAACGTTCCCTCCATGTCTTGCTCAGCACACTCTCACGCTCCATCCCTCCCCACATCGTGTCCTGCAGCAGTTCTGATGCAAGGCTCGAACTATTCGGGAATTCCACAGCAGAACAGCAAACACACAGTCTTTCTGGGCCATCTCAACTTTTTCTTCTTCACTGTAACATCTCTCCAAACAAAGTCCTAGCTGGATGTGGTTACCTGTGCCTATAATTCCAGGACTTGGGATATAGAGACAGGAGAATAGCAGGTTTTAGGCC
Source organism: Muscardinus avellanarius (assembly GCF_963383645.1). Lineage (NCBI taxonomy): Eukaryota > Metazoa > Chordata > Mammalia > Rodentia > Gliridae > Muscardinus > Muscardinus avellanarius. The sequence goes on along the minus strand of NC_137804.1, from coordinate 49,050,227 downwards.
TGCCTCAGCACCTTAGAGAGGTCCTGGTTCAAAAGAAAAAAGAAGCCAAGTGTGGTGCGTCATGCCTGTAATCCCACTACTTGGGAGGCTAAGGCAGGAGATTGCAGGTTCGAGGACAGTCTCGGCAAGTAGTCAGACTCTCATCAACCTGACAGTCTCACTTCCAAATGAGAAATAAAATTGGGCTGGGGTGAAGTTTCAAGTTAGAATGCCTTGGGGCCCGTCTCCAGTATCAAAAAAATAAAAAAAATATATATAAAAGGGTCAAAGCTGGGCGTGGTGGCACATACTTGTAATCCCAGCATTCGGGAGGCTGAGACCAGAGGATCATGGTTCACGGACAAGCCTCAGCTACTTAGTGAGGCTCTTTGCAACTCAGTGAGACCCTGTTTCAAAATAAAAAATAAAAAAAATTGGGCAGAGGGTGTAGCTCAGAGGTCAAATGCCTCTGGTTCCATCCCCAGACCCAGAAAAATAAAATAAAATAAAATAAAATAAAATAAAATAAAATAACAGGGCCAGGATGTATCTCAGAGTCCACTGCCCTGATTCAGTCCCTAGTACACATTGACTCCTATGTCCCTGTCCCCATCGTCACGGGCCATGTGACCCGTACTTCACATACTAGGCAATAACAAACAGCAGCAGAGCTCACAGGACCCCAGAGGCCCAGCAGGCAGAGGTCAGAGCGCAGGCTGCCACCAGGCAGGAGAGCAGGCGGGCAAGCCAGAGAAGAAAGGCAGACATGGAAGGAGGGCGATGTCTTAATGCCCGGGGACGAGTTGCTAGGCTCGCTGGCAGATCTGTGGTTCTGTTGTGGCACTGATACCAAAATGGCACAGAATCCTGAGGACGGTTGGTTATGGTGGCACCGGCCTGTGGTCAATCCCTTGGGCAGCTGAGACAGCAGGACCACACCTTCAGAGGCGGCCCAAGGAACCCAGCGAGCCTCCCATCAACCTAGTGAGACACTGTTTAAAAAAAAAAAAATTAAGTGGGTTTGGTGGCGCACACTTGTAATCCCAGCATTTGGGAGGCTGAGACAGGAGGATGAAGACTGTGGTTTGCAGACAGCCTCAGCTACTTAGTGAGGCCCTCTGCAACTCAGTGAGACCCTGCTTGAAAATAAAGAATAAAAAATAGGGCAGGGGTGTGAGAGTACTGAGATGCAGGCTCCTGCTTAAAGGGTTAACGAAGCAACTCTGGCTCCTGAGAGGCAGCTTTTCATGCCAGGCTGGGAGGCAAGCAGACTTCCTCTAATCAGTGAGCTAGGAGTTCCCTTCAAGGACGGGAAAGCAGCTCCAGACCTCGTTGAATGTCCTTCCCAGCATAGACAACTCTCAGAAAAGTTATTGGTATGATAAACAGCTTGAGATGTTATGAGCGGTCACAGGTGTTCTTTGCTTCTAATTTTAAAACAAAGAGTTGCTTTGAGACTCGTCCTTTGGCTTTGCTCACACACATCCATTGTTGCTTTAAGATAACCTTATAATGTCTAAAATAGTTAATCTGTCTATGGATCCCATAAAAGCTTTCTCTATAAAAGTCTGGCTGCTCTTTCAATAAAACATGCAGTGTACGTGAAACCTGCATCCCCTGTGTCCCGTGAATCGACTTTACCCTTAGGTCTCCAGGGCACTAGACACTGACACAGGGGGTGTAGGTTGAAGGCCAAATGCCTTTGGGGTCCATCCCCAGACCCCCCCCACACACAGACACACACAAAAAATTGTGCTTAGGGTAGAATGACAGTCATTTAATCACAGCATCGTTTTTTAAAAAAAAAGAAAGTAAATATATATTAAAGTAATTAGTTAACTAAGTGATAAAGCAGGCTGTGGTGCATACACACCTTTGAAGCCCAGCGTGGTGGCCCATGCTTACAATCCCAGCATTTGGGAGGCTGAGACAGGAGGGCTGAGGTTCGCAGACAGCCTCAGCTACTTAGTGAGGTCCTCTGCAACTCAGGGAGACCCGGTTTCAAAATAAAGAATAAGCTGGGCATGGTGGCGCAAGCTTGTAATCCCTGTAATCCCTGCTTGGGAGGAGGATCACGCAGGGTCGAAGCCAGCCTCAGCTGGCTTAAGAGACCCTACTTCCAAATAAAATATAAAATAGGTCTGGGAGTGTAGCCCGAAGGTAAAAGGCCCCTGGGTTCCATCCCCAGTACCACACACACACACACACACACACACAAAAAAAAAAAAAAAAAAAAAGAATAAAAGGTAGGGCAGAGGATGTAGCTCAGAGGTCAAATGCCCCTAGGTTCCATCCCCAGACCTGCCAAAAAAAAACAAAAAAAAAAAACCATAAAACAGGACTGTGGTTTTAAGGTCATTCTCAATAGGTGGCAGGACTCTCAGCCACCTGTGAGTTCTTGTATCAAAAACGAAAAATCTCAAGGGATGAGGATGCACCCTGGAGGGAGAATGCTGGGGGTCATCTTCCAGTTCCATAATAAATAAATCAATACATGCATAAATAAATAAATGGGGCTGATTGTGTAGTTCAGATGTAGAGCACAACTTTCTTTGATTCTGAGGACAGTAAATATACTAAAAAAAAAAAAAAAGATAAGAAGCCTATTTTCACCTGCATTGTAATTTTGTAAATATTTATGTTTTTATCACATTTTTATTTCTGGTGTGGAAGACAGAATCCAGGGGCATTTTACCTTGGAGCTATACCCCCAGCCTTTTCAGTTCTTATTTTCAAATAGGGTATTGATAAATCATGGCGCGTCTCACTGGGTCGCTGAGGCTGGCTTCTAACCTGTGACCTCATGTCTCAGCCTTCCATGTACTGAGACGACAGTGGTGTACCACTGCGCACAGCTGAATTTACTGCTAAACTAACAATTGCAAGATCTCTCTTTGCTTCAGAACCCATCATTCTATCCTCTCCAGTTCAAGCAAGAAAAACAGCATCTTACAAGCATATCTTCAAATATAAAATTATTATAAATATTATCTTATGGACTAGGAAAGGAACTCAGGGACATCTACCTCTGAGTCCAGCCCTAGCCCAATTTTTTATTCTTTCTTTTGAACCAGGGTCTCACTGAGTTACAAAGGGCCTCACTAAGTAGTAGCTGAGGCTGTGCTGGAACCACCATCCTCCCCTCTCAGCCTCCCAAATGCTGGGATTACAAGCATCTGCCACCATGTCCAGCTAAAAATACAATTCTTAGATGATGCAAAAATGTTATGTCATAGAAAGAAGATTCTACAAAGAAAGCCCCAGGGAAGCAGCTCAGGGAAGCCCAGCCTCACCCACCCCTCACAGGAGAACAAACCTCAGAAGGCCACACAGGACCCTGAGCTTAGATGGAGACACTCTCACTGAGCAGCTGCAGCCCAGGGGCCTCAGGCCCAGGAGGGAGGGAGGGAACCTGAGCAGCAGGAACTGAATTCTGGGACCTCCACACCCCACATTCCCCAGCACTCACCCAGAGTCAGGTGTAGGTTCTGACCTGAGGGATCTTGCTGACTCCCAATCTGTGGGCTTTGCTGGACACCCACCCGTTCTCCAACACCTCCTGGGTGCACCACTATTCAATTCTGACACTGAGGAACCCTGACAATTGTTTGTGATACCATTTTGCTTTGAGACTGAACTGCATTTTGTAAGTATCCTTCGACCATCCCCCATGCTCTCAGGAAAGCCACAAAAGACCCTGAAATGCACTGCCCTGAGCATGAGCCAATCAAAAGTTAGCTCAGAGTTCTGGACGGTCTCTGGGCAGAATAGGTAACATGCTTAAAAAGGAGATAAGATGCTTGAGCTGCTTTAGTCACTGCTATCCAATCCCCGAGTGCCAGACTATTCCTGCTTTAAGGTCATCCAATCATGTAATTGTTAAGTTTGAATTTCCCCACCCCTACTCCAACCATAATAAAAGCTTTGGTCAACTGCCACACAGGTTTCTTGGACAAACTGGCTGTGTCTGAGAAATCTGAGTTGGAGCTTAAGCCCTGAGAAAGGCTCTTTGCTTTTTGCATACAGTGAGGTTCTCCCTGGTGGACTCTGGGGACTTCTCGGTCTGGGAATAACAGACACCACCTAGAGTTATCACCATTCTGACAAGTTCAGCGCTCAGATGGACCACATTATCCCCCTGCAGATGTCACTGCAAAGTGAGACTTTGCTCTGACTACTACCAGATCGCATCCTAAGTTGTAGAAAAGTGGTACCCTGAGTCACTTGGTTAAAGCAAATTCCAATATTACCTGATGGGGATTGAGCCTGTGGGTTTTCTTTATTTCTTTTCTTTTTTTTTTTTTGTGGTACTGGAGATGGAACCCAGGGGCTTTCTACCTTCAGCCTACACTCCCAGACCAGACCTTTTTCATATTTTATTTGGAAACAGGGTCTCACTAAGTTTTTGAGAACCTGGCTAAGTAGCTGAGGCTGGCTTTGAACTTGTGCAATCATCCTGTGATTTGCCCCCACGCCCAGCTGAGCCTGTTTTGATTGTCAATAAAAGCTGTATTAATGGCTAATAAGAATAAGTTTTCATACTTAGGAAAACAATAAAATTCCTTTTTTGTGTGTGAGTCCGGGGATGGAACCCTGGGGTCCGTTGACCTCCGAGCAACACCCCTGGCCTATTTCTTATTCTTTATTTTGAAATAGGGTCTCACTGAGTTGCAGAGGTCCTAAGTAGCTTCGTAATAATAAAAGTGGCTTAAGTCAGCAGCAGTATGGTTCTGGCTATTTTTTCCAAACTAGCTAAGAACAACTCAAAAATGAGTTTATGAAGAAAAACCAAAGACACTTGTGTTCGTGGAATTTCCAAAAGGATTCTAAAGCTCTCAGTTCCAGAATTAGGCGACACACTTATCATTATTATCATTGTTACTATTATTCTTATATTACACACCCAAAGAAACACTCAAATTCTCAGTAAATAGCAGTGATTAGAGACCCCCACTTCCAATGCTTTGTGGTCTGCAGAAATATCTGAATGCATACAAACACATTTCCTGTTACACTAATGAAGGCCCCATTTTTATCTTATGACAAGGACAGATATACACACCTCTTTTTTTTTTTTTTTTTTTTTTTTTTTTGCAGTACTACGAATGGAACATGGGAACACTCTACCTCCAAGCTACACCAGGCAGATTTGTATTTGACTCAGGGTTGACTGAGTTGCAGAGGGCCTCACTAAGTAGCTGAGGCAGGCCATGAACCTGCGGTCCTCCTGAATCAGCCTCACAAGTACTGAGATTATAGGCATGAGCCAGCAAACCTAGCTTCAGATACACACATTTTATTTATTTATTTATTTATTTATTTATTTATTTATTTATTATTATTTTTTGTGTGTGTGTGGGTCTGGAAATGGAACACAGGGTCATTCTACCTCCGAGCTACGCCGCCTGCCATAATTTTTTTTTATTCTTTATTTTGAAACAGGGTCTCACTAAATTGCAGAGGGCCCCACTAAGTAGCTGAGGCTGTCCTCGAACCACGATCTTCCTGTCTCAGCCTCCTGAATGCAGGGATTACCAGTGTATGTCACCATGCCTAGCAGATACACACATTTTAAAAGACCACATTTGTCCTAAAACATAATTAACCGAGCTGCGCGTGGTGGCGCATGCTTGCTATCCCAGTACTTGGGAGGCTGAGATAGGAGAGTCATGCAGGTTCAAAGCCAGCCTCAGCTACTTAGTGAGACCCTGTTTCCCAACAAAATATAAAACATAGGTCAGGGAGTGTAGCCTGGAGGTAGAAGGCCCCTGGGTTCCATCCCCAGTACCAGACACACACACACAAAAATTAGCTGATGGGCAGAAAGCAAATGTACTCGACCTCCAAAATTATTAACAACAAGGCTGTAATTTCTCTTTTTCCTTGGAGAGTGTTCCCAAGCAAGATTCCAGAGACAAAGAAAATCCCCGAGGCTGAGAAGCAGGAGAATGGGTCTCTGCAATCAGCCTGAGTCCACTGTCCAGGCAGGTAATTCCTGCTTTCCAGCCCCTGGGCTATGTATGAACAGAGACATGTCAACCTTCCACCATTGGGCCAAGTAACTCAGAGAGGAGATATTATTTGTTTCTGTGTGTGTGGTACTGGGGGTGAAAGGTGGGCTTTTATACATCCAGCTTATACTCCCAGACCGATTTTATACTTTATTTGAAAACAGAGTCTAAGTTGCTGAGAGCCTCACTCAGCAGCTGAGGCTGGCTTTGAGCCTGTATGAGCCTCCTATCTCAGGCCCCCAAGTGCAGGGATTACAACCTTGTGCCACCATGCCAGGCTCTCAGTGAGGAGAAAAAGGAGGATTACACCTAGCAGGTCTGTGTTATAAAAACCAGAAAAGTATTTAAATGTCCCATCCCTCTTATCAGGCTTATGCTGTTCAAACCAGAAAGGGACTCCCCACTAGCGCCATCTCCTGATGGCCTAGGGCAGGGCTGGCCCAGGGACTGGCAAAGCAAAATTTCTCTGCTCAGCACCAGCTGTGAGGAGGGAGCAGGAAACTCCTAAACCCAGACCCTGAGCTAGGATGGAACACAGACAGGCAGCTCTCGGGGAGGCAGGTGTCCAGACCACTGTCTGTAAGAGCCACACGTGTCAGGCAGTCACCTGTGCACACTATTCTAACCTAGCCCGCAGCTGTAACAAACTCCTCTGTTCCACCCTAACTGGCCTTGGGCTGACCACTGCAGAGAATGTCTACAACACAATCTGTGAGAGTACTGAGATGCAGGCTCCTGCTTAAAGGGTTAATGAAGCAACTCTGGCTCCTGAGAAGCAGCTTGGAATGCCAGGCTGGGAGACAAGCACACTTCCTCTAATCAGTGAGCTTTGCCAAGTTCCCTTGAAGGTCAGGACGCGGCTCCAGGCCTCTTGGCATGTCTCCCAGACTAGACATCTCAGAAAATGTATTGGTATGATATACAGCTTGAGATGTTATGAGCGGTCACAGGTGTGCCTTGCTTCTATTTGTAAGACAAAGAGTTGCTTTGAGTTCAAGATTAGTCCTTTGGCTTTACTTACATCCATTGTTGCTTTAAGATAACCTTGTATATCTGAAATAGCTAGATTCATCAAGGGAACCCATAGAAGCTTTCTCTATAAAAGTCTGAATGCTCTCTAAATAAAACATGCAGTTATACACGAAAATCTGCATCCCCTGTGTCCTGAATAAGCGGCTTTACCCTTAGATCACCAGTGCACTAGACACTGACAGCAAGCATCCAGGAGGCCATCTTTCCTTAAGCCTCTCTCCTCCCTCCAGGCCTCTGAGCTTAGACCACCCCATCCTGGGGGGCACACACCCCTCCTTTATTCTTATTCTAACAAGCTCACACCTGCGAAACCTCCTCACACCAGGGTGTGAAGTCGCACCTTCCTCCTTTCTTCTCCAACACTCTGCCCTGCAGGCTCCAGCTTATAAAGAGCAGTCCTTTCTCCTCCACACTGACAAGTTCGCACACTTCCATTTGGGCTTTCCCCTCCGCCACTTCCCCTTCATCTACAGTCACATTTCCTTTCTCACTTTCTTGGTCTCCTTGCAGAGGCCCAGCCGTCTCCTGCCCTCCCTCCCACCCACGCGGGCGTGTGGCCCCTTCCCCAGAGTCTGGGCTGGGTTGGCGTCAGGATGCTCAGGGATTCACTGCAGCCGAGCAGAGCGGGGCTGGGGACAGGCCGTGCGCTGAGACCTGCTCCAGACCCTTAGAGACCGGGATGGTGTCCGCCTGGGGAGGGGGAGGACGGGACCGTGTCGCTGCTCGGAGTGGGTCAGGACCCTCCGCGCCCCACAATGAAGGGCTGGGGCCGAGCTGCCCGCGGGGCTCCGGCTGCCCGGGTCGGCCGGCACAGGGAAGGACGCGCCGAGCTGCCCCCTGTCCACATGGCGGGCTCCCAGCGCGGCGGCTCCCCCCCTCTCCAGTCCTCCATCCTGCCCTGGTCCATCCTCACCATTGTCGGCTTCTGGCCCCGGGGTCCCGCCCAGGGCTCCCGGCTTCGGTGGCCGCCAGCGCCGAGCGCTCTGAGGCCTCAGCGCTCTGGTCCGAGGATGGCGCCGCGCACCCAAAGGTCCACGGAGCTGCACTGCTGCCACGCCACTGCTCCTCATTGGACAAGCCAGGAAGGGCAGGAATCTTCTGATTGGATGGTGATGCAGGACCCGCCCCTGAGCCATGAGTGACAGGGATGCAGCCCGCAGAGGGCACAGAGGAGCCAAAGGACAGGTTGAGCCTCAACCCACCCCAGGCCCCTTTCCTCCAGACCCCGCCCAGGTTGCTGGATCTTTCCTTCTTAGCAGGAGCAGCTCTGGGCCTTCCAGGGCGGGCACTTGCTTCTCTCTGCACTTCTGGGGACTCTTCATACTGGAAATGAGACCACGAGATTGCTCCTCGTCCAATAGTGTCCCAGGAGACAACCCCTAGCCCACTTACCACTAACATGGATCCCCACTGAAATGGTTTCAAAATAAAGAATAAAAGGTAGGACTGGGAATGAAGCTAGGAAGTAGAATGCCCCGGAGTTACATCCCCAGTACTGAAAAACACTAAACACTGAACTAATGTAAACATAATAAATTCCTAGGTTAGAACATTTTTGTCAACTTGACTTTTCTGCACTATTTCATACAAGTTGTTCACGTTGAACTCTTCATATTCCATAGACAAAGGACTCTATAACATGTGGTACTTTCACAGGACCCGTAAATTCTTTATTAGAACGGAAAAGTTATTTACACTTTACAGTTATAAGGTTTTAATCCAGTGTATCTTTGTACATGTGGAATAACTCAGAATTTTCTCCTCTCTTTGTGTGTGTGTAGCATTGGGGTGGGACACAGAGGCTTTCTACCTCTGAGCTATACTCCCAGACCTATTTTATACTTTATTTGGAAACAGGGTCTCACTAAGTTGCTGAGAGCCTCACTATGTAGCTGAGGCTGGCTTCGAACCCATGAGATCCTCCTGTGTCAGCCTCCCAAGCGCGGGGATGACAAGCATGCGCCACCACACCCTGCTGTCTATCTCTTTAGTCCTGGTTTCTCCCATACTGTGTTCTTGCGTATCTGTGAACTGGTCCAACATCACAAGAGACATTTCTCCAAGCGTTACGTAGACAGGTGCTCTCGACTGTGATACTGAAGCCTCCCCAGTGTTAATTTGGGGTTACTCTAATGTGTGATTTCTTTTATGTACGTACATTGAACTGTACAGTCTGAAGGCTTTCCCACAGTGCGTACACACATAGGGCTTTTCACCAGTGTGGATTCGCTCATGAATCCTGAGGTATTTAGAACACCTAAAGGCTTTCCCACAGTGCGTACACACATAGGGCTTCTCATCAGAGTGAATCCGCTCATGTACTTGAAGAATCCGAAAAGAACTCAAGGCTTTCCCACAGTGCTTACACACATAGGGATTCTCATCAGAGTGAATTCGCTCATGACTGTGAAGATAATGAGAACTCTTAAAGCCTTTCCCACACTGCTTACACACATAGGGCTTCTCACCAGAGTGAATCAGCTCATGCATCTTAAGTTTACTGGAATATATAAAGGCTTTCCCACATTGTTTACACACATAGGGCATCTCACCAGAGTGAATTCGCTCATGACACTTAAGATAATGAGGACTCCTAAAGGCTTTCCCACATTGCTTACACACGTGGGGCTTCTCACCAGAGTGAATTAGCTCATGTACCTGAAGAGAACTAGAAAAACTAAAGCCTTTCCCACACTGCTTACACACACAGGGCTTCTTACCAGAGTGAATCTGCTCATGCACCTGAAGAGAACTAGAAGAACTAAAGCCTTTCCCACATTCCTTACACACATAGGGCTTCTCACCAGAGTGAATCTGCTCATGCTTCTTAAGTTTACGAATATGTGTAAAGCCTTTTCCACACTGCTTACACACGTAGGGCTTCTCACCAGAGTGAATTCGCTCATGCACCTGAACATAACTAGAAGAACTAAAACCTTTCCCACACTGCTTACACACATAGGGCCTCTCACCAGAGTGAATTCCCTCATGCACCTGAAGATAACTAGAAGAACTAAAGCCTTTCCCACACTGCTTACACACATAGGGCTTCCCACTTGTGTGAATTTGCTCATGTATCTTAAGGTAACGAGAACTCCTAAAGGCTTTCCCACAATACCTACACACATAGGGCTTCTCATCAGAGTGACTTTTCTCATGATTGTGAAGATAATTAGACTGACTAAAGGCTTTCCCACACTGCTTACACGCATAGGGCTTCTCACCAGTGTGAATTTTTTCATGTATCTTAAGGTATCCAGCAGATCTACAGACTTTCCCACACTGCCTACATACAAAGGGCTTCTCCCTCGTGTGTCTTCTTTCATGTATCTGAAGGTAACGAGAACAGCAAAAGGCTTTCCCGCAGTGCTGACACACACAGGGCTTCTCACCAGAGTTATTTCTCTCAAGTCGCTGAAGGTTTTGGGGGAAATGAACACGGTTCCTACATTGCTTACATTTAAAGGTTTCCTGCCCAGTGTGAATTCCTTCATGGATTTGAAGGTAACCAGAACTACTGCAGGCTTTCCCGCTGAGCTCACGTTCATGGAGTCCATCTCTGCTGGGACTCCCTTCATGCCTCAGAAGGCGTTGGGGGGAACTCAAGGCTGCTCCCCGTTCATTACATTTATCAGATTTCTCTCCATATTTCAATCGCGCACACAGTTCCTGTCCAGACTGAGCTCTGTGGGGCTCATTGAAGGATAAATGACCAGTGAGGACTTCTCCACTCGGCTGCCTGTCTCCTGGGGTGACTCCTGGAAGCGTTTTCTTCTCGAGGTTAGGATCTGGAGACCAGTTAAGGGTTGTTCCACAATCACTACTGTGTATATGTTCAAGGAATCTCTCTAACGCTTGACTTCTGTGAAAAAAGAAAAAAGAAAAAAAAAAAGAAAAAAAGAAAAGGCACATTACTATTGATGTGTTGATTAATAATTTTCGATGAGATACACTGATTTTATGCAATGTAGGAATATTTCTTTATTTATTTATGTGTAGTAGTAAGGATGGAACCCTTGGGAATTCTACGTCCAGGCTAATCTCACAGACCAACTTTTTCTGCCTTATTTGAAACAGGGTTTCACTACGTTGCTGAGAACACCACTAACTGTGAAGGCTGGTTTTGCTCTCCTGCGATCCTCCTGTCTCAGCTTCCCAATTACTGGGATCACAAGAGCGCGCCATCATGCCTGGCATCATGTTGTAATTTAAAACATGATTGGATAGAATGCTCTTCATGATAGATTTCAGAATGTTATTATCAAGGCGGTAGTATTCCCATCAGGCCTTTCTCTCTCTTTTGAATCATTTCTTCTGTCCTGTCTTCTTTATTTATTTTGTGGTACAAAGGCTGAAACCGAGTGATATATACATACTACAAAAGTGTTCTACTGCACTGCTTAGTTGTTAAATTTCCTGACATCTAGGATTCTTCTTCCTTCTTCCTCTTCCTCTTCCTCTTCCTCCTCCTACTCCTCCTCCTCTTCTTCTTCTCCTTCTTCTTCTTCTCCTTCTCCTTCTCCTTCTCCTTCTCCTTCTCCTTCTCCTTCTCCTTCTCCTTCTTCTTCTTCTTCTTCTTCTTCTTCTTGTGGGATGGCTCTATGGATTAACCCCAGGGACTTCCTAACACCAAGTTATACATCCAGCCTCTTTTTATATTTGGTTTTGTAACAGACTTCACTAAGTGCTGGGGCTGGTCTTGAACCAGTAATCCTTCTGCCTCAGCCTCCCAAGTCCCAGGATTACAAGTGTGCACCACCATACCCTGCCATTGCTTTCTTCTGGGAGTGAAAATTACCTTAGATTTCTCCTGGAATTTTCATAGTCATCTTTAATGTTCTTCTCTTCCTGGTCATGACCTAAAATGTAGACCCAGAAGGATCATTATGAATTATTACAACAATCCATAAAAATTATTAAATTCTAGGCTGAATGTGTGATAGAAATAATGCGATGCTACCTGGTCTATTTACCAAATGTTTCGTTTCAACATTTCAAATCGGGCCACAGCCCTGATGAGCATGAACCACGTGCACTCCATTGACTAATGCAGGGAAAGACGCCGCCCTTACCTACGCAGGCCAGGTGCCTCAAGGTTTCCTGCATCACATCTCTGTAAAGGTTCTTTTGAGATGGGTCCAGCAAAGCCCACTCCTCTGGGGTGAAGGTCACGGCCACATCCTCAAAAGCCACCAACACCTAAAACATGTCACATATTTTTAGGATGAGGGGTGAGACTCAGATCACTGCAGATCTACACCAACTTCACGAGACGTTCACAGGATGCTCTGTTCCCTACATGTTCCCTCCATGTCTTGCTCAGCACACTCTTACACTCCAACCCTCCCCACATCGTGTCCTACAGCAGTTCTGATGCAAGGCTCGAACTGTTTGGGAGTTCCACAGCAGAACAGCAACACGCCATTTATCAAGGCCATCCCCAATTTTTTTGTGCATTGTATCACCTCTCAATAAAGTTGAATGTGGTTACATGAGCCTATAATTTAAGTAATTGGGAGACGGAGACAGGAGAATAGCAGGTTTTAGGCCTGCCTCAGCACTTTAGAGAGGTCCTGGTTCAAAAGAAAAAAGAAGCCAAGTGTGGTGCCTCATGCCTGTAATCCCGCTACTTGGGAGGCTGAGACAGGAAGATTGCAGGTTCGAGGACAGTCTCAGCAAGTAGTCAGACTCTCATCAACCTAATGAGAGTCTTTTCCCAAAGAGAAATAAAATTGGATGGGGTGTTTTGAAGTTAGAACACTACTGGGTCTATTCTCCAGTATCACCAAAATAAAAAATAAAATAAAAGGGCCAGCATGTATCTCAGAGTCCAATGCTCTGATCCAGTCCCTAGTACACACGGACTCCTATGTCCCTGTCTCCATCCTCAGGGGCTGCGAACCATACTTCACACACTAGGCAATAACAAACAGCAGCAAAGCTCACAGGACCCCAGAGGCCCAGCAGGCAGAGGTCAGAGCGCAGGCTGCCACCAGGCAGAAGAGCAGGCCAGCAAGCCAGAGAAGGCAGATACATGAGGGGGGCGAGGTCTGGACACTCGAGGACAAGTGCTAGGCTCACTGGCAGATCTGTGGTTCTGTTGTGGCACTGATGCCAAAATGGCACAGAATCCTGAGGACGGTCAGTTATGGTGGCTCCGTCTTGTGGTCTCAGCACTTGGGAGGTGAGACTGCAGGACCACACCTTCAAAGGCAGCTCAAGGAACCCAGTGAGCCTCCCATCAACTTAGTAAGATTCTTTTTTTTTTTTTTTTGTGGGTCTGAGGGTGGAAGCCAGAGGCATTTGACCTCCTAGCTACACCTCCTGCTTTATTTTTTATTCTTTATGTTGAAACCAGGTCTCATTGAGTTGCAGAGGGCCACACTAAGTCGTTGAGGCTGTCCGCAAACCACGAGCCTCTGGTCTCAGCCTCCCGAATGCTGGGATTACAAGCGTACACCACACCATCAGGCTAGTGAGATTTTTTTTTTTTTTTAATTTAAAAATCGGGCTTAGGGTAGAATGCCAGTCACTCAGTTGCAGCATTTTCCAAGAAAATAAATAAATAAATAAATAAATAAAATGAACAAATTAATTAGTTAAGTAAGGTATAAAGCAGGATGGAAGCATACACACCTCTGATTCTAGCACTTAAAAGGTAACACAGGACTCTGGGTTAGAGGCCATTCTCAACAGGTGGCCCGACTCTCAGCAGAATGTGAGTTCTTGTATTAGAAACAAAAATCTCGCCAGGCCTGGTGGTGCACACTTGTAATCCCAGCACTTGGGAGGCGGAGACCGGAGGATCACACAGGTTCTTAGCCAGCCTCGCTGAGTTAAGAGACCCTGATGCTAAATTAAAAAATATAAAAATAGGTCTGGGAGTGTAGCCTGGAGGTAGAAATGTTCCCAGGAACCCCAGTACCACCGATAAAATAAAATAAAATCTCAAGGTATGAGGATGTACCCTGGAGGGAGAATGCTTGAGGTCATATTCCAGTCCCACAGTAAATAAAATCAATACAAAGCCGGGCATGGAGGCACACTGCTTGTAATCCCCACCCTTGAGAGGCTGAGACAGGAGGATCACACGGGTTCAAATCCACCCTCAGCTACTAAGTGAGACCCTGTTTCCAAACATAATATAAAATAGGTCTGGGAGTATAGACCAGAGATAGAAAGCCCCTAGGTTCCATCCTCAGTACTACAAAATAAATAAATTAATTAGTTAATAGGTTTGGATGTCTAGTTTAGATATATAGAACATGACTTTCTTCAATTCCCAAAACAATAAATGCACTCAAAAAAATATAAGAAGTCTATTTTCATCTGCATTGTAATTTCATAAATATTTATATTTTTATCACATTTTTATTTCTGGTGTGGAAGACTGAAACCAGGGGCATTTTACCTTGGAGCTACTTGCAGACTCCCAATGTGTGGGGTTTGCTGGACACCCACCAGTTCTCCAACACCACCTGGGTGCCCCACCATTCAATCTGACACCACCCAGAGTCAACACCGTCCTGACAAGTTCAGGGCTCAGGTGGACCACACTGTCCCCTGCAGGTGCCATGCAGAGCGTGAGCTTCTCTGACTGCTACCAGACCCCAGCCTAAGTTGTACAAAAGTGGCACCCTGAGTCACTTGGTCAGAGCAAGTTCAGATATTACCTGAAAAGGGTTTATGATACACAACCAAAGACACTTCTGTTCTAAGGCTCTCTGTTCCAGAATTAGGGGACACATCTATCATTATTGTTAGTCTTACTATTATTCTTATATTAAACACAAAAAAGAAACACTCAAATTCTCAGTAAATAGCAGTGATTAAAGACCTCCACGTCCAGCACTTAGTGGTTAGAGAAACATCCTAATGTTTACAAACACATTTCCTGTTACACTTAAAGGATGCCTCATTTTTATCTTATGAGAAGGCCAGACACACACATTCTTTTTGTTTGTTTTTGCAGTATTGGGAATGGAACACAGGAGCAAGGCACCTCCAAGCTACAATGCCAGGCCGATTTGTATTGAAGCAAGGTTGACTGAGTTGCAGAGGGCCTCACTAAGTAGCTGAGGCCGGCCATGAAGCTGTGGTCCTCCTGCCTCAGCCTCCCAAGTACTGGGATTACAGGCAGGGCCAGCAGGCCTAAATGCTACAGGATCTCATTCAGGCCTTGAGCCAAGGCTCAGCCAGGGGACTCGCAAAGGGGTCCCCGCGAGAAATAAATAGCATTTTCTTCTTCAAAAAATTATTTTAAGATTATCTGGATCAATATGTGTGATTGGAATCCTATGTATAAGCATTATTAACTAAAACAGATGGCATGTGAGAGACTCAGTCAGCAAAGATCTTTTACTCCAAGGACAGAAGTCTGGGCCAAAAGATTAAGTTCAAGCTGACCTTAGTTTGAGCCAACATATAAGATTAGGTTCAAGCTGACCTTGTGATATGGGACTGTTCTCTCACCCCGACACGAACCCCGACTCTTGCTAGGGCTGGACCCCGGCACCTAGCTTCAGATACACACATTTTAAAAGACCATGTTTGTCCTAAAAAATAATTAACTGAGATGGATGTGCTGGCTCATGCTGTAATCCCAGTTCTTGGGAGGCTGAAATAGGAGAATCATGCAGGTTCAAATCCAGCCCCAGCTACTTAGTGAGGCTCTCAGCAACTTAGTGAGACCCTGTTTCAAAAAAATAAAAATAAAAAACATAGGTCAGGTAGTGCAGCCTGGAGGTGGAAGGACCCTGGATTCCTTTTCCACTACTGACAAAGAAAAAAAAATTAAGAGAGAAAAATTAGCTCTTTGGCAGAAAGCAAATGTACTGGACCTCCACAATTATGAAAATAAAAGGTTGCAATTTCTCTTTTCCTTGGAGAGTGTTCCCAAGAAAGATTTCAGAGACAAAATTCCCGAAGCTGAGAAGCAGGAGAATGGGTTTCTCTTCAATCAGCCGGAGTCCATTGTCCAGGCAGTTAATTCCTGCTTTCCAGCCCCTGGGCTATGTATGAACAGAGACATTTCAACCTCGCACCTTTGGCCCAAGTAACTCAGAGAGCTTTTAGAGGGGGATCACACCTAACAGGTCTGTGGTATAAAAACCAGAAAGTATTCCAGTGTCCCATCCCTCTTGTCAGGCTGATGCTGTTCACACTAGAAGGGACTCCCCACTAGCGCCATCTCCTGGTGGCCTAGGGCAGGGCTGGCCAGGGACTGGCGAGGCACTCTTTCCTCTGCTCAGCACCAGCTGTGAGGAGGGAGCAGGAAACTCCTAAACCCAGACCCTGAGCTAGGATGGAACACAGACAGGCAGCTCGGGGAGGCAGGTGTCCAGGCCACTGTCTGTAAGAGCCACACGTGTCAGGCAGTCACCTGCGCACACTATTCCAACCTAGCCCGCAGCTGTAACAAACTCCTCTGTTCCCCCCTAACTGGCCTTGGGCTGACCACTGCAGAGAATGTCTACAACACAGACATCCAGGAGGCCATCTTTCCTTAAGGCTCTCTCCTCCCCCCAGGCCTCTGAGCTTAAACCACTCCGTCCTGGTGGACACACAGCCCTTCTTTATTGTTATTCTAACAAGCTCACACTCTCAAAAACTATCAGTCCAGGAAGTGAAGTCGCACCCTCCTCCTCTCTCCTCCATCTCTCTGCCCTGCAGGCTCCAGCTAATTAAGAACAGTCCTTTCTCCTCCACAGTGACAAGTTTGCACACTTCCATTCGGGCTTTCCCCTCCGCCACGTCCCTTCATCTAAAGTCATATTTCCTTTCTCACTTTCTTGGTCTCCTTGCAGAGGCCCAGCGGTCTCCTGCCCTCCCTCCCACCCACGCGGGCGTGCGGCCCCTTCCCCAGAGTCTGGGCTGGGTTGGCGTCAGGATGCTCAGGGATTCACTGCAGCCGAGCAGAGCGGGGCTGGGGACAGGCCGTGCGCTGAGACCTGCTCCAGACCCTTAGAGACCGGGATGGTGTCCGCCTGGGGAGGGGGAGGACGGGACCGTGTCGCTGCTCGGAGTGGGTCAGGACCCTCCGCCCCACAATGAAGGGCTGGGGCCGAGCTAAACACTGGTCTCCCGGCACCCGGGAGGCACAGGGAAGGACGCGCCTAGCTGCACCCCATCTGCAGGGCGGACTCCCCATGGGTGGCTCCCGCCCCTTCTCCAGTCCTCCATGCTGGCCCTGGTCCATCCTCACCATTTTCGGCTTCAGTGAGTCCCGCACACGGTTCCCAACTAGAGTGTCCTGCAGCGCCGAGCGCTCTGAGGTCTCAGCGATCTTCACAGCGCAGGGAGAGCTCTGGTCCCGAGGATGACTCCCCGCACCCAAAGGTCCCTGAAGCTGGCTGCCGCCACGCCTCTGCCGCCTCTGCTCCTCATTGGACAAGCCGCTCAAGGCCAGGATCTTTTGATTGGATGGTGATGCAGAACCCGCCCCTGAACCATGATTGACAGGGATGCAGCCCACAGAGGGCACAGAGGAGCCAAAGGACAGGTTGAGCCTCAGCCCACCCCAGGCCCCTTTCCTCCTTACACCGCCCAGGCTGCGGGATCTTTCCTTCTTAGCAGGAGCAGCTCTGGGCCTTCCAGGACGGGCACTTGCTTCTCTCTGCACTTCTGGGGACTCTTCATACTGGAACTGAGACCACGAGATTGCTCCTCGTCCAACAGTGTCCCATGGAGACACCCCCTAGCCCACTTACCACTAACATGGATCCCCACTGAATCGGTTTCAAAATAAATAAGTAGGACTGGGAATGAAGCTAGGAATTAGAATGCCCTGGAGTTACATCCCCAGTAATGAAAAACACTAAACACTTAACTAATGTAAACATAATAAATTCCTAGGTTTTATTTATTTATTTATTTATTTATTTGCGGGTCTGGGGATGGAACCCAGGGATATTTGACCTCCGAGCTACACCCCCTGCCCTATTTTTTATTCTTTATTTTGAAACCGGGTCTCACTGAGTTGCGGAGGGCCTCACTAAGTAGCTGAGGCTGTCCGCGAACCGCGATCCTCCAGGTCTCAGCCTCCCGAACGCTGGGATTACAAGCGTGCGCCACCACGCCCGGCTTAAATTCCTAGGTTTTAGATCATTTTTGTCAACTTGACTTTTCTGCACTATTTCATACAAGTTGTTCACGTTGAACTCTTCATATTCCATATTTAAAGAATTCTACAACATGCAATAGTTACACAGGACCCGTAAATTCTTTATTAGAATTGAAAACTTATTTGCACTTTACATAGTTGTATGGTTTTAATCCACTGTGTCTCTGTACATCTGGAGGAATTCAGAATTTTGTCCTCTCTTTGTGTGTCTGTGGCATTGGGGGTGGAACCCAGAGGCTTTCTACATCTGAGCGAAACTCCCAGACCTATTTTATCTTTTATTTGGAAACAGGGTCTCACTAAGTTGCTGAGAGCCTCACTAAGTAGCTGATGCTGGCTTCGAACCCATGAGATCCTCCTGTGTCAGCCTCCCAAGCGCGGGGATGACAAGCGTGCGCCACCACGCCCTGCTGTCTATCTCTTTAGTCCTGGTTTCTCCCATACTGTGTTCTTGCGTATCTGTGAACTGGTCCAACATCACAAGAGACATTTCTCCAACCGTTACATCGACAGGGGCTCTCGACTGTGATACTGAAGCCTCCCCAGTGTTAATTTGGGGTTACTCTAATGTGTGATTTCTTTTATGTACATACATTGAACTGTACAGTCTGAAGGCTTTCCCACAGTGCGTACACACATAGGGCTTCTCATCAGAGTGAATCCGCTCATGCCTCTCAAGGTAACGAGGACACCTAAAGGCTTTCCCACAGTGCGTACAAACATAGGGCTTCTCATCAGAGTGAATCCGCTGATGCCTCTCAAGGTAACGGGGACTCCTAAAGGCTTTGCCACACAGCTTACACACATAGGACTTCTCACAGGAGTGAATTCGCTCATGTTTCTGAAGATTATATAAAGTCCTAACAGCTTTCCCACACTGCTTACACACATAGGGATTCTCACCAGAGTGAATTCGCTCATGTACTTGAAGATCCTGAAAAGAACTCAAGGCTTTCCCACACTGCTTACACACATAGGGATTCTCACCAGAGTGGATTCGCTCATGACTCTGAAGATAATGAGAACTCTTAAAGCCATTCCCACAGTGCTTACACACATAGGGCTTCCCACTTGTGTGATTTTGCTCATGCATCTTAAGGTAATAAGAACTCCTAAAGGCTTTCCCACAATGCTTACACACATAGGGCTTCTCACCAGTGTGAATCAGCTCATGCATCTTAAGTTTACTGGAATATATAAAGGATTTCCCACAGTGCTTACACACATAGGGCTTCTCACCAGTGTGAATCAGCTCATGCATCTTAAGTTTACTGGAATATATAAAGGCTTTCCCACATTGCTTACACACATAGGGCTTCGCACCAGAGTGAATGCGCTCATGCACCTGAAGAGAACTAGAAGAACTAAAGCCTTTCCCACACTGCTTACACACATAGGGCTTCCCACTTGTGTGATTTTGCTCATGTACCTTAAGGTAATAAGAACTCCTAAAGGCTTTCCCACAGTGCTTACACACATAGGGCTTCTCACCAGTGTGAATCAGCTCATGCATCTTAAGTTTACTGGAATATATAAAGGCTTTCCCACAGTGCTTACACACATAGGGCTTCTCACCAGTGTGAATCAGCTCATGCATCTTAAGTTTACTGGAATATATAAAGGCTTTCCCACACTGCTTACACACATAGGGCCTCTCACCCGAGTGAATTCCCTCATGCACCTGAAGAGAACTAGAAGAACTAAAGCCTTTCCCACACTGCTTACACACATAGGGCTTCCCATTTGTGTGAATTTGCTCATGTATCTTAAGGTAACGAGAACTCCTAAAGGCTTTCCCACAATACCTACACACATAGGGCTTCTCATCAGAGTGATTTTTCTCATGACTGTGAAGATAATTAGACTGACTAAAGGCTTTCCCACACTGCTTACACGAATAGGGCTTCTCACCAGTGTGAATTTTTTCATGTATCTTAAGGTATCCAGCAGATCTACAGACTTTCCCACACTGCCTACATACAAAGGGCTTCTCCCTCGTGTGTCTTCTTTCATGTATCTGAAGGTAACGAGAACAGCAAAAGGCTTTCCCGCAGTGCTGACACACACAGGGCTTCTCACCAGAGTTATTTCTCTCAAGTCGCTGAAGGTTTTGGGGGAAATGAACACGGTTCCTACATTGCTTACATTTAAAGGTTTCCTGCCCAGTGTGAATTCCTTCATGGATTTGAAAGTAACCAGAACTACCGCAGGCTTTCCCGCTGTGCTCACGTTCATGGAGTCCATCTCTGCTGGGACTCCCTTCATGCCTCAGAAGGCGTTGGGGGGAACTCAAGGCTGCTCCCCGTTCATTACATTTATCAGATTTCTCTCCATATTTCAAACGCGCACACAGTTCCTGTCCAGACTGAGCTCTGTGGGGCTCATTGAAGGATAAATGACCAGTGAGGACTTCTCCACACAGCTGCCTGTCTCCTGGGGTGACTGCTGGATGCGTGTTCTTCTCAAGGTTAGGCTCTTGAGACCAGTTAAGGATTGTTCCACATTCACTACTGTATTTATGTTCAAGGAATCTCTCTAATGCTTGACTTCTGTTAAAAAAGAAAAAAGGAGAAGAAAAAAAGAAAAGGCACATTACTATTGATGTGTTGATTAATAATTTTTTTTTTTTTTTTTTTTTTTTTTTGGTGGTACTGGGGTTCCTGGAAGCCCTTCTACCTCCGGGCTACACTCCCAGACCTATTTTATATTTTTGAAACAGGGTCTCTTACGCCAGCGTGGCTGGCTTCGAACCTGCGCGATCCTCCTGTCTCCGCCTCCCAAGCGCGGGGATTACAAGCGTGCGCCACCACGCCCGGCTTGATTAATAATTTTTGATGAGATACATTGATTTTATGCAATGTAGATATATTTATTTATTTATTTATTTAATTATTCATTTGTAGTACTGTGGATGGAACCCTTAGGCATTCTACCTCCAGGCTAATCTCACAGACCAACATTTTCTGCCTTATTTGAAACAGGGTCTCACTAAGTTGCTGACAACACTAACTTGTGAAGGCTGGTTTTGCTCTCCTGAGATCCTCCCTTCTCAGCTTCCCAATTACTGGGATCGCAAGCGTGCGCCATCACGTCCGGCTCATGTAGTAATTTTATTTATTTTTGTGGTAGTGGGGGTGGAACCCAGAGGCTTTCTACCTCCAGGCTATACTCCCAGACCTTTGTAATATTTTATTTGGAAACAGGGACTCACTAAGTTGCTCAGAGCCTCACTAATTAGCTCAGGCTGGCTTCAAACCCATGCGATCCTCCTGTCTCAGCCTCCCAAGTGCGGGGATCACAAGCGTGCACCACCACGCCCGGCTCACGTAGTAATTTGAAACATGATTGGCTAGAATGCTCCTCAAGATAGATTTGGGAATGTTATTATCAAGGCAGTAGTATTCCCATCAGGCTTTTCTCTCTCTCTTTTGAATCATGTTTTCTGTCCTGTCTTCTTTATTTATATTTTATTTATATTTTGATACTAAGGCTAAAACCGAGTGATATATACATGCTAAAAAAGTATTTTACTACACTGCTTAGTTGTTAAATTTCCTGACATCTAGGATTCTTCTTCCTTTCCTCCTCCTCCTCCTCCTCCTGCTCCTCTTCCTCCTACTACACTTCCTCCTCCTCCTCTTCCTCCTCCTCCTCCTTCTTCTTTTTGCAGTACCCAGCTCTATTTCATTCTTTCTTTCTTTATTTTTGCGGGTCTGGGTATGGAACCCAGAGGCATTCTAACTCCAAGCTACACCCCCTGCCCTATTTTTTATTCTTTATTTTGAAACGGGGTCTCACTGAGTTGCAGACGGCCTAAGTAGCTGGGGCTGTCTGCGAACCAAGATTCTCCAGGTCCCAGCCTCCTGAATTCTGGGATGACAAGCGTGCGCCACCACGCCCGGCCCAGACCTATTTTTTTGAATACTTTTTTTAAATTTGGAAACAGGTTCTCTTAAGCCAGCATGGTTGGCTTTGAACCTGTGCGATCCTCCTGTCTCTGCCTCCTAAGCATGGGGATTACAAGTGTGCGCCACCACACCCGGCAATTTGCTTTCTTCTGGGAGTGAAAATTACCTTAGATTTCTCCTGAAATTTTCGTAGTCATCTTTAATGTTCTGTTCTTCCTGGTCATGACCTAAAATGTAGACCCAGAAGGATCATTAAAATTATTACAACAATCCATAAAAATTATTAAATTCTAGGCTGAATGTGTGATAGAAATAATGCGATGCTACCTGGTAATTTACCAAATGTTTCTTTTCAACATTTCAAATCGTGATTCAGCCCCAATGAACACGAACCACGGGCACTCCATTGACTAATGCAGGGAAGGACGCCACTCTTACCTACGCAGGCCAGGTGCCTCAAGGTTTCCTGCATCACATCGCGGTAGAGGTTCTTTTGAGATGGATCCAGCAAAGCCCACTCCTCCTTGGTGAAGGTCACGGCCACATCCTCAAAAGCCACCAACACCTAAAACGTCACATATTTCCAGAATGAGGGGTGAGGCTCAGGTCACGGCAGATCTACACCAACTTCACGAGACGTTCACAGCATGCTCTGTTCCTAAAGTCCCCTCCATGTCTTGCTCAGCACACTCTCACGCTCCATCCCTCCCCACATCGTGTCCTGCAGCAGTTCTGATGCAAGGCTCGAACTGTTTGGTAGTTCCACAGCAGAACAGCAACACGCCATTTATCAAGGCCATCCCCAATTTTTTTGTTCATTGTATCACCTCTCAATAAAGTTGTATGTGGTTACATGTGGCTATAATTTAAGTAATTGGGAGACGGAGACAGGAGAATAGCAGGTTTTAGGCCTGCCTCAGCACCTTAGAGAGATCCTGGTTCAAAAGAAAAAAGAAGCCAAGTGTGGTGCCTCATGCCTGTAATCCCACTACTTGGGAGGCTGAGACAGGAGGATTGCAGGTTCGAGGACAGTCTCAGCAAGTAGTCAGACTCTCATCAACCTAGTGAGACTCTTTTCCCAAGGAGAAATGAAATTGGATGAGGTGTACTTTGAAGTTAGAATGCCACTGGGTCCATTCTCCAGTATCACCAAAATAAAAAATTAAATAAAAGGGCCAGCATGTATCTCAGAATCCACTGCCCTGATCCAGTTCCTAGTACACACGGACTCCTATGTGACTGTCCCCATCGTCAGGGGGCCACGTGACCCATACTTCACACACTAGGCGATAAGAAACAGCAGGGAGCTCACAGGACCCCAGATCCCAACAGGCAGAGGTCAGAGAAGAAAGGCAGATGGGGGAGGGGGCGCGGTCTGAGACAGCAGAACCACACCCTCAAACTTCAAAAGCAGCCCAAGGAACCCAGTGAGCCTCCCATTACTTAGTGAGACTCTTTTTTTAAAAAAATTAAAAATTGGGCTTAGATTAGAATGCCAGTCATCCCATCGGAGCATCTTCAAAAATAAATAAATAAATAAATAAATAAATAAATAAAATGAACAAATTAATTAATTAAATAAGGTATAAAGCAGGCTGTGCTGCATACACACCTCCGATTCTAGCACTTAAAAACGTAACACAGGACTCTGGGTTAGAGGACATTCTCAACAGGTGGCAGGACTCTCAACAGGCATGCTGCTTGCAATCCTGCCCTTGGGAGGCTGAGACAGGAGGATCACACAGGTTCAAATCCAGCCTCAGCCACTTAGTGAGGCTCTCAGCAACTTAGTGAGACAGTGTTTCCAAACATAATATAAAATAGGTCTGGGAGTATAGACCAGAGATAGAAAGCCCCTGGGTTCCATCCTCAGTACTACTAAAAATCAATCAATCAATTAATCAATCAATAGGTTTGAATGTCTAGTTCAGATGTAGAACAGGACTTTCTTTGATTCCCAAAACTATAAATGCACTAAAAAAAAAAATAAGAAGAAACCTATTTTCACCTGCATTGTAATTTCATAATTATTTGTATTTTATCACATTTTTATTTCTGGTGTGGAAGACAGAATCCAGGGGCATTTTACCTTGGAGCTATACTCCCGGCCTTTCCAGCTTTTTTTTTTTTTTTTCAAATGGGGTACTGAAAAGTCATGGAGTGTCTCACTGGGTCGCTGAGGCTGGCTTCTAACCTGTGATCTCATGTCTCAGCCTCCCACGTATGGAGACGACAGGGGTGTACCACTGCTACAGCTGAATTTACTGTTAAATGAACGATTTCAAGAATATTCTTTGCTTCAGAACCCATCATTCTATCCTCTCTGGTTCAAGCAAGAAAATCACCATCTTACATGCCTATCTCCAAAAATAAAATGATTAACCGGGCGTGGTGGCGCACGCTTGTAATCCCCGCACTTGGGAGGCAGAGACAGGAGGATCGCGCAGATTCGAAGCCAGCCACGTGTGCTGGCTTAGGAGACCCTGTTTCCAAATAAAAATGTAAAAATAGGTCTGGGAATGTAGCCTGGAGGTAGAAGGGCTTCCAGGAACCCCAGTATCACCAAAAATAAATAAATAGATAAAATAAAATGATTATTATTATTATTTTCTTTTTTGGTGGTACTGGGGTTCCTGGAAACCCTTCTATCTCCGGGCTACACTCCTAGACCTACTTTATATTTATATTTGGAGACAGAGTCTCTTTGAACCTGCATGATCCTCCTGACTCTTAATTAAAAATAATTAACTGAGAGGGATGTGCTGGCTCATGCTGTAATCCCAGTTCTTGGGAGGCTGAAATAGGAGAATCATGCAGGTTCAAATCCTGCCTCAGCTACTTAGTGAGGCTCTCAGCAACTTAGTGAGACCCTGTTTCAAAAAAATAAAAATAAAAAACATAGGTCAGGTAGTGCAGCCTGGAGGTGGAAGGACCCTGGATTCCTTTTCCACTACAGACAAAGAAAAAAAAATTGAGAGAAAAATTAGCTCTTTGGCAGAAAGCAAATGTACTGAACCTCCACAATTATGAAAATAAAAGGTTGCAATTTCTCTTTTCCTTGGAGAGTGTTCCCAAGAAAGATTTCAGAGACAAAATTCCCGAAGCTGAGAAAAAGGAAAATGGGTTTCTCTTCAATTAGCCTGAGTCCACTGTCCAGCCAGGTAATTCCTGCTTTCCAGCCCCTGGGGCATAAACAGAGACATTTCAACCTCCCACCACTGGGCCAGGTAACTCAGAGAGGAGGAAAAGGGGGATGACACCCTGCAGGTGTGTGGTATAAAAACCAGAAAGTATTCCAGTGTCCCATCCCTCTTACCAGGCTGATGCTGTTCACACTAGAAGGGACTCCCCACTAGCGCCATCTCCTGGTGGCCTAGGGCAGGGCTGGCCAGGGACTGGCGAGGCACTCTTTTCTCTGCTCAGCACCAGCTGTGAGGAGGGAGCAGGAAACTCCTAAACCCAGACCCTGAGCTAGGATGGAACACAGACAGGCAGCTCGGGGAGGCAGGTGTCCAGGCCACTGTCTGTAAGAGCCACACGTGTCAGGCAGTCACCTGCGCACACTATTCTAACCTAGCCCGCAGCTGTAACAAACTCCTCTGTTCCACCCTAACTGGCCTGGGGCTGACCACTGCAGAGAATGTCTATAACACAGATATCCAGGAGGACACTGCAGAGAATGTCTATAACACAGATATCCAGGAGGACATCTTCCTTAAGTCTCTCAGCTCCTCCCAGGCTTCTGAGCTTACACCACCCTATCCCGGGGCACAAACGCCCCTCCTATATTGTTATTTTAACAATCTCACACCCTCAAATCCTCCTCAATCCAAGAAATGAAGTCCCACCCTCCTCCTCCCTCCTCCATCTCTCTGCCCTGCAGGCTCCAGTTTTTGGTTTTTTTTTTTTTTTTTTTTTTTTTTTTTGCCGGTCTGGGGATGGAACCCAGGGGCATTTGACCTTCGAGCTACACCCCTTGTCCTATTTTTTATTCTTTATTTTGAAACCAGGTCTCACTGAGTTGCAGAGGGCCTCACTAAGTAGCTGAGGCTGTCCACGAACCGAGATCCTCCAGGTCTCAGCCTCCCAAATGCTGGGATTACAAGTATGCGCCACCACGCCCCCGGCTCCAGGCTCCAGTTTATAAAGAACAGTCCTTTCTCCTCCACACTGACAAGTTTGCACACTTCCCTTTGGGCTTTCCCCTCCGCCACGTGCCCTTCATCTACAGTCATATTTCCTTTCTCACTGTCATGGTCTCCTTGCAGAGGCCCAGCGGTCTCCTGCCCTCCCTCCCACCCACGCGGGCGTGTGGCCCCTTCCCCAGAGTCTGGGCTGGGTTGGCGTCAGGATGCTCAGGGATTCACTGCAGCCGAGCAGAGCGGGGCTGGGGACAGGCCGTGCGCTGAGACCTGCTCCAGACCCTTAGAGACCGGGATGGTGTCCGCCTGGGGAGGGGGAGGACGGGACCGTGTCGCTGCTCGGAGTCGGGTCAGGACCCTCCGCGCCCCACAATGAAGGGCTGGGGCCGAGCTAACCACTGGTCTCCCGGCACCCGGGAGGCACAGGGAAGGACGCGCCGAGCTGCACCCTGTCTGCAGGGCGGACACCCCATGGGTGGCTCCCCCCCTCTCCAGTCCTCCATGCTGGCCCTGGTCCATCCTCACCATTTTCGGCTTCAGTGAGTCCCGCACACGGTTCCCAACTAGAGTGTCCTGCAGCGCCGAGCGCTCTGAGGTCTCAGCGATCTTCACACCACAGGGAGAGCTCTGGTCCGGAGGATGACTCCCCGCACCCAAAGGTCCCTGAAGCTAGCTGCTGCCACGCCTCTGCCGCCTCTGCTCCTCATTGGACAAGCCGCGCAGTGCCGGGATCTTCTGATGGGATAGGAATGCAGGACCCGCCCCTGAGCCTTGAGTGATAGAGAGGAGGTCCACAGAGAGCACAGAGCAGCCAAAGGACAGGTTGAGCCTCAGCCACCCCAGGCCCCTTTCCTCCAGGCCCCGCCCAGGCTGCGGGATCTTTCCTTCTTAGCAGGAGCAGCTCTGGGCTTTCCAGGTCGGGCACTTGCTTCTCTCTGCATGTACTGGGACTCTTCATACTGGAAATGAGACCACGAGATTGCTCCTCGTCCAATAGTGTCGGGGCCCACTCGGCTGGACCGAGATGGCACCCAGGCTTATTGCCAGCGTGGACTCAAGGTGGCGCCTAGGCTTGCAGCCAAGTCACGAGGCTCACGAGGCTGCCAGTGCCCTGAGCCTGCACAGTGAGCCCTATCAGGCGTCCTATGGATGATCAGTGAAGCAGAGCCTGGTGCTACCACCAGCCCGGCTATGAGAGGGTTAGAAATGCGCATGCCCTAGCTGTGGGAAGCTTGGGGTTGGTGGAGTGATGAGGGAGGGGTTATGAGACTGATATATATTTGCCTGCTGTGCACAGCAGCAGCAGCAGCAGCAGCATTATTATTGAAAGAGAGAGAGCATTAAAGAGGAAGCATCAGCAGCAGACTCAGCATTTGTGTCTTCTTTCCTGGGGCTCTGCAGGACAGAGCCTTAGGGACGCGATACAATAGTGTCCCATGGAGACAACCCCTAGCCCACTTACCACTAACATGGATCCCCACTGAAATGGTTTCAAAATAAATAAGAAGTAGGGCTGGGAATAAAGCTAGGAAGTAGAATGCCCCGGAGTTACATTCCCAGTACTGAAAAACACTAAACACTGACCTAATGTAAACACAATAAATTCCTAAGTTTCAGATCATTTTTGTCAACTTGACTTTTCTGCACTATTTCATACAAGTTGTTCACGTTGAACTCTTCACATTCCATAGTCAAAGGATTCTACAACATGTAGTACTTTCACAGGACCCGTAAATTCTTTATTAGAATTGAAAACTTATTTACACTTTACATAGTTGTATGGTTTTAATCCACTGTGTCTCTGTACATGTGGAATAACTCAGAATTTTCTCCTCTCTTTGTGTGTGTGTGTGTGGCATTGGGGGTGGAACCCAGGGGTTTTCTACATCTGAGCTATACTCCCAGACCTATTTTATCTTTTATTTGGAAACAGGGTCTCACTAAGTTGCTGAGAGCCTCACTAAGTAGCTGAGGCTGGCTTCGAACCCATGAGATCCTCCTGTGTCAGCCTCCCAAGCGCGGGGATGACAAGCATGCGCCACCACGCCCTGCTGTCTATCTCTTTAGTCCTGGTTTCTCCCATACTGTGTTCTTGCGTATCTGTGAACTGGTCCAACATCACAAGAGACATTTCTCCAACCGTTACATCGACAGGGGCTCTCGACTGTGATACTGAAGCCTCCCCAGTGTTAATTTGGGGTTACTCTAATGTGTGATTTCTTTTATGTACGTACATTGAACTGTACAGTCTGAAAGCTTTCCCACAGTGCGTACACACATAGGGCTTTTCACCAGTGTGGATTCGCTCATGTGCCTTAAGGTAACGAGGACTCCTAAAGGCTTTCCCACAGTGCGTACAAACATAGGGCTTCTCATCAGAGTGAATCCGCTGAT
The DNA here is from genome assembly GCF_963383645.1 of Muscardinus avellanarius. Taxonomy (NCBI): domain Eukaryota; kingdom Metazoa; phylum Chordata; class Mammalia; order Rodentia; family Gliridae; genus Muscardinus; species Muscardinus avellanarius. Next base: position 49,021,639 of record NC_137804.1, on the reverse strand, counting down.
GCCTCTCAAGGTAACGGGGACTCCTAAAAGCTTTGCCACACTGCTTACACACATAGGACTTCTCACCAGAGTGAATAAGTTCATGTTTCTGAAGATAATATAAAGTCCTAACGGCTTTCCCACATTGCTCACACACATAGGGCTTCTCACCAGAGTGAATTCGCTCATGTACTTGAAGAGCCCGAAAAGAACTCAAGGCTTTTCCACACTGCTTACACACATAGGGATTCTCACCAGAGTGGATTCGCTCATGACTCTGAAGATAATGAGAACTCTTAAAGGCTTTCCCACAGTGCTTACACACATAGGGCTTCCCACTTGTGTGATTTTGCTCATGCATCTTAAGGTAATAAGAACTCCTAAAGGCTTTCCCACAGTGCTTACACACATAGGGCTTCTCACCAGAGTGAATCAGCTCATGCATCTTAAGTTTACTGGAATATATAAAGGCTTTCCCACATTGTTTACACACATAGGGCTTCTCACCAGAGTGAATTCGCTCATGACTCTGAAGATAATGAGGACTCCTAAAGGCTTTCCCACATTGCTTACACACGTAGGGCTTCTCACCAGAGTGAATGCGCTCATGCACCTGAAGAGAACTAGAAGAACTAAAGCCTTTCCCACACTGCTTACACACACAGGGCTTCTTACCAGAGTGAATCTGCTCATGCACCTGAAGAGAACTACAAGAACTAAAGCCTTTCCCACATTCTTTACACACATAGGGCTTCTCACCAGAGTGAATCTGCTCATGCTTCTTAAGTTTACGAATATGTGTAAAGCCTTTTCCACACTGCTTACATACGTAGGGCTTTTCACCCGAGTGAATTCGCTCATGCACCTGAACATAACTAGAAGAACTAAAACCTTTCCCACACTGCTTACACACATAGGGCTTCTCACTAGAATGAATTCCCTCATGCACCTGAAGATAACTAGAAGAACTAAAGCCTTTCCCACACTGCTTACACACATAGGGCTTCCCACTTGTGTGAATTTGCTCATGTATCTTAAGGTAACGAGAACTCCTAAAGGCTTTCCCACAATACCTACACACATAGGGCTTCTCATCAGAGTGACTTTTCTCATGACTGTGAAGATATTTAGACTGACTAAAGGCTTTCCCACACTGCTTACACGCATAGGGCTTCTCACCAGTGTGAATTTTTTCATGTATCTTAAGGTATCCAGCAGACCTACAGACTTTCCCACACTGCCTACATACAAAGGGCTTCTCCCTCGTGTGTCTTCTTTCATGTATCTGAAGGTAACGAGAACAGCAAAAGGCTTTCCCGCAGTGCTGACACACACAGGGCTTCTCACCAGAGTTATTTCTCTCAAGTCTCTGAAGGTTTGGGGGAAAATGAACACGGTTCCTACATTGCTTACATTTAAAGGTTTCCTGCCCAGTGTGAATTCCTTCATGGATCTGAAGGTGAAGAGAACTACCGCAGGCTTTCCCGCTGAGCTCACGTTCATGGAGTCCATCTCTGCTGGGACTTCCTTCATGCCTCAGAAGGCGTTGGGGGGAACTCAAGGCTGCTCCCCGTTCATTACATTTATCAGGTTTCTCTCCATATTTCAATTGCGCACACAGTTCCTGTCCAGACTGAGCTCTGTGGGGCTCATTGAAGGATAAATGACCAGTGAGAACTTCTCCACACAGCTGCCTGTCTCCTGGGGTGACTCCTGGAAGCGTTTTCTTCTTGAGTTTAGGATCTGGAGACCAGTTAAGGGTTGGTCCACAATCACTACTGCGTTTATGTTCAAGGAATCTCTCTAACGCTTGACTTCTGTGAAAAAAGAAAAAAGAAAAAAAAAAAGAAAAAAAGAAAAGGCACATTACTATTGATGTGTTGATTAATAATTTTTGATGAGATATATTGGTTTTATGCAATGTAGAAATATTTATTTATTTATTTATTTATTTGTAGTACTGTGGACGGAACCCTTGGGCATTCTAACTCCAGGCTAATCTCACAGACAAACTTTTTCTGCCTTATTTGAAACAGGGTCTCAAAAAGTTGCTGACAACACTAACTTGTGAAGGCTGGTTTTGCTCTCCTGAGATCCTCCCTTCTCAGCTTCCCAATTACTGGGATCGCAAGCGTGTGCCATCACGTCCGGCTCATGTAGTAATTTTATATATTTTTTTGTGTGTGTGGTAGTGGGGGTGAAACCCAGAGGCTTTCTACCTCCGGGCTATACTCCCAGACCTTTGTAATATTTTATTTGGAAACAGGGACTCACTAAGTTGCTCAGAGCCTCACTAATTAGCTCAGGCTGGCTTCAAACCCATGCGATCCTCCTGTCTCAGCCTCCCAAGTGCGGGGATCACAAGCGTGCGCCACCACGCCCGGCTCACGTAGTAATTTGAAACATGATTGGCTAGAATGCTCCTCAAGATAGATTTGGGAATGTTATTATCAAGGCAGTAGTATTCCCATCAGGCCTTTCTCTCTCTCTTTTGAATCATGTTTTCTGTCCTGTCTTCTTTATTTACATTTTATTTATATTTTGATACTAAGGCTGAAACCGAGTGATATATACATGCTAAAAAAGTATTTTACTACACTGCTTAGTTGTTAAATTTCCTGACATCTAGGATTCTTCTTCCTTTCCTCCTCCTCCTCCTCCTCCTCCTCCTCCTCCTCCTCCTCCTCCTCCTCCTCCTCCTTCTTTTTGCAGTACCTCCAAGCTAAATCCCCAGCTCTATTTCATTCTTTCTTTCTTTATTTTTGCGGGTCTGGGGATGGAACCCAGAGGCATTTGACCTCCTAGGTACACCCCCTGCCCTATTTTTTATTCTTTATTTTGAAACGGGGTCTCACTGAGTTGCAGACGGCCTAAGTAGCTGAGGCTGTCTGCGAAGCAAGATTCTCCAGGTCCCAGCCTCCCGAATTCTGGGATGACAAGCGTGCGCCACCACGCCCGGCCCAGACCTATTTTTTTGAATACTTTTTTTAAATTTGGAAACAGGTTCTCTTAAGCCAGCACGGTTGGCTTTGAACCTGTGCGATCCTCCTGTCTCTGCCTCCTAAGCGTTGGGATTACAAGTGTGCGCCACCACACCCGGCAATTTGCTCTCTTCTGGGAGTGAAAATTACCTTAGATTTCTCCTGGGATTTTTGTAGTCATCTTTAATGTTCTGTTCTTCCTGGTCATGACCTAAAATGTAGACCCAGAAGGATCATTATGAATTATTACAACAATCCATAAAAATTATTAAATTCTAGGCTGAATGTGTGATAGAAATAATGCGATGCTACCTGGTCTATTTACCAAATGTTTCCTTTCAACGTTTCAAATCGTGCCTCAGCCCCGATGAGCATGAACCACGTGCACTACACTGACTAATGCAGGGAAGGACGCCACCCTTACCTACGCAGGCCAGGTGCCTCAAGGTTTCCTGCATCACATCCTGGTAGAGGTTCTTTTGAGATGGGTCCAGCAAAGCCCACTCCTCTGGGGTGAAGGTCACAGCCACATCCTCAAAAGCCACCAACACCTAAAAATGTCAAATATTTCCAGGATGAGGGGTGAGGCTCAGATCTCTGCAGATCTATACCAACTTCACGAGACGTTCACAGGATGCTCTGTTCCCTACATGTTACCTCCATGTCTTGTTCAGCACACTCTTACACTCCAACCCTCCCCACATCGTGTCCTACAGCAGTTCTGATGCAAGGCTCGAACTGTTTGGTAGTTCCACAGCAGAACAAGCAACACGCCATTTATCAAGGCCATTCCCAATTTTTTTGTGCATTGTATCACCTCTCAATAAAGTTGTATGTGGTTACATGTGCCTATAATTTAAGTAATTGGGAGACGGAGACAAGAGAATAGCAGGTTTTAGTCTTGCCTCAGCACCTTAGAGAGATCCTGTTTCAAAAGAAAAAAGAAGCCAAGTGTGGTGCCTCATGCCTGTAATCCCACTACTTGGGAGGCTGAGACAGGAGGATTGCAGGTTCGAGGACAGTCTCAGCAAGTAGTCAGACTCTCGTCAACCTAGTGAGACTCTTTTCCGAAGGAGAAATAAAATTGGGCTGGGGTGAAGTTTCAAGTTAGAATGCCTCTGGGTCCAATCTCCAGTATCACAAAAATAAAATAAGAGGGGCAGGATGTATCTCAGAGTCCACTGCCCTGATCCAGTCCCCAGTACGTACACACAGACTCCTATGTGCCTGTCCCCATCCTCAGGGGCCATGTGACCCGTACTTCATACACTAGGCGATGACAAACAGCAGCAGAGCTCACAGGACCCCAGATCCCAACAGGCAGAGGTCAGAGTGCAGGAGGCCACCAGGCAGGAGAGCAGGGGGCACGCCAGAGAAGAAAGGCAGATGGGGGAGGGGGGCGAGGTCTGAGACAGGAGGACCACACCTTCAAACTTCAAAGGCAGCAGAAGGAACCCAGTGAGCCTCCCATTACTTAGTGAGACTCTTTAAAAAAAATAAATTGGGCTTAGGGTAGAATGCCAGTCATCTCATCGGAGCATCTTCAAAATTAAATAAATAAATAAATAAATAAATAAATAAATAAATAAAATGAACAAATTAATTAGTTAAATAAGGTATAAAGCAAGCTGTGCTACATACACACCTCTGATTCTAGCACTTAAAAAGGTAACACAGGACTCTGGGTTAGAGGCCATTCTCAACAGGTGGCAGGACTCTCAGCAGACTGTGAGTTCTTGTATCAGAAACAAAAATCTCACCAGGCCTGGTGGTGCACACTTGTAACCCCAGCACTTGGGAGGCGGAGACCGGAGGATCACACAGGTTCATAGCCAGCCTTGTGGCTCTAGAGACCCTGTTTCTAAATTAAAAAAATATAAAAATAGGTCTGGGAGTATAGCCCCAGGTAGAAGAGTTTCCAGGAACCCTAGTACCACAAAAAAAAAATAATAATAATAAATAAATAAAATCTCAAGGGCTTGAGGATGTACCCTGGAGGGAGAATGGTTGGTCATCTTCCAGTCCCACAGTAAATAAAATCAATACAAAGCCGGGCATGGAAGCGCACTGCTTGCAATCCTGCCCTTGGGAGGCTGAGACAGGAGGATCACACTGGTTCAAATCCAGCCTCAGCCACTTAGTGAGGCTCTAAGCAACTTAGTGAGACAGTGTTTCCAAACATAATATAAAATAGGTCTGGGAGTATAGACCAGAGATAGAAAGCCCCTGGGTTCCATCCTCAGTACTACTAAAAATCAATCAATCAATTAATCAATCAATAGGTTTGAATGTCTAGTTCAGATGTAGAACAGGACTTTCTTTGATTCCCAAAACTATAAATGCACTAAAAAAAAAATAAGAAGAAACCTATTTTCACCTGCATTGTAATTTCATAATTATTTGTATTTTATCACATTTTTATTTCTGGTGTGGAAGACAGAATCCAGGGGCATTTTACCTTGGAGCTATACTCCCAGACTTTCCAGCTTTTTTTTTTTTTTTTTCAAAAGGGGTACTGAAAAGTCATGGAGTGTCTCACTGGGTCGCTGAGGCTGGCTTCTAACCTGTGATCTCATGTCTCAGCCTCCCACGTATGGAGACGACAGGGGTGTACCACTGCTACAGCTGAATTTACTGTTAAATGAACGATTTCAAGAATATTCTTTGCTTCAGAACCCATCATTCTATCCTCTCTGGTTCAAGCAAGAAAATCACCATCTTACATGCCTATCTTAAAAATAAAATGATTAGCGCACGCTTGTAATCCCTGCTTGGGAGGCAGAGACAGGAGGATTGCGCAGGTTCGAAGCCAGCCGCGCACACTGGCTTAGAAGACCCTGTTTCCAAATGAAAATGTAAAAATAGGTCTGGGAGTGTAGCCCGGAGGTAGAAGGGCTTCCAGGAATCCCAGTACCACCAAAAAAAAAAAAAAAAAAACCACACATTTCCTATTACACTTGAAGGATGCTCCATTTTTATCTGATGACAAGGCCAGACACACACATTCTTTTTGTTTGTTTTTGCAGTACTGGGAATGGAACGCAGGAGCAAGGCACCTCCAAGCTACACCGCCAGGCCGGTTTGTATTTGAAGCAAGGTTGACTATGTTGCAGAGGGCCTCACTAAGTAGCTGAAGCCGGCCATGAAGCTGTGGTCCTCCTGCCTCAGCCTCCCAAGTACTGGGATTACAGGCAGGGCCAGCAGGCCTAGCTGCTACAGGATCTCGTGCAGGCCTTGAGGAAAGCTCGGCCAGGGGACTCGCAAAGGGGTCCTCGCGAGAAACAGATAGCATTTCCTTCTTCAAAAAATTATTTTAAGATTATCTGGATCAATATGTGTAATTGGAATCTTATGTATAAGCATTATTAACTAAAACAGATGGGATGTGAGAGACTCAGTCAGCAAAGATCTTTTACTCCAAGGACAGAAGTCTGGGCCAAAAGATTAAGTTCAAGCTGACCTTAGTTTGAGCCAACATATAACATTAGGTTCAAGCTGACCTTGTGATATGGGACTGTTCTCTCACCCCGACACGAACCCCGACTCTTGCTAGGGCTGGACCCCGGCACCTAGCTTCAGATACACACATTTTAAAAGACCATGTTTGTCCTAAAAAATAATTAACTGAGATGGATGTGCTGGCTCATGCTGTAATCCCAGTTCTTGGGAGGCTGAAATAGGAGAATCATGCAGGTTCAAATCCAGCCCCAGCTACTTAGTGAGGCTCTCAGCAACTTAGTGAGACCCTGTTTCAAAAAAATAAAAATAAAAAACATAGGTCAGGTAGTGCAGCCTGGAGGTGGAAGGACCCTGGATTCCTTTTCCACTACCGACAAAGAAAAAAAAAAATTAAGAGAGAAAAATTAGCTCTTTGGCAGAAAGCAAATATACAGGACCTCCACAATTATGAAAATAAAAGGTTGCAATTTCTCTTTTCCTTGGAGAGTGTTTCCAAGAAAGATTTCAGAGACAAAATTCCCGAAGCTGAGAAAAAGGAAAATGGGTTTCTCTTCAATCAGCCGGAGTCCATTGTCCAGGCAGTTAATTCCTGCTTTCCAGCCCCTGGGCTATGTATGAACAGAGACATTTCAACCTAGCACCATTGGCCCAAGTAACTCAGAGAGCTTTTAGAGGGGGATCACACCTAACAGGTCTGTGGTATAAAAACCAGAAAGTATTCAAGTGTCCCATCCCTCTTACCAGGCTGATGCTGTTCACACTAGAAGGGACTCCCCACTAGCGCCATCTCCTGGTGGCCTAGGGCAGGGCTGGCCAGGGACTGGCGAGGCACTCTTTTCTCTGCTCAGCACCAGCTGTGAGGAGGGAGCAGGAAACTCCTAAACCCAGACCCTGAGCTAGGATGGAACACAGACAGGCAGCTCGGGGAGGCAGGTGTCCAGGCCACTGTCTGTAAGAGCCACACGTGTCAGGCAGTCACCTGCGCACACTATTCTAACCTAGCCCGCAGCTGTAACAAACTCCTCTGTTCCACCCTAACTGGCCTTGGGCTGACCACTGCAGAGAATGTCTACAACACAGACACCCAGGAGGCCATCTTTCCTTAAGGCTCTCTCCTCCCCCCAGGCCTCTGAGCTTAGACCACCCCATCCTGGGGGGGCTCAAGCCCTTCCTTTATTGTTATTCTAACAAGCTCACAGCAGGAAAACCTCCCCAGTCCAGGAAGTGAAGTCTCACCCTCCTCCTCTCTCCTCCATCTCTCTGCCCTGCAGGCTCCAGCTTATAAAGAACAGTCCTTTCTCCTCCACACTGACAAGTTTGCACACTTCCATTTGGGCTTTCCCCTCCGCCACGTCCCTTCATCTAAAGTCATATTTCCTTTCTCACTGTCATGGTCTCCTTGCAGAGGCCCAGCCGTCTCCTGCCCTCCCTCCCACCCACGCGGGCGTGCGGCCCCTTCCCCAGAGTCTGGGCTGGGTTGGCGTCAGGATGCTCAGGGATTCACTGCAGCCGAGCAGAGCGGGGCTGGGGACAGGCCGTGCGCTGAGACCTGCTCCAGACCCTTAGAGACCGGGATGGTGTCCGCCTGGGGAGGGGGAGGACGGGACCGTGTCGCTGCTCGGAGTCGGGTCAGGACCCTCCGCGCCCCACAATGAAGGCTGGGGCCGAGCTGCCCGCGGGGCTCCGGCTGCCCGGGTCGGCCGGCACAGGGAAGGACGTGCACACAGTCTGCAGTGCAGGCTCCCAGCGCGTCGGCTCCCCCCCTCTCCAGTCCTCCATCCTGGCCCTGGTCCATCCTCACCATTGTCAGCTTCTGGGCCCCGGAGTCCCGCCCATGGCTCCCGGCTGCAGTGACCGCCAGCGCCGAGCGCTCTGAGGCCTCAGAGCCCTTCACAGCGCAGGGAGCGCTCTGGTCCCGAGGATGGCGCCGCGCACCCAAAGGTTCTGGTAGCCAAGCTGGCTGCCGCCACGCCCCTGCCGCCTCCACTCCTCATTGGACAAACCAGGCAGGACAGGGAGCTTCTGATTGGATCAGGATGCAGAATCTGTCTGTGACCCATGAGTGACAGGGATATGGTCCACAGAGGGCCCAGAGCAGCCAAAGGACCGGTTGAGCCACTGCCCACCCCAGGCCCCTTTCCTCCAGACTCCGCCCAGGCTGTGGGAACTTTGCTTGTTAGCAGGAGCAGCTCTGGGCTTTCCAGGGTGGACTAGGCTTCTCCCTGCACTTAGTGGGCTCTTCCTCCTGGAAAGGAGACCAAGAGATTGCTCCATGTCCAATGGTGTCCCATGGAGACAATCCCGAACGCAGACTTGATGTAGGAGAGAAGAAATAAGTAGGTAGATAGGAGACAGGAGGGAAAAGTAAAATATAACTTTAATATAAGAACCTGGAGCTGAAGTGCTTCAGCCTTTAGTCCACAAACTAATTCTCTTTTCTAGGCCTGACTTTCCCCAAATTCCTGGGAAACCTGTAGGTCCTAGAGTTAACTACAATAATCCCAAGAAACCTATAATTTAGGATATTCCCCCTAATCCATCAATCAACTAATGAGGACCCCAATCAGCCTGAAGACCCTCAGGCTGACCAGACCACCTGCCCATCATAAACTCCCTCAGGACTACCAGACTGAGCTCATCCTCCCATACCTTCTCTAGCCCACCCTTCACGAAAGTCCCCAATAAGAAAAACCCCTGCGCTCCCCAAAATACCTTCCTCATCTTGAGGTGGCCCGCATTCTCTCTTGAATGTATTTCCTTCCCCTTTTCCCCAAATAAACCTCTATGTCTCTAACTGGCGCGAGCTGTAATTCTTTTTTTTTTTTTTTTTTTTTTTTTTTTTGCGGGTATGGGGATGGAACCCAGGGACATTTGACCTCCCAGCTACACCCCCTGCCCTATTTTTTATTTATCATTTTGAAACCGGGTCTCACTGCGTTGCAGAGGGCCTCATAAGTAGCTGAGGCTGTCCCCGAACCGGGGTCCTCTGGTCTCAGCCTCCCAAATGCTGGGATTACAAGCGTGCGCCACCACGCCCGGCTCCTGTAATTCTTTTCTGTTACGTTAGCCAAGGATGTTGCAGACCCCGAGTTCCTTAGCTGAGACTCACCCTAACCAACTAACTGACCAGTAACAAGGATCCCCACTGAAATGGAACCATGCTGAATTGGGGCTTGCCTCAGCACCAGGACTTGATTCTGGCCCAAAGGGTGGAACTCTGGGGGAGCCCCATAACCTGCAGTCATCTCCTCGAGGTCTGGAAACTCCCTTCTTCAACACCTAAGGTTTCAGCCGGACGTGGTGGAGCACGCTTGTAATCCCTGCGCTTGGGAGGCTGAGACAGGAGGATCGCGCAGGTTCGAAGCCAGCCTCAGCTACTTAGTGAGGCTCTCAGCAATTTAGTGAGACCCTGTTTCCAAATTAAAAAAAATATAAAAAAATAGGTCTGGGAGTATAGCCCGAAAGTAGAAAGTGTCTGGGTTCCAACCCCAGTACCACCAAAACAACAAAAAAACACAACACGTAAGGTTTCAACACTTAAAATATCTGACACATATGGTGTCAGAATTGTGGTGTGTACGCCGCGCATGTTGGCACATGCCTGTAATCCCAGTACTTGGGAGGCTGAGATGGGTGGATCACAGCTTCCAGGCCAACCACAGAAAATTAGGAAGATCTTGTTTCAAAGTTTGCAAAAAGGTGTGTGTGTGGGGGGGGGGGTTCTCTCAGTAGTATAATCCCCCTGGATTCAGTCCGAAGGACCACGATGGTGGGGGTGAGGCCTAGCATTAAGAGGTCTGAGTGCCCGCTGGTCATCAGGCAGGAGAGCAGGTTGGCAAGTCACAGAAGAAAAGTAGCTGAGGTAGCCGAGGATGGCCACAGACTTGTGATCCTCCTATCCCAGCCTCTCAAATACTGGGATTACAAGTGTGTGCCACCACACCCAGCATTTTTTTGTTTTTTGTGTTTGAAATATATGCACTGTACTGAGAATTAAACTGGTGTTCTACCTCTGAGCTACCCCCTCAACCCTATTTATTCATTTTATTTTTGAGAGGCTAGGAATGGAATCCAGAGCATTCTACATCTAAGCAATAACCTCTACAACTTTAATTTTTTTTTTGTTTTGTTTTCGTTTTTAAAACAAGATCTCACTACATTTCTATGAGTCTACAGGGGGAGGCGGGCGATGTGTGCATGCCCTGCTTCTGAAGCAGCTCTTCTCTCTTGTAGATCTGTGGTTCTGTTCCTGGCACAGAGGACAAAATGGCACAAAAAACTCATCTGATAGTTGTTTATGGTGGTGCATTCCTGTAATCCCAGTACTTGGGAAGCTGAGACAGGAGGATTGCAGGTTTAAGGACAACCACTCCGTGGGGCTCTTATCAACTCAGTGAAACCCTGTTTGTTAAAAATATTTTAAAAAATTAAAACGAGGGCTCACATGAGTAGAATGCCCTGAGTTCAACTGCAGTACCATAAGAAAAATTAAGTTCAGCCAGCAGGCTGTGGTGGCTACTCCTGTGAGTCCAGCACTTGAAAATAAAAGAGGGGGGATGCAGGTTTGAAGCCATTCTCAGCATGTGGCAAGAAATGTAATGAGATCTTGTTTCAAAAACAAAACAACAACAACAACAACAAAAAGCCAGGGAGGTGGCGCAGGCTTGTAATCCCAGCATTTGGGAGGTTGAGACTGGGAGATGGTGGTTTGCAGACAGCCTCAGCTACTTAGTTAGGCCCTCTGCAACTTAGTGAGACCCAGTTTCAAAATAAAGAATAAAGAGCTGGGCATGGTGGTGCACACATGTAATCCCAGCATTCGGGAGGCTAAGACCAGAGGATCACGGTTTGCCGACAGCATCAGCTACTTAGTGAGGCCCTCTGCAACTCAGTGAGACCCGGTTTCAAAATAAAGAATAAAAAATAGGGCAGGGGGTGTAGCTCAAAGGTTGAATGTCCCTGGGTTCCATCCCCAGACCTGAAAAATAAAGAATAAAAAATAAGGCAGGGAGTGTAGCCCGGAGGTTGAATGCCTCTGGGTTCCATCCCCAGGCCCGCAAAAAAAAAATAAAAAAAATAAATAAAAATAAAAAATAAAGTTGTAGAAGCCATTGCTTGGTCGTAGAATGCTCTAGATTCAATTTCTAGCCTCACAAAAATAAATTAATAAATAGGGTTGAGGGTGTAGCTCAGAGGTAGAACACCAGTTTAATTCCCAGTACAACACATATATTAAAAAAAAAAAAAAAAAACAACCACAAAAAACAAAAGCAAAACTGCTGGGTATGGTGACACACACTTGTAATCCCAGTTTTCGGGAGGCTGAGATAGGAGGATCGCAAGTTTGTGATCAGCCTCAGCTACCTCAGCTACTTAATGAGGCCTTCCACAACTTAGTGAGACCCTGTTTTAAAATAAAGAATAAAAAATAGGGCAGGGGGTGTAGCTTAGACGTTAGAATGCTCCTGGGTTCCATCCCCAGTACTGAAAAGATAATAAAATAATAATAGAGCTGTACATGCTTGTAATTTCAGCATTTGGGAGCTGAGATAGGAGGATCAGACAGGTTTGACGCCAGCCTCAGCTACTTAGTGAGGTCCTTTGCAACTTACTGAGAGACTCTGTTTCAAAATAAAGAATAAAAATAGAATCGGGGTATAACTCAGGTAGAATGCCCCTGGGTTCCATCCCCAGTGACTGACACACACACACACACACACACACACACACACACACACACACAGTAAAAATAATGATGACTTTCCTCCTCCATCTACTAATTCCTTTCTTAAACAATTATTTTAGGAGTCATTTAATCCTCATCTGGACATGGTGGTGCAGGCTTGTAATCCCAGCATCTGGGAGGCTGAGACAGTAGGATCTCCACTGAGGACAGCCTCAGCTACTACTTAGGGAGGCACTTTGCAACCCAGCGAGACCCTGTTTCGAAATAAAGAATAAAAGTCAGGCATGAAGGTGCATGCTTGTCATCCCAGTGCTTGGGAGCTGGAGACAGGATTGCACAGATCGAAGCCAACTTAGTGAGACCCTGTGTGAGAGTACTGAGATGCAGGCTCCTGTTTAAAGGGTTCACGAAGCAACTCTGGCTCCTGAGAAGCAGCTTGGAACGCCAGGCTGGGAGGCAAGTGCCAGAGCATCTGATGCTGACCTTGAGCCAAAGTTCGGTCAGGGCCCCCACAAGAGCCTAAGCCCCCCCATAAAGTATGAATAGCATCTCCTTCTTCAAAAGATTATTTTAAGATTATTTGGATCAATATGTGTAATTGGAATTTTATGTATAAGCATTATTAACTAAAACAGGTGTGGATGGCTTGTGAGAGCTCAGTCAGCAAAGACTTTTTCCCCAAGGACAAAGTCTGGGCCAAAAGTTTAAGTTCAAACTGACCTTAATTTGAGCCAACATATAAGATCAGGTTCCAGCTGACCTTGTGATATGGGACAGAGCTTACTTTCTATGATTCATTAAATGTCTGGCACCCTGCCCTGAGGTCTGTTACAGAATCTTTTTTTTTTAACTTTCCTGCTACGTGAATATGGTTTTTTTCTGTCCTGCATGAAAAAAAGTATGAGAATTGTTGTAAGTTCTGAATAAACAGAGTAGGCTGCAGCTGGTCTTCCATGTGTCAGCATCTCTCTACGAACCCTGACTCTTGCTAGGGCTGGACCCCGGCAGGCAAGCATACTTCCTCTTATCAGTGAGCTACGTGTTCTAGCAAGTTCCCTTGAAGGTCAGGAAGCAGTTCCAGGCCCCTTTGAATGTCTACCAGTCTAGACATCTCTCAGAAAATTTATTGGTAGGATATACAGCTTGAGATGTTATGAGCAGTCACAGTTGCTTCTATTTGTAAAACAAAGAGTTGTTTTAAGTTTGAGATTAGTCCTTTGGCTTTTTTGTAATAAAAAATAAATCAGGCAAATGGCGGTTACTTACAGATCTCCAAGGGGTTAATTTATCTATGTATCCTATGGGAGCTTTACAGCCAGGCATGCCTTTGCCTTCTATGTTACCTAAAAATTGTTATATAATTGTTATAGATTTACAAGATTGCTTCTTAACAATTCCCGTACATCCAGAGGATAAAAAACAATTTGCTTTTTCTTTGCTGCAGCTCAATAACCCTGGGCCTCATTACAGAAATCAGTGGAAGGTGTTATCTCAGGGTATGATGAATCTCCTGACAATATGTCAGTTATATGTTGGAACTGCACTTGAGCCTATTAGAAAAAGATGGTCACATATATATATTTCTCATTATATGGATGATATATTGTTTGCTGGCCCAGATAACATAAAGTCACAACAAATCTCACAAATATTACCAGCTCATTTTGCACCTTTGGGCCTTTTAATAGTTCCTGAAAAAAGTCCAAAAGCAACAAGTTATAAACGACTTAGGGTGCGTAGCAGATAGGACTCGAGTACGTCCACAAAAAATAACACTAAAACGAGACCATTTAAAAACACTAAGTGACTTTCAAAGACTCCTTGGAGATATTAATTGGATGAGGCCTACTTTAGGAATTCCTACATATCAATTCCATAATTTATTTTCTATTCTCCAAGGTGATTCTAATATAAACAGCCCCCATATGCTAAGGAGGCAAAAAAGAAATTACAAATAGTAGAGAAGCAAATTAAACATGCTTTTCTGTCTCGAGCTTATGAAAATGAGCCTACTGAATTAATACTAATATTTTCCTTTATGTATCCTACTGCTATTTTAGCTAAAAAAAATGGAACCTTTGGAATGGCTTTATACTAAACACTCATTTAGCCGGACCATTACTACTTATCCTCAGATGACTGCCATGCTCTTTCAAAAAGGCAGACAGCGTGCTGTAACTCTTAGTGGTTATGATTGTTCATATATATGTTTTCCTTATAACAAACAACAAGTAGACTTTTAAATTAATACAGTAGATGATATGCAAATAGCTTTGGCTGGATTGACAGGAGATATATAATATTCTTTGCCTAAAGGAAAACTATGGGATTGTTTTATTTTTATTTATTTATTTATTTATTTTTTGGTGGTACTGGGGGTGGAACCCAGGGGCTTTCTACCTGTGGGCTATACTCCCAGACCTATTTTATATTTTTAGAAACAGGGTCTCACTAAATTGCCGAGAGCCTCACTCAGTAGCTGAGGCTGGCTTTGAACCTGTGTGATCCTCCTGTCTCAGTGCAGGAATTACAAGCGTGCGCCACCACACCCGGCTGGGATTGTTTTAAGAAACAACAATTTGTTGTCTCTGATATTATAGCAACTGAGCCATTAAGACTCCTACAATTTTTACAGATGGGTCTAAAACTAAGAGTGCGGATTGGGTAAATAATAAATACTGGATTGAAACAACCTCTTTCAATTCAGTATCCTCAAGATATAGAGTTGCAGATTCTGCCTATGTGGTTGGAATAGTACAATCAATTCTCACCGCTGTTATCAAAAGTACTAAAAATAACATTTTTTCACTCTTTATAAAAATTCAGCAATTGCTTAGAAATAGACAAGGCCGTGCATTTATTTCTCATCCTCGCTCTCATACTGGACTTCCTGGGTATTTAACTAAAGGAAACCAAGAAGTTGACAAACTTGTTTGTTTCACTTCAGCAGAAGAACATGTTAAATTACATATAAATGCCCCCCAGTTACATGTACAATATAAAATCCCCTACCAACAGGCTAAACAAATTGTTATTAATTGTCCAATTTTTCGTCCCCTACATCTCAGATTGGGAACATCAGGAACAAATCCTAGAGGACTATCTCCAAATGAGTTATGGCAAGTGGATGTGACCCATAGACCTGATTCTGGCTCAGAAGCCATGTTCATGTCACTATTGACACCTATCCCTCATGTATATGGGCAACTGGTCTTAAAGGAGAAAAACCAAAACACGTTACTACACATTTAATACAAGTATTCTCTGTTATGGGTTTGCCTTCGCAACTAAAAACAGATAATGGCCCTGCATATAAATCTCAAGCTTTTCAACAATTTTGTAAAGAATATTCTATTGATCACATTACAGGTATTAAATATAATCCACAAGGACAGGCCATTATTGAGCGGGCCCATGGTACATTAAAGCTTCAAATTAAAACATTTAAAAGGTGTAACAGCGAGAGTATCTTACACAATTACAAAAGCCCTCGTATGATTTTACATCAAGCATTATTTGTATTAAACTTCCTAAATTTACCACAAGGAGACATTTTGTCCAGAGCAGAAAGACATTTTTCCCCTGATAAAGCCATAACACAGCCAGCCCCTGTATGGGTAAAAGATCAAGTGGATGATATTTGGAAACAAGCGGAGCTGTTAGTCCCTGGGAAAGGGTATGTTCTTGTCTCTTTTCAGGATGGCCGCCAACTTTGGTCACCAGGGAGGAGAATCAAACCCCGACCGGGTGATAAGGACGGGAGTGAGAAGAAGATATGATGGTCCTGGGGAATATCCTGAACTGCCACTGGCAGCCATGGCACATCTGTCTCTTTGAACACGTAAATGCCATTGTAGATATTGCCCTCAAAAACTTCCTACATGGGGACAAATAAGGGCATTGGCTTCTCAGGGCCAAACTTTAGTTCAGCAAACCGGGAAAGCTCTTACAGCTGAAAATTTGTTTTTAGCCTCGTGTGCCCTCCTTACCATGAATTCTGTGACGGCAGCCAATGCGAGTTATTGGACACATATTCCAAACCCCCCTTTGCTGGAGCCTGTGACTTGGGGAGACGTAGAAGTAATTGTATACACCTCCCCCTGCATTCTATACCAGCCATGGTCTAAATTAACTAATTTAAATATTCATGACGGGGCACTGTAGAATTTCACACATCATGGAATGGCTATTCCTCTATGTTTTGGAAAGGGTATTTGCCTGCCCATAGAATACCAATATTGGATTGTACCCGACATTAATATTAAAAAAATAGCCATACTCAGCTTCAATGCTTATCAGCGTGGTCAGTACAACAAAATTGGGATACTATAACTGATAATACCGATGTTTCATTACCCAAATGTCAAGATTTGTCTTATCTTAATTTAAAATATAGTCCATTTGTGTGGCAAAACTGCTTGGGAAAATTTGGAAAACCTATACAAAAATAAGGTTAAATGTTATGTGGATTAATTGGGGCCCTTTTGGACAATATATAAACACATGTTCAGAATAGGATATTACTGCCTGTGATTTGTCTAATATTACTAGGATGATTCAACCCAAGAATGAGATCATCTCTGGACTTCATCTGATGACCTGGGGAGACAGCGGAGTAGCTGATAATCGCCTGGCCCTGACAAAAATACCATCAACAATTCAAAGTCATATTTGGAGGATTCCTGCCGCTCTCAAACCGGTTGGACTATATAATGTTTCTTTTCCTGGCATTGCCTCCTCTTCAGCTACTTATAATTTTTCTTTATTTCATACAAATAATGTTACTACATATATTCCTCTTCCTTATGTTTTTCTGGTTGGAAATTTTGATTTTACTAATGGAGTTACCTGTGTTAATTGTCAGCTATTTGGTTGCTTAAATAATTCTGTAAGCTTTAATGATCAAACTGCATCTATAATGATTTTACAACAGCGAACGCGTATTTGGTTGCCTGCAAGGCTAGGGAGGAGTTGGCCCCAAAATCCTTTTGACCAAGTGTTATATGAGTCTTTCTCTAAGTTACTAAAAAGAACAAAAGGCTTTTTAGGAGTTGCAATAGCTACAATTCTCAGTCTAATCACAGTAGCCACTTTGGCATCGGTTTCAGGAACTGCCCTTCATCAATCCATTCAGACAAAACAACTTATAGAAGATTGGCAGAAAGATTCTCATGAATTGTGGGCACAACAGACTGATATTGATGCTCGGTTACAAAATGAAATAACTGCATTAAAACAAACTGTATCACGGTTGGGAAGAAAACTAATCTTCATTATAATGAATCTGAACAAGATTGGAATAAGATTAGTTCGTATCTCTATGGAATTGACTCTGTTAAAAGGACACTGAAAGCCGGGTGTGGTGGCGCACGTTAGTAATGCCCCGTGATTGGGAGGCTGAGACAGGAGGATCGCGCGGGTTCGAAGCCAGCCTCGGCTGGCTTAAGAGACCCTGTTTCCAAATAAAATATAAAATAGGTCTGGGAGTGTAGCCCGGAGGTACTTCTACCTCCTGGGTTCCATCCCCAGTACCACCAACAGAAAAAAAAAAAAAAAACAGAAAAAAAAAGGACATTGAAATGTTAAGATATCAGATATATGATAGTTGTGCTAAACAAATTCCATCCTCCAATGCTTCTGATATTGCTACCATTTTAGCGGATTAATTAGTGGTTTAGACCCTAAAGGTATGTTACAATGCATTACTCACACTAGTATTGGCCTGGGAGTAGTTATTATAGGAATAGTCTTGGTCTTTGTTCTCATATATTTGCTCATTTTTCTAGCCAACATTTGAATATGCTATGGGCTGCTCTTCTTTTTCAAAAAATAAAAAAGGAAGATGTGAGAGTACTGAGATGCAGGCTCCTGCTTAAAGGGTTAACAAAGCAACTCTGGCTCCTGAGAAGCAGTTTGGAATGCCAGGCTGGGAGACAAGCACACTTCCTCTAATCAGTGAGCTTTGCCAAGTTCCCTTGAAGGTCAGGACGCGGCTCCAGGCCTCTTGGCATTGTCTCCCAGTCTAGACATCTCAGAAAATGTATTGGTATGATATACAGCTTGAGATGTTATGAGCGGTCACAGGTGTGCCTTGCTTCTATTTGTAAGACAAAGAGTTGCTTTGAGTTTGAGATAGTCTTTTACTTACACACATCCATTGTTGCTTTAAGATAAACTTGTAATGCCTGAAATAGCTAATGTGTTAATGTAATCCATAGAAGCTTTCTCTATAAAAGTCTGATTTCTCTCTCAATAAAACATGCAGTTGTACATGATAGCCTGCATCCCCTGTGCCCTGTATTCAGCACGGCTTTATCCTTGGGTCTCCGGTGCACCACACTGATACTTTCTCACAAAGCTTATACAGTTAGGGCTTCTCACCAGAGTGAATTCTCTCATGTCCGTGAAGAACATAGAAACTCTTAAAGGCTTTCCCGCATTGCTTACACACATAGGGCTTCTCACGAGAGTGAATACGCTCATGTGTCTGAAGAGAAGAAGAAAAACTAAAGCCTTTCCCACATTCCTTACACACATAGGGCTTCACACTTGTGTGAATTTGCTCATGTGCCTTAAGGTAACGAGAATTCCTAAAGGCTTTCCCACAGTGATTACACACACAGGGCTTCTCATCAGAGTGAATTCGCTCATGTGCCTTAAGGTAACGAGTACTCCTAAAGGCTTTCCCACACTGCGTACACACATAGGGCTTCTCACCAGAGTGAATTCGCTCATGCACCTGAAGATAAGGAGTAGAACTAAAGCCTTTCCCACACTGCTTACACACATAGGGCTTCTCAACAGAGTGAGTTGGTTCATGTGCCTTAAGGTAACAAGGACTCGTAAAGGCTTTGCCACACTGCTTACATACATAGGGCTTCTCACCAGAGTGAATTCGCTCATGCACCTGAAGATAATGAGAAGAACGGAAGCCTTTCCCACATTCCTTACACACATAGGGCTTCCCACTTGTGTGAATATCTTCATGTGCCTTATGGTAACGAGGATTCCTAAAGGCTTTCCCACAATACCTACATACGTAGGGCTTCTCACCAGTGTGAATTTGCTCATGGATCTTAAGGTATCCAGCAGATCGAAAGCCTTTTCCACACTGCCTACATAAAAAGGGCTTCAAACCTGTGTGGAGGAACTCATGTCTCTGAAGGGATTCTGAGGAATTAAAGGCTTTCCCACAGTGCTTACACACATAGGGCTTCTTATTCGAGTGAGTACGCTCATGCAACTGCAGCTGACTGGAATATATAAAGGCTTTCCCACAGTGCTTACACACAAAGGGCTTCTCACCAGAGTGAATTCGCTCATGTAACTGAACTTGACTGGAATATATAAAGGCTTTCCCACAGTACTTACACACATAGGGCTTCTCACCAGAGTGGTTTCGCTCATGGATCTTAAGGTATCCAGCAGATCTAAAGCCTTTCCCACAATGCCTACATACAAAGGGCTTCAACCCAGTGTGCAGGAACTCGTGTGTCTGAAGGGAGCTGGAAGAACTAAAGGCTTTCCCACAAAGCTTACACACATAGGGCTTCTCACCACAGTGAATTTGCTCATGTATCTGAAGGTAACGAGAACACTTAAAGGCTTTCCCGCAGTACTTACACACATAGGGCTTCTCCCCTGTGTGTCTTCGCTCATGTTTCTGAAGGTAACGAGAACACTTAAAGGCTTTCCCACACTGCTGACACACGTAGGGCTTCTCACCAGAGTGAATTCGCTCATGTGTCTGAAGGTAACGAGAATACTTAAAGGCTTTCCCACACTGGTGACACACGTAGGGCTTCTCACCAGAGTGAATTCGCTCATGTGTCTGAAGGGAACTAGAACACTTAAAGGCTTTCCCACAGTGCTTACATTCATGGAGTCCATCTCTGCTGGGACTCCCTTCATGCTTCAGAAAGCGTTGGGGGGAACTCAAGGCTGCTCCCCGTTCATTACATTTATCAGATTTCTCTCGATATTTCAAATGTGCATATAGTGTTTGTCCAGACTGGGCTCTGTGGGGCTCATTGAAGGATAAATGACCAGTGAGAACTTCTCCACACAGTTGCCTGTCTCCTGGGGTGAGTCCTGGAAGTGTTTTCTTCTTGAGGTTAGGATCTGGAGACCAGTTAAGGGTTGTTCCACATTCACTACCACGTGTATGTTCAAGGAATCTCTCTAACCCTTGACTTCTATTAAAAAAAAAAAAAAAAAAAGAAAAAGAAAAAAGAGAAGAAAATGAAGAAAAGGCACATTACTACTGATGTCTTTAATAATGATTTTCTATGAGACTCATTGGTTTTGTTCCATGTAGGAAAATTTTACTTATTGATTTATTTAATTATATATGTATTATTGTAGTACTGGAGATGGAACTCATGGGCATTCTTCCTCTGGACTAATCTCCCAGACCTATTTCTTTTATATTTTATTTGAAAAAAGGGTCTCATTAAGTTTTTGAAACCCTCACTAAGCTGCAGAGGCTGCCTTTGAACCTGTGATCTTCCCATCTCAGCCTCTCAAGTACTGGATCACAAGCGTGCGCCACACCGCCTGGCTTGGAACCAATATCATTATATATGCTACAAACATGTTCTACTGCACCCCTTAGTTGTTAAATTTCCTAACATCTAGGATTCTTGAGATTCATTAGTTCCACTCTCTCGTCCTCTCATTATTATTGTTATTATTATGATTAATTATTGATGTGGGATGGTTCTACGGATTAAATCCAGGTATTTCTACATCCCAGCTACAACTCTAGCCTCTTTTCTTTTTGGTTGTGAAACAGGGTCTCACTAAGTTGCTGAGGCTGCCCTTGAGCCTGCAATTCTTCTGCCTTGGCCTCCCAAGTCCCAGGATTACAAGTGTGCACCAATGAATCCTGCCATTGCTTCTTCTGGGAGTGAAATTACCTTAGACTTCTACGGGAATATTTGTAGTCATCTTTGTTGTTCTGTTCTTCCTGGTCATGATCTAAAAGGTACACCCAGAAGGATCATTATGAATTATTTCAACAATCCACAAATATTATTAAATTCTAGGCTGAATATGTGATATAAATAATGCAATGCTACTTGGTCAATTTACCAAATGTTACCTTTCAACGTTTCAAATCAGGGCTCAGCCCTGATGAGCACGAACCACGTGCACTCCATTGACTAATGCAGAGAACGACGCCACCCTTACCTACGCAGGCCAGGTGCCTCAAGGTTTCCTGCATCACATGTCGGTAGAGTTTCTTTTGAGATGGGTCCAGCAAAGCCCACTCCTCCGGGGTGAAGATCACAGCCACCTCCTCAAAAGCCACCAACACCTAAAGCATGTCATATTTCTAGGATGAGGGGTGAGGCTCAGATCACCGCAGATCTACACCAACTTCACGAGACGTTCACAGGATGCTCTGTTCCCTAAACCTCCCCTCCATGTCTTGCTCAGCACACTCTCACGCTCCATCCCTCCCCACACCATGTCCTGCAACAGTTCTGATGCAAGGCTCGAACTATTCAGGAATTCCACAGCAGAACAGCAAACACACAGTCTTTCTGGGCCATCTCAACTTTTTCTTCTTCACTGTAACATCTCTCCAAACAAAGTCCTAGCTGGATATGGTTACCTGCGCCTACAATTCCAATACTTGAGAGTCAGATACAGGAGAATGGCGGGTGTAGGTCTGCCTCAGAACCTTAGAGAGGTCCTGGTTCAAAAGAAAAGTGAAATCAAGTGTGCGTGAAGATTCAAAGCCAGCATCAACTACTCAGTGAGGCTCTCAGCAACTTACTGAGACCTTATTTCCCAAATATATAAAACATCGATCTCAGAGTGTAGCCTAGAGGTACAAGGGCCCTACTTTCCACCCAGGAAGATGTGCACACACACACAAACACAATTAGCCGAATGGCAGAAAGCAAATGTAGCAGAGCCCCAAAATTATTAAGATGAAAGGTCAGAATTTCCCTTTTTCTTGGAGAGTGTTTCCCAAGCAAGATTTTAGAGACAAAGAAAATTCTAGAGGCTGATGAGCAGGAGAATGGGTCTCTCTGCAATCAGACTGAGTCTATTGTCCAGGCAGTTAATTCCTGCTTGCCAGCCCCTGGGCTATGTATGAACAGAGACATTTCAACCTTCCACCATTGGATTTAGAGGGGGATGACACCCAGCAGGTCTGTGTTAGAAAATCCAAAAAGTATTCCAGTGTCCCATCCCTCTTGTCAGGCTGATGCTGTTCACACTAGAAGGGACTCCCCACTAGCGCCATCTCCTGGTGGCCTAGGGCAGGGCTGGCCAGGGACTGGCGAGGCACTCTTTTCTCTGCTCAGCACCAGCTGTGAGGAGGGAGCAGGAAACTCCTAAACCCAGACCCTGAGCTAGGATGGAACACAGACAGGCAGCTCGGGGAGGCAGGTGTCCAGGCCACTGTCTGTAAGAGCCACACATGTCAGGCAGTCACCTGCGCACACTATTCTAACCTAGCCCGCAGCTGTAACAAACTCCTCTGTTCCACCCTAACTGGCCTTGGGCTGACCACTGCAGAGAATGTCTACAACACAGACACCCAGGAGGCCATCTTTCCTTAAGCCTCTCTCCTCCCTCCAGGCCTCTGAGCTTAGACCGCCCTCCTTTATTGTTATTCTAACAAGCTCACACCCTCAAAACCTCCCCAGTCCAGGAAGTGAAGTCGCACCCTCCTCCTCTCTCCTCCATCTCTCTGCCCTGCAGGCTCCAGCTTATAAAGAACAGTCCTTTCTCCTCCACACTGACAAGTTTGCACACTTCCATTTGGGCTTTCCCCTCCGCCACTTCCCCTTCATCTAAAGTCACATTTCCTTTCTCACTTTCAGGGTCTCCTTGCAGAGGCCCAGCGTCTCCTGCCCTCCCTCCCACCCACGCGGGCGTGCGGCCCCTTCCCCAGAGTCTGGGCTGGGTTGGCGTCAGGATGCTCAGGGATTCACTGCAGCCGAGCAGAGCGGGGCTGGGGACAGGCCGTGCGCTGAGACCTGCTCCAGACCCTTAGAGACCGGGATGGTGTCCGCCTGGGGAGGGGGAGGACGGGACCGTGTCGCTGCTCGGAGTGGGTCAGGACCCTCCGCGCCCCACAATGAAGGGCTGGGGCCGAGCTGCCCGCGGGGGTCCCGGCAGCCCGGGTCGGCCGGCTCAGGGAAGGACGCGCCGAGCTGCCCCCTGTCCACATGGCGGGCTCCCATTGCGGCGGCTCCCGCCCCCTCCAGTCCTCCATGCTGGCCCTGGTCCATCCTCACCATTGTCGGCTTCTGGCCCCGGGGTCCCGCCCAGGGCTGCAGCGGCCGCCAGCTCCAGCGTTCCGAGACCTCAGCGCTCTGCACAGCGCAGGGAGCGCTCCGGTCCCGAGGATGACGCAGGCACGCAAAGGTCCTGAGAGCCGCGCTGCGGCCACGCCCCTGCTGCCTCCGCTCCTCATTGGACAAGCCGCGCAGGGTCGGGAGCTTCTGATTGGATCGTGATGCAGCACCTTCCTTTGAGCAATGAGTGACAGGGATGCGGCCCACAGAGGGCCCAGAGGAGCCAAAGGACAGGTTGAGCCTCCGCCCAACCCAGGCCACTTTCCTCCTGGCCCCGCCCAGGCTGCGGGGTCTTTGCTTTATATCAGGAGCAGGTGAGGGCTTTCCCAGGTGGGAACTTACTTTTCCCTGTTCTTCCAGGACTCTAAATGAGACCACAAGTTTGCTCCTTGTCCAACAGTGTCCCATGGAGACAAGCAGAGTGCAGACTGACCACTGACATGGATCCCCACTGAAATGGAGCCCTGCTGAATTGGGGCTTGCCTCCGCACCAGGATGTGATTCTGGCCCAAAGCCGGGAGCTCTGGGGGCTCCCCATGCCTTCCAGTCCCCTCCTCAAGGTATAGACACTCCCTCCTTCAATACCTAAGGTTTCAACACGTAACATCTCATGTAAAAGCCACGCGTCGTGGCACAAGCTTGTAATCTCAGCCTTTGGGAGGCTGAGACCAGTGGATAGTGGTTCTTGGCCAGCCTCAGCTACTTAGTGAGGCCCTCAGCAACTTAATTATTCCCTGTTTCAAATTAAAGAATAAAAATAGGGCAGTGGGTGTAGCTCAAAGGACGAGTGACCCTGGATTCCATCCCCAGACCCGCAAGGGGAAAAAAAACATTTCACATAAAGAAAATGGCAAATTTATATGCCTATTCTCCAGGAGACTACCTAAAAGTCTTCCTGCAGACATATCTTCATAGAATTTCTTTCTTTCTTTGCGGGTCTGGGGATGGAACACAGGGGCATTCAACCTCCGAGCTACAACCCCTGCCCTATTTTTTAATCTTTATTTTGAAACCAGGTCTCACTGAGTTGCAGAGGGCCTCACTAAGTAGCTGAGGCTGTCCGCGAACCGCCATCCTTTGGTTTCAGCCTCCGGAATGCTGGGATGACAAGCGTGCGGCACCACGCCAGGCTTCATAGAATCTCTTAATGTGTCCAAATGACAGTGGGATGACATCTGAGATACAGTCTTAATAATATTGTGCCCTGTGAGCCTCGTACCGGCTGAGGTTCTTGGGTTTTTTGTCTTGTCATAAACAGGCAATAGTAATCAATGTGTTTTCCAGCCTCCTGTGTGTCATTTTAAAACATTATCAAACATGACAGGAGCAAAAGACTGGAGGGCAACATTGAGGCATCTCCATCTAGTACCCAAGTCGGGCAGAAGTTGGACCCTGGGCCCCCACATGTGAGCGCCTTCTTCGAGGACAAAGCCCCCCCCCTTTTTGTTTTGGTGGTTCTGGGGTTCCTGGAAGAAGTCCTTCCGCCTCTGGGCTACACTCCCAGACCTTTTTTTTTTTAAACAGGGTCTCTTAAACCAGTGCGGCTGGTTTCAAACCTGCGCGATCCTCCTGTCTCTGCCTCCCAAGCGTTGGGATTACAAGCGTGTGCCACCATGTCCGGTGGGGACGAGGCCGTTTAAAATTGTGGCCTAAGACTCAAGTCGGGCCTGGGGCTTCTGATTGGATCGTGATGCAGGACCAACCCTGACAATGAGCGACTGGGCAGCTGTCCACAGAGGCCCAGAGAAGCCACAGGATGGACGGCACCACAGTGCACCCAGGCCCCTTGCAGACCCCAAAGGCTGAGGACCTTTCCTTCTGAGCAGGAGCAGCTCAGGGCCTTCCAGAGCGGCACCTGCTTCTCACTGCACTTGGTGGGCTCTTCCTCCTGGAAAATAGACCAGGAGATTGCTCCTTGTCCACGTGTCCCAGGAGAGCCCAGCTCCAGGAGTCTCAGAGCTCAGTGGGTCAGTTCCACACCTGCTTGGTGTCTGGAGGTGGAGACCTGGTCGGGGTGGGGAAGAAGTGGGGTGGGTAAATACAGGTCACTCTCTTTCTCTCTGCAGTTTGTAACACCCTGCGTTCCATGGCTGAGGTCAGTCTCAAATCTGACTCCTTGCCCCATTCCAGGCACCCACACCCAGCACTGCGCAGCTGTCCCTGGGCTCCACACACCCACCATTCCCCTCTACAGTCAGTCCCCCCACCCACTGCCATGGTCCTTGGTAATGAACCCAGAGGTGTCTACCACCCAGAGAAAACCCCCACCCTTTTTTAGATTTGAAACAAGGTCTTCCTAAGATGTTGAGCTTGGCCTTGAACTTGAGATTTTCCTATCTCAGTCTCCCTAGTACTGGGATTACAGGCATGTGCCACCACACCCAGCTTACACACCAGACTTCTGACACCAAATTCGTGGGCTCTTTGCACACCAATAACCAGGTCTCCACCTCTCCAGGAACCAAGCAGGTGTGGAACAGGTCCACTGAGTTCTGAATAGGAGGAGCTGGTTTCTTACACACTAGTTTAAAGGTCTTAGTCCCCCAAGAAGCCCTCACATCAGATGCCAGTCACAGCACTTGGGGGCTCAGGGGACCCTACTTCTACGCAACCTGAGTACGATGCTGAGATGGCTCAATCTTGCCCACCAGTCTTCCCTTCCTGTCATGTTTGGTAATGTGTTAAAATGACTCACAGGGCCAGGGCATGGTGGCGCACACTTGTAATCCTCATGCTTGGGAAAAGAAGACAGGAGGATCGCACAGGTTCAAAGCCAGCCTTGCTGGTGTAAGACACCCTGTTTCTAAATAAAATATCAAATAGATCTGGCAGTGTAGCCCAAAGGTAGAAGGGTTCCATCCCCAGTACCACCACCAAAAAAAAAAAAAAAAAAAAAAAAAAAAAAAAAAAAAACAGGACTCTGGAAAACATGTTGCTCACCATTGTCTGTTCCTGACAAGAGACACAGCCCAAGAACCTCAGCATGGCCCAGGCTCCCAGGGCACAACAGAGGTGAGGGCACGGGAGAAACCTCCAGTCTCACCTGTGGTCCTGCTGTAATTTGAACAAATAAAGATACCTGTGAGGATCAGTCTTAAAGGAGGACTCTTCGAGGGACTGTCCAGTAGAAAAGGGTTATAAATTTGCCATTTTCTGTAGGTCACCTTAAAAGGTGACTCCAAGTGAAAATTTGCTGAAATTTTAGGTATTGAAAGATTAGTAGGGCCGGGCGTGGTGGTGCACGCCTGTAATCCCTGCGCTTGGGAGGCTGAGACAGGAGGATCACACAGGTTCAAAGCCAGCCTCAGCTACTTAGTGAGGCTCTCAGCAACTTAGTGAGACCCTGTTTCCAAATAAAATATTAAAAAAGGGCTGGGAGTATAGCCCGCAGGTAGAAAGCCCCTGGGTTCCACCTCCAGTATCACCTAATAAAAAAAAGAAAAAAGAAAGATTAATAGGGACCAGCTTGGTGGCGCATGCTTATAATCCCAGCACTTGGGAGGCTGAGACAGGAGGATCCTGGTTGGTGGCCAGCTTCAGCTACTTAACAAGGCCCTTTGCAACTCAGTAAGACCCTGTTTCGCCGGGCGTGGTGGCGCACGCTTGTAATCCCCGCGCTTGGGAGGCAGAGACAGGAGGATCGCACAGGTTCGAAGCCAGCCGCGCGCGCTGGCTTAGGAGACCCTGTTTCCAAATATAAAATGTAAAAATAGGTCTGGGAGTGTAGCCCAGAGTTAGAAGGGCTTCCAGGAACCCCAGTACCACCAAAAAAAAAAAAAAAAAGACCCTGTTTCAAAATAAAGAATAAAAGCTAGGCATGTGGCACATGCTTGTAATCCCTGCCTTTGGGAGGCTGAGACAGGAGGATCACACAGGTTCGAAACTAGCCTCAGCTGGCTTAAGAGACCCTGTTTCAAAATAAAATATAAAATAGGTCTGGGAATGTAGCCCAGAGGTAGAAGGCCCCTGGGTTCCATCCCCAGTACTGCCAAAAAACAAAAACAAAAACAAAAACAAAACAAAAAAGAATAAAAAGTGCTGCAGAATGCAGCCAAGCAGTAGAATGCCCTTGGGTTTCATCCCCAGTACCAGAAAAATAAATAAATAAATAAATAAATGAAAAGTGAACCAATGAATTTATTATGAGAACATAATAAATTCTTAAGTTTTGGACCAATTCTTTCAACTTGTGTTTTCTGCAGTACTTCATACAAGTTGTTTGCACTGACCTTTTCATATTCCACATCTTCAAAGAATTGTTACTATATATGGTATTTTCACAGGACTGGGGAATTCTTTATTATGACTGATAACTTCTTTACACTCTACACAGCTGTAAGATTTTCATCCAGTGAGCCTCGTTACAGGTGGAGTACCTCAGGACTTGGCCCGTCTCTTTGGTCAGGGTTTCTCCCATACTGTGATCTTGCGTATCTGTGAACTGGTCCAACATCACAAGGGACGTTCCTCCAAGCGTTACGTAGACAGGGGCTCTCGACTGCGCGTCCTTCTGTGAGAGGGAAGCCTCCCCAGTGTGCATTGGGGTTACTCTAATGCGTGAGTGCTTTTATGCCTGTAGTATGAACAGTACAGTCTAAAGTTTTTCCCACAGCACTTACATACACAGGCCTTCTAACTAGAGTGAATTCGCTCATGCCTCTGGAGGTAATTAGAACACTTAAAACCTTTCCCACAGTGCTTACATATATAGGGCTTCTCAAGAGAGTGAATTTTCTCATGTGTCTTAAGGTAACGAGTACTCCTAAAAGCTTTTCCACAGTGCTTACATACATAGGGATTCTCAGCAGAGTGAATTCGCTCATGTGCCCTCAGGTAACGAGGACTCCTAAAGGCTTTCCCACAAGGCTTACATACATACGACTTCTCAACAGAGTGAATTCGCTCATGTCTGTGAAGAACATCAGAACTTCTAAAGGCTTTCCCACAGTCCTTACACACATAGGGCTTCTCACCAGAGTGAATTCGCTCATGCACCTGAAGATAACGAGAAGAACTAAAGCCTTTCCCACATTTCTGACATATATAAGGCTTCTCAACAGAGTGGATTCGCTCATGTGTCTTAAGGTAACGAGAACTCCTAAAGCCTTTCCCACACTGCTTACAAACATAGGGCTTCTCATCAGAGTGAATCTGTTCATGCATCTTAAGTTTACTGAAATATATAAAGCCTTTCCCACATTGCTTACATACATAGGGCTTCACAAAAGAGTGAATTCGCTCATGATTGTGAAGATAGATGGAACACTTAAAGGCTTTCCCACACTGCTTACACACATAGGGCTTCTCACCGGTGTGAATTTGCTCATGGATCTTAAGGTATCCAGCAGATCTAAAGCCTTTCCCACATTGCCAACATACAAAGGGCTTCAAACCAGTGTGAACTAACTCATGTCTCTGAAGGGAGCCTGAAGAACTAAAGGCTTTCCCACAGTGCTTACACACATACGGCTTCTCACCAGAGTGAATTCGCTCATGTGTCTGGAGCTTATACAAAAAATGAAAGGCTTTCCCACAGTGCTTACACACATAGGACTTCTCCACCATGTGTCTTCGCTCGTGTGCCTGAAGGTAACGAGAACAAGTAAAGGCTTCCCCACACTGCTTACACACATACGGCTTCTCCCTCGTGTGTCTACGCTCATGTTCCTGAAGGTAACGAGAATAACCAAAGGCTTTCCCACAGTGCTTACACACGTATCGTTTCTCCCTCGTGTGTCTACGCTCATGTTTCTGAAGGTAACGAGAACAGCAAAAGGCTTTTCCGCAGTGCTGACACATACAGGGCTTCTCACCAGAGTTATTTTTCTCATGTCTCTGAAGGTTTGGGGAAAAATCAAAGCATTTTCTACATTGCTTACATTTAAAGATTTTCTGCCCAATGTGAATTCTTTCATGGATCTGAAGGTGAAGAGAACTACTGCAGGCTTTCCCACACTGCTTACATTCAAGGAGTCCATCTCTGCTGGGACTTCCTTCATGCCTCAGAAGGCGTTGGGGGGAACTCAAGGCTGCTCCCCGTTCATTACATTTATCAGATTTCTCTCCATATCTCAAACGCGCACATAGTTCTTGTCCAGGCTGAGCTCTGTGGGGCTCATTGAAGGACAAGTGACCAGTGAGAACTTCTCCACACAGCTGCCTGTCTCCTGGGGTGACTCCTGGAAGCGTTTTCTCTTTGAAGTTAGGATCTGGAGACCAGTTACAGGTTGTTCCACAATCACTACTGTGTTTATGTTCAAGGAATCTCTCTAATGCTTGACTTCTGTTAAAAAAGAAAAAAAGAAAAAAGGAGGAGAAGAAAAAAGAAAAGGCACATTACTATTGATGTGTTGATTAATTATTTTCAAGGAGATACACTGGTTTTATGCCAAGTAGGAGTATTTATTTATTTATTTATTTGTACTACTGGGGATGGAAACCAAGGGCATTCTACCTCCGGGCAACTCTCCCAGACCAATTTTTTATATCTTATTTGGAATCAGGGTCTCACTAAGTTGCTGAGAACCCCACTCAGCTGTGGAGGCTGGCTTCAAATCTGTGATTCTCCCGTCTCAGCCTCCCAAGGACTGGGAAAACAAGTGTGTGCCACCATGCCTGTCTCGTGTAAAAGTTTTAAACATGACCAGCTAGAATGGTCTTCATGATGGATTTGGGACAGTTATTACCATGGCAATAGTATTCCCATCAGGCCTTTCTATCTATTTTGAATCATGTTTTCTGTCCTGTCTTCTTTATTTATTTTGTGGTACTGAGGTTGGAACCAAGTGCCTTATACATGCTACAAAAGTGTTCTACTGTACTGCTTAGTTGTTAAATTTCCTGACTACTAGGATTCATGAGACTCATTGTTCCCACTCTATCTCTCTTCCTATCTGTATTATTATTTTTTTTAATTTATTTTTTATTTTTTTTGGTGGTACTGGGGTTCCTGGAAGCCCTTCTACCTCCAGGCTACACTCCCAGACCTATTTTATATTTTTGAAACAGGGTCTCTTATGCCAGCGCAGCTGGCTTCGAACCTGCGCGATCCTCCTGTCTTCGCCTCCCAAGCGCGGGGATTACAAGCGTGCGCCACCACGCCAGGCTTATTATTATTATTATTATTATTATTATTATTATTATTAATGTGGGATGGTTCCAGGGACTTTGTACATCTAAGCTACGCCTTCTGCCTCTCCATATTTTTAGTTTGGAAACAGGATCTCACTAAGTGTCGAGGCTGGCCTTGAACCGAAAATCCTTCTGCCTCAGCCTCCTAAGTACCAGGATTACAAGTGTTCATCACCTTCCCCTGCCATTGCTTTCTTCTGAGAGTATAAATTACCTTAGATTTCTTCTGGAATTTTCATAGTCATCTTTAATGTTCTGTTCTTCCTGGTCATGACCTAAAATGTAGACCCAGAAGGATCATTGTGAATTGTTACAACAATTCTAAAAAATTATTAATTTTAGGCTGAATGTGCGATAGAAATAATGCGATGCTACCTGGTAATTTACCAAAGGTTTCCTTTCAACATTTCAAATACTGCCTCAGCCCTGATGAGCAAGAACCACGTGCTCTCCATTGACTAATGCAGGGAAGGACGCCACCCTTACCTACGCAGGCCAGGTGCCTCAAGGTTTCCTGCATCACATCTCTGTAGAGGTTCTTTTGAGATGGGTCCAGCAAAGCCCACTCCTCTGGGGTGAAGGTCACAGCCACGTCCTCAAAAGCCACCAACACCTAAAACATGTCACATATTTGTAGGATGAGGGGTGAGGCTCGGGTCATGGCAGATCTACACCAACTTCACGAGACGTTCACAGGATGCTCTGTTCCTAAAGTCCCCTCCATGTCTTGCTCAGCACACTCTCACGCTCCATCCCTCCCCACATCGTGTCCTGCAGCAGTTCTGCTGCAAGGCTCAAACTATTCGGTAATTCCACAGCAGAACAGTAACACCCACAGTCTTTCAGGGTCATCTCAACTTTTCTCTGTGCACTGTGACATCTCTCCAAAGTCCTAGCTGAATGTGGTTACATGTTCCTGTAATTCCAGTACTTGGGATACGGAGACTGGAGAATAGCAGGTTTTAGTCTTGCCTCAGCATCTTAGAGAGGTCCTGGTTCAAAAGAAAAAAGAAGCCAAATGTGGTGCCTCATGCTTGTAATCCCACTACTTGGGAGGCTGAGACAGGAGGATTGCAGGTTCGAGGACAGTCTCAGCAAGTAGTCAGACTCTTGTCAACCTAGTGAGACTCTTTTCCCAAGGAGAAATAAAATTGGGCTGAGGTGAAGTTTCAAGTTAGAATGCCTCTGGGTCCAATCTCCAGTATCACAAAAAGAAAATTAAAAAGGGCCACAATGTATCTCAGAGTCCACTGCCCTGATCCAGTCCCTAGTACACACCAACTCCTATGTGCCTGTCCCCATCCTCAGGGGCCATGTGACCCGTACTTCACACACTAGGCGATAACAAACAGCAGCAGAGCTCACAGGACCCCAGAGGCCCAGCAGGCAGAGGTCAGAGCGCAGGCGGCCACCAGGCAGGAGAGCAGGGGGCAAGCCAGAGAAGAAAGGCAGACACGGAGGGGGGCGAGGTCTGCGCGCCTGGGGACGAGTTGCTAGGCTCGCTGGCAGATCTGTGGTTCTGTTGAGGGCACTGATGTCAAAATGGCACAGAATCCTGAGGACGGTCGGTTATGGTGGCACCGGCCTGTGGTCCCAGCACTTGGGCGGCTGAGACAGCAGGACCACACCTTCAAAGGCAGCCCAAGGAACCCAGTGAGCCTCCCATCAACCTAGTGAGACCCTGTTTCAGAAAAAAATAAATAAAAATCGTGCATAGGGTAGAATGCAGGTTGTTCAATCACAGCATCTTAAAAAAAAAAAAAAAAAGAAACTATGCCGGGCATGGTGGCACACACTTGTAATCCCCGCGCTTGGGAGGCTGAGACAGGAGGATTGCGCAGGTTCGAAGCCAGCCTCTGCTACTTAGTGAGGATCTCAGCAACTTAGTGAGACCCTGTTTCCAAATAAAATATAAAATGGGTCTGGGATTATAGCCGGGAAGTAGAAAGCCTCTGGGTTCCACCCCCAGTACCACCAAAAAAAAAAAAAAAAAAAAGAAGAAACTAATTAAATACATAACACATTAATTCATTAGTTGACTAAGTTATAAAGCAGGCTATGGTGGCACACACACCTCTGATTCCAGCACTTAAAAGCGTAAAATGGACTGTGGGTTTGAGGCCATTCTCAACAGGTAGCAGGACTCTCAGCAGCCTGTGACCTCTTGTATCAAAAACAAAATATCTGAAAAGATGAGAATGTACCCTGGAAGGAGAATGCACCCTGGAGGGAGAATGCTCAGGGTCAACCTCCAGTTCCATAATAATAAAATCAAGTCTACACAAGTTTTCTATCCCATTATGATATATGAATGCAGTGCACCAATAAAATAAATAAATAAATAAAATTAAATAAGTACATAAATAAATGGGACTGAACTTGAAGTTCAAATGTAGAACATGACTTTAAATCCCAGGACAATAAATATACCAAAAAAAAAAAAAAAAAGAAGCTTATTTTAGCCTGCACTTTTTTTTTTTTTTTTTTTTTTGGTGGTACTGGAATCAAACCCAGGGGCCTTCTAGCTCTGGGCTATAATCCCGGACTTATTTTATATTTTATTTGGAAACAGGGTCTCTTAAACCAGCTGAGGCTGGCTTCGAACCTGCAGGATCCTCGTGTCTCAGCCTCCCAAGCACGGGGATTACAAGCGTGCACGCCCATGCCCGGCCTTTAACCTAGATTTTAACTCTGTAAATACTTACATTTTTATTTCTGGTGTGGAAGCCTGAATTCAGAAGCATATTACCTTGGAACTATACCCCCAGCCTTTTCACTTTATCACTTTTTTTCAAATGGGGTATTGATAAATCATGGCGCGTCTCACTGGGTCGCTGAGGCTGGCTTCTAACCTGTGATCTCATGTCTCAGACTCCCACGTACTGAGAGGACAGCGGTGTACCACTGCGCACAGCTGAATTTACTGTTAAATGAATGATTTCAAGAATTCTCTCTGCTCAGAACCCATCATTCTATCTTCTCCGGTTCAAGCAAGAAAATCACCATCTTACATGCATATCTTCAAAAATAATATTATTATTTTAATTTTTTGATGGACTAGGAAAGGAACCAGGGGACATCCACCTCTGAGTCCACCCCTAGTCCATTTTTTTTATTCTTTATTTTGAACTAGGGTCTCACTGAGTTACAAAAGGCCTCACTAAGTACTAAGTAGTAGCCTAGGCTGTGCTGGAATCCCCATCCTCCCCTCTCAGCCTCCCAAATGCTGGGATTACAAGCATCTGCCACCATGTCCAGCTAAAAATACAATTCTTAGATGATGCAAAAATGTTATGTCATAGAAAGAAGATTCTACAAAGAAAGCCCCAGGGAAGCAGCTCAGGGAAGCCCAGCCTCACCCACCCCTCACAGAACAAACCTCAGAAGGCCACACAGGACCCTGAGCTTAGATGGAGACACTCTCACTGAGCAGCTGCAGCCCAGGGGCCTCAGGCCCAGGAGGGAGGGAGGGAACCTGAGCAGCAGGAACTGAATTCTGGGACCTCCACACCCCACATTCCCCAGCACTCACCCAGAGTCAGGTGTAGGTTCTGACCTGAGGGATCTTGCTGACTCCCAATCTGTGGGCTTTGCTGGACACCCACCCGTTCTCCAACACCACCTGGGTGCCCCACCATTCAATCTGACACCACCCAGAGTCAACACCGTCCTGACAAGTTCAGGGCTCAGGTGGACCACACTGTCCCTGCAGATGCCGTGCAGAGCGTGAGCTTGCTCTGACAGCTACCAGACCCCATCCTAAGTTGTAGAAAAGTGGCATCGTGAGTCACTCGGTTAGAGCAAATTCAGATATTATCTAAAAGGGGGTTTATGATAAACAATGAAAAGCACTCTGTTTTGTTTTGTTTTTTGGTGGTATTGGGAGTGGAACCCAGAGGCTTTCTACCTCCGGGCTATACTCCCAGAACTATTTTATATTTTATTTGGAAACAGGGTCTCACTAAGTTGCCGAGAGCCTCACTAAGTAGCTGAGGCTGGCTTCGAACCTGTGTAATCCTTCTGTCTCAGCTTCCCAAGCGCGGGGGTTACAGTAAAGAGCAGCAATGAAAGAACCCCCACCTCCAGTTGTTTTGTGTTCTGGAAGAACATCCTAATATATGCAAACACATTTCCTGTTACACTTAAAAGGATGCCCCATTTTTATCTAATGACAAGGCCAGACACACACATTCTTTTTGTTTGTTTTTGCAGTACTGGGTATGGAACACAGGAGCAATGTACCTCCAAGCTACACCATCAGGTTGATTAGTATTTGAAGCAGGGTTGACCACATTGCATATGGCCTCACTAAGTAGCTGAGGCAGGCCATGAACCTGCGGTCCTCCTGCCTCAGCCTCCCAAGTACTGGGATTACAGGCATGAGCCAGCAGGCCTACCTTCAGATACACATATTTTTTTATTTTTTATTTTTTGGTGGTACTGGGGTTCCTGGAAACCCTTCTACGTCCGGGCTACACTCCCAGACACATTTTTATACTTTTTTATTTAGAAACAGGGTCTTACAAGCCAGTGCAGCTGGCTTTGAACCTAAGGGATCCTCCTGTCTCTGCCTCCTAAGCTTGGGGATTACAAGTGTGAGCCACCATGCCCGGCAGATACACACATTTTAAAGACCATGTTTGTCCTAAAAAAATAATTAACTGAGATGGTCGTGCTGGCGTATGCTTGTAATCCCATTACATGGGAGGCTGAGATAGGAGAATCATGCAGGTTCAAATTCAGCCACCTCAGCTACTTAGTGAGGCTCTCAGCAACTTAGTGAGATCCTGGTCCCAAACAAATTGTAAAATATTGGTCTGGGAGTGTAGCCTGGATGGAGAAGGCCCCTGACTTCCACCTCCAGTACCAAATGCACACAAACACACACACACACACACACACACACACACACACACACACATCTGATTGGCAAAGAGCAAATGTAGTAGGCCTCCAAAATTATTAAAATAAAAGTATGGAATTTCCCTTTTTCTTGGAGAGTTTTCCCCAAGCAAGATTTCAGAGATAAAGTAAACTGCAGAGAATAAGAAGCAGGATATTGGGTCTCTTTCCAATCACCCTGAGTCCACTGTCCAGGCAGGTAATTCCTGCTTTCCAGCCCCTGGGGCATAAACAGAGACATTTCAACCTCCCACCACTGGGCCAGGTAACTCAGAGAGGAGGTAAAGGGGGATGACACCCTGCAGGACTGTGGTACAAAAACCAGCATACTATTCAAGTGTCCCATCCCTCTTACCAGGCTGATGCTGTTCACACTAGAAGGGACTCCCCACTAGCGCCATCTCCTGGTGGCCTAGGGCAGGGCTGGCCAGGGACTGGCGAGGCACTCTTTTCTCTGCTCAGCACCAGCTGTGAGGAGGGAGCAGGAAACTCCTAAACCCAGACCCTGAGCTAGGATGGAACACAGACAGGCAGCTCGGGGAGGCAGGTGTCCAGGCCACTGTCTGTAAGAGCCACACGTGTCAGGCAGTCACCTGCGCACACTATTCTAACCTAGCCCGCAGCTGTAACAAACTCCTCTGTTCCCCCCTAACTGGCCTTGGGCTGACCACTGCAGAGAATGTCTACAACACAGACATCCAGGAGGCCATCTTTCCTTAAGGCTCTCTCCTCCCTCCAGGTCTCTGAGCTTAGACCACCCCATCCTGGGGGGGCTCACGCCCTTCCTTTTTTGTTATTCTAACAAGCTCACACCCTCAAAACCTCCCCAGTCCAGGAAGTGAAGTCGCACCCTCCTCCTCTCTCCTCCATCTCTCTACCCTGCAGGCTCCAGCTTATAAAGAACAGTCCTTTCTCCTCCACACTGACAAGTTTGCACACTTCCATTCGGGCTTTTCCCTACCCCCACTTCCCCTTCATCTAAAGTCATATTTCCTTTCTCACTTTCAGGGTCTCCTTGCAGAGGCCCAGCCGTCTCCTGCCCTCCCTCCCACCCACGCGGGCGTGCGGCCCCTTCCCCAGAGTCTGGGCTGGGTTGGCGTCAGGATGCTCAGGGATTCACTGCAGCCGAGCAGAGCGGGGCTGGGGACAGGCCGTGCGCTGAGACCTGCTCCAGACCCTTAGAGACCGGGATGGTGTCCGCC
Organism: Muscardinus avellanarius; assembly: GCF_963383645.1. Lineage (NCBI taxonomy): Eukaryota > Metazoa > Chordata > Mammalia > Rodentia > Gliridae > Muscardinus > Muscardinus avellanarius. The sequence goes on along the minus strand of NC_137804.1, from coordinate 48,984,978 downwards.
TGGGGAGGGGGAGGACGGGACCGTGTCGCTGCTCGGAGTGGGTCAGGACCCTCCGCGCCCCACAATGAAGGGCTGGGGCCGAGCTGCCCGCGGGGGTCCCGGCTGCCCCGGTCAGCCGGCTCGGGGAAGGACGCGCAGAGCAGCCACAGTCCGCAGGGCGGGCTCCCATTGCGGCGGCTCCCGCCCCCTCTCCAGTCCCCCATCCTGGCCCTGGTCCATTCTCACCACTGTCGGTTTCAATGACTCCCGCCCAGGGCTCCCGGCTGCAGTGGCCGCCAGCGCCCATCGCTCTGAGGCCTCCGCGATCTTCATAGCGCAGGGAGCGCTCTGGTCCCGAGGATGGCGCCGCGCACCCAAAGGTCCTGGGAGCTGCGCTGCCGCCACGCCCCTGCCGCCTCCGCTCCTCATTGGACAAGCCGCGCAGGGCCCGGAGCTTCTGATTGGATGGTGATGCAGGACCCGCCCCTGAGCCTTGAGTGACAGGGACGCGGTCCACTAGAGCCCAGAGGAGCCCAAGGACAGGATGAGCCTCAGCCCACCCCAGGCCCCTTTCCTCCAGACCCCGCCCAGGCTGCCGGATCTTTGCTTCTCAGCAGCAGCTCTGGACTCTCCAGAAGGGGAACTTGCTTCTCCCTGCAGTCTGTGGGCTCTTCCTCCTGGAAATTAGACCACGAGTTTGCTCCGTGTCCAACAGTGTCCCATGGAGACAACTACGAGCGCAGAATGACCACTAAATGGACCCACTGAAATGGAGCCCTGCTGAACTGGGGCTTGCCTCAGCACCAGGAAGTGATTCTTGCACAAGGGTTAGAAATCTGGGGGCTCCTCATGCCCTGCAGTCCCCTCCTCCTTCAACACCTCACATTTCAATATTTAATATCTGAAGTAAAGAAAATGGCAAATTCATAGACCTTTCTCCCAGGAGACTACTAAAAAGAGTGTTCCTCTAAGACTAATCTTCATAGATTTTCTTTTTTCTTTTCTCTTTTCTTTGGTACTGGGGATGGAACCTTGTGGCCTTCTACACCTGGGCTACACTCCCAGACCTGTTTTATATCTTATTTGGAAACAAAGTCTCACTATGTCGCTGAGAGCCTCACTAAGTAGCTGAGACTGGTTTCGAACCTGTGGGATCCTTCTGTCCCAGCTTCCCAAGTACTGGGATTACAAGCGTGGGCCACCCCAGTTTATTTATTTTCTTAATGTGTACAAATGACAGTGGAAAGCGGGCCGTGGTGGCACACGCTTGTAATCCCAGCATTCAGGAGGCTGAGACTGGAGGATCCTGGTTCGCGGACAGCCTCAGCTACTTAGTGAGACCATCCGCAGTTCACTGAGACCCTGTTTCAAAATAAAGAATAAAAAATAAGAGCCGGGCGTGGTGGCACACGCTTGTAATGCCCGCGCTTGGGATGCAGAGGCAGGAGGATCGCGCAGGTTCGAAGCCAGCCGCACTGGCTTAGGAGACCCTCTTTCTAAATAAAAATATATTAAAAAAGAAATAAGGTAGGGGGTATAGATCAGCGGTCAAATGCCCCTGGGTTCCATCCCCAGACTCGCAAAAACAAACAAACAAATGACAGTGGGGCCACCACTGAGACAAGTCCTTACCAATATTGCGACCTGTGAGCTTTGTCCAAGCTGAGTTGCTTAGGTTTTATCTCTTGTCAAAAACAGGCTATAGGAAGCAACGTGTTTTCCAGTGTTCTGTGAGTCATTTTCACACATTATTCAACATTACAGAAGGGGAAGACTGGAGGGCAAGATTGACGCAACTTGACATGGTACCCAAGTTGGGTAGAAGTCAGGGTCCCCTGAGCCCCCACATGCTGTGAGTGGCATCTGATGTGAGGGCCTTCTTGGGGGACTAAGCCCTTTAAACTTGTGGGGTAAGAGGCCAGCTCCAGCCAGACCTGGTGGTGCATACTTGTATTTCCAGCACTTGGGAGGCTGAGACAGGAGGATCGCACAGCTTCTAAGCCAGCCTCAGCAACTTAGTGAGTCCCTGTTTTCAAATAAATTATAAAATAGGGCTGGGGTGTAGCCCGGAGGTAGGACACACACACACACACACACACGAATCCAGCTCCAGGAGTGTCAGAAATTAGTGTATTTGTTACACACCTGCCAGGTGTCTGGAGTGGTGGAGACCTGGCTGTAAGTGTGCAAAGAGCCCACACATTTGGTGTCAGAAGTGTGGTGTGTAAGCCGGTCGTGGTGGCACATGCCTTTAATCCCAGCACTTTGGAGGCTGAGATGGAAGGATCACAGCTTCCAGGCCAACCTCAGAAATTTCGGAAGATCTTGTTTCAAAATCTAAAAAATGGCTGGGCGTGGTGGCACACGCTTGTAATCCCTGCTGCTTGGGAGGCGGAGACAGGAGGATGGTGCCGGTTCGAAGCCAGCCGCGCTGGCTTAAAAGGCCCTGTTTTCAAATAAAAATACAAAATAAGTCTGGGAGTGTAACCCGGAGGTAGAAGGGTTTCCAGGAACTCCAGTACCACTAAAAAAAAAAAAAAAAAAAAAAATCTAAAAAGCGGTGGGGGGTTTCTCTCAGTGGTAGAATCTTCCTGGGTTCATTCCCAAGGACCATGTGGTTGGGCATGGGAAAAAAGTGTGGTGGGTAAATAAATATAGGTCACTCTCTTGCTGTCTACAGTGTGTAACACCCTCCATTCCACAAGGTCAAAGGGAAGTGCACCACTGACCACATCTCAGCTGCTGGACACTGGCTCAAGTTCCGTGGGCACCTGGACAACATCTCCAACAACCTGCCCTGTTGCCGACTAATCTCAGTTGGGTCGTTATTGTCCGCTCCCGGTCAAATCCTCAGAAAGATGGGGCAAAAGGCAGGTGATGTCCTGCAGAAACTTACCTGCAGCGATTCTTTCCCCTCTATGAATTCCCTAAGTTTTTAGGTATGACGTTTGGGAAAGAACCTGAGATGGACAAAGGCTTCTTGAGCCAATGACACTTTATTACAAAAACTCCAAGAAATTTATACCCTTCACCAGTAAAGTTAATAATAAGAGAAAAGGGAGGTGGGTGTAATCATTGTGAAATAATAATGAATGACATGTAAACAAAGGTAATAAAACTAGTCCTTCAGCTGGCTGTTGGCCTTCTAGAGATTGACTCCGGATTCTTTTCCAAGGTCTTTGCAGATAAGCAGTCCCAGGGTGCCACTTCCCAAAATAAACAAGCATGGCCAAGGCTTGGGGGTTTCTCGGGGAATCTTCTTTGGCTTTCTTGGAACTTTCCATCTTTTGGGCTCAGTTCATATAGCAAGTGTGGGGAGACGTGGTGATTCAGGTGGATGTGATGGAGTTTCTTCAGGTGTTGGCATCTTATCTTCTAAATCTGAAAGCTTAAGCAAACTCACAACACAGTTTTGCAGACAAAATACCACAAACAACACCACAAGGTTCTTGGTTTTAATTGTCAGATGTATTTCCTTAACTGCTGAACACTCTTCTTTAGACACAAGCCTATTAAAGGTCTATCCATTTTTAATAATCCATTTCCCTGTCACAAACCCTCTGCAACCTGCTTCTAACTTTCTAGTTCCTTTCTTTCCCAGTTGGGACTTTCTTATGATAAGCTCTTCTTCATGCAAAAATGCTTTTCTTACTCTTACACGGTATTTCCTTTCCTTCATACATATATATTTAGAACGTCTGTCCTTTATTTGTCATATTCATTTCTAACCATGGGTCAGTCTCTGTCTCCAGGAATATTTACACTGGGCGTAAAAGTCACCAATCTTTTTCCTTGAGTCTATTGTATTTGGGCAACTAAGTTGTTTATCAACTAAATTGCTTTAAGGTCACACACAAGGTTTTTATCTTCTCTGTCTCTAGGCAGGATCTCAAGGGTAAACAGAGTTACCTTAAACTGAGCTACCTTACCGGAGTTAATAGCTTAACCTAAGTTAGTGATAGTGAGGGTCGGAGATCCTTTGTGATTGCTGCAGCTGGAATGCTTATCACAGCATCTGAATTCTGGCCAGTTTTTATTATTATTGAGCAGAGCCAAGGACGTTTAGGCAAATTATTAGAGATTTTATTTCCACGGACTCAATTTCATCATAGTCCTGATTTCACATCATTGGAGCAATTCGTGTAGAGAGTTAAAAGAATAATAGTAAAAGTGGGGGGTACTTTGGACAGAGACGACACCTTCTTCTCGGGGCTTTTTGCCGAATTAACTATGTGGAGTGGGGTCTCAACACATAGATGCCGAAGCAGCAGGATGTCTTGGCACTGCCCATTGGTGCCATCAACATTGAAAACGGTAAGGCCAACTCTGCACAATGCCGTCAATCAGGAGTTCGGGCCTGTCCCTGATACTGCCACTACTACCAGAAACATGGCATCAGGTGGGTGGTGATTGGAGAAAGAATTACAGGGAGGGCACGAGCCGGAAGCACACGGCGCTGGAGACCAGCCACCTTGGGGGCCAGGCCATCATCGCCAAGAGCTTCGCCAGGATCCACGAAACCCACCTGAAGAAGCAGGGCCTGCTGCCCCTCACCTGTGCGGACCCCGCTGACTACAACAAGATCCATCTCGTGGACAAGCTCAACATTCAGAGCCTGAGGGACTCTGCCCGCAACGAGCCCCTGAAATGCATCATGAAGCACCCCAGCGGGACCCAGGAGACCATCCTTCGGAACCACACCTTCAGCGAGACCCAGATTGAGTGGTTCCGCATGGGCAGCGCTCTGACAGGATGAAGGCGCTGCAGCAGTAAGCATGGCCACCCTGCCCGCCACCAGACCATGTCACTCACAAGTGCAGACCTGCCATCGCCAGAGCTGATCTGCTCATCCAGCCACGGCTTCCTGCTCCAAGGTGTGGTGACCAGATGTGCTCCCCCTCCCCCGCCTCAGCCCACTGAATGACCTGGGATGCAGGGCTTCCTAAGGTAATTTTCCAGCCCCATCCCCGCTGGTTTAGTTTGGTTTAGATCTTGAGCAGCAATGCACCACTGTATTTATTTTTGATGACAACAACACTCCCCTCTAATGAAGTTTTTATTCTGCCTGATACCTGACTGTGGGGAGCCATTAAGGCTTTCCCCTACATTAGTGTCTCTGACTCAGCTGACTGTCCTTCACCCAGAGTCAACAAGGTTTGGGGAGAAGATCAGGTGGTGATGACCCGAGGGTATTGATTAATCTATCTGTAATGTATGTGTTTTGTATTGGTCTGTATTGTATTCAAGTGGTGGTAGCATGAGAATGTCGATTGACCTGTAGCTGTGTATAAATACCTCTGGAAAAAGAAACCCGGGGTTCGTGCAATAAAGATGAGATTGATCCAGAAATAGGCGTTGGACAGGAGCATCGCACAATAGAGAATCTGACCCAAGCGTAGTCGTCAACCCTTAGGAAATATTAACCCAGAAACAGGGGTCGGCCAGTAGAGATAGTAGGCTGATGGCTCCCCCACGTTAGAATTAAAAATTCATCATCCTCATGCCTCTCTTCAGAACCTGTACTCTTGTCGGCTGGCTCCGGCAGGTGGTGGTCCATATGGGGACAGTTCTGAAACTGCGGATCCCATGAAGGACACCGCTGAATAAGAAAGGAGCGCGCTTGGAGATTTTTGGTAGCAGTGAAACTTGGGAAATGTAATATATAATCGGTCACTAAAGTAAAGCTTTGCGCAAAAGAGACTAAGACAGAAAATGAAGAAAGAAACTAAGATAAAAAATGAAGGCACCTAACGTGTAAATATTAATAGATGATAAGTCAGAAGATTAGTTCCTAACGTAAGGGTTATAAAAATCCAATGGGACAGCCGAGCGTGGTGGCGCACACTTGTCATCCCCACTCTTGGGAGGCTGAGACAGGAGGATCGCGCAGGTTCGAAGCCAGCCTCAGCTACTTAGTGAGGCTCTCAGCAACTTAGTGAGACCCTGTTTCCAAAATAAAATATAAATGGGTCTGGGAGTATAGCCCAGAGGTAGAAAGCCTCTGGGTTCTACCCCCAGTACCACCAAAAAAAAAAAAAAAATCCAATGGGTCAAAAAATGTTCTAATATACAATGGGTCAAAAATTAATTTTTTCTTTTTGCATATATGTTAGAAGATATGCTTTATTGTTAAGCTTCCTATGGAAGAAACTGCTGCTCAGTACTATAGAGATGAGTTCTTTTCTCTAATATCACTTCAAGCAGCTATATATCAGGCTGCAAAAAAACGGAGAAGATACTAGGGGTTTCAGAGCTTTCCCAGATACTGAAGACCCTGATGGTTAAGAAAGTCTTATTAGATTTCTTAAATACCGACAAAATTGGGTCAAGGAGGTGTTAATTAATTTCTTATATGCTGACAAAACTGGTCGCACAGCAGTAGATAGATAGTGGCATCCATCGTCCAAAAACAACTTTGCTTTAGTAAAATGGAAAGATCCAGCTGGGCGTGGTGGCGCACGCTTGTAATCCCCGCGCTTGGGAGGCGGAGACAGGAGGATCCCACAGGTTCGAAGCCAGCCGCGCTGACGTAAGAGACCCTGTTTCAAAAAAATATAAAATAGGTCTGAGAGTGTAGCCCAGAGGTAGAAGGGCTTCCAGGAACCCCAGTACCACAAAAAAAAAAAAAAAAAAGAGCAGTGGGAGATCGCTGTCTTCAGTAATAACTCAGCATTTCTGGGACTTCTTGCTTTGAATTTTGCACCCATTGTGGAAACTTTTGGTTATGCTGGACAAAGAACTGGTAAAAATGTTGGAAAGATGGGATGTCTGCAGTTGACACCCGTGGTATTGAAGACAAGTACAGAGACTGATATTTTGGACAGAGAATTGACAGTACAAAGACTGATGGTATTATTTTGGAATTGGAACTTTTGATTATTTTGGACAAAGACTGATAATTGTGCTATTGAAGTTTTGGTCTTGTGGGGCCCTTGTTACCTAGGGAAAAAAAGATAAACATGTTAGCCCACTAATAACTCATTTACTCTATTAAGCAGATTCAACAAGTAAAAATCATTGTGTTAATTGGAGAAAATGTCTTACTGAAATGCCTGTCTTACTAATATCCCCAATACCTTGTTTGTTAGAGACTTGGGACAAAGTGTGGTCTTAGGACAAAGTGAAAACATTTTTATTTAGCAAAAGTGCACAATTTACATTTGAAAAGTACCCCATTTTTTGAGGCTGGTAGCCAATGACAGGTAATATTTCCTTGGGACAAGTTAATCTTAAACAGGATATACAGCTTATCAAAAGATGGGTAATCCTTGATACCTGAAGGAAACAACCTAAGACAAGCACAGTCTGCTTTGAATAAAGTAAAAAAGGGGGAATTGTGGGGAACCATTAAGGCTTTCCCCTAGATTAGTGTCTCTGACTCAGCTGACTGTCCTTCGCCCAGAGTCAACAAGGTTTGGGGAAAAGATCAGGTGGTGATGACACGAGGGTATTGATTAATCTACCTGTAATGTATGTGCTTTGGATTGGTCTGTATTGTATTCTGGTGGTGATAGCACGAGAATGTTGATTGACCTGTAGCTGTGTATAAATACCTCTGGAAAAACAAACCCAGAGTTCGCCGGGCGTGGTGGCGCACACTTGTCATCCCAGCATTCTGGAGGCTGAGACCTGGAGGATTGCAGTTTGCTGACAGCCTCAGCTACTTAGTGAGGCCCTCTGCAACTCAGTGAGACCTGGTTTCAAAATAAAGAATAAAAAATAGGGCAGGGGGTGTAGCTCCGAGGTCAAATGCCCCTGGGTTCCATCCGCAGACCTCCAAAAAAAAATAAATAAAAATAAATAAATAAAGATGAGATTTTCCCAGAAGTAGGTGTCGGCCAGGAGCGTCGCACAATAGAGAATACTGACCTAGACATAGTCATTGACCAGTAGGAAATACTGACCCAAGAACAGGGGTCTGCCAGTAGAGATAGTAAGCTGGCAGCTCCACCACATTAGAATTTTAAAAACTTCATCCTCACACTTCTCTTCAGAACCCCTACTCTTGCTGGCTGGCTCCAGCACCTGTGGTGGCTGAAGGTTTTTAGAGAAACTTTTGTTTTTGCAAAAAAAAATTTATTTATTTAAAACCATGGAGGGGGGATTCTTTCACTGATTGAATCTCCACAGGTTCATCCCCAAGTACCACGGCCTGGATGAAGGGTAGAGAAGAGAATGTAGAGGTCAAGGGGGGGGGGCGTGTGGAGCCCAGGGAGAGCAGCACTGTAATGGCCGAAGGAAAAGGAGGCAAACTGGAAAGAAAGGAGAAAAATAAAGCTTTAAAATTTAGAAACCTCATTATACCCTGCAAAGACCCTTCATAGGCTACGCTTGTCAAAACCAGGTCCTATCTCCTCACCTGGAATCCCTGTGCTTTGTGCTAAAGAATTCCTCCCAAAACTCTGACCTTGGGTGCAGCCCAGGCTGCCACAGGCCCTGCCAGGACAGCAGCACCTTGCATGCCAGATAAGCTAAGGGCTAATTTCTGCTTCTGTAACCTGCCTGCTTAATAGCTGGCTCACCCCATGTGGTTTTCTCCCTTATAAACCCCCACCCCAGCCAGTCAGCGTGCCCCTCCAGTCAGATTTCTGGACTGAGGGCACCGCCACCGGCCAGCTAATAAAGGCTTCCATTGGCACAATCCCTCAAACTCTCCAGTCTCTCAATTCTCCCTAAACCTGCGGACAAAGGCACAGTGGTGGGTGTGGGTCCTTGGAGTGGGGCAAGGTGTCAGACTGGAGACTGACCTCAGATGCTGAATGCAGGGTGTTACAAATTGCAGAGAGAGAGAGGGGGGTGGCTGTATTTACCCACCACACTTTTCCCATACCCAACACCATCATCCTTGGGAATGAACCCAGGGGGATTCTACCACTGAGGAAAAACCCCACCCTTTTGAAAACATTGAAACAAGGACTTCCTAAGTTGCTGAGGTTGGCCTGAACACTGCGATTTCCCACTCAGCCTCCCAAGTATTAATATTACAGCCCTGTGGCACCAAGCCCGGTTACACACCACACTCTGACACCAAATGTGTGGGTACAACAGATCTCCACCTCTCCTGGCACCAAGCCGGTGTGGACCAGAGCCACGGAGTTCCGACAGTCCTGGAGCTGGAGTCTCCTGGGACACTTGGCCAAGGAGCAAATACTTGCGCTGAGGCTCAACCTGTCCTCTGGCTCCTCTGGGCCCTCTGTGGACAGGGTCCTTGTCACTCACTGCTCAGGGTCTGTATCACCATCCAATCAGAGGCTACACGCATTACAGGGCTTGTCCAATGAGGAGCGGAGGCGGCAGGGGCGGGGCGGAAGCGCGGCTCCCTGGACCTCTGGCTGCGGCGTCATCCTCGGGACCAGAGCTCCCTGCGCTGTGGAGAGCCTAGGCCTCAGGGCGCTGGGTGCGGATGTACACTGCAGCCGGGGCCCAAGGCGGGACCGCGGGGCCAGAAGCCGACAATGGTGAGGATGGACCAGGGCAGGATGGAGGACTGGAAAGGGGGGGAGCCGCCGCGCTGGGAGCCCGCCCTGCGGACGGGGTGAAACTGGATGCGGAACCTTCCCTGAGCCAGCCGACCCGGGCAGCCGGGAGCCCCGCGGGCAGCTCGGCCCCAGCCCTTCATTGTGGGGCGCGGAGGGTCCTGACCCGACTCCGAGCAGCGACACGGTCCCGTCCTCCCCCTCCCCAGGCGGACACCATCATCCCGGTCTCTAAGGGTCTGGAGCAGGTCTCAGCGCACGGCCTGTCCCCAGCCCCGCTCTGCTCGGCTGCAGTGAATCCCTGAGCATCCTGACGCCAACCCAGCCCAGACTCTGGGGAAGGGGCCACACGCCCACGTGGGTGGGAGGGAGGGCAGGAGACGGCTGGGCCTCTGCAAGGAGACCCTGAAAGTGAGAAAGGAAATGTGACTTTAGATGAAGGGCACGTGGCGGAGGGGAAAGCCCGAATGGAAGTGTGCAAACTTGTCAGTGTGGAGGAGAAAGGACTGTTCTTTATAAGCTGGAGCCTGCAGGGCAGAGAGATGGAGGAGAGAGGAGGAGGGTGGGACTTCACTTCCTGGACTGGGGAGGTTTTCCTGCTGTGAGCTTGTTAGAATAACAATAAAGGAAGCGCGTGAGCCCCCCAGGACGGGATGGTCTAAGCTCAGAGGCTTGGAGGGAGGAGAGAGGCTTAAGGAAAGATGTCCTCCTGGGTGTCTGTGTTGTAGACATTCTCTGCAGTGGTCAGCCCAAGGCCAGTTAGGGGGGAACAGAGGAGTTTGTTACGCCTGCGGGCTAGGTTAGAATAGTGTGCGCAGGTGACTGCCTGACACGTGTGGCTCTTACAGACAGTGGCCTGGACACCTGCCTCCCCGAGCTGCCTGTCTGTGTTCCATCCTAGCTCAGGGTCTGGGTTTAGGAGTTTCCTGCTCCCTCCTCACAGCTGGTGCTGAGCAGAGAAGAGTGCCTCGCCAGTCCCTGGCCAGCCCTGCCCTAGGCCACCAGGAGATGGCGCTAGTGGGGAGTCCCTTCTAGTGTGAACAGCATCAGCCTGGTAAGAGGGATGGGACACTGGAATACTTTCTGGTTTTTATACCACAGGCTTGCAGGGTGTAATCCCCTTTTACCTCCTCTCTGAGTTACTTGGCACAGTGGTGGGAGGTTGAAATGTCTCTGTTTATGCGCCAGGGGCTGAGAAGGCCAAATTAACTGCCTGGAAAGTGGCCTGAAGCTGATTGCAGAGAGACCCATTCTCCTGCTCCTCAGCCTCTAGAATTTTCTTTGTCTCAAAAATCTTGTTTGGGAAACACTCTCCAAGGAAACAGGGAAATTCTGACCTTTTATTTCGATAATATTGTAGCTCTACTACATTTGTTTTCTGTCATTCAGCTAATTTTGTGTGTGTGTGTGTGTCTGTGTGTGTCTTACTGGGGATGGAAACCAGGGCCCTTCTACCTCTAGGCTACACTCTGACATCATGTTTTATATATTTGGGAAATAAGGTCTCAGTAAGTTGCTGAGATCCTCACTGCATGGCTGATGCTGGCTTTACTTGATTTCACTTTTCCTTTGAACCAGGACCTCTGTAAGGTGCTGAGGCAGGCCTAAACCTGCTATTGTCCTGTCTCAGTCTCCCAAGTACTGAATTATAGGTGCAGGTAACCACATCCAGCCAGGACTTTGTTTTGAGAGATGTTACAGTGAACAAGGAAACGTCGATATGACCCTGAAAGACTGTCGTTTGCTGTTCTGCTGTGGAATTACCAAATAGTTTGAGCCTTATATCAGTATTGCTGCAGGACACGATGTGGGGAGGGATGGAGCGTGAGAGTGTGCTGAGCAAGACATGGAGGGGACTTTAGGAACAGAGCATGCTGTGAACGTCTCGTGAAGTTGGTAAGATGTGCAGTGATCTGAGTCTCACCCCTCATCCTAGAAATATGTGACATGTTTTAGGTGCTGGTGGCTTTTGAGGATGTGGCTGTGATCTTCACCCCAGAAGAATGGGCTTTGCTGGGTCCATCTCAAAAGAACCTCTACTGCGATGTGATGCAGGAAACCTTGAGGCACCTGGCCTGCGTAGGTAAGGGTGGCGTCCTTCCCTGCATTATTCAATGGAGAGCACACGCTTTTTGCTTTTCAGGGCCGTGGCATGATTTGAAACATTGAAAGGAAATATTTGGTAAATAGACTGGGTAGCATCACATTTATGGAATCATATATTCAGCCTCCAATTTATATTTTTTTGGAGTGTTCTAATTATTTATTTAGTCGGGCGGGTGGCGCACGCTTGTAATCCCCCCCATTGGGAGGCTGAGACAGGAGGATCGCACAGGTTCGAAGCCAGCCTCAGCTACTTAGTGAGGCTCTCGTAACTTAGTGAGACCCTGTTTCTAATTAAATATAAAATAGGTCTGGGAGTATAGCCCGAAAGTAGAAAGCCTCTGGGTTCCACACCCAGTACCACAAAAAAAAATTATTATTTATTCATTAATTGATTTATTCATTTAGTACTTATTTATTTTTATGTGGGTCTGGGATGGAACCCAGGGCATTCCACCTCCAAGCTACAACCCCTGCCCTGTTTTTTATTCTTTATTTGGAAACCAGGTCTCACTGAGTTGCAGAGGGCCTCACTAAGTAGCTGAGCCTGTCCGCGAACCGGGATCCTCCGGTCTCAGCCTCCGGAATGCTGGGATGATAAGGGTGTACCACCACGCTCGGTTTTGTAATAATTTATAATAATCTCTTTGGGTCTACATTTTAGGTCATGGCCAGGAAGAGCAGAACATTAAAGATGACTATAAAAATTCCAGGACAAATCTAAGGTAATTTCACTCCCAGAAGAAAGCAACGCACAGTTGGGTGGTGAACACTTGTAATCCTGGGACTTGGGGGGCCGAGGCAGAAGAATGACAGGTTCAAGGGCAGCCTCAGAAACTTAGTGAGACCCTGTTTCACAACTAAAGGTAATAAGAGACTAGAGTTGTAGCTTGGATGTAGAAATGCCTGGGTTTAATCCCTAGAACCACCCCACATCAATAATTAGCAATAATAATAATAACAATAGTAACGAGAGGAAGAGAGAGGGGAACCACTGAATCTCAAGAATCCTAGATGTTAGGACATTTACCAACTAAGCGGTGCAGTGGAACACCTTTGTAGCATGTATCGTGCAGTCGGTTCCAGAGCCAGGCGTGGTGGCGCACGCTTATAATCCCAGTACTTGGGAGGCAGAGACAGGAAGATCACAGGTTCAAAGCCAGCCTCCGCAGCTTAGTGCGGGTTTCAAAAACTTAACAAGACCCTGTTTTAAAATAAGATATAAAAAAAATGATATGGGAGAGTAGTCAGGAGGAAGAATGCCCCTGGCTTCCATCCCCAGGACTACAAATAAATAATAAGAAAATTAAGTAAATAAATAAATAAATTTTCCTACATGGCACAAAACCAATGTGTCTCATAGAAAATAATTTATTAAATACATCAATAGTAATGTGCCTTTTTCTGTCTTCTCATTCTTTTTTTTTTTCTTTTTTAACAGAAGTATAGCGTTAGAGAGATTCCTTGAACATAAATGCAGTAGTGAATGTGGAATAACCCTTAACTGGTCTCCAGATCCTAACCTCAAGAAGAAAACGCTTCCAGCAGTCACCCCAGGAGACAGGCAGCTGTGTGGAGAAGTTCTCACTGGTCACTTATCCTTCAATGAGCCCCACAGAGCCCAGTCTGGACAAACACTATGTGCGCATTTGAGATATGGAGAGAAATCTGATAAATGTCATGAACGGGGAGCAGCCTTGAGTTCCCCCCAACACCTTCTGAGGCACGAAGGGAGTCCCAGCAGAGATGGACTCCATGAACGTGAGCACAGCGGGAAAGCCTTTAAGTACTCTAGTTACCTTCAGACACATGAGCAAATTCACTCTGGTGAGAAGCCCTATGTGTGTACGAAATGTGGGAAAGCCTTTAGATTTTCTCGTTACCTTCAGGCACATGAGCGAGTTCACTCTGGTGAGAAGACCTATGTGTGTCAGCAGTGCGGGAAAGCCTTTAAGTGTTCTCGTTACCTTCAGAAACACGAGCAAAGACACACAGGGGAGAAGTTCTATGTGTGTAAGCAGTGTGGGAAAGTCTATAAGTCTTATAGACACTTTCAAACACATGAGCGAATTCACTCTGGTGAGAAGCCCTATGTGTGTCAGCACTGTGGGAAAGGCTTTACTTATCCCAGCTCCCTTCAGACACATGAGTTCCTTCACACTGGTTTGAAGCCCTTTGTATGTAGGCAATGTGGGAAAGGCTTTAGATCTTCTAAATATCTTAAGACACATGAGCAAAATCACTCTGGTGAGAAGCCCCATGTGTGTAAGCACTGTGGGAAAGCCTTTACTTATCCCAGCTCCCTTCAGACACATGAGTTCCTTCACACTGGTTTGAAGCCTTTTGTATGTAGGCAATGTGGGAAAGGCTTTAGATTATCTAAATACCTTAAGAAACATGAGAGAAATCACTCTGGTGAGAAGCCCTATGTGTGTAAGGAATGTGGGAGAGCATTTAATTTTTCTTATAGTCTTCAGGCACATGAGCGAATTCACTCTGGTGAGAAGCCCTATGTGTGTAAGGAATGTGGGAAAGCCTTTAGGGTTCCTCATTACCTTAAAGCACATGAGCAAATTCACACAAGTGGGAAGCCCTATGTGTGTAAGCAATGTGGGAAAGCCTTTAGAAGTTCACGTTCTCGTCAGGAGCATGAGCGAATTCACGCTGGTGGGAAGCCCTATGTGTGTACACAGTGTGGGAAAGCCTTTAGGAGTCCTCGTTACCTTAAGACACATGAGCGAATTCATTCTGGTGGGAAGCCCTTTGTGTGTACGCAGTGTGAGAAAGCCTTTAGAAGTCCTCATTACCTTCAGGCACATCAGCGAATTCACTCAAGTGGGAAGCGGTATGTGTGTACGCAGTGTGGGAAAGCCTTTAAGTGTTCTAATTACCTCCAGATTCATCAGCGATTTCACTCTGGTGAGAAGCCCTATGTGTGTACGCACTGTGGGAAAGCATTCACACTGTACAGTTCAATGTACAGACATAAAAGAACTCACACATTAGAGTAACCCCAATACACACATCTTGGGGAGGCTTCCCTCTCACACAAGGACGCGCAGTTGAGAGGCCCCTGTCGATGTAACGCTTGGAGGAACGTCCCTTGTGATGTTGGACCAGTTCACAGATACGCAAGAACACGGTATGGGGGAAACCCTGAGCAAAGAGGCGGGCCAAGTCCTGAGGCACTCCACCTGTAACGAGGCTCACTGGATGAAAACCTTACAGCTGTGTAAAGTGTAAAGAAGTTATCTGTCATAATAAAGAATTCCCCGGTCCTGTGACAATACCATGTGTAGTAGAGTCCTCTGAAGATGTGAAATATGAAGAATTCATTGCAAACAACTTGTATGAGATAATGCAGAAAACACGAGTTGAAAGAAATGGTCTAAAACTTAGGAATTTCTTGTGTTCAGTGGTTCACTTTTTTTTTTCAGTACTGGGTTTGAAAACCAGGGGCATTCTACGTCCTAGCTGCATCCCCAGCCCTACTCTATTTTTTTTTTAATTCTTATTTTTAAACAGGTCTCATTGCATTGCAAAGGGCATCACTAAGTAGCTGAGGCTGGCCATGGACCACAATCCTCTATCAGCTTCCAGAAAGCTAGGATTACAAGCCTATGCCACCACGCCTGGCCCTTCTCTTTGACTACCTAAAATTCTCTTTGATTACCAGCAAATTCTCACTTGGTGTCAGCTTAAAGATCTCACCTAAAGACAATGGCAAATTTTTTTTTTTTTTTTTTGCGAGTCTGGGGATGGAACCCAGGGGCATTCGACCTCCAAGCTACACCCCCTGCCCTATTTTTTATTCTTTATTTTGAAACCGGGTCTCACTGAGTTGCAAAGGGCCTCACTAAGTAGCTGAGGCTGTCCGCGAACCACGATCCTCCGGTCTCAGCCTCCCGAATGCTGGGATTACAAGCGTGCGCCACCACGCCCGGCTACAATGGCAAATTTATAATCCTTTTCTACTGGACAGTCCCTAAAAGAGTCTCCCTTGAAGACTGATCCTCACAGGTTTCTTTATATGTTCAAATTACAGCGGGACCACAGGTGACTGGAGGTTTCTCCCGTGCCCTCACCTCTGTCTGCCCCGGGAGCCTGGTCCATGCTGAGGTTCTTGGGCTCTGTCTCTTGTCAGGAACAGACAGTGGTAAACAGCTTGTTCTCCAGAGTCCTGTGCATTATTTTGTGATTTGAGAAGATGTTATGATTTGGGGTAAACTTTCCCCAGGGATCTTTGTTAGGCACCTGGGAAAATTTTCCCAATGAAACCACAAAAACAGAAAACGATACAAAGCGCGGGTTCTTGTCCTGAGCTAAGAAAAGTCGAGGCCCAGCTAGGGGGCGAGAAAGACCTGCGCCAGATCAAGGCCATAAACCAGGAAGTGTATAATTTCCTTGCAACTGCAGGTTCCAAGTATGGGGTGGGCATCTGGGTGCCTGGATCTGGAATTGTTCACCAGATCATTCTGGAAAGCTGCATATCCTGGGGTTCATCTGATTGGCACTGACTCCCACACCCCCAACGGTGGTGGCCTGGGAGGCATCTGCATTGAAGTTGTTGGTGCCGATGCCATGGACGTCATGGCTGGGATCCCCTGGGAGCTGAAGTGCCCTAAGGTGATTGGCATAAAGCTGAAGGGTTCCCTCTCTGGTTGGACCTCACCCAAAGATGTGCTACTGATGGTAGCAGGCGTCCTCACAGTGAAAGGTGGCACAGGCACCATTGTGGAGTACCACGGTCCTGGCGTCGACTCCATCTCCTGTACCGTCATGGCAACAGTCTGCAACATGGGCGCTGAAATTAGGGCCACCATGTCAGCTTTCCCTTAAAGCCACAGGATGAAGATGCTACCTGAGAAATTCGGGCCGTGCAGACGTTACCAGTCTCGCTGAAGAATTCAAGGCTCTCCTGGTACCCATCCCTGGTTGCCAGTATTTCCAGGTGATTGAAATTAGCCTCATGAGCTGAAGCCACACATCCATGGGTCCTTCATCCCCAACCTGGCTCACTCTGTGGCCAGCATTGGTTCTGTGGCTGAGAAAGAAGGATGGCCTCTGGACATCCGTGTGGTCTTATCGGCAGCTGCACCAGTTCCAGCTACTAGTACATGGGGTGCTCAGGACATTGGACGCTCGGCAGCTGTGGCCAAACAGGTCACACCTTCAGCGAGACCCAGATTGAGTGGTTCCGCGTGGGCAGCGCTCAGAACAGAATAAAAGAGCTGCAGCAGCGAGCATGGCCGCCCCGCCCGACGCCTGCACCTGATCTGCCCGTCCAGCCATGGCTTCCTGCTCCAAGGTGTGGTGACCAGACGCACTCCCCTTCCCCCGCCTCAGCCCACCCGAGTGACCTGGGGTGGAGGGCTTCCTAAGATAACTTTCCAGCCCCACTCCTTGCTGGTTTTAGTTTGCTTTAGATCTTGAGCAGCAATGCACCACTGAATTTATTTTTGATGGCAACATCCCCTCTAATGAAGTTTTTATTCTGCCTGATACCTGAGTGGCGGCTGAAGGATTTTCGAGAACCTTTTGTTCTTGCAGGAAAAAAATAGTTAAAACTATTGGGGGGGGGCGGTCTTTCAGGGGTTGAGTCTCCACAGGTTCATCCCCAGGTACCACGGCCTGGATGAAGCGTAGAGAAGAGAATGTAGACGTCAAGGGTGGACGTGTGGAGCCCGGGAGAGCTGCACTGTAAGGGCAGAAGTAAAAGGAGGAAAACTGGACAGAAAGGAGAAAGATAAAGCTTTAAAATTTAGAAACCTCATTATACCCTGCAAGGTCTGTTCTTTCTTAGTTAAAAAACACTTAAAGGCCACACTTGTCATCTCAAGGGCCGATCTCTGCACCTGGAATCATTGTGCTTTGTGTAAAGAATTCCTCCCCAAACTCTGACCCTGGGTGGAGCCCAGGCTGCCCCAGCCCCTGCCCAGACAGCAGGTCCCTGCATGCCAGATAAGAGAGGGCCAATTTCTGCTTCTGTAACCTGCCTGCTTATTAGCTGGCTCACCCCATGTGGTTTTCTCCCTTCTAACCGCCCACCCCAGCCAGTCGCGGGCTCCTCCAGTCAGATTTCTGGACTGAGGGCACCGCTGCCGGCCAGCTAATAAAGGCTTCCATTGGCACAATACCTCGGACTCTCCAGTCTCGCAATTCTTGCTAAACCTGCAGACAAGGGCACAGTGGTGGGTGTGGGTCCCTGGAGTGGGGCAAGGAGTCAGATTGGAGAATGACCTCAGATGGGGAACACAGGGTGTTATAATTGCAGCAACAGAGAGAGAGAGAGAGAGAGAGAGAGAGAGAGAGAGAGAGAGAGAGAGAGAGGAAGAGAGAGACCTGTATTTACCCACCATACTTTTCCCCACACCCAACACCATCATCCTTGGGAATGAACCCAGGCGGATTCTACCACTGAGAAAAACTTCCCACTCTTTTTAAAACACTGAAACAAGGACTTCCTTAGTTGCTGAGGTTGGCCTGGACACTGTGATTTCCCACTCAGTCTCCCAAATACTGGTATTACAGACATGTGCCACCACGCCCGGCTTACACACCACACTCTGACTCCAAACGTGTGGGTACAACAGATCTCCACTTCTCCAGACACCAAGCGGGTTTGGACCAGAGCCGCCGAGTTCTGACACTCCAGGAGCTGGAGTCTCCTGGGACACTTGGCCAAGGAGCAAACACAAGGGCTGAGGCTCAACCTGTCCTCTGGCTCCTCTGCCTTCTGTGGACCATGTCCCTGTCACTCATTGCTCAGGGTCCTGCATCACCATTCAATCAGAGGCTGCATGCACTACAAGGCTTGTCCAATGAGGAGCGGAGGCGGCAGGGCCAGTGCTGCTCCCAGGACCTTTGAAGCACAGCACCACCCTCAGGACCAGAGCGCTCCCTGCGCTGTGAAGAGAGCTAAGGCCTCAGAGCGCTCGGCTCTGATGCCACTGCAGCCTGGGGTCAGGCATGGGACTCCAGGCCCGGAAGCAGAAAATGGTGAGGAATAGACCACAGCCAAAATGGAGGACTGGAGAGGGGACGGGACCCGCTGCACTGGGAACCTCCCATGGGGACAGGGGACAGCTCAGCGCGTCCTTCCCTGTGCCTGCAGACCCGGGCAGCCAGGCCCCCACGGGCAACTCGGCCCCAGCCCTTCATTATGGGGGCGAAGGGTCCGGGCGTGGAACCCAGAGGCTTTCTACCTCCGAGCTATACTCCCAGGCCTATTTTATATTTTGTTTGGAAAAAGGGTCTCACTGTGTTGCTGAGAGCCTCACTAAGTGGCTGAGGCTGACTTCGAACCTGTGCAATCCTCCTGTATCAGCCTCCCAAGTGCAGGGATTACAAGCCTATGGCACCAGGATCAGCTAATTGTATTTATTTTTTATGACAACACTCCCCTCAAATGAAGTTTTTATTCTGCCTAATACCTGACTGGTGGCTGAAGGATTTTAGAGAACCTTTTGTTCTTGCAAGAAAAGAATATATTTAAAACCATGGGGGGGGGGGTTTCAGGGGCTGAGTCTCCACAGGTTCATCCCCAAGTACCACGGCCTGGATGAAGGGAGTAGAGAAGAGAATGTAGAGGTCAAGATTGGGTGTGTAGAGCCCAGGGAGAGCAGCACTGTAAGGGCAGAAGTAAAAGGAGGCAAACTGGACAGAAAGGAGAAAAATACAGCTTTAAAATTTAGAAACCTCATTACACCCTGCAGGGTGCATTCTTTCTTACATAAAAGGCCCTTAAAGGCCACACCTGTCATGACAAAGGCCTATCTCCTCACCTGGAATCCCTGTGCTTTGCACTTAAAGAATTCCTCCCCGCATGCCGAGGGGTTAGGCCGGTGCTGGGGCCAGCGAGGCCGGCATCGGAGCCTGCCGTGAGGCAAGGCCGGTACTGGGGCCTCCGAGGCCAGGATAAGAGCCTGCCGAGGGGTTAGGCCGGTGCTGGGGCCAGTGAGGCCGGCATCGGAGCCTGCCGTGAGGCAAGGCCGGTACTGGGGCCTCTGAGGCCAGGATAAGAGCCTGTCAAGGGGTTAGGCCGGTGCTGGGGCCAGTGAGGCCGTCATCGGAGCCTGCCGTGAGGCATTACCAGTGTTGGGGCCTCCGAGGCCGGGATTGGAATCCTGCCAAGGGGTTAGACCGGTGCAGGGGCCAATGGCCAGCATCGGAGCCTGGCGTGAGGCAAGTTCACTCCTGCGGCCTCCAAGGTCGGGACCAAAGCCAGCTTAGGGGTTTGACCGGTTCAGGGGCCAGCGAGACCAGAACTGGGTCCTCCCATGAGGCAAGGCCGCTGCGTGAGCCAGCGAGGTCTGGATCAGTCCACTGAGTAGCCAGGCCACTACTGGGACCATCAAGAGTGGGATTGGTACTTGCAACGCAGCATGCACAGAGAAATATCGCAGAAAATATAAATCAGACGCTTCTCTTAATCAGCAATAACTAGGAGGAAAAGGGCAACAGGAAGAGGTTGAGCTATAGAAAGGGCCCTATAGTGAAGCAACTAATGTGATCAATCAGAGGGTATGTAATATTGGAGGACGGAGCCTCTTTAAAATGCAGGAGGTACATAAACAAATGTATCAAAGTAAATCACCAAAGAAGTGTGGGATGGAGGGAGGGGGAGGGAATGGGACGGGGGCTGGAGGAGGGCTAATTGGATGATGTGTGCTTGTATATCCTCTCAAGTCTTGTACTCCAATGTGATTGATATATGACTACAATGCACCAATTTAAAAAATAAATTAATTAAAAAAAAAAAAAAAAAAAAAAAAAAAAAAAAAAAAAAAAAAAAAGAATTCCTCCCCAAACTCTGACCTTGGGTGGAGCCCAGACCACCCTAGCCCCTTCCTGGATAGCAAGACCTTGCTTCCCAGATAAGAGAGGGCCAATTTATGCTTCTGTAAACCTGCTCAATAGCTGGCTCACCCCATGTGGTTTTCTCCCTTATAAACCCCTACCCGGGCCAGTCGCGCACCCCTCCAGTCAGATTTCTGGACTGAGGGCACTGCCACCAGCCAGCTAATAAAGGCTTCCATTGGAACAATCCCTCAAACTCTCCAGTCTCTCAATTCTCGCTAAACCTGCGGAAAAGGGCACAGTGGTGGGTGTGGGTCCTTGGAGTGGGGTAAGGAGTCAGATTGGAGACTGACCTCAGATGAGGAACACAGGGTGTTACAAATAGCAGAGAGAGAGAGAGAGAGAGAGAGAGAGAGAGAGAGAGAGAGAGAGGAGAGAGAGGAGAGAGAGGAAGAAGAAGAAGAAGAAGAAGAAGAAGAAGAAGAAGAAGAAGAAGAAGAAGAAGAGAAGGAGGAGGAGGAGGAGGAGGAGGAGGAGGAGGAGGAGGGGAGGGGAGGGGAGGGGAGAGAGAGCACTGAATGTACCCACCACACTTTTCCCCACACCCAACACCATCAACCTTGGGAATGAAC
The DNA here is from genome assembly GCF_963383645.1 of Muscardinus avellanarius. Taxonomy (NCBI): domain Eukaryota; kingdom Metazoa; phylum Chordata; class Mammalia; order Rodentia; family Gliridae; genus Muscardinus; species Muscardinus avellanarius. The sequence goes on along the minus strand of NC_137804.1, from coordinate 48,963,989 downwards.
CCAGGGGGATTCTACCACTGAGGAAAAACCCCACCCTTTAGAAAACATGGAAACAAGGACTTCCTAAGTTGCTGAGGTTGGCCTGGACACTGCGATTTCCCACTCAGCCTCCCAAGTATTAATATTACAGCCCTGTGGCACCAAGCCCGGTTACACACCACACTCTGACACCAAATGTGTGGGTACAACAGATCTCCACCTCTCCTGGCACCAAGCCGGTGTGGACCAGAGCCACGGAGTTCCGACAGTCCTGGAGCTGGAGTCTCCCGGGACACTTGGCCAAGGAGCAAATACATGCGCTGAGGCTCAACCTGTCCTCTGGCTCCTCTGGGCCCTCTGTGGGCTGTATCTGTCGCTATTGGCCAGTGTCCCGCATCACCATCCAATCAGAGGCTACACGCATTACAGGGCTTGTCCAATGAGGAGCGGAGGCGGCAGGGGCGTGGCGGCAGCGCAGCACCCTGGACCTTTGGATGCGCCGCGCCATCCTCGGGACCAGAGCTCCCTGCTCTGCTAAGAGCGCTGAGGCCCCAGAGCTCGGCCCTGACGCCACTGCAGCCGGGAGCCCTGGGCGGGACTGCGGGGCCCAGAAGCCAAAAATGGTGAGAATGGACCAGGGCCAGGATGGGGGACTGGAGAGGGGGCGGGAGCCGCCGCAGAGGGAGCCCGCCCTGTGGACGGAGAGCAGCTCCGCGTGTCCTTCCACGTGGCAGCTGGACCTGGTCAGCCGGGACCCCCGCGCGCAGCTCGGCCCCAGCCCTTCATTGTGGGGCGCGGAGGGTCCTGACCCGACTCCGAGCAGCGACACGGTCCCGTCCTCCCCCTCCCCAGGCGGACACCATCCCGGTCTCTAAGGGTCTGGAGCAGGTCTCAGCGCACGGCCTGTCCCCAGCCCCGCTCTGCTCGGCTGCAGTGAATCCCTGAGCATCCTGACGCCAACCCAGCCCAGACTCTGGGGAAGGGGCCACACGCCCGCGTGGGTGGGAGGGAGGGCAGGAGACGGCTGGGCCTCTGCAAGGAGACCATGAAAGTTAGAAAAGAAATGACTTTTTTTTTATGGTACGGGGGATGGAACCCTTTTACCTCGGGGCTACACTCCGAGACCTATATTTTTATTATTTTTTATTTGCAAACAGTCTCTTTAAGCCACTGAGGCTGGCTTAGACGCTCTGCGATCCTCCTGTGTCCTGTGTCCCCCTCCCAAGGTGGTACATGGGCGTGGTGGCCAGGCTCCTTAGGACTTTAGATAAAGGGAAGGTTGCTGGAGGGGAACGCCCAAATGGAAGTGTGCAAACTTGTCAGTGTGGAGGAGAAAGGACTATTCTTTATAAGCTGCAGCCTGCAGGGCAGAGAGATGGAGGAGAGAGGAGGAGGGTGGGACTTCACTTCCTGGACTGGGGAGGTTTTGCTGGTGTGAGCTTTTTAGAATAACAATAAAGGAGGGCGTGAGCCCCCCAGGAAGGGGTGGTCTAAGCTCAGAGGCCTGAAGGGAGGAGAGAGGCTTAAGGAAAGATGGCCTCCTGGATGTCTGTGCTGTAGACATTCTCTGCAGTGGTCAGCCCAAGGCCAGTTAGGGGGGAACAGAGGAGTTTGTTACACCTGCGGGCTAGGTTAGAATAGTGTGCGCAGGTGACTGCCTGACACGTGTGGCTCTTACAGACAGTGGCCTGGACACCTGCCTCCCCGAGCTGCCTGTCTGTGTTCCATCCTAGCTCAGGGTCTGGGTTTAGGAGTTTCCTGCTCCCTCCTCACAGCTGGTGCTGAGCAGAGAAAAGAGTGCCTCGCCAGTCCCTGGCCAGCCCTGCCCTAGGCCACCAGGAGATGGCGCTAGTGGGGAGTCCCTTCTAGTGTGAACAGCATCAGCCTGACAAGAGGGATGGGACACTTGAATACTTTCTGGTTTTTATACCACACACCTGGTAGGTGTAATCCCCCTAATTTCTGAGGTGGGAGGTTGAAATGTCTCTGTTTATGCCCCAGGGGCTGGAAAGCAGGAATTAACTGCATGGAAAATGGCCTGAAGCTGATTGCAGAGAGACCCATTCTCCTCCTCCTCAGGCTCTAGAATTTTCTTTGTCTCTAAAATCTTGTTTGGAGCCAGGCTTGGTGGCGCAGGCTTGTAATCCCAGCATTTGGGAGGCTGAGACCAGAGTGTCGCGGTTGAAGGACAGCCTCAGCTACTTAGTGAGGCCCTCTGCAACTCAGTGAGATTGGGTTTCAGAATAAAGAATAAAAAATAGGGCAGGGGGTGTAGCTCAGAAGTCAACTGCCTTTGGGTTCCATCCACAGACCTGCAAAATAAATAAATAAATAAATAAATAAATAAATAAAATCTTGTTTGGGAAACACTCCCCAAGGAAAAGGGAAATTCCAACCTTTTATTTTGATAATTTTAGAGTTCTACTACATTTGCGTTCTGTAATTCAGCTGTGTGTGTGTGTGTGTGTGTGTGTGTGTGGTGGGTGTGTGGGTGTCTGTGGGTGTCTTGCTGGGGATGGAACCCAGGGCCCTTCTACCTCCAGACTACACTCCCAGATCTATGTTTTATACTGTTGGGAAATAAGGTCTCAGTAAGTTGCTGAGAGCCTCACTGCGTGGCTGATGCTGGCTTTGAATCTGCACGCACACTTGATTTCACTTTTCCTTTGAACCAGGACCTCTGTAAGGTGCTGAGGCAGGCCTAAACCTGCTATTGTCCTGACTCAGTCTCCCAAGTACTGGAATTATAGGCGCTGGTAACCTCATCCAGCCAGGACTTTGTTTTGAGAGATGTTACAGTGAACAAGGGAAAGTTGAGATGACCCTGAAAGACTGCGTTTGCTGTTCTGCTGTGGAATTACCAAATAGTTTGAGCCTTATATCAGTATTGCTGCAGGACACGATGTGGGGAGGGATGGAGCGTGAGAGTGTGCTGAGGAAGACATGGAGGGGACTTTAGGAACAGAGCATCCTGTGAACGTCTCGTGAAGTTGGTAAGATCTGCAGTGATCTGAGTCTCACCCCTCATCCTATAAATATGTGACGTTTTAGGTGTTGGTGGCTTTTAAGGATGTGGCTGTGACCTTCACCAAGGCGGAGTGGGCTTTGCTGGACCCATCTCAAAAGAACCTCTACCGCGATGTGATGCAGGAAACCTTGAGGCACCTGGCCTGCGTAGGTAAGGGTCGCGTCCTTCCCTGCATTAGTCAATGGAGAGCACACGCTTTTTGCTCTTCAGAGCCGTGGCATGATTTGAAACATTGGAAGGAAATAGTTGGTAAATAGACTGTTTAGCATCGCATTTATGGTATCACACATACAGCCTCCAATTTAATATTTTTGTGGATTGTTGTAATTATTTATTTATTAATTGATTCATTCATTTATTATTTATTTTTATGTGGGTCTGGGATAGGACCCAGGGCATTTGACCTCCAAGCTACAACCCCTACCCTGTTTTTTATTCTGTATTTGGAAACCAGGTCTCACTGAGTTGCAGAGGGCCTCGCTAAGTAGCTGAGCCTGTCCGCGAACCACAATCCTCCCGTCTCAGCCTCCAGAATGCTGGGATTACAAGCGTGCGCCACCACGCTCGGGTTTGTAATAATTTATCATAATCCTTTTGGGTCTACGTTTTAGGTCATGACCGGGAAGAGCAGAACATTAAGGATGACTATAAAAATTCCAGGAGAAATCTAAGGTAATTTCACTCCCAGAAGAAAGCAACGCACAGTTCGGAGGTGAACACTTGTAATCCTGGGACTTGGGGGGCCGAGGCAGAAGAATGACAGGTTCAAGGGCAGCCTCAGCAACTTAGTGAGACCCTGTTTCACAACTAAAGGTAATAAGAGGCTAGAGTTGTAGCTTGGATGTAGAAATGCCTGGGTTTAATCCCTAGAACCATCCCACATCAATAATTAGCAATAATAATAACAATAGTAACGAGAGGAAGAGCGAGTGGAACCACTGAATCTCAAGAATCCTAGATGTTAGGAAATTTAACAACTAAGCGGTGCAGTGGAACACCTTTTTAGCATGTATCATGCAGTCGGTTCCAGAGCCAGGCGTGGTGGCGCACGCTTATAATCCCAGTACTTGGGAGGCAGAGACAGGAGGATCACAGGTTCGAAGCCAACCTCCGCAGCTTAGTGTGGGTTTCAAAAACTTAATGAGACCCTGTTTTAAAAATACTAAAAGCAAAGATATGGAAGAGTAGCCAGGAGGAAGAATGACCATGGATTTCCACCCCAGGAGTACCAATAAATAAATTTAATTAATTAATTAATTAATTAAATTTTCCTACAAGGCAGAAAACCAGTGTGTCTCATAGAAAATCATTTGTTAAACACATCAATAGTAATGTGCCTTCTTGTGTCTTTTCTTCTCATTTTACTTTTTTTCTTTTTTCTTTTTTCGCAGAAGTGAAGCGTTAGAGAGATTCCTTGGACATAAATGCAGTAGTGAATGTGGATCAACCGTTAACTGGTCTCCAGACCTCAAGAAGAACACGCTTCCAGGAGTCACCCCAGGAGACAGGCAGCTGGGTGGAGAAGTTCTCACTTGTCATTTATCCTTCAATGAGCCCCACAGAGCTCAGTCTGGACAAACACTATGTGCGCGTTTGAAATATAGAGAGAAATCTGATAAAAGAAATGAACGGAGAGCAGCCTTGAGTTCCCCCCAACGCCTTCTGAGGCATGAAGGGAGTCCCAGCAGAGATGGACTCCATGAATGTAAGCACTGTGGGAAAGCCTTTAAGTCTTCTCGTTACCTTCAGACACATGAGCAACTTCACTCTGGTGAGAAGCCCTACGTGTGTCAGCAGTGTGGGAAAGCCTTTAAGTGTTCTCCTTACCTTCAGAAACATGAGCGAAGACACACAAGGGAGAAGCCCTATGTGTGTAAGCAGTGTGGGAAAGCCTTTAGTTATCCCAGCTCCCTTCAGACACATGAGTTGCTTCACACTGGTTTGAAGCCCTTTGTATGTAGGCAATGTGGGAAAGGCTTTACAACTTCTAGATACCTTAAGACACATGAGCAAGATCACTCTGGTGAGAAGCCCTATGTGTGTAAGCAGTGTGGGAAAGCCTTTCGTTATTCCTGCTCCCTTCAGACACATGAGTTGCTTCACACTGGTTTGAAGCCTTTTATATGTACGAGATGTGGGAAAGCCCTTAGGTTTCCTCATTCCCTTAAAGCACATGAGCGAATTCACTCTGGTGAGAAGCCCTATGTGTGTAAGCAATGTGGGAAAGCCTTTAGGGTTTCTCATTCCCTTAAAGCACATGAGCGAATTCACTCTGGTGAGAAGCCCTATGTGTGTAAGCAATGTGGGAAAGCCTTTAGGAGATCTCATTACTTTAAGAGACATGAGCAAATTCACTGTGGTGAGGAGCCCTGTTTGTAAGCACTGTGGAAAGCCTTTAAGTGTTCTAATTACCTCATGATTCATGAGCGAATCCACTCTGGTGAGAAGCCCTATGTGTGTACGCACTGTGGGAAAGCATTCAGACTGTACAGGTCAATGTACACACATAAAAGAACTCACACATTAGAGTAACCCCAATGCACACTGGGGAGGCTTCACTCTCACAGACGGACGCGCAGTTGAGAGGCCCCTGTGTATGTAACGCTTGGAGGAACGTCCCTTGTGATGTTGGACCAGTTCACAGATACGCAAGATCACAGTACGGGAGAAACCCTGAGCAAAGAGACGGGCCAAGTCCTGAGGTACTCCACCTGTAAAGAGGCTCACTGGATGAAAGCCTTACAGCTGTGTAAAGAAGTTATCAGTCATAATAAAGAATTCCCAGGTCCTGTGACAATATCTCTTGTAGCAGAGTCCTCTTAAGATGTGAAATATGAAGAGTTCATTGCCAACAACTTGTATGAGATCATGCAGAAAACACAAGTGCAAAGAAATGGTTTAAAACAGTCCAATACTTAGGAATTTATTGTGTTCAGTGGTTCACTTTTTTTTTCAGTACTGGGTTTGAAAACCAGGGGCATTCTACGTCCTAGCTGCATCCCCAGCCCTACTCTTTTTTATTCTTTATTTTTAAACAGGGTCTCACTGCGTTGCAAAGGGCATCACTAAGTAGCTGAGGCTGGCCAGGAACCGCAGTCCTCTCTCAGCCTCCAGAAAGCTAGGATTACAAGCCTATGCCACCATGCCTGGCCCTTCTCTTTGACTACCTAAAATTCTCTTTGATTACCAGCAAATTCTCACTGGTGTCAGTTTAAAGATCTGACCTAAAGAAAATGGCAAATTTATAATCCTTTTCTACTGGACAGTCCCTAAAAGAGTCTCCCTAGAAGACTGATCGCCACAGGTTTCTTTATCTGTTCAAATTGGAGTGGGACGACAGGTGAGGCTCAAAATTTTACTCCTGCTCTTACCTCTGTTGTGCCCTGGGAGCCTGGTCCACGCTGAGTTTTTGGGCTCTTGTCTCTCCTCAGAACAGGCAATGGCAAACAACTTGTTCTCCAGAGTCCTGTGAGTTCTTTTATGATCTGAGATGTTATGGTTTAGGGGATACTGTCCCCAGGGATCTTTGTTAGACACATAGGAATAATTTCCAATTAAAACCATAAAAACCACAAAAGCCAAAAAAGATGCAAAGTATGGGTTCTTGTCCTGAGCTAAGGATAAGTCGATCCCAACTGGGAAGCGAGAAGGACCTGCGCCAGGCCAAGGACATAAGTAGGAAGTGTATAATTTCCTTGTAACAGTGGGTGCCAAGTATGGGGTGGGCATCTGGAGGCCGGGATCTGGAATCATTCACGAGATCATTCTGGAAAACTGCATATCCTGGGGTTCATCTGATTGACAGTGACTACCACACCCCCAACAGTGGTGGCCTGGGCGCATCTGCATTGGAGTTGGGGGTGCCGATGCAGTGTGATGTCATGGCTGGGATCCCCTGGGAGCTGAAGTGCCCTAAGGTGATTGGTATAAAGCTGATGGAATCCCTCTCTGGTTGGACCTCACCCAAAGATGTGCTCCTCAAGGTAGCAGGCATCCTCACAGTGAAAGGTGGCAGAGGCACCATTGAGGAGTACCACAGGCCTGGCATAGACTCCATCTCCTGCACTGGCATGGCGACAATCTGCAACATGGGCCCTGAATTTGAGGCCACAGCGTCAGTGTCCCTAAAGCCACAGGATGAAGACGTTAGCTGAGCAAGACGGGCTTCACAGACATTACCAGTCTCGCTGAAAAATTCAAGGCTCACCTGGCACCCGACCCTGGTTGCCAGTATGACCAAGTGGTTGAAATTAGCCTCATGAGCTGAAGCCACACATCAATGGCCCTTCACCCCCGACCTGGCTCACCCTGTGGCCAGCGTTGGTTCTGTGGCGGAGAAGGAAGGATAGCCTCTGGACATCCGTGTAGGTCTTATCGGCAGCTGCACCAATTCCAGCTACAAGGACATGGGATGTTCGGCGACTGTGGCCAAGCAGGCACTGGCCCCCGGACTCAGGTGCAAGTCCAAGTTCACCATCATGCCAGGCTCTGAGCAAATCCGCGCCACCATAGATCGGGAAAACTATGTGCAGATCCTGAGGGGACGTGGGCAGCATTGTGCTGGCCAGCACATGTGGCCGCTGTATCACCCAGTGGGACAGGACAGACTTTAAGAAGGGGGAGGAGAACGCAATTGTTACCTCCTACAAATACAGTGCCACAGGCCACAAGGACGCCCACCCGAGACAAATGCCTTCGTCACGTCCCCCGAGATCGTCCCCCGAGATCGTCACAGCCCTGGCCATTACGGGGACCCTCAAGTTCAATCCAGAAACTGACTTCCTGACAGGCTAGGATGGCAAGAAGTTCAAGCTGGAGGCTCTGGACGCAGAATGAGCTTCCTCACAGGAAGATCGATGCAGGGCAGGACACCTACCAGCACCCCGGAGACAGCAGTGGGCAGGGGTGGAAATGAGCCCCGCCAGCCCGAGCCTGCAGCTCCTGGAGCCTTTTGATAAGTGGGAAGGCAAAGACCTGAGGACCTGCAGATCCTCGTCAAGGTCAAAGGGAAGTGCACCACTGACCAAGTTACGTTTAAAATTTTAGGTTAAAGTTTTATAACAGAGTGTGCTATGAGAGTGCAGTGTGGTGTCATTGCTACGTAATTGCTTAAACTAATAGTGGTGATCAATCATATTGTGTGTAATAATTATAAGTCAATAATAGTCAAAATCTTAAATCAGTTTGTGGTAATTAATAATAAAATAGTTACAAGAGTATTTTTAAGTTAAATAGTCCTAAATAAGTTTAAACCTTAAGTCTCGCTATCAGTTGCGAAGTTTTTATTCTGCCTGATACCTGAGTGGTGGCTGAAGGATTTTGAGAACCTTTTGTTCTTGCAAGAAAAGAAAATATTTAAAACCATGGGGAGGGGGTTCTTTCAGTGGTTGAATCTGCACAGGTTCATCCCCAGGTACCACGGCCTGGATGAAGGGAGTAGAGGAGAGAATGTAGAGGTCAAGGGTGGGCGTGTGGAGCCCAGGGAGAGCAGCACTGTAATGGCAGAAGTAAAAGGAGGCAAACTGGACAGGAAGGAGAAACATACAGCTTTAAAATTTAGAAACCTCATTATACCCTTCAGGGCGTGTTCTTTCTTAGACAAAAGGCCCTTAAAGGCCACACCTGTCATCACAAAGGCTGATCTCTGCACCTGGAATCCCTGTGCTTTGCGCTAAAGAATTCCTCCAAAAACTCTGACCTTGGGTGGAGCCCAGAGCACCCTAACCCCTTCCAGGATAGCAAGACCTTGCATGCCAGATAAGAGAGGGCCAATTTATGCTTCTCTAAAGCTGCCTCCAAGCAAGGCATGGTGGTGCAAGCTTGTCATCCCCGCGCTTGGGAGGCTGAGACAGGAGGATCGCAGGGGTTCGAAGCCAGCCTCAGCTACTTAGTGAGGCTTTCGGCAACTTAGTGAGACCCTGTTTCCAAATAAAATAATACAAAAGGTCTGGGAGTATAGCCTGGAGGTAGAAAGCCTCTGGGTTCCACCCCCAGTACCACAAAATAAATAAATAAATAAATAAATAAAGCTGCCTCCATAATACCTGCCTCACCCCATGTGGTTTTAAGCCCCTTATAAACCCCTACCCATGCCAGTCAGCGTGCCCCTCCAGTCAAATTTCTGGACTGAAGGCACCACCAATGGCCAGGTAATAAAGGCTTCCATTGGAACAATCCCTCAAACTCTCCAGTCTCTCAGTTCTCGCTAAACCTGCAGACAAGGGCACAGTGGTGGGTGTGGGTCCTTGGAGTGGGGCAAGGAGTCAGATTGGAGACTGACCTCAGATGAGGAATGCAGGGTGTTATAATTGCAGAGAGAGAGAGAGAGAGAGAGAGAGAGAGAGCTGTATGTACCCACCACACTCTTCCCCACACCCAACACCATCATCCCATCATCCTTGGGAATGAACCCAGGGGGATTCTACCACTGAGGAAAAACCCCACCCTTTAGAAAACATGGAAACAAGGACTCCTAAGTTGTTGACGTTGGCCTGGACACTGCGATTTCCCACTCAGCCTCCCAAGTATTAATATTACAGCCCTGTGGCACCAAGCCCGGTTACACACCACACTCTGACACCAAATGTGTGGGTACAACAGATCTCCACCTCTCCTGGCACCAAGCCGGTGTGGACCAGAGCCACGGAGTTCCGACAGTCCTGGAGCTGGAGTCTCCTGGGACACTTGGCCAAGGAGCAAATACTTGCGCTGAGGCTCAACCTGTCCTCTGGCTCCTCTGGGCCCTCTGTGGGCCGTACCTGTCACTATTGGCCAGTGTCCCGCATCACCATCCAATCAGAGGCTACACGCATTACAGGGCTTGTCCAATGAGGAGCGGAGGCGGCAGGGGCGTGGCGGCAGCGCAGCACCCTGGACCTTTGGATGCGCCGCGCCATCCTCGGGACCAGAGCTCCCTGCTCTGCTAAGAGCGCTGAGGCCCAGAGCTCGGCCCTGACGCCACTGCAGCCGGGAGCCCTGGGCGGGACTGCGGGGCCCAGAAGCCAAAAATGGTGAGGATGGACCAGGGCCAGGATGGGGGACTGGAGAGGGGGCGGGAGCCGCCGCAGAGGGAGCCCGCCCTGTGGACGGAGAGCAGCTCCGCGTGTCCTTCCACGTGGCAGCTGGACCTGATCAGCCGGGACCCCCGCGCGCAGCTCGGCCCCAGCCTTCATTGTGGGGCCCGCGGGGGAGGGTCCTGACCCCGACTCCGAGCAGCGACACGGTCCCGTCCTCCCCCTCCCCAGGCGGACACCATCCCGGTCTCTAAGGGTCTGGAGCAGGTCTCAGCGCACGGCCTGTCCCCAGCCCCGCTCTGCTCGGCTGCAGTGAATCCCTGAGCATCCTGACGCCAACCCAGCCCAGACTCTGGGGAAGGGGCCGCACGCCCGCGTGGGTGGGAGGGAGGGCAGGAGACGGCTGGGCCTCTGCAAGGAGACCATGACAGTGAGAAAGGAAATATGACTTTAGATGAAGGGACGTGGCGGAGGGGAAAGCCCAAAGGGAAGTGTGCAAACTTGTCAGTGTGGAGGAGAAAGGACTGTTCTTTATAAGCTGGAGCCTGCAGGGCAGAGAGATGGAGGAGAGAGGAGGAGGGTGAAACTTCACTTCCTGGACTGGGGAGGTTTTGCTGGTGTGAGCTTGTTAGAATAACAATAAAGGAGGGGCGTGAGGCCCTAGCAACTCAGTGAGACTAGGTTTTAAAGTAAAGAATAAAAAATATGGCAGGGGGTGTAACTGGAAGGTCAAATGCTCCTGTGTTCCATCCCCAGTCCCTCAAAACAAACAAACAAACAAACAAACAAACAAATAAATAAAATCTTGTTTGAGAAACACTCTCCAAGGAAAAGGAAAATTCCAACCTTTTATTTTGATGATTTAGGAGTTCTACTACATTTGCTTTCTGTCATTCAGCTAAGTGTGTGTGTGTGTGTGTGTGTGTGTGTGTGTGTGTGTGTGTGTGTAACAATGGGGATGGAACCCAGGGCCCTTCTACCTCCAGACTATACTCTCAGATCTATGTTTTATACTGTTGGGAAATAAGGTCTCAGTAAGTTGCTGAGAGCCTCACTGCGTGGCTGATGCTGGCTTTGAATCTGCAGGCACACTTGATTTCACTTTTCCTTTGAACCAGGACCTCTGTAAGGGGCTGAGGCAGGCCTAAACCTGCTATTGTCCTGTCTCAGTCTCCCAAGTACTGAATTATAGGTGCAGGTAACCACATCCAGCCAGGACTTTGTTTTGAGAGATGTTACAGTGAACAAGGAAAAGTTGAGATGACCCTGAAAGACTGTGCGTTTGCAGTTCTGCTGTGGAATTACCAAATAGTTTGAGCCTTATATCAGTATTACTGCAGGACACGATGTGGGGAGGGATGGAGCGTGAGAGTGTGCTGAGCAACACATGGAGGGGACTTTAGGAACAGAGCATCCTGTGAACGTCTCGTGAAGTTGGTATAGATCTGCGGTGATCTGAGTCTCACCCCTCATCCTATAAATATGTGACGTTTTAGGTGTTGGTGGCTTTTAAGGATGTGGCTGTGACCTTCACCAAGGCGGAGTGGGCTTTGCTGGACCCATCTCAAAAGAACCTCTACCGTGATGTGATGCAGGAAACCTTGAGGCACCTGGCCTGCGTAGGTAAGGGTGGCGTCCTTCCCTGCATTATTCAATGGAGAGCACACGATTTTTGCTCTTCAGAGTTGTGGCATGATTTGAAACATTGGAAGGAATAGTTGGTAAATAGACTGTTTAGCATCACATTTATGATGTCATACATTCAGCCTCCAATTTAATATTGTTCTAAATATTTATTTATTGATTGATTCATTCATTTATTATTTATTTTTATGTGGGTCTGGGATAGAACCCAGGGCGTTTGACCTCCAAGCTACAACCACTGCCCTGTTTTTTTTTTTTTTTTTTTTTTTTGTGTGTGTGTGTGTGTGGTACTGGGGTTCCTGGAAGCCCTTTACCTCCGGGCTACACTCCCAGACCTATTTTAACATTTTTATTTGGAAACAGGGTCGTCTAAGCCAGCGCGCGCGGCTGGCTTCGAACCTGCGCGATCCTCCTGCCTCTGCCTCCCAAGCGCGGGGATTACAAGCGTGCGCCACCACGCCCAGCTCCTGCCCTGTTTTTTATTCTTTATTTTGAAACCAGGTCTCACTGAGTTGCAGAGGGCCTCGCTAAGTAGCTGAGGCTGTTCACGAACCGCGATCCTCCGGTCTCATCCTCCAGAATGCTGGAATTACAAGCATGCACCACCACGCTCGGGTTTGTAATAATTTATAATAATCCTTTTGGGTCTACATTTTAGGTCATGGCCAGGAAGAGCAGAACATTAAAGATGACTATAAAAATTCCAGGACAAATCTAAGGTAATTTCACTCCCAGAAGAAAGCAACGCACAGTTGGGTGGTGAACACTTGTAATCCTGGGACTTGGGGGGCCGAGGCAGAAGAATGACAGGTTCAAGGGCAGCCTCAGAAACTTAGTGAGACCCTGTTTCACAACTAAAGGTAATAAGAGGCTAGAGTTGTAGCTTGGATGTAGAAATGCCTGGGTTTAATCCCTAGAACCACCCCACATCAATAATTAGCAATAATAATAATAACAATAGTAACGAGAGGAAGAGAGAGGGGAACCACTGAATCTCAAGAATCCTAGATGTTAGAAATTTAACAACTAAGCGGTGCAGTGGAACACCTTTGTAGCATGTATCGTGCAGTCGATTCCAGAGCCAGGCGTGGTGGCGCACGCTATAATCCCAGTACTTGGGAGGCAGAGACAGGAGGATCACAGGTTCAAAGCCAGCCTCCGCAGCTTAGTGTGGGTTTCAAAAACTTAATGAGACCCCGTTTTAAAAAAAGATATTAAAAAATAGTTATGGAAGAGTAGCCAGGAGGACGAATGCCCCTGGATTTATCCCCAGGACTACAAATAAAAATAAATATACAAATAAATAAATAAGTAAATAAATCTTCCTACATGGCAGGAAACCAGTGTGTCTCATAGAAAATCATTTATTAAACACATCAATAGTAATGTGCCTTTTTGTGTCTTTTCTTCTCATTCGACTTTTTTTCTTTTTTCTTTTTTAACAGAAGTCAAGCATTAGAGAGATTCCTTGAACATAAATGCAGTAGTGAATGTGGACCAACCCTTAACTGGTCTCCAGACCCTAACCTCAAGAAGAACACGCTTCCAGGAGTCACCCCAGGAGACAGGCAGCTGTGTGGAGAAGTTCTCACTGGTCATTTATCCTTCAATGAGCCCCACAGAGCCCAGTCTGGACAAACACTATGTGCGCGTTTGAGATATGGAGAGAAATCTGATAAAAGAAATGAATGGAGAGCAGCCTTGAGTTCCCCCCAACGCCTTCTGAGGAATGGAGGGAGTCCCAGCAGAGATGGACTCCATGAATGTAAGCACTGCAGGAAAGCCTTTAAGTATTCTAGTGACCTTCAGACACATGAGCAAATTCACTCTGGTGAGAAGCCCTACGTGTGTCAGCAGTGTGGGAAAGCCTTTAAGTGTTCTCGTTACCTTCAGAAACATGAGCGAAGACACACAGGGGAGAAGCCCTATGTGTGTACGCAATGTGGGAAAGCCTTTAAGCTTTCTATATACCTCCAGAACCATGAGAAAATTCACTCTGTTGAGAAGCCTTATTTGTGTAAGCACTGTGGGAAAGGCTTTAATTCTTCCAGTCAACTTCAGAGGCATGAGCAGATTCACTCTGGTGGGAAGCCCTACGTGTGTAAGCAGTGTGGGAAAGCCTTTAAGTGTTCTCGTTACCTTCAGAAACATAAGCAAATTCACTCTGGTGAGAAGCCCTTTGTGTGTAAGCAGTGTGGGAAAGGCTTTAGTTATCCCAGATCCCTTCAAACACATGAGTTGCTTCACACTGGTTTGAAGCCCTTTGTATGTAGGCGATGTGGGAAAGGCTTTACCTCTTCTAAATACCTTAAGAAACATGAGCAAAATCACTCTGGTGAGAAGCCCTATGTGTGTAAGCAGTGTGGGAAAGCCTTTAGTTATCCCGGTTCCCTTCAGACACATGAGTTCCTTCACACTGGTGTGAAGCCCTTTGTATGTAGGCGATGTGGGAAAGGCTTTACCTCTTCTAGATACCTTAAGAAACATGAGAGAAATCACTCTGGTGAGAAGCCCTATGTGTGTAAAGAATGTGGGAGAGCGTTTAGTTTTTCTTATACTCTTCAGGCACATGAGCGAATTCACTCTGGTGAGAAGCCCTATGTGTGTAAGCAATGTGGGAAAGCCTTTAGGATTCCTCATTACCTTAAAGCACATGAGCAAATTCACATAATTGGGAATCCCTATTTGTGTACGCAGTGTGGGAAAGCCTTTAAGAGTTCACATTCTCTTAAGAGGCATAAGCGAATTCATTCTGGTGAGAAGCCCTATGTGTGTAAGGAATGTGGGAAAGCCTTTAGGAGTCCTCGTCACCTTAAGGCACATGAGCGAAATCACTCTGGTGAGAAGCCCTATGTGTGTAGGTATTGTGGGAAAGCCTTTAGGAGTTCTCGTTACCTTAAGAGACATGAGCAAATTCACACAAGTGAGAAGCCCTATGTGTGTAAAGAATGTGGGAGAGCATTTAGTTTTTCTTATAGTCTTCAGGCACATGAACGAATTCACTCTGGTGAGAAGCCCTATGTGTGTAAGCAATGTGGGAAAGCCTTTAGGGTTCCTCATTACCTTAAAGCACATGAGCAAATTCACACAAGTGGGAAGCCCTATGTGTGTAAGCAGTGTGGGAAATCCTTTAGGAGTTCACATTCTCTTAGGAGGCATAAGCGAATTCATTCTGGTGAGAAGCCCTATGTGTGTAAGGAATGTGGGAAAGACTTTAGAAGTCCTCATCACCTTAAGAGACATGAGCATATTCACTCTGGTGAGAAGCCCTTATGTGTGTAAAGAATGTGAGAAAGGCTTTATTTATTCCAGTAAACTCCAGAGGCATGAGCAGGTTCACTCTAGTTAGAAGCCCTATGTGTGTACGCACTGTGGGAAAGCATTCACACCGTACAGGTCAATGTACAGACATGAAAGAACTCACACATTAGAGTAACCCCAATGCACACTGGGGAGGCTTCACTCTCACAGAAGGACGCGCAGTTGAGAGGCCCCCGTCTACGGAACGCTTGGAGGAACGTCCCTTGTGATGTTGGACCAGTTCACATACGCAAAGACACAGTATGGGAGAAACCCTGAGCAAAGAGATGGGCCAAGTCCTGAGGTACTCCACCTGTAACGAGGCTCACTGGATGAAAACCTTACAGCTGTGTAGAGTGTAAAGAAGTTATCAGTTAAAATAAAGAATTTCTGGTTCTCGGAAATACCACATGTAGTAGCAATTCTTTGAAGATATGGGATATGAAGAGGTCAATGCAAACAGCTTGTATGAAATACTGCAGAAAACACAATTTGAAAGATTTGGTCTAAAACTTAGAAATTTATTGTGTTCTCATTGGTTCACTTATTTGGTGTTTTTTTTTTTTTTTATAAGTACTAGTGATGAAACCCAGAGGCTAGCTGCATCTCCAGCCCTACGTTTTATTTTGAAACAGGGTCTGACTGAGTTGCTAAGTAGCTGAAGCTGGCCACCAACCAGGATCCTCCTGTCTCATCCTCCCAAGTGCTGGGATGACAAGCATGCGCCATCACACCCGGCCCTATTAATCTTTCAGTACCTAAATTTTCACTTGGAGTCAGCTTAAAGATCAACCTAAAGAAAATGGTAAGCCGGGCGTGGTGGTGCACACTTGTCATCCCAGCATTAGGGAGGCTGAGACCTGGAGGATCAGGGTTCGCGGACAACCTCAGCTACTTAGTGAGGCCCTCTGCAACTCAGTGAGACCCGGTTTCAAAATAAAGAATAAAAAATAGGGCAGGGGGTGTAGCTCAGAGGTCAAATGCCCCTGGGTTCCATCCCCAGACCTGCAAAAAAACAAAAAACAAAAAAACAACAACAAAAAAAGAAAATGGTAAATTTATAAACCTTTACGACAGTCCCAAGAAGAGTCTCCCTTTAAGGCTGATCCTCAGCCGGGCATAGTGGCGCACGCTTGTAATCCCTGCGCTTGGGAGGCTGAGACAGGAGAATCGCATGGGTTCAAAGCCAGTCTCAGCTACTTGGTGAGGCTCTCAGCAACTTAGTGAGACCCTGTTTCCAAATAAAATATAAAATTGGTCTGGGAGTATAGCCTGGAGGTAGAAAGCCTCTGGGTTCCACCCCCAGTACCACCAAAAAAGAAAAAAAAAAAAAAAGACTGATCCTCACAGGTTTCTTTATATGTTCAAATTACAGCGGGACCACAGGTGAGGCTGGAGGTTTCTCCCGTGCCCTTACCTCTGTTGTGCCCTGGGAGCCTGGTCCATGCTGAGGTTCTTGGGCTGTGTCTCTTGTCAGGAACAGACAATGGTGAGCAATGTTTTCTGCAGAGTCCTGTGAGTTATTTTAGCACGTTATCAAACGTGACAGGAGGGGAAGATGGAGGGCAAGGTGGAGGCATCTCGACATCGTATCCATGTTGGGTAGAAGTAGGGTGCCCCGAGTCCCCAAGTGCTGTGACTGGCATCTGATGTGAGGGCTTCTTGGAGGACTAAGCTTTTTGAACTACTGGGTAAGTAACCAGCTTCTCCTGTCTCAGAACTCAGTGGACCTGTTCCACACCTGCTTAGAGCCTGGAGAGGTGGAGACCTGGTTATTGGTGTGCAAAGAGCCCACGAATTTGGTGTCAGAAGTCTGGTGTGTAAGCTGGGTGTGGTGGCACATGCCTGTAATCCCAGTACTAGGGAGACTGAGATAGGAAAATCTCAAGTTCAAGGCCAAGCTCAACATCTTAGGAAGACCTTGTTTCAAATCTAAAAAAGGGTGGGGGTTTTCTCTGGGTGGTAGACACCTCTGGGTTCATTACCAAGGACCATGGCAGTGGGTGGGGGACTGACTGTAGAGGGGAATGGTGGGTGTGTGGAGCCCAGGGACAGCTGCGCAGTGCTGGGTGTGGGTGCCTGGAATGGGGCAAGGAGTCAGATTTGAGACTGACCTCAGCCATGGAACGCAGGGTGTTACAAACTGCAGAGAGAAAGAGAGAGAGTGACCTGTGTTGGTCCTACATCACGATCCAATCAGAAGCCCCAGGCCCGACTTGAGTCTTAGGCCACAATTGTAAAGGGCTTCCTCTCCCAAGAAGGCGCTCACATCAGAAGCCAGTCACAGCATGTGGGGGCTCAGGGCCCCAACTTCTGCCCAACTGGGGTACTAGGTCGAGATCCCACAGTCTGGCCCTCCAGTCTTTTCCTCCTGTCACGTTTGATAATGTGTCAACATGACTCACAGGACTCTGGAGAATACGTTGCTTACTATTGCCTGTTTAGGACAAGAGGTAAAACCCAGGATGAGGCTCACAGGGCACAGTATTGGTAAGAGTGTCTCAGCTGTGGCCCCGCCGTCATTGGTGCACGTTAAGAAAATCTATGAAGATGAGTCTGAGAGGAAGACTCTGAGGTAGTCTCCTAGAGAAAAGGTCTATGAATTTTACATTTATTTCACGTGAGATAGCTTTTCTTTTTCTTTTTTCTTTTTTCTTTTTTGTGAGTCTGGAGGTGGAAACCACGGGCTTTGGAACTTCGAGTTCCGCCCCATGGCTTATTTTGTATTCTTTAATTTGAAACAGGGCGTGATTAAATTGCAAAGGGCCTAGCTAAGTAATTGAGGCTGGCCACAACCGGGATCCTCTGCTCTCAGCCTCCCAAAGACTGCGATTACAAGCTTGCGCCACCACGCCTGGCTTTTACCTGAGATTTTAAGTATTAATATGCCTGGCTTTTACCTGAGATTTTAAGTATTGATCATTAGGTATAGAAGAAGGGAGTTTCCATACCTCCATCAAGAGACTGCAGGCCGTGGGGAGCCCCCAGAGTTCCACCCTCAGGGCCAAAATCACGTCCTGGTGCTGAGGCAAGCCCCAATTCAGCAGGGCTCCATTTCAGTGCGGTCCGTGTTAGTGGGCAGTCTGCACTCAGGGGTGGTCTCCATGGGATACTGATGGATAAGGAGCAAACTCGTGATCTCCTTTCCAGGAGGAAGAGCCCACAGAGTGCAGGGAGAAGCCAGTGTCCTCCCTGGAAAGCCCAGAGCAACTCCTGCTAGAAGCAAACTTCCCGCAGCCTGGGCGAGCTCTGGAGGAAAGTGCCCTGGGGTGGGCTGAGGCTCAACCTGTCCTTTGGCTCCTCTGTGGATCCTTTCCCAGGGACTCCTGGTTCAGGGGCGTGTCCGCCATGACCATCCAATCAGAGGCTGCATTCGCTACGCGGCTTGTCCAATGAGGAGCGGAGGCTGCAGGGGCGTGGCGGCAGCGCGGCTCCCCGGACCTTTGGGTGCGCGGCGCCATCCTCGGGGCCAGAGCGCTCGGCGCTGGCGGACACTGCAGCCCGGAGCCCTGGGCGGGAACCCGGGGCCCAAAACCCGAAAATGGTGAGGATGGACCAGGGCCAGGATGGAGGACTGGAGAGGGGGCGGGAACCGCCGCGGTGGGAGCCCGCCCGGCAGCCGGGGTAAGCTCGGCGCATCCTTCCCTGTGCCAGCCCACCCGGGCAGCCGGGAGCCCCGCGGGCAGCTCGGCCCCAGCCTTCATTGTAGGGTGGGGGAGGGTCCTGACCCGACTCCGAGCAGCGACACGGTCCCGTCCTCCCCCTCCCCAGGCGGACACCATCCCGGTCTCTAAGGGTCTGGAGCAGGTCTCAGCGCACGGCCTGTCCCCAGCCCCGCTCTGCTCGGCTGCAGTGAATCCCTGAGCATCCTGACGCCAACCCAGCCCAGACTCTGGGGAAGGGGCCACACGCCCACGTGGGTGGGAGGGAGGGCAGGAGACGGCTGGGCCTCTGCAAGGAGACCAAGAAAGTGAGAAAGGAAATGTGACTTTAGATGAAGGGCACGTGGCGGAGGGGAAAGCCCGAATGGAAGTGTGCAAACTTGTCAGTGTGGAGGAGAAAGGACTGTTCTTTATAAGCTGGAGCCTGCAGGGCAGAGAGATGGAGGAGAGAGGAGGAGGGTGGGACTTCACTTCCTGGACTGGGGAGGTTTTCCTGCTGTGAGCTTGTTTGAATAACAATGAAGGAGGGCGTGAGCCCCCCAGGACGGGGTGGTCTAAGCTCAGAGGCCTGGAGGGAGGAGAGAGGCTTAAGGAAAGATGGCCTCCTGGATGTCTGTGTTGTAGACATTCTCTGCAGTGGTCAGCCCAAGGCCAGTTAGGGGGGAACGGGGGAGTTTGTTACACCTGCGGGCTAGGTTAGAATAGTGTGCGCAGGTGACTGCCTGACACGTGTGGCTCTTACAGACAGTGGCCTGGACACCTGCCTCCCCGAGCTGCCTGTCTGTGTTCCATCCTAGCTCAGGGTCTGGGTTTAGGAGTTTCCTGCTCCCTCCTCACAGCTGGTGCTGAGCAGAGAAAAGAGTGCCTCGCCAGTCCCTGGCCAGCCCTGCCCTAGGCCACCAGGAGATGGCGCTAGTGGGGAGTCCCTTCTAGTGTGAACAGCATCAGCCTGGTAAGAGGGATGGGACACTGGAATACTTTGCTGGTTTTTGTACCACACACCTGCAGGGTGTAATCCCCCTCTAACTCCTCTCTGAGTTACCTGGCCCAGTGGTGGGAGGTTGAAATGTCTCTGTTTATGCCCCAGGGGCTGGAAAGCAGGAATTAACTGCCTGGAAAATGGACTCAGGCTGATTGAAAAGAGACCCATTCTCCTCCTCCTCAGCCTCTTGAATTTTCTTTGTCTCTAAAATCTTTCTTGGGAAACACTCTCCAAGGAAAAGGGAAATTTTGACCTTTTATTTTGATGATTTTGGAGCTGTAGTACATTTGCTTTCTGTCATTCAGCTAATTGTGTGTGTGTGTGTGTGTGTCTTACTGGGGTGGAAACCAGGGCCCTTCTACCTGCAGGCTACACTCTGAGATCTATGTTTTATACTGTTGGGAAATAAGGTCTCAGTAAGTTGCTGAGAGCCTCACTGCGTGGCTGATGCTGGCTTTGAATCTGCACGCACACTTGATTTCACTTTTCCTTTGAACCAGGACCTCTGTAAGGGGCTGAGGCAGGCCTAAACCTGCTATTGTCCTGTCTCAGTCTCCCAAGTACTGAATTATAGGCGCAGGTAACCACATCCAGCCAGGACTTTGTTTTGAGAGATGTTACAGTGAACAAGGAAAAGTTGAGATGACCCTGAAAGACTGTGCGTTTGCTGTTCTGCTGTGGAATTACCAAATAGTTTGAGCCTTATATCAGTGTTGCTGCAGGACACGATGTGGGGAGGGATGGAGCGTGAGAGTGTGCTGAGCAAGACATGGAGGGGACATTTAGGAACAGAGCATCCTGTGAACATCTCGTGAAGTTGGTACAGATCTGAAAGGACAAAGTTTGATCACACCAGACACTTCCTTGTAGCCAAGAGATTTATTGGAGGGTCCAGTATGAAAGGAAGAAAGAGAGAAAAAGACAGACAGACAGAGGGGGAGAGAGAAAGAAGAATCCAGGAAGAGAGGGAGCATGTGCTGTGATCGGGGTTATATAGGGGCTTGGGGTTACAATTGGGTGGCAATAGGCTAGGAGAAATGCCCTTTGAACTAATTGGCTAGAGTCCCATGGGAGGGGGTGATGTGGCCAGGTAATTGGCTTGGGGTCAGTGGGGATCGTCCCTTTCACTGATTGGCCAAGGGCACCAGGAGGGGGCAGGTCTCCCAGGTAAGTGACCAGGTGCAGACAGAGGGGGATGGTAGCTTAACTGGTCAGACCAAGGCCTTCCAAAGAGACTTACCTTATGAGAGGGGGGGGTCTGAAATAAGAACCTAATTCATCTAACAGTCCTCCCTTTTTGTTTTGGCTGTGGAAACGGGGCGTCATTCATAGGTCTGGCTGCTTCAGAGCTGAACAGGGGCGACGGCAACATGGGGGGACTTAGGTAGGAGTTAAGGAGAAGAAAGTCCAGTCTCAAAATGACTAGGCGTCCAGCTTGGAGTCCAAGGACCCAGGTGCCAAAGGCAAAAATTTCACAAAGGCTGAATTCAGAAAGGGTTCCTTGTAGCCACATATCTTCAAGGACGGCGGCCCAATTGGCGATGGAATTGATAGGAGGAGTCATCCAACTGCCTTGTCTGAGCCTGTGTAGGAAGAGTACGCCTCGCTGTGTCAGAGGTAGCATCTGTCAGCATCTCTCAGGGAGGTGAAAGGAAGATGATATCACATCCAACAGAAATGCCAAGGAAAGGAAACAAATGAGGATGTGGCTGACAGTAGGAGGCGCTCTGTTCTCGTCTAGACCCGTGGACTAGCAGAACTCAGTCCAACAGAAAGGCCAAGGATCAGGGGGATGTAAAGCCCCAAAATCCAAGGGTTAGGGCACCAATCAGAAGAGGTTGATACAGGTCCCATGACTTTCCATTCTTTATATCCTGCATACAAGCTGACCCAAAAGCGATGTCATTTTATAATGTTGTTTTGACGCCAACAATCTAGAAACCCATTTAAGAAAATTAAATGTTCCTTTAAACCTTATGAAGTTAAGAGTATTTTAAAGCATTGCTCACACTTTACATTTATCTAACTTAGTGACCAAATTATAGGTCACCACAGAGAATTAAGACGTGAGTTTTACAGACTAAGAAAGCTTGGGAAACTGATAAATGGGAGAGGGTCTCTCTGTAATCGTCCTGATGGTCCAGGCAGTTAATTTCAGCTTTCCAGCCCCTGGCCCCTAGACAGTCTGACCTTTGGACAGGGCTGTGTACATTAAGTTGCCCCCTCTCTCTAATCAGGCTGATCCTCCTCTACCCTGGGCTCCCAACCCCTGGTTGCCTAGGGGGAGGGGCAGACCCACTGACTTGTAAGACACTTTCCCACTAGACTGAGGGGAGCGGCAGACGCGAGTGCTGGGTGTGCATTGGGGTTTAGAGGAGGAGTGGAGAAGACACTGGAGGTCTTCCATTCACGGCTAATGTTAAGGAAGCCAGGGAAGGAGATGTGTCAGCCTGAGTAGCCAGCAGAGGGGCCGGAATCTGTACAGATGGGGCAGAAAGGGTTAAGTAGGGGAAAAAACCAGCAGCCTGTGAAAGAGAGCAAGTAAAGGGCCCACTGAAGGTGGGGAGGACTCTGAGGAAGGAAAGGAGGAGGGGGAAGATGTGGCCACTGCACCAGGAGCTGCTGCTGTGCTGCAGGGAGATCCATGAAATACCTGCCAGAGGAGGAGTCCCAGTTTTGCCAGAAAAGGAGGAAGGGTGAGGGACGGGCAGTGAAGAGGGGGCTGAAGCAGTTAGACCCAGAGGTTGGAAGGGGGGGGAGAAGGGAGGAGCCACTGCTGATCGCAGAGCTGTAGCTATGGCAGGAGGAAAGAAAATATCTGTCCACTGTTTCTTTTTTTTTTTTTTTTTTTTTTTTGTGGTACTAGAGGTCGAACCCAGAGGCTTTCTACCTCCGGGCTATACTCCCAGACCCATTTTATATTTTATTAGGAAACAGCGTCTCACTAAGTTGCTGAAAGCCTCACTAAGTAGCCGAGGCTGGCTTCAAACCCGTGTGATCCTCCTGTCTCAGCCCCCCAAGCGTGGGGATTACAAGCGTGCACCACCATGTCCCGCTTTGTCCATAGTTTCGATCACTCACAGAAGGTAAAAATATTCCTCAGCAGGGAGGAATCCAGAGACCCCTGCAGGGGCATTTTTTTTTTTAAGGGTTACATGAGCCAATCCAGAGTACAGAGTTTTATACATCGGGCGTATTAAGGGTGTTTATTTTTTATATATATATATATATATATATATATATATATTTTTTTTTTTTTTTTTTTTTTTTTTTTTTTTTTTTGGTGGTACTAGGGGTGAAACCCAGAGGCTTTCTACCTCAGGACTATACTCCCAGACCTTTTTTTATATTTTATTTGGAAACAGGGTCTTCCTAAGTTGCTGAAAGCCTCACTAAGTAGCTGAGGCTGGCTTCGAACCTGTGTGATGATCCTCCTGTCTCAGCCTCCCAAGCACAGGGATTACAAGCATGCACCACCACGCCCGGCTGATTAAGGGTTTTTAAAAGACACCTTAGCAGAAAATCAGCCAGAATAGAAGAAGACCACCCATGAGGGGGAAGGGTTCATTGGTGGAATAGCTGGAGAAGCATCCTTCTCTAGCTAACCACCACTGGTACCCACTCACTGAATCCACCGATCATCACCGGAGTTCAGGAGGTGGAGAGAGGTCTAAAGAGACAGGAGATCAAGGGTTAGCCAGTGCCGGGATTTTTCCCCCTGGAGTGGGAGGGAGGGAGAGACCCATGATGGATCTGAGGGGAGGGAAAGGGAGAGCACTTCCACTACTGAGGCCGAGTTTCCTAGAAGTAACACCACAAAGACCACTGTGACCTTGACCACTGTGACCTTGAAGGTCTATGTGGGGTACATTCCTTCCCATGGAGATCCTTGAACTAGTTGCTGGGGACAGTCAATGGTCAATCTGGAGTTTAGGAGCCCCGGGGAGGAGGGGGACACTTAGCAATCAGAGATGATGTTGAGTGCTGCTGAGGAGTGACCCAAAGGATGGACCCTGACCAAAGGGGCTCAGTGGGTGTTTGTCCTCTGGTTTAGATGGGGTCCTGAGCCGGGCGTGGTGGTGCACACTTGTAATCCCTGAGCTTGGGAGGCTGAGACAGGAGGATTTCACAGGTTCAAACCAGTCTCAGCTACTGAGTGAGGCACTCAGCAACTTAGTGAGACCCTGTTTCTAAATAAAAAATATATAATAGGTCTGCCGGGCGTGGTGGCACACGCTTGTAATCCCCGCGCTTGGGAGGCGGACACAGGAGGATCGCGCAGGTTCGAAGCCAGCCGTACTGGCGTAAGAGACCCTGTTTCAAAAATATAAAATAGGTCTGGGAGTGTAGGCTGGAGGTAGAAGGGCTTCCAGGAACCCCAGTACCACACACACAAAAAAATAAATAAATAAAAATATATATATATATATATGTATATATATATATATTAAAAAAATAGTCTAGGATTGTATCCCGGACATAGAAAGCCCCTGAGTTCTACCCCCGTTACTCTCCCCCCCAAAAAAAACTAAAAAAAACAAGATGGGGTCCTGTCCGGGGTCACCATGAGGCAGGGAATCCCAACCAAGTCACAAGGCAGCCCTGAAAGCACAAAGTTTAACCACACCAAAGACCACCCTGTAGCCAAGAGATTTATTGGAGGGGCCGGTATGAAAGGAAGAAAGAGAGAGAGACAGACAGACAGACAGAGGAGGAGAGAGAAAGAAGAATCCAGGAAGAGGGAGCATATGCTGGGATCAGGGTTATATAGGGGCTTGGGGTTACAGATTGGGGGATAATAGGCTAGGAGAAATGACCTTTGAACTAATTGGCTAGAGTCCCATGGGAGGGGGTGATGTGGCCAGGTAATTGGCTTGGGGTCAGTGGGGATTGTCCCTTTCACTGATTGGCCAAGGGCACCAGGAGGGGGCAGGTCTCCCAGGTAAGTGACCAGGTGTGGTCTAAGGGGGATGGTAGCTTACCTGTCAGACCAGGGCCTTTTAGGAGACTTAGCTTATGGGGAAGGGAGTCTGAAGTAGGAACCTAATTCATCTAACAAGATCAGCAGAGATCTGAGTCTCACCCCTCATCCTAGAAATATGTGACACGTTTTAGGTGTTGGTGGCTTTTGAGGATGTGGCTGTGACCTTCACCAAGGCGGAGTGGGCTTTGCTGGACCCATCTCAAAAGAACCTCTACCGCGATGTGATGCAGGAAACCTTGAGGCACCTGGCCTGCGTAGGTAAGGGTGGCGTCCTTCCCTCCTTAGTCAATGGAGAGCACGTGCTTTTTGCCCTTCAGGGCCATGGCATGATTTGAAACCTTGAAAGAAAACATTTGGTCAATATACCAGGTAGCATCGCATTTATGGTGTCACACATATAGCCTCCAATTTAATATTTTTGTGGATTGTTGTAATTTTTTATTAATTGATTCATTTATTTATTTATTTACTTACTTTTTGTGGGTCTGGGATGGAAGCCAGGGCATTCAACCTCCAATCTATACCCCCTGCCCTGTTTTTTATTCTTTAACTAGAAACCGGGTCTCACTGAGTTGCAGAGGGCCTCGCTAAGTAGCTGAGATTGTCCACGAACCACGATGCTCCAGTCTCAGCCTCCAGGATGCTGGGATTACAAGCGTGCACCACCACGCTCGGTTTGGTAATAATTTATAATAATCCTTTTGGGTCTACATTTTAGGTCATGGCCAGGAAGAGCAGAACATTAAAGATGACTATAAAAATTCCAGGAGAAATCTAAGGTAATTTTACTACCAGAAGAAAGCAACACACAGTTCAGAGGTGAACACTTGTAATCCTGGGACTTGGGGGGCCGAGGCAGAAGAATGACAGGTTCAAGGGCAGCCTCAGCAACTTAGTGGGACCCTGTTTCACAACTAAAGGTAATAAGAGGCTAGAGTTGTAGCTTGGATGTAGAAATGCCTGGGTTTAATCCCTAGAACCATCCCACATCAATAATTAACAATAATAATAATAACAATAGTAACGAGAGGAAGAGAGAGGGGAACCACTGAATCTCAAGAATCCTAGATGTTAGGACATTTATCAACTAAGCGGTGCAGAGGAACACCTTTGTAGCATGTATCATGCAGTCGGTTCCAGAGCCAGGCATGGTGGCACACGCTTATAATCCCAGTACTTGGGAGGCAGAGACAGGAGGTTGACAGGTTCGAAGCCAGCCTGCGCAACTTAGTGTGGGTTTCAAAAAATTAATGACACCCTGTTTAAAAATAAGATATAAAAAATATGGGACAGAAGCCAGAAGGACGAATGCCCCTGGGTTCCATCCTCAGGACTACAAATAAATAATAAATGAATACGTAAATAAAAAAATAAATAAACTTTCTACGTGGCACAAAACCAATGTTTCTCATAAAAAATCATTTATTAAGCACATAAACAGTAATGTGCCTTTTTGTGCCTTTTCTTCTCATTTTTTTTCCTTTTTTCTTTTTTAATAGAAGTCAAGCATTAGAGATATTCCTTGGACATAAATGCAGTAGTGATTATGGAACAACCCGTAACTGGTCTCCAGATCCTAACCTCAAAGAGAAAACACTTCCAGGACTCACTCCAGGAGACAGGCAGCTGGGTGGAGAAGTCCTCACTGGTCACTTATCCTTCAATGAGCCCCACAGAGTTCAGTCTGGACAAACACTATGTGCGCGTTTGAGATATGGAGAGAAATCTGATAAATGTCATGAACGGGGAGCAGCCTTGAGTTCCCCCCAACGCCTTCTGAGGCAGGAAGGGAGTCCCAGCAGAGATGGACTCCATGAATGTAAGCACTGTGGGAAAGCCTTTAAGTATTCTAGTTACCTTCAGAAACATGAGCAAATTCACTCTGGTGATAAGCCCTACGTGTGTCAGCAGTGTGGGAAAGCCTTTAAGTGTTCTCGTTACCTTAAGAGACATGAGCAAATTCACACAAGTGAGAAGCCCTATGTGTGTCAGCACTGTGGGAAAGACTTTAGGAGTTCTTCTTGTCTTCAAAGGCATACGCGAATTCACTCTGGTGAGAAGCCCTATGTGTGTAAGCACTGTGGGAAAGCTTTTAGTTATTCCCGCTCCCTTCAGACACACGAGTTCCTTCACACTGGTTTGAAGCCCTTTGTATGTAGGCATTGTGGGAAAGGCTTTAGATCTTCTAAATACCTTAAGGCACATGAGGAAATTCACACTGGTGAGAAGCCCTATGTATGTAAGCACTGTAGGAAAGCCTTTAGGAGTTCTTCTTGTCTTCAGAGTCATAAGCGAATTCACTCTGGTGAGAAGCCCTATGTGTGTAAGCACTGTGGGAAAGCCTTTCGTTATTCCTGCTCCCTTCAGACACATGAGTTCCTTCACACTGGTTTGAAGCCCTTTGTATGTAGGAAATGTGGGAAAGGCTTTAGATCATCCAATTACCTTAAGAAACATGAGCAAATTCACTCTGGTTCAAAGCCCTATGTGTGTAAGGAATGTGGGAGAGCTTTTAGCATTCCTCGTTACCTTAAAGTACATGAACAAATTCACACACGTGGGAAGCCCTGTGTGTGTAAGGAGTGTATGAAATCCTTTAGAAGTTCACGTTCTCTTCAGGAGCATGAGCGAATTCACTCTGATGAGAAGCCCTATGTGTGTAAGCAATGTGGGAAAGCCTTTAGGATTCCTCGTTACCTTAAGAGACATGAGCAAATTCACACAAGTGAGAAGCCCTATGTGTGTAAGCAGTGTGGGAAAACCTTTAGGAGTTCTTCTTGTCTTCAATGGCATAAGCAAATTCACTACGATGAGAAGCATGATGTATGTAGGTATTGTGGGAAATCCTTTAGGAGTTCTCATTACCTTAAGAGACATGAGCGAATTCACACACGTCGGAAGCCCTATGTGTGTACGCACTGAGGGAAAGCATTCAGACTGTACAGGTCAATGTACACACATGAAAGCACTCACACATTAGAGTAACCCCAATACACACTGGGGAGGCTTCACTCTCACAGAAGGACGCGCAGTTGAGAGGCCCCTGTCTACGTAACGCTTGGAGGAACGTCCCTTGTGATGTTGGACCAGTTCACAGATACGCAAGAACACAGTATGGGGGAAACCCTGAGCAAAGAGACGGGCCAAGTCCTGAGGTACTCCACCTGTAACGAGGCTCACTGGATGAAAGCCTTACAGCTGTCTAAAGTGTAAAGAAGTTATCAAGTTATCAGTTATGATAAAGAATTCCCAGGTCCTGTGACAATATCGCTTGTAGCAGAGTCCTCTTAAGATGTGAAATATGAAGAGTTCATTGCCAACAACTTGTATGAGAAAACACAAGTTGAAAGAAATGGTTTAAAATGGTCCAGTACTTAGGAATTTATTGTGTTCAGTGGTTCACTTTTTTTTTTTTTCAGTACTGGGTTTGAAAACCAGGGGCATTTTACGTCCTAGCTGCATCCCCAGCCCTACTCTTTTTTTCTTTATTTTTAAACAGGGTCTCACTGCGTTGCAAAGGGCATCACTAAGTAGCTGAGGCTGGCCACGAACCACAATCCTCCTCTCTCAGCCTCCAGAAAGCTAGGATTACAAGCCTATGCCACCACGCCTGGCCCTTCTCTTTGACTACCTAAAATTCTCTTTGATTACCAGCAAATTCTCACTGGTGTCAGTTTAAATATCTGACCTAAAGAAAATGGCAAATTTATAATCCTTTTCTACTGGACAGTCCCTAAAAGAGTCTCCCTTGAAGACTGATCGCCACAGGTTTCTTCATCTGTTCAAATTGCAGTGGGACCACAGGTGAGGCTCAAAATTTTACTCCTGCTCTTACCTCTGTTGTGCCCTGGGAGCCTGGTCCACGCTGAGTTCTTGGGCTGTGTCTCTCCTCAGAACAGGCAATGGTGAACAACTTGTTCTCCAGAGTCCTGTGAGTTCTTTTATGATCTGAGATGTTATGGTTTGGGGGACAGCAAAGACCTGAGGACCTGCAGATCCTCATCAAGGTCAAGGGGAAGTGCATCAATGACCATTTTCTGTTTAAAATTTTAGGTTAAAGTTTTGTAACAAAGTGTGCTATGAGTGTGCAGTGTGGTGTCGTTGCTACGTAATTGCTTAAACTAACAGTGGTGATCAATCATATTGTGTGTAATAATTATAAGTCAGTAATAATCAAAATCTTAAATAATAAGTTTGTGGTAATTAATAATAAAATAGTTACAAGAGTATTTTTTAAGTTAAATAGTCCTAAATAAGTTTAAACCTTAAGTCTCGCTATCAGTTGCAGGCCCAGGCATCTAGGTGGGAAAAGGCTCACAGGAAAATTCCTAGAAAAGCTAAGGGCATTGGGCCAGCCTGGGAGCATCTGGCCCTACCTGGGAGCATTCGCCCTAGCTGAAAGCATCTACCCGTCAGGTCACATACCATAGAGAAGAAACACCCTATACCTACCCTGTTATCTTAAAAATCATCGGTACACGTTACCTTTTTGGATGAAGCTGTAAATTCAAAAAGCATCATCGATGATGTAACAGAATGACTTGCAAGATGTTGTACAACTGTATAAAAATTCCCCCCAAATGGCGATCGGGGCCCATGCATTTTCTCCTGTGCCAGAGGTGCTTGGGTCTAGGTTCAAACCTGCAATAAATTGTGGCTTGACGGACTAATAATTGGCTGTGGACAGTTATTCTCACCTGGATAGCATACAACAACCACATCTCAGCTGCTGGTCCCTGGCTCAAAATCAAAGCCAAAAATGGTGAGGATGGACCAGGGCCAGGATGGAGGACTGGAGAGGGGGCTAGAGCCCCCGCGCTGGGAGCCACCCTGTGGACAGGGTGAAACTGGATGCAAAACCTTCCCTGAGCCAGCAGACCCAGGCAGCCGGGAGCCCCTGCGGGCAGCTCGGCCCCAGCCCTTCATTGTGGGGCGCGGAGGGTCCTGACACGGTCCCGTCCTCCCCCTCCCCAGGCGGACACCATCCCGGTCTCTAAGGGTCTGGAGCAGGTCTCAGCGCACGGCCTGTCCCCAGCCCCGCTCTGCTCGGCTGCAGTGAATCCCTGAGCATCCTGACGCCAACCCAGCCCAGACTCTGGGGAAGGGGCCGCACGCCCACGTGGGTGGGAGGGAGGGCAGGAGACGGCTGGGCCTCTGCAAGGAGACCCTGAAAGTGAGAAAGGAAATGTGACTTTAGATGAAGGGCACGTGGGGGAGGGAAAAGCCCGAATGGAAGTGTGCAAACTTGTCAGTGTGGAGGAGAAAGGACTGTTCTTTATAAGCTGGAGCCTCTGCAAGTAGACCAAGAAAGTGAGAAAAGAAATGACTTTTTTTTTTTTTATGGTACTGGGGATGGAACCCTTCTACCTCAGGGCTACACTCCCAGACCTCTTTTTTTATTATTTTTTTTAATTTGGAAACAGAGTCTCTTTAAGCCACTGAGGCTGGCTTAAATGCTCTGTGATCCTCCTGTGTCCTGTGTCCCCCTCCCAAGGTGGGGCATGGGCGTGGTGGCCAGGCTCCTTAGGACTTTAGATAAAGGGAAGGTTGCTGGAGGGGAATGCCCGAATGGAAGTCTGCAAACTTGTCAGTGTGGAGGAGAAAGGACTGTTCTTTATAAGCTGGAGCCTGCAGGGCAGAGAGATGGAGGAGAGAGGAGGAGGGTGCGACTTCACTTCCTGGAATGAGGAGGTTTTGAGGGTGTGGGCTTGTTAGAATAACAATAAAGGAAGGGCGTGAGCCCCCCAGACTGGGTGGTCTAAGCTCAGAGTCCTGGGGGGAGGAGAGAGGCTTAAGGAAAGATGGCCTCCTGGATGTCTGTGTTGTAGACATTCTCTGCAGTGGTCAGCCCAAGGCCAGTTAGGGGGGAACAGAGGAGTTTGTTACACCTGCGGGCTAGGTTAGAATAGTGTGCGCAGGTGACTGCCTGACACGTGTGGCTCTTACAGACAGTGGCCTGGACACCTGCCTCCCCGAGCTGCCTGTCTGTGTTCCATCCTAGCTCAGGGTCTGGGTTTAGGAGTTTCCTGCTCCCTCCTCACAGCTGGTGCTGAGCAGAGAAAAGAGTGCCTCGCCAGTCCCTGGCCAGCCCTGCCCTAGGCCACCAGGAGATGGCGCTAGTGGGGAGTCCCTTCTAGTGTGAACAGCATCAGCCTGGTAAGAGGGATGGGACACTGGAATACTTCGCTGGTTTTTGTACCACAGACCTGGTAAGTGTAATCCTCCTTTACCTCCTTTCTGAGTTACTTGGCCCAATGTTGGAAGGTTAAAATATTGGTTTATGGCCCAGTGGGTAAAAAGCAGGAATTAACTGCCTGGAGCATGGACTCAGGCTGATTGCAGAGAGATCTATTCTCCTGCTTCTCAGCCTCTACAATTTTCTTTGTGTCTGAAATCTTGCTTGGGGAAAACGCCCCAAATAAAAGGGAAATTCCTGCCTCTTAATAATTCTGGAAGTCTACTACATTTGTTTTTTGCCAATCGGCTATATATAGTACTGGAGATGGAACTCAGGGGCCTTCTATGACTAGGCTACACTCCCAGACCTTTGTTTTTGTTTTTTTGTTGTTTTTTTGAAACAGGGTCGCACTAAGTTGCTGAGAGCCTCACTAAGTAGCTGAGTCTGGCTTTGATCCTACATGATTCTCCTGTCTCAGCCTCCCAAGTACCGGGGTTGCAAGCATGTGGCACCACGCCCAACTCAGTTAATTATCTTTTAGAACAAGAGTGCTCTTTTAGAATGTGTATCTGAAGTTAGGTTGGCTGGCTTATTCCTTAATCTCAGTACTTAAAGACGGAGACAGGAGGTTCATGGCCTGCAGCAGAAACTTACTGAGGCCCTATGCAAGGTAGGGAGACCCTGTTTCAAGTACAAATCAAGCTGGTGGTGTAGCTTGGAGGTACAGTACTCCTGATTCCATTCTCAGTACTAGAAAAAAAAAAGAACAAGAATGTGTGTGTCTGTCTGGTCTTGACATACGATAAAATGGGGCCTCCTTTAAGTGTACAGGAAATGTGTTTGTACACATTAGGGTGTTTCTCCAGACACAAATGACTGGAGATGGGGGTCTTTGGTCACTGCTATTTACTGAGAATTTGAGTGTTTCTTTGTGTGTGTAATATAAGAATAAGAGAAATAGAGCCGGGCGTGGTGGCGCATGCTTGTAATCCTCGCGCTTGGGAGGCTGAGACAGGAGGATCACACAGGTTCGAAGCCAGGCTCAGCTACTGAGTGAGGCTTTCAGCAACTTAGTGAGACCCTGTTTCCAAATAAAATATAAAAAGGGTCTGGAAGTATAGCCCGGAGGTAGAAAGCCTCTGGGTTCCACCCCCAGTACCACCAAAAAAAAAAAAAAAAAAAGAATAAGAGAAATAATAATAATAATAATAATAATAATAATATAATGATAAATATGTCTCCTAATTCTGGAAAAGAGAGCTTTCAAACCCTCGGAAATTCCATGAACAGAAGTTTCTTTGGTTGTTTATCATAAACTCATTTTAGGTAATGTAAGGGTCTGAGATGTCGACCTCCCTGCTTGTTCATCATAGTTTAGAAAAAAAAATGCCAGAACTATACTGCTGCAGACTTCCAAAGGTAGAATGAAGGGACAGAAAAATAAAGCAGAGCATCAAAGAGATGCAGTGGAGTGCGTTGAAAAGAAGACACTGAAATTTTTGAACATAGAACTGTATTTATTAGGATTCATTATCTTGAATCCTGCCATATATATATAGTCCCTGTACCTCCCCCTGCCCAGATGCAGGCGCAGGCCCACACATTACCTCTAGATGCAAGCCTCTGTTATAACCAAGATGTATTACTCGGTTAACAACTTCAGGGGTCACCTGGCATGTATCCTCTTTAAGGAAGGCCTGTACCACCCTACCTTGTCCTTGGGGATTTGGTCTTTTTTACCTTTATCTGCTAGAAGTTATTTATTATGTAGCCTCATCCTTAGAGTATGGAGGCCTTGGACTACAACTCTTTTGTGTACTTCTTAATCAATATAGAGTTCTCTTAACAGCTGGGCGTGGTGGCGCATGCTTGTAATCCCAGCATTCGTGAGGCTGAGACCTGGAGGATTGTGGTTCGCGGACAGCCTCAGCTACTTAGTGAGGCCCTCTGCAACTCAGTGAGACCCGGTTTCAAAATAAAAAATAAAAAATAGGGCAGGGGGTGTAGCTCGGAGGTCAAATGCCCCTGGGTTCCATCCCCAGACCCGAAAAATAAAAAATAAAAAATAAAGTTCTCTTAACAACTCTGGTATGTCATGATCAGCTGGGCTAACAGCTACCTTTTAGCTGCCCAAGGACAATATTGGCTGCAGCTCTTGGCTGACAGCTTAGAGGCAGAGAAAAGAATTTTATTGTTTTGCCTAAGTATGAAAGCTTATTCTTATGAGCCATTAATACAGCTCTTATTGACAATCAATGCAGGATCAATCCCCATTAGGTAATATCTGAACTTGCTCTGACTAAGTGACTCAGGGTGCCACTTTTCTACAACTTAGGCTGGGGTCTGGTAGCAGTCAGAGAAGCTCACGCTCTGCACGGCATCTGCAGGGACAGTGTGGTCCACCTGAGCCCTGAACTTGTCAGGACGGTGTTGACTCTGGGTGGTGTCAGATTGAATGGTGGGGCACCCAGGTGGTGTTGGAGAACTGGTGGGTGTCCAGCAAAGCCCACAGATTGGGAGTCAGCAAGATCCCTCAGGTCAGAACCTACACCTGACTCTGGGTGAGTGCTGGGGAATGTGGGGTGTGGAGGTCCCAGAATTCAGTTCTGCTGCTCAGGTTCCCTCCCTCCCTCCTGGGCCTGAGGCCCCTGGGCTGCAGCTGCTCAGTGAGAGTGGTCTATACCTATGTTTAGGATTTATCTATTTATTTTCCTTTTTTTAAAAAAAGGATGCTGCAATTAAACAACAGGCCTTGTACCGTAAGCCCAATTTTTACTTTTTTTTTCCATTTCTGAAACAGGCTCTAAGTTGATAGGAGGCTCACTGAGTTCCTTGGGCTGCCTTTGAAGGTGTGGTCCTGCTGTCCCAGCCTCCCAAGTACCATAGCAGACCGTCTTCAGAATTCTGTGCCATTTTGGCATCAGTGCCACAACAGAACCACAGATCTGCCAGCGAGCCTAGCAACTTGTCCCGCGTCTGCCTTTCTTCTCTGGCTTGCCCCCTGCTCTCCTGCCTGGTGGCAGCCTGCGCTCTGACCTCTGCCTGCTGGGCCTCTGGGTCCTGTGAGCTCTGCTGCTGTTTGTTATCGCCTAGTGTGTGAAGTACGGGTCACAGCCCCTGAGCATGGGGACAGGCACATAGGAGTCAGTGTGTACTAGGGACTGGATCAGGGCAGTGGACTCTGAGATACATGCTAGCCCTTTTATTTTACTTTTTATTTTTGTGATACAGGAGATTGAACCCAGAGGTGTTCTATCTTCAAATTTACCTCAGCCCAATTTTATTCCTTTTTTATTTTTTTCATGTCGGGAGTGATACCCAGGGGTATTCGACCTCTAAGCAATAGCTCCTGCCCTATTATATTCTTTATTTTGAAACAGGGTCTCACTAAGGTGCTGAGAGCCTCACTAAGCAGCTGAGGCTGGCTTCGAACCTGCTTGATCCTCCTGTCTGAGCCTCCCAGGCGCGGGGATTACAAGCTTGTGCCACCACGCCCAGCTCCCAATTTTATTTTTTATTGAGAAAAAAAATCTCACTAGGTTGATGTGAGTCTGACTGCTTGATGAAACTGTCTTCGAACATGCAATCCTCTTGTCTCACCTTTCCAAATACTGGGATTACAGGCATGAGGCACCACACTTGAGTTCTCTTTTCTTTTAAACTTGCATCTTTCTAAGTGATGAGGCAGGCCTATACCTGCTATTCTCCTGTCTCCGTCTCCCAAGTCCTGGAATTATAGGCGCAGGAAACCACATCCAGCCAGGACTTTGTTTTGAGAGCTGTTACAGTGAACAAGGAAAAGTTGTGCTGGCCCAGAAAGACTGTGTGTTTGCTGTTCTGCTGTGGAATTACTGAATAGTTCGAGCCTTGCATCGGAACTGCTGCAGGACACGATGTGGGGAGGGATGGAGCGTGAGAGTGTGCTGAGCAAGACATGGAGGGAACGTTTAGGAACAGAGCATCCTGTGAACGTCTGGTGAAGTT
Source organism: Muscardinus avellanarius (assembly GCF_963383645.1). Taxonomy (NCBI): domain Eukaryota; kingdom Metazoa; phylum Chordata; class Mammalia; order Rodentia; family Gliridae; genus Muscardinus; species Muscardinus avellanarius. The sequence goes on along the minus strand of NC_137804.1, from coordinate 48,929,235 downwards.
GGTGTAGATCTGCGGTGATCTGAGCCTCACCCTTCATCCTAGAAATACGTGACATGTTTTAGGTGTTGGTGGCTTTTGAGGAGGTGGCCACTGTGGGGAGCCATTAAGGTCTTCCCCTTATTAAAAGCATACTTCTGACTGTCCTCTGCCCAGAGTCAACAAGGTTTGGGGCCTTGTAAGCTTCAAGGTTACTAATGCTAATGATGATATTGTTCTGTCTGAGCTAAGGCTAGGTTTGTATTGTTTGTGGCAACAGGGTATTGTTTGACCTGCCCGGACTTTGGACTTTTTCTCATCCAGGTAACCTAAAGCTAAAAACTATAAACACCACAAGAGAAGAAGCCCCAGTGTCGGCCAGTAGAGATATCGACCCGGGACTTGACTGGCAATCCTTCCATGCTTAGGAATAAATAATATTTGGAATTTAATTCTTAAGAGTTATATTATTTCATCCTCACTCCTGTCTTCGGAACCCGTACTTTCGCCGGCTGGCTCCTGGCTCCGGCAGGCCGTGATCTTCACTTGGGAGGAGTGGGCTTTGCTGGATTCATCTCAAAAGAACCTCTACCGCGATGTGATGCAGGAAACCTTGAGGCACCTGGCCTGCGTAGGTAAGCGTGGAATCCTTCCCTCCATTAGTCAATGGAGTGCAAGTGGGTCTTGCTCTTCAGGGCCATGGCATGATTTGAAATATTGAAAGGAAACATTTGGTAAAAATACCAGGTTTTATTGTATTATTTATACCATACATTCAACCTAAGATTTAATCATTTTTGTGGATTGTTGCAATAATTCATAATGATCCTTCTGGGTCTACATTTTAGGTCATGACCAGGAAGAGCAGAACGTTAAAGATGAGTATATAAATTCCAGGATAAATCTAAGGTAATTTTCACTACCAGAAGAAAGCAATGGCAGGGTATGGTGGTGCACACTTGTAATCCTGGGACTTGGGAGGCCGAGGCAAAAAAGAATTGCAGGTTCAAGGGCAGCCTCAGCAACTTACTGAGACCCTGTTTCACAACCAAAAATAAAAAGAGGCTGGAGGTGTAGCTTGGATGTAGGAATCCCTGGGTTTAGTTACTAGAACCATCCCACATCAATAATTAATAATAGTAATAATAATAATAATAATAGCAAGAGAGATAGAGCTGAAGCATTGAATTTCAAGAATCGTAGATGTAGTTAGGTGTGGTGGTGTATACTTGGAATTTCTGCGCTTGGGAGACCCACCAGAGGATCAAACAGGTTCAAAGCCAGCCTCAACTACTTAGTGAGGCTCTCACCAACCTAGTGAGATCCTGTTTCCAAATAAAGTGTAAAATAGGTCTTGAAGTATAGCCCGGAGTAGAAAGCCTCTTTGTTTAACCCCTAGGATCACCACCAAAAAAAAAGAATCCTAGATGTCAGGAAAGTTAGCAACTAAGCGGTGCAGTGGAACACCTTTGTAGCATGCATAATGCAATCAGTTTTAGAGCCAGGCATGGTGGCGCACGCTTGTAATCCCAGTACTTGGGAGCCTGAGACAGGAGGACCACAGGTTCGAAGCCAGCCTCCTCAGCTTAGTGAGAGTTTCAGAAACTAATGAGACCCTATTTTCAAACAAAATATAATAAATAGGCCTGGGAGAGTAGCGTGAAGGTAGAATGCCCCTGGGTTCCATCCCCAATACTACAAATAAATAAATAAATAAATAAATAATTTTTCTACATGGCATAAAACCAATGTGTCTCATAGAAAATATTAAACACATCAATAGTAATGTGCCCTTCTTCTTTTTCTTCTCCTATTTGATTTTTTTTAACAGAAGTCAGGTGTTAGAGAGATTCCTTGAATATAAACGCAGTAGTGAATGTGGAACAACCCTTAACTGGTCTCCAGATCCTAACCTCAAGAAGAACACGCTTCCAGGAGTCACCCCAGGAGACACGCAGCTGTGTGGAGAAGTTCTCACTGGTCATTTATCCTTCAGTGAGCCCCACAGAGCTCAGTCTGGACAAACATTATGTGAGCATTTGAAATATGGAGAGAAATCTGATAAATGTAATGAACGGGGAGCAGCCTTGAGTTCCCCCCAACGCCTTCTGAGGCACGAAGGGAGTCCCAGCAGAGATGGACTCCATGAATGTGAGCACAGCGGGAAAGCCTTTAAGTACTCTAGTTACCTTCAGACACATGAGCAAATTCACTCTGGTGAGAAGTCCTATGTCTGTAAGCAGTGTGGGAAAGCCTTTAAGTCTTATAGACACCTTCAAACACATGAGCGAATTCACTCTGGTGAGAAGCCCTATGTGTGTAAGCACTGTGGGAAAGCCTTTAGGAGTTCTTCTTGTCTTCAGAGGCATAAGCAAATTCACTATGACAAGAAGCCCTATGTGTGTAGGTATTGTGGGAAAGCCTTAAAGAGTTCTTGTTACCTTAAGGCTCATGAGCAAATTTACACAAGTGGGAAGCCCTATGTGTGTAAGCAATGTGGGAAAGGCTTTAGTTCTTCTCGTTATCTTCAGGTGCATGAGCGAATTCATTCTCGTGAGAAGCCCTATGTTTGTAAGGAATGTGGGAAAGGCTTTAGGAGTTCTGATGTTCTTCACAGACATGAGCGAACTCACTCTGAGAAGCCCTGCATGTGTAAGCAATGTGGTAGAGCCTTTAGGACTTCACATTGTCTTCAGTTGCGTGAGCGAATTCACTGTGCTGAGAAGCCCTATGTGTGTAAGAATGTGGGAAATCCTTTATATATTCCAGTAAACTTCAGAGGCATGAGCAGATTCACTCTGGTGAGAAGCCCTATGAGTGTAAGCACTGTGGGAAAGCCTTTAAGTGTTCTCACTACCTTCAGACGCATGAGCAAATTCACTCTGGTGATAAATCCTATGTGTAAGCATTGTGGGAAAGCCTTCAGGCTGTACCGTTAGTTCAATGTACAGACATAAAGGAACTCATGCATTAGAGTAACCCCAATGCACACTGTGGAGGCTTCACTCTCACAGAAGGACGCGCAGTTGAGAGGCCCCTGTCTACGTAACGCTTGGAGGAACGTCCCTTGTGATGTTGGACCAGTTCACAGATATGGAAGATCACAGTATGGGAGAAACCCTGAGCAAAGAGACGGGCCAAGTCCTGAGGTACTCCACCTGTAATGAGGCTCACTGGATGAAAACCTTACAGCTGTGTAAAGTGTAAAGAAGTTATCAGTCATAATAAAGAATTCCCAGGTCCTGTGGCAATACCACTTGTAGTAGAGTCCTGTTAAGATGTGAAATATGAAGAGTTCATTGTAAAGAACTTGTGTAAAACTGCAAAAACACAAGTTGAAAGAAATGGTCTAAAACTTAGGAATTTACTAAGTTCTAGTTGGTTCCTTTTTTTTTTCCAGTACTGAGAATGAAAGCTTTTTGTTTCCTAGCTACATCCCCAACCCTATTCTTTTTTTTTTTTTTTTTTTTTTTTTGCGGGCTGGGGATGGAAGCCAGGGGCATTTGAACTCCGAGCTACACCCCCTGCCCTATTTTTTCTTCTTTATTTTGAAACCGGGTCTCACTGAGTTGCAGAGGGCCTCACTAAGTAGCTGAGGCTGTCCGCGAACCGCGATCCTCCAGGTCTCATCCTCCCTAATGCTGGGAGGACAAGTGTGCGCCACCACGCCCGGCTTGTCTGAATCTTAGAGTGTGTTGAAGTTAGGAGGAGTCAGACTTACTTCTGGAGAGAATACATACCCCTACCCCTGTGTCAGAAGGGGGAAAGGAAGGGTGCACATAAGAGGTTGGTCACTCAGCACTCTGAAATGGTCTTCCTCCCCTCTGTGGGGAGAAGGTTTGCCTGAGACACCCTGGAGGCATATGACCCCAATGTAAAACTCAGGGACGTCCCCTCTAAAAGCAGCATTCACACAGACCTGAAACACTAGGCCCGACCTCAGACCTCAGATCAAGTGAATGGACTCCAGGAGGCCCTCTCTGCCATGCTTGCTTGAGTGGTTTTCCACCCATTTGTAACCCTTAAAGAACAGGGGAAACATTTCCTGCGGCAGGAGCCAGGTCGGGGGTTTATACCAACCCTCCACATTCCAAACCCAAGTTGAAGTCCACCCTAACTTCACTATGGGGAAAATTCAGCCCTCTTTCCAGTTGTGTCCGACCATCCTACAGTGTTTTCTTGACAATTTAAAGACTTTAAAAGACTAGCTATACATTAAGGAACATTAATCTGTTCACCCTCTGCAGGTTTTGTGAAGTGGAGTGGCCTGCTGGCCTCAGAGAGAGCACCATAGGACCTGGCTACCTGGACCAGGCTTTATATATTCAAATTTGGTCTGATTCTCTTTGATAAACCTAAGTGGCTAAAACTTAAAGGTTCATCTGTCATGTCTGGTTTTCTGCCTGTCCTGTCAGTGTCTTGTTCTGTGTTTAAACGGGTGAGGCTTCTCTGGGCCTCAGAGGCTGAATGCTGACACAGCCTGTAAAAAGGTCAAAATTTCCCATCCTAGGAGAGAGTTTCCCAGCCAGATTTCAGAAAACAGGTAAAACTGCAGTGGCTGATGAGGAGAGTGAGTCTCTCTTTAATTAGCTAAAATCCAGGCAGGTAATTCTGCCTTCTAGCCCCTGGGCCATAAACAGATATTTTAACCTTATACCATTAGGCCAAGTAACTCAGAGACAAAAAAAAAAAAAAAAAAAAAAGACAAAAAAATTACACCTAGTAGACCTGCACTATAAAATCAGAAAAATATTTAAAACAAGTTGCCTTATCTCCCTTATCGGCCTGACACTCTTTAGAAAGGGACTCCCCACTGGCACTATTTCCTGGTTGCTTAGGACTCATCCCTTTGACCTCAAACATCAATTCTCTGAACTAGGAGGGAAGGGACACTTGTAAAGACTGCTTAAATGCACTTTAAATAGTTTCATCTGAAATTGTCCTTAAAATTACAAAAAGAGAGCTCTGCAAATATATAAATTGTTTATTCTGCTTCATAGGTTATTTGCTTGCATGTTTTTACATATATACAAGGTTATAGATTCAACTTACTAAAACATGAGATGGGTTTGAAGCCAGGTTTGAAACCAGCCTCGGCTACTTAGTGAGACCCTTTTTCCAAATAAAATGTAAATTAGGTCTGGGAGTATATCCCGGAGGTAGAAAGCCTCTGGGTTCCACCCCTAGTAGCACAAAAAAAGAAAAAGAAAGAAAGAAAGAAAGAAAGAAAGAAAGAAAGAAAGAAAGAAAGAAAGAAAGAAGAAAAACTCTGGTAAGTGGAGACTGTTACAGGATTTAAGGCAAGTTAATAAAACTATGGAATTAATGGAAGCTTTACAGCCTGGACTACCCAATCCATCAGCTATCCCCAAAGACACTTATAAAATAATTTTAGAGTTAAAAGACTGCTTTTATATGATACCTTTAGCACAACAAGATTGTAAGAGATTTGCCTTTAGTGTCCCATCTACAAATTATAGAGCTCCTAGGCAAAGGTATCAGTGGAAAGTGATACCTCAGGGAATGGCCAATAGTCCAACTCTGTGTCAAAAATTTGTTGCAAAGGCTATAGTTACTGTCAGAAGATCCTATAAACCTGTATATATGATACACAATATGGATGATATTTTATTAGCACATACAGATGAAGGAATTTTATTATCAGCTTATGCTACCTCACAGACTGCTTTACAAAATAATGGTTTGTTTATAGCTCCAGAAAAAGTACAAAGAGAACCACCATATACTTACTTGGGAAACTTTCTTTATCCCAACACTATTAAGCCACAAAAAGTGCAATTAGGTAAAGATCATTTAAAAACCTTAAACTATTTTCAAAAACTTTTAGGAGATACTAATTGGTTAAGACCATCTTTAAATATTACTACTGGAGAATTACAACCTTTATTTGATATCTTGAAAGGTGACTCAGACCCAACTTCCTCTCGGATCTTAACAGAGGAAGGACGTGCTGCTCTTAAAATGGTTGAATTGGCTAAAGAACTCCAGTTTACTGAGTGTTTTTATCCTGCCCAAGTCCTAGGCAGGTCCTTTGATTTTGGAGATAATGCTACTCCTTATCTCCAGCCCCGGCTCTGTTTCTGCTATCTCTGCAGCCGGATTTGGGGGCAGGAGGGAGAGCCCTCCCTCTCCAAACACAGGCCTATGCCTTTTTTTTTTTTATCCCCCAGAATGCGTGAAATTATAAAGAAACCTTCTTTCCTGGCTCCAGCCTTCTTTCCTGCTAGCTAGCCCTGGCTTTCTTAGTAAAGAAGATATATTTTTAAAATTGGAAATCTTTCCCAATACTGATACATTAATAAATTTTAAAACCTCTTCCCAATACCAGTACAATAGTAACCGTGCTATTAAAGGTGTGGTCTTGTGGGGCTCTGGTTACACAGAAAAAGAAGATAAAAATGTTAGCCCACCAATAACTTGTTTACCCTGTTAAACTGATTTAATATATAAAATTCATAGTGTTAATTGGAGGAAATGTCTTACTGAAATACCTATTTTACATAATATTGCCAATATCTTGTTTATTAGAGACTTGGGACAAAGTGTGGTCCTTAAAGTGAGAACAATTTTTTTTTTTTTTTTTTTTTGGTGTTACTGGGGATGGAACCCAGAGGCCTTCTACCTCCAGGCTACACTCCCAGACCTATTTTATATTTTATTTGGAAACATGGTCTTGCTAAGTTGCTGAGAGCCTCACTAAGTAGCTGAGGCTGGCTTTGAACCTGCGCGATCTGCCTGTCTCAGCCTCCCAAGTGCTGGGATTACAAGCGTGCGCCACCACGCCCTGCCTAAGTGAGAACATTTTTATTCAGTAAAAGTGAACAATCTACATTTTAAAAGTACCCCCATTTAAGAGACTGGTAGTCAATGATGGGTAAGATGTCCTTGGGATAAGGAAACCTAAGATAGGATATACAGTTTATAGGTCTGTATTATCCAAAGACAGGTAATCCTTGATACCTGAAGTGTGTCAGTATTGGGAAGAGGCATCAAAATGTATTAATGTGCTGGGACTGGAAAATTGCTTTGATAATTTCCAAAGTGTAAAATCTAGTCAGAGCTTAGGTGCTGTGCAAGCACTCAGGCAGGGAGGGGGCTGCAGCGGTTACAATGCAGAGATCCTCTCTGTCTTTGCCCTTCATTCTAATCATTAACCTATAGTAAAAGCCTTAGAGTCAAATGAAGCCTTTAGCCCTAAAATTACAATAGAGGCAACTGGTGTCTCTGTTTACCTCCTCTCCTCTGGGATCCCGCCTGGGTATAGGAAAGGTAAACTTTGTGTGTGGCTTCAAAGCACCCTAGTTGATGAGCAACCAATACTGCCCAGTACAATAGAGCCGAGGGCCAGGTAGAGTCTTGACCCTTGCACTTAGGCTAAGTGCTAAGGAATAAGTAACTAGCCCATTGCCCTGGTAACGCTGATGAGAAAGATACCAATACAAAATCTATTTAAGGGTTGGGGTCCCCAAAAGGGGCCAGAGTTCCATTTTCGGGCTCTCCAGCATGCGGGTCAGCATGTTGCTTTTTCTTTCTCTTCTCTATTTCTTACTGCTCTATTTCCCAATTTTGTAATAAAGATTTGTTAAAGCTGCACGGAGCTGCCTGTTAATTTTTCTACTCAACCAGCCTTAGTTGAATAAGAAAAAGAACCCCCACCATTTCAAATCCTAACATAAAGGAAACAACCTAAGACAGGCACAGTCTTCTTTGAATAAAATAAGAAAGGGGAAATTGTGGGGAGCCATTAAGGTTTTCCCTTTATCTTTACTAAAAGAATACATCTGACTGTCTTTTGCTCGGTTGACTGACCTTTGCCCAGAGTCAACAAGGTTTGGGGTCATGATATATTTTATTTGAAAACAGGGTCTCGCTAGGTTGCTGAGAGCCTCACTAAGTGGCTGAGGCTGGCTTCGAACCCGTGCCATCCTCCTGTCTCAGCCTCCCAAGTGCGGGGATTACAAGCGTGCGCCACCACGCCCGGCTCCTTCTTTGAATTAAATTCTTAGAATTGGACTTTTTAACCCTCACTCCTCTCTTTGCTGGCTGGCTCCAGCAACCCCCTCTTGACCTGGATAATGCCCCTGGTGGGGCCAGTTGTTATTGTTTGGTTTCTACGTGCAGTCACACCCTGCTTAAGAACCTTATTAAGGAATTGTCTTGGGTTCCTTTCCACCAACTTCCGGCTCCACCAATATCCACCGTGGATACTCTTTGAAGGTAGTAGAAGCAAAGATTTGCTTCAATATCTACAAGGACCAGTGAGGAATGTGGAAGCAGAGGAGACTCAGATTGATCTCACCGGCACTACCCTGTAACTGAATCCTCCTCCCTCTTCCTGTTTGAGCTGTAAATCTAAAGTTTAACCTCTCTCCTCTAGGAATGACTAAGCTACTCCCAGTAGGGAGGAGACTACTCCCTTCCCCCAACAGGGCTTATCTCTACCTAAAATTCCTGTGTGGTGTCCCCTCCCCCGACACCTCCTAACCTAGGAATTCCACTTCTGTAACCCGCTTGCCTACGCCTTATAAGCCCCCTACCTCAGGGAGCCGGTGCTCCCCTCTGGTCTGATTTTAGACTGAGAGCTCTGCTGCTGGCCAGCTAATAAAGGCTCCAATTGGCATATTTCCCTTGGGCTCTTGAATTTCTCTTCTCTTGCAAACTCTGCATACAACAAAAGACCGGAGCTGCTCCTGTTAAGAAGCAAAGATCTCGCAGCCTGGGCGGGTTCAGGAGGAAAGGGGCCTGGGGTGGGCTGTGGCTCAACCTGTCCTTTGGCTCCTCTGGGCCCTAGTGGACCAGGTCCCTGTCACTCATTGCTCAGGAGCGGGTCCTGCATCACCATCCAATCAGAAGATCCCGGCCCTGTGAGCTTGTCCAATGAGGAGCGGAGGCGGCAGGGGCGTGGCGGCAGCGCAGCTCCCAGGACCTTTGGGTGGCCGGCGCCATCCTCGGGACCAGAGGGCTCCCAGCGCTGTGAAGATCGCGGAGGCCTCAGATCGCTTGGCCCTGCCTTCCAAGTGCAGCCAGGAGCCCTGGGCGAGACTCCGGGACCCTGAAGCTGAAAATGGTGAGGACTGGAGAGGGGGCGGGAGCCACCGCGGTGGGGAGCCGCCCTGCAGACAGGGTGCAGTTCGGCCGCGTCTGACAGCTGCTGTCCGGCAGCGTGGCCCATAAGGAGGCCAAGCTCGGTGGGCTTGGCCTCTCTGCAAGGAGTCGAAGAAAGTTAGACAGGAAATATGACTTTAGATGAAGGGCACGTGAAAGCCCAAATGGAAGTGTGCAAACTTGTCAGTGTGGAGGAGAAAGGACTGTTCTTTATAAGCTGGAGCCTGCAGGGCAGAGAGATGGAGGAGAGAGGAGGAGGGGTGGGACTTCAGAGGCTAGACTTGAGGAGGTTTTTACTTGTGTGAGCTTGTTAGAATAACAATAAAGGAGGGGTGTGTACCTCGCCGCCTGGGGGTGGTGAAAGGTCAGAGGCCTTGAGATGAGCAAGGTGGCACAGGCTTGTAATCCCAGTTCAGGAGGCTGAGACCAGAGGATCACAATTCGCAGACAGCCTCAGCTACTTAGTGAGGCCATCTGCAACTCAGTGAAACCCGGTTTCAAAATAAAGAATAAAAATAGGGCAGGGGGTGTAGCTCAGAGGGAGAACGCCCCTGGGTTCCATCCCCAGACACACATACACACACACACACAAAAAAAAAAAAAAAAAAAAAAAGGAGAAAGAAAAAAAGAAAAACGAAAAAAATTAAAGGTCAAAGACCTAGAGCTCTAAGGAGAGAGACTTAAGGAAAGATGGCCTCCTGGATGTCTGTGTTGTAGACATTCTCTGCAGTGGTCAGCCCAAGGCCAGTTAGGGTGGAACAGAGGAGTTTGTTACGCCTTCGGGCTAGGTTAGAATAGTGTGCGCAGGTGACTGCCTGACACGTGTGGCTCTTACAGACAGTGGCCTGGACACCTGCCTCCCCGAGCTGCCTGTCTGTGTTCCATCCTAGCTCAGGGTCTGGGTTTAGGAGTTTCCTGCTCCCTCCTCACAGCTGGTGCTGAGCAGAGTAAAGAGTGCCTCGCCAGTCCCTGGCCAGCCCTGCCCTAGGCCACCAGGAGATGGCGCTAGTGGGGAGTCCCTTCTAGTGTGAACAGCATCAGCCTGACAAGAGGGATGGGACACTGGAATACTTTCTGGTTTTTGTACCACAGTCCTGCAGGGTGTCATCCCCCTCTAACTCCTCTCTGAGTTACCTGGCCCAGTGGTGGGAGGTTGAAATGTCTCTGTGTATGCCCCAGGGGCTGGAAAGCAGGAATTAACTGCCTGAAAAATGGACTCAGGCTGATTGAAAAGAGACACTTTCTTCTGCTTCTCGGTTCTAGAATTTTCTTTGTCTCTGAAATCTTGCTCAGAGAACACTCTCCAAGGAAAAGGGAAATTCCAACCTTTTGATAACTTTGGAGGTCTACTCTTTTGCTTTCAGCCAATAAGCTAATAGTGTGTGTGTGTGTGTGTGTGTGTGTGTGTGTGTGTGTGTGTTACTGGGGATGGAAACCAGGGCCCTTCTACCTCTAGGCTACACTCCCAGATCCATGTTTTATACTGTTGGGAAATAAGGTCTCAGTAAGTTGCTGAGAGCCTCACTGCGTGGCTGATGCTGGCTTTGAATCTGCACGCACACTTGATTTCACTTTTCCTTTGAACCAGGACCTCTGTAAGGTGCTGAGGCAGGCCTAAACCTGCTATTGTCCTGTCTCTGTCTCCCAAGTACTGGAATTATAGGCGCAGGTAACCTCATCCAGCCAGGACTTTGTTTTGAGAGATGTTACAGTGAACAAGGAAAAGTTGAGATGACCCTGAAAGACTGCATTTGCTGTTCTGCTGTGGAATTACCAAATAGTTTGAGCCTTATATCAGTATTGCTGCAGGACACGATGTGGGGAGGGATGGAGCGTGAGAGTGTGCTGAGCAAGACATGGAGGGAACGTTTAGGAACAGAGCATCCTGTGAACGTCTCGTGAAGTTGGTGTAGATCTGCGGTGATCTGAGCCTCACCCTTCATCCTAGAAATATGTGACGTGTTTTAGGTGTTGGTGGCTTTTGAGGATGTGGCTGTGACCTTCACCAAGGAGGAGTGGGCTTTGCTGGATCCATCTCAAAAGAACCTCTACCGCGATGTGATGCAGGAAACCTTGAGGCACCTGGCCTGCGTAGGTAAGGGTGGGGTCCTTCCCTCCTTAGTCAATGGAGAGCACGTGGTTCTTGCTCATCAGGGCTGTGTACGATTTGAAACATTGAAAAGAAACATTTGGTAAATCACCAGGTAGCATCGCATTATTTATATCACACATTCAGCCTAGAATTTAATAATTTTTGTGGATTGTTGTAATAATTCATAATGATCCTTCTTGGTCTACATTTTAGGTCATGACCAGGAAGAGCAGAACGTTAAAGATGAGTATATAAATTCCAGGATAAATCTAAGGTAATTTCACTCCCAGAAGAAAGCAATGGCAGGGTATGGTGGTGCACACTTGTAATCCTGGGACTTGGGGGGCCGAGGCAAAAAAGAATTGCAGGTTCAAGGGCAGCCTCAGCAACTTAGTGAGACCCTGTTTCACAACCAAAGATAATAAGAGCCTAGAGTTGTAGCTTTGATGTAGAAATGCCTGGGTTTAATCCCTTAGAACCATCCCACATCAATAATAATAATAACAATAATAATGAGAGGAAGAGAGAGTGGAACCATTGAATCTCAAGAATCCTAGATGTTAGGAAATTTAACAACTAAGCGGTGCAGTGGAACACCTTTGTAGCATGTATAATGCAATCGGTCACTATCCGGTTGTGTTGGCGAACACTTGTAATCTCAGTACTTAGGAGGATGAGACAGGAGGATCACAGGTTCGAAGCCAGCCTCCGCACCTTAGTGAGGGTTGCAGAAACTTTAGGAGACCCTGTTTTCAAACAAGATATAAAAATATAGGTCTTGCAGAGTAGCCAGGAGGAAGAATGCCCCCTGGGTTCTATCATCAGTACTATAAATAAATAGTACCTAAATACATTAATAAATAAATAAATAAATTTTTCTACATGGCACAAAACCAATGTGTCTCAAAGAAAATGATTATTAAAGACATCAATAGTAATGTGCATTTTCTTTTTCTTCTCCTCCTATTTTTTTCCTCTTTTTTTCTTTTTTAATACAAGTCAAGTATTAGAGACATTCCTTGAACATAAACGCAGTAGTGTATATGGAACAACCCTTAACTGGTCTCCAGATCCTAACCTCAAGAAGAAAACTCATCCTGTGGTCACACCAGGAGACCGGCAGCTGTGTGGAGAAGTTCTCACTGGTCATTTATCCTTCAATGAGCCCCACAGAGCTCAGTCTGGACAAACACTCTGTGCGCGTTTGAGATATGGAGAGAAATCTGATAAATGTAATGAACGGGAAGAAGCCTTGAGTTCCCCCCAACGCCTTCTGAGGCAGGAAGGGAGTCCCAGCGGAGATGAACTCCATGAAAGTAAGCACTGTGGGAAAGCCTTTAAGTATTCTAGTTACCTTCAGACACATGAACAAATTCACTCTGCTGAAAAGTCCTATGTGTGTAAGCAGTGTGGGAAAGCCTTTAGTTGTTCTCGTTACCTTCAGGCACATGAGCGAAGACACACGAGGCAGAAACTGTATGTGTGTAAGCACTGTGGGAAAGCCTTTAGTTATTCCCGCTCCCTTCAGACACACGAGTTGCTTCACTCTGGTTTGAAGCCCTTTGTATGTAGGCATTGTGGGAAAGGCTTTAGAACCGCTGAATACCTTAAGATCCATGAGCGAAATCACTCTGGTGAGAAGCCCTATGTGTGTAAGCACTGTGGGAAAGCCTTTAGTTTTTCAGAATCCATTCAGAGACATGAGTTACTTCACACTGGATTGAAGCCCTTTGTATGTAGGCATTGTGGGAAAGGCTTTTTATCTGCTGAATACCTTCAGATACATGAGCGAATTCATACTGGTGAGAGGCCCTATGTGTGTAAGCACTGTGGGAAAGCCTTTAGGAGTTCTCGTTACCTTAAGGCTCATGAGCGAACTCACTCTGGTGAGAGGCCCTATGTGTGTAAGCAGTGTGGGAAAGGCTTTAGTTCTTCTCGTTATCTTCAGGTGCATGAGCGCATTCACACTGGTGAGAGGCCCTATGTGTGTAAGCAGTGTGGGAAAGCCTTTACGAGTCCTCGTTACCTTAAGGCACATGAGCGAATTCACACAAGTGAGAAACACTATCTGTGTAAGCAGTGTGGGAAAGACTTTAGTTCTCTTGGTATTCTTAAGGTGCATGAGCGAATCCATTCTGGTGAGAAGCCCTATGTGTGTCAGCACTGCGGTTTGGGCTTTAGTTCTTCTCATTCTCTTCAAGTACATGAGCGAACTCACTCTGGTGAGAAGCCCTATGTATGTACGCAGTGTGGGAAAGCATTTTGGAGTCCTCGTTCCCTTAAGGCACATGAGCGAATTCACTCTGGTGAGAAGCCCTATGTGTGTAAACAATGTGGGAAAGCCTTTATATATTCCTGTATACTTCAGAGGCATGAGCAGGTTCACTCTGCTGAGAAGCCCTATGTGTGTACGCACTGTGGGAAAGCCTTTAAGTGTTCTAAATACCTCCGGATTCATGAGCAAATCCACTCTGATGAGAAGCCCTATGTGTGTACCTACTGTGGGAAAGCATTCAGACTGTACAGTTCAATGTACATGCATAAAAGTACTCACACATTAGAGTAACCCCAATACACACTGTGGGGAGGCTTCACGCACACAGAAGGACGCGCAGTTGAGAGGCCCCTGTGTACGTAACGCTTGGAGGAACGTCCCTTGTGATGTTGGACCAGTTCACAGATACGCAAGATCACAGTATGGGGAGAAACGCCGACCAAAGAGATGGGCCACAATCCTGAAGTAGCCCACCTGTACAGGTGCACACTGGATTAAAATCTTACAGCTGTGTAAAGTGTAAATAAGTTATCAGTTATAATAAAGAATTTCCAGTCCTTGAAATGACCACTTGTAGTAGAATCCTCTGAAGATGTGAAATATGAAGAGTGCATTGCAAACAGCTTGTATGAGATAATGTAGAAAACACAATACCGGGCATGGTGGCACACGCTTGTCATCCCAGCATTCGGGAGGCTGAAACCTGGAGGATCGCGGATTGTGGACATCCTCAGCTACTTAGTGAGGCCCTCTACAACTCAGTGAGACCCGGTTTCAAAATAAAGAATAAAAAATAGGGCAGGGGTTGTAGCTCGGAGATCAAATGCTCCTGGGTTCCATCCCCAGACCCGCAAAAAAAAAAAAAAAAAAAAAAAAAAAAATACATAAGTTGAAAAACATGGTCTAAAACTTAGGAATTTCTTGTGTTCTCATTTGTATGCTTTATTTATTTATTTATTTTACAGTACTGGGAATGAAAACCAGGGCATTTTATTCCTAGCTGCATCCCCAGCCCTACTCTTTTTTTTTTATTCTTATTTTTAAACAGGGTCTCACTGCGTTGCAAAGGGCGTCACTAAGTAGCTGAGGCTGGCCACGATCCTCGATCCTCCTCTCCCAGCCTCCAGAATGCTAGGATTACAAGCCTATGCCACCACACCTGGCCCTCCTCTTTGACTACCTAAAATATCAGCAAATTCTCACTTGGTGTCAGCTTAAAGATCTGAGCTAAAGAAAATGGCAAATTTATAATCCTTTTCTACTGGACAGTCCCTAGAAAGAGTCTTCATTTAAGACTGATCCTCACAGGTTTCTTTATTTGTTCAAATTATGGCGGAACCGCCCACCGGTGAGACTGGAGGTTTCTCCCGTGCCCTCACCTCTGCTGTGCCCTGGGACCTGGTCCATGCTGAGGTTCTTGGGCTGTGTCTCTTGTCAGGAACAGACAGTGGTGAGCAAGGTGTTCTCCCAGGGTGTTCTCCCAGGGTGTGAATTGCAGACAGAGAGTGACCTATATTTACCCAACACACTTCCCCATTCCCAACACCAAGGTCCTTGGGAATGAACCCAGGGGAATTCTATCACTGAGAAAACACCCCATTCCTTTTTTTTTTTTTTTTTTTTTGGTGGTACTGGAGGTGGAACCTAGAGACTTTCTACCTCCGGGCTATACTCCCACGCCTGTTTTGGAAACAGGGTCTCATTAACTTGCTGAGAGCCTCACTAAGTAGCTGAGGCTGGCTTCGAACCTGTGCGATCCTCAGTCAAAGCCTCCCAAGTACTGGCATTACAGGCATGTGCCACCACGCCCGGCTTACACACCACACTCTGACACCCAATGTGTGGGTACAACAGATCTCCACGTCTGCAGACGCCGAGCGGGTGTGGACCAGAGCCGCCGAGTTCTGACTCTCCAGGAGCTGGAGTCTCCCGGGACACCTGGCTGGGGAGAGAGTTCCTGGGCTGAGACTCAACCTGTCCTTAGGCTCCTCTGCCCTCTGTGGACCGCGCCCCTGTCACTCATTGCTCAGGGGCGGGCCCTGCATCTCTATCCAATCAGAAGCTCAGGGCCCTGTGCGTCTTGTCCAATAAGGAGCGGAGCCGGCAGGGGCGTGGCGGCCGCGCGGTTCCCTGAATCTTTGGGTGCGCGGCGCCATCCTCGGACCGGAGCGCTGAGGCCTCAGAGCGCTCGGCGCTGGCGGCCACCGAAGCCGGGAGCCCTGGGCGGGACCCCGGGGCCAGAAGCCGACAATGGTGAGGATGGACCAGGGCAGGATGGAGGACTGGAGAGGGGGGGAGCCGACGCGCTGGGAGCCCGCCCTGTGGACAGGGGCAGCTCGGCGCGTCCTTCCCTGTGCGGGCCGACCCGGGCAGCCGGGAGCCCCGCGGGCAGCTCGGCCCCAGCCCTTCATTGTGGCGCGGAGGGTCCTGACCCGACTCCGAGCAGCGACACGGTCCCGTCCTCCCCCTCCCCAGGCG
This sequence comes from Muscardinus avellanarius, assembly GCF_963383645.1. NCBI lineage: Eukaryota > Metazoa > Chordata > Mammalia > Rodentia > Gliridae > Muscardinus > Muscardinus avellanarius. The sequence continues at coordinate 48,913,288 of NC_137804.1, read as the reverse complement.
GACACCATCCCGGTCTCTAAGGGTCTGGAGCAGGTCTCAGCGCACGGCCTGTCCCCAGCCCCGCTCTGCTCGGCTGCAGTGAATCCCTGAGCATCCTGACGCCAACCCAGCCCAGACTCTGGGGAAGGGGCCGCACGCCCGCGTGGGTGGGAGGGAGGGCAGGAGACGGCTGGGCCTCTGCAAGGAGACCCTGAAAGTGAGAAAGGAAATGACTTTTTTTCTTATGGTACTGGGGATGGAACCCTTCTACCTCGGGGCTACACTCCCAGACCTTTTTTTTTTTTTTTTTTGGTGGTCCTGGGTGTGGAACCCTGAGGCTTTCTACCTCCGGTCTATACTCCCAGACCTATTTTATATTTTATTTGGAAACTGGGTGTCACTAAGTTGCTGAGAACCTCACTAAGTAGCTGAGGCTGGCTTCAGACCCTTACGATCCTCCTGTCTCAGCCTCCCAAGCTCGGGGAATACAAGTGTGCGCCACCACACTCGGCTCCAGACCTATTTTTTTTATTATTTATTTTTTAATTTGGAAACAGGGTCTCTTAAGCCAGTGAGGCTGGCTAGAACCACTCCGATCATCCAATGTCCTATGTTGGCCTCCCAAGCTAGGGGATTGCGAGCATGCTCCACCACACTGGGGCTCAATAGAACTTTAGATAAAGGGAAGGTTGCTGGAGGGGAACACCCTAATGGAAGTGTGCAAACTTGTCAGTGTGGAGGAGAAAGGACTGCTCTTTATAAGCTGGAGCCTGCAGGGTAGAGTGGTGGAGAAGAGAGGAGGAGGGTGGGACTTCACTTCCTGGACTGAGGAGGTTTTGCAGCTGTGAGCTTGTTAGAATAACCAGAAAGCTGTGGGGCCAGTTTCCCAGGCTGGGGGTTGGTCAGAGGTCAGAGTCCTGGGGGGAGGAGAGAGGCTTAAGGAAAGATGGCCTCCTGGATGTCTGTGTTGTAGACATTCTCTGCAGTGGTCAGCCCAAGGCCAGTTAGGGGGGAACAGAGGAGTTTGTTACACCTGCGGGCTAGGTTAGAATAGTGTGCCCAGGTGACTGCCTGACACGTGTGGCTCTTACAGACAGTGGCCTGGACACCTGCCTCCCCGAGCTGCCTGTCTGTGTTCCATCCTAGCTCAGGGTCTGGGTTTAGGAGTTTCCTGCTCCCTCCTCACAGCTGGTGCTGAGCAGAGAAAAGAGTGCCTCGCCAGTCCCTGGCCAGCCCTGCCCTAGGCCACCAGGAGATGGCGCTAGTGGGGAGTCCCTTCTAGTGTGAACTGCATCAGCCTGACAAGAGGGATGGGACACTTGAATACTTTCTGGTTTTTGTACCACAGACCTGCAGGGTGTCATCCCTCTTTACCTCCTCTCTGAGTTACCTGGCCCAGTGGTGGGAGGTTGAAATGTCTCTGTGTATGCCCCAGAGGCTGGAAAGCAGGAATTAACTGCCTGGAGCATGGACTCAGGTTGATTGCAGAGAGACCCATTCTCCTGCTTTTCAGCCTCTGCAATTTTCTTTGTCTCAGAAATCTTTCTTGGGAAACACTCTCCAAGGTAAAGGGAAATTTCGGCCTTTTATTTTAATAATTTTGGAGGCCTACTACATATGCTTTCATATGTAGTAGCTAATTTTATTTTTGTTGTTGTGCTGGGGGTGGAATTCAGGAGCCTTCTACCTTCAGGCCAGTGTGTGGAGGTCCCAGAATTCAGTTCTGCTGCTCAGGTTCCCTCCCTCCCTCCTGGGCCTGAGGCCCCTGGGCTGCAGCTGCTCAGTGAGTGTGTCTCCATCTAAGCTCAGGGTCCTGTGTGGCCTTCTGAGGTTTGTTCTCCTGTGAGGTGTGTGTGAGGCTGGGCTTCCCTGAGCTGCTTCCTTGTTCTTTTTTTTTTTTTTTTTTTTTTTCATTCAGTACTGGGGATGGAAACCAGAGGCATTCTATCTCCAAGGGACACTCCCAGCTCTATTTCTATTCTTAATTTTTTTTTTTTTTTTTTTTTTTTTTTTTTTTTTGGTGGTACTGGGGTTCCTGGAAGCCCTTCTACCTCCGGGCTACACTCCCAGACCTACTTTTACATTTTTTGTTTGGAAACAGGGTCTCCTATGCCAGCGCGATCCTCCTGTCTCTGCCTCCCAAGCGCGGGGATTACAAGCCTGCGCCACCACGCCCGGCTCTATTCTTAATTTTTAAACAGGGTCTCACTGAGTTGCAAAGGGCCTCACTAAGTAGCTGAGGCTGTCTGCGAACCAAGATCCTCCTTTCTCAGCTTCCCAAATGCTGGGATTACAAGCGTGTACCACCATGCTGGTTAAAAATAAAATTTTTAGATGATAAAAAATGTTATTTTATAGAAAGAAGATATTACAAAGAAAGCCACAGGGAGCTGGGCGTGGTGTGGTGATGGTGCTTGTAATCCCATCATTTGGGACATGAGAAGGGCAGATTGTGGTTCCAGGTCAGTCTCAGCTACTTAGCGAGGACCTTTGCAACTCAGTGAGACCCTGTTTCAAAATCAAGAATAAACAATAGGGCTGGAGGTATTGCTTGGAGGTAGAATGCCCCTGGGCCCCATATATATATATATATATATGTATATGTATATATATATGTATGTATATAATTTTAGCTGAGTGTAGTGGCACATGTTTATTTTTATTTTTATTTTTATTTTTTGGTGGTACTGGGGATGGAACCCAGAGGCTTACTACCTCTGTGCTATACTCGCAGACCTATATTATTTTGTATTTTTTATTTTATTTATTTTTTGCGGGTCTGGGGATGGAACCTAGGGGCATTTGACCTCTGAACTACACCCCTTGGCCAGTTTTTTATTCTTTAATTTGAACAGGGGCTTATTGAGTTGCGGAGGGCCTCACTAAGTAGCTGAGGCTGTCCGCGAACCACAATTCTCCAGTCTCAGCCTCCAGGAATCTGGGATTACAAGCATGTGCCACCACTACTGGCTCCAAACCAATTTTTTCTTTTATTTGGAAACAGGGTCTCACTAAGTTTCTGAGAGCCTTACTGAGTAACCGTGGTTGGCTTCAAACCTGTGTGATTCTTCCGGGCATGGTGGTGCATGCTTGTAATCCCAGCATTTGGGAGGCTGAGATAGAGGATCGCGGTTCACGGACAGCCTCAGCTACTTAGCCCTCTGCAACTGAGTGAGAACCTGTTTCAAAATAAAGAATAAAAATTGGTCCGGGGGTGTGACTCAGAGGTCAAATGCCTCTGGGTTCCATCCCCAGACCTAAAAAAACCCCAAAAAACCTGTGTAATCCTTCTGTTGCAGCCTCCCAAGTACAGGGATTACAAGCTTGCACCACCATGCCTGGTTTAGCCCGGTTTAGCAGTGCAGGATTATAATTCCAGCTACTTAATGAGGCCTTTTGCAACTCAGTTAGACCCTGTTTCAAAATAAGGAATAAAAAAATAGGGCCGGAGTGTAGCTCAGAGGTAGATGTTCCTGAGTTTCTTTCTAGTCCAGCAATAATGATGATAATAATAATTTTACCTTTTAAGATGTGCCTGTAAGATGGTGATTTTCTTGCTTGAACAGGAAAGGATAGAATGATGGATTCTGAAGCAAGGAGAACTCTGGAAATTATTGCTTTAGCAGTAAATGCAGCTGCGCGCAGTGGTCCACAACTGTAGTCTCAGTATTTTGGAAGCTGAGACATGAGGTCACAGGTTGGAAGCCAGCCTCAGCGACCCAGTGAGCTACCCCATGACTTACCAATACCCTATTAAAAAAACAACTGAGAAGGCTGGGGTAGAGCTCCAAGGTAGGATATCCTGGATTCAGTCTCCCACCCCAGAAATCAAATGTGAGAAAAATATAAATATTGACTGAATTAACATGCAGGTGAAACAGGCTTCATCTTCTTCTTCTTTTTTTTTTTTTTTTTTTGAGTTATTTATTGTCCTGGGAGTTGAAGAAAGTCGTGTTCTTCATCTGACCTTCATATTCTTCCCATTGATTTATTTATGTACGTATTGATTTCATTTATTGTGGGGCTGGAAGTTGACCTGAGCATTCTACCTCCAGGGTACAGCCTCATTTTTTTAGATTTTTTTTTTTAGGATCTGAGGATGGAACCCAGGGGCATTCAACCTTCGAGCCACACCCCCTGCCCTATTTTTTAATCTTTAATTTGAAATAGGGTCTCGCTAAGTTGAGGAGACCTTCGCTACTTAGCTGAGGCTGTCCGCAAACTTCAATTCTCCAGTCTCAGCCTCCCGAATGCTGGGATTACAAGTGTGCGCCACCGGGCTTGGATAGATTTTTTTTGTTTTTGAAAAAAGAGCTGACAGAGCCGGGTGTCGTGGCGCACGCCTGTAATCCCAGCATTTCGGAGGCTGAGACCAGAGGATCGCGGGTCGAGGACAGCCTCAGCTCCTTAGTGAGGCCCTTTGCAACTCAGTGAGAATCAGTTTCCAAATAAAGAATAAAAAATAGGGCAGGGGGTATAGCTTGTGATAAGTAAAATAAAAAATTATGCAAGTAAAATAAAAATAATGTGAGTACAGCGGAATGTGCAAAACACGAGAGAGAGTCCAGTACACGTGGCATGTAAAGTGTTAATGGCACAGCTCTCCCTGTCTGAAGCTAGAGGATGAGCACTGTCCTTTTCAAGGCATGCATCTGGAGGGATGGGGGTTTCGGCCCCTCCCTTGCCCTGCAGAGGTCATGTGACACAAAGTCACAGGAGTGCAGGACCCAACTTATCAGCTTGGAAGTCGGATGTCCCTGGGTTCCATCCCACATCCGCCAAAAAAATAAAAAAAAAGAGCTCACAGGCTGCTGAGTCTCGCCACCTGTTGAGAATGGCTCAATCCGCAGTCCTCTTTTACTCTCTGCTGGAATCACAGGTGTGTATGCCACCACAGCCTGCTTTATAACTTAGTTACCTAATGAATTTATTTATTTATTTATTTATTTTTCTGGCACTGGAGGTGGAAACCAGAGGCTTTCTACCTCCGGGCTATACTCCCAGACCTATTTTATATTTTATTTGGAAACAGGGTCTCACTTAAGTTGCTGAGAGCCTCACTAAGTTGCTGAGGCTGGCTTCGAACCTGTGCCATCCTCCTGCCTCAGCCTCCAAAGCGTGGGGATTACAAGCGTGCGCCACCACGTCCGGCTATTTATTTATTTATTTTAAGATGCTGCGATTAAGTGACAGGCATTCTACCCTAAGCCCAATTTTTTATTTTTTTATTTTTTGAAACAGGGTCTCACTAGGTTGATGGGAGGCTCACTGGGTTCCTTGGGCCGCCTTTGAAGGTGTGGTCCTGCTGTCTCAGCCGCCCAAGTGCTGGGACCACAGGCCGGTGCCACCATAACCGACCGTCCTCAGGATTCTGTGCCATTTTGGCATCAGTGCCACAACAGAACCACAGATCTGCCAGCGAGCCTAGCAACTCGTCCCCGGGCGCGCAGACCTCGCCCCACCTCCCGTGTCTGCCTTTCTTCTCTGGCTTGCCCCTTGCTCTCCTGCCTGGTGGCAGCCTGCGCTCTGACCTCTGCCTGCTGGGCCTCTGGGGTCCTGTGAGCTCTGCTGCTGTTTGTTATCGCCTAGTGTGTGAAGTACGGGTCACATGGCCCCTGAGGATGGGGACAGGACATAGGAGTCCGTGTGTACTAGGGACTGGATCAGGGCAGTGGACTCTGAGATACATCCTGCTCCTCTTATTTTATTTTTGTGATACTGGAGATTGGACCCAGAGGCATTCTAACTTGAAACTTCACCCCAGCCCAATTTTATTTCTCATTGGGAAAAGAGTCTCACTATGTTGACGAGAGTCTGACTATTGCTGAGACTGTCCTCGAACCTGCAATCCTCCTGTCTCAGCCTCCCAAGTAGTGGGATTACAGGCATGGGGCACTATGTACTTGGTTACTCTCTTCTTTTAAGCTAGGACCTCTCTAAGGTGCTGAGGCAGGCCTAAACCTACTATTCTCCTGTCTCTGTCTCTCAAGTACTGGAATTACAGGCACATGTAACCACATCCAGCCAGGATTTTTGTTTTTGTTTTGTTTTGTTTTGATTTGTTTTTTTACGGGTCTGGGGATGGAACCAAGGGGCATTTGACCTCCGACCTATATCCCCTGCCCTATTTTTTATTCTTTATTTTGAAACTGAGTCTCACTGAGTTGCAGAGGACCTCACTAAGTAGCTGAGTCTGTCCGCGAGCTGCGATCCTCCGGTCTCAGCCTCCCGAATGCTGAGATTACAAGAATGCTTGGATTACAAGTGTGCGCCACAAGGCCTGGCTTTAGGACTTTGTTTTGAGAGGTGTCACAGTGCCCAAAGAAAAGTTGGGATGACCCTGAAAGACTGTGGGTGTTCTGCTGTGGAATATTCTTTTGTGTGTGTGGTACTCTTTTGTGTGTGTGGTATTCTTTTTTGTGTGTGAGGGATGGAGCGTGAGAGTGTGCTGAGCAAGACATGGAGGGGACTTTCGGAAGAGTGCATCGTGTGAACGTCTCGTGAAGTTGGTAAGATCTGCAGTGATCTGAGTCTCACCCTTCATCCAAGAAATATGTGACGTTTTAGGTGTTGGTGGCTTTTGAGGATGTGGCCGTGACCTTCACCAAGGCGGAGTGGGCTTTGCTGGATCCATCCCAGAAGAACCTCTACCGCGATGTGATGCAGGAAACCTTGAGGCACCTGGCCTGCGTAGGTAAGGGTGGCGTCCTTCCCTGCATTAGTCAATGGAGTGCACGTGGTTCTTGCTCATCAGGGCTGAGGCGTGATTTGAAATGTTGAAGGGGAACATTTAGTAAATTAGCAGGTAGCATCGCATTATTTGTATCACACATTCATCCTAGAATATTATAATAATTTTTGTGGATTGTTGTAATAATTCTTAATGCTCCTTCTGGATCTACATTTTAGATCCTGACCAGGAAGAACAGAACATTAAAGATGACTACAAAAATCCCAGGAGAAATCTAAGGTAATTTTCACTCCCATAAAAGGGCAGTGGCAGGGCCGGGCGTGGTGGCGCACGCTTGTAATCCCCGCGCTTGGGAGGCAGAGACAGGAGGATCGCGCAGGTTCGAAGCCAGCCGTGCTGGCTTAGGAGACCCTGTTTCCAAAAATAAAATAGGTCTGGGAGTGTAGCCAGGAGATAGACGGGCTTCCAAGAACCCCGGTACCACCAAAAAAAAAAAAAAAAAAAAAAAAAAAAGGCAGCGGCAGAGGAAGGTGATGCACATTGTAATCCTGGTACTTGGTGGGTCGAGGCAGAAGGATCGCAGGTTCAAGGCCAGCCTCAGCAACTTAGTGAGACCCTATTTGAAAGCCAAGAATAAAAAGAGGCTGGAGGTATAGCTTGGAGTTAGAAAGTCCCTGGGTTTAATTTCTACAACTATCCCACAGTACTACTATTACTCCTACTTCTACTACTACTACTACTACTACTAATAATAATAATAATAATAACAATAATAGACATACAAAGAGAGTTAGAGAGGAAGCAATGAGTCTCTATAATCCCAGGTGTCAGAAAATTTAACAAGTAAGCGGTGCAGTAGAACAGTTGTGTAGCATGTATAAGGGACTCGGTTCCAACCTCAGTACCACAAAATATTAAGAAGACGGACAGAAAACATGACTCAAAGAGAGAGAAAGGCCTGATGGGAGTACTATTCCTAATAATAACTCCCAAATCTATCATGAAGAGCATTCTAACCAATCATGTTTCAAATTCCTACATGAGCCGGGCAAGTGGCACACACTTTTGATCCCAGTACTTGGGAGGCTGAGACAGGAAGATCATACAGGTTCAAAGCCAGCCTCAGCTACTTAGTGAGGCTTTCAGTAACTTAGTGAGACCCTTTTTCCAAATAAAATATAAAAAAGGTCTGGGAGTATAGCCCGGAGGTAGAAAGCCTCTGGGTTCCACCCCCACTACCACCAAAATAAGTAAGTAAGTAAATAAATAAATAAATAAATAAATAAATAAATAAAATTAAATTCCTACATGAGCCGGGCTAGTAGCACACGCTTGTGATCCCAGTACTTGGGAGGCTGAGACAGGAGGTCTCGGGTTCGAAGCCAGCCTCTGCAGCTTAGTGCGGTTCTCAGCAATTGAGTGAGACCCTGTTTCCAAATGAGATATAGGACCGGGCGTGGTGGTGCATGCTTGTAATCCCCGCGCTTGGGAGGTAGAGACAGGAGGATCACGCAGGTTCAAAGCCAGGCTCGCTGGCTTAAGAGACCTGGTTTCCAAATAAAATATAAAATATGTGTGGGAGTGTAGCCCGGAGGTAGAAGGGTTCCATCCCCAGTACTACCTGGGGGTGGAGGGTCCAAATAAGATATAAAGAATAGTCCTGGCAGAGTTACCCAAGGTAGAATGCCCCTGGGTTTCATCCCCAGTACTACAAATAAATAATAAATGAAAATATATAAATAAATAAATAAATAAATATTCCTGCATGACATAAATTTAATGTGTCTCATAGAAAATCATTAATGAACATATCAATAGTAATGTGTCTCTTCTTTTTACAGAAGTCAAGTGTTAGAGAGATTCCTTGAACATAAACGAGGTACTGAATGTGGAGCAACCCTTAGCTGGTCTCCGGATCCTAACCTCAAGAAGAAAACGCTTCCAGGACTCACCCCAGGAGACAGGCAGCTGGGTGGAGAAGTCCTCACTGGTCACTTGTCCTTCAATGAGCCCCACAGAGCTCAGTCTGGACAAACACTCTGTGCGCATTTGAGATATGGAGAGAAATCCGATAAATGTAATGAACGGGGAGCAGCCTTGAGTTCCCCCCAACGCCTTCTGAGGCATGAAGGGAGTCCCAGCAGAGATGGACTCCATGAACGTGAGCTCAGCGGGAAAGCCTGCGGTAGTTCTCGGTCCCTTCAGGGACATGAGCGAACACGCACAAGGGAGAAACGATATGTGTGTACGCACTGTGGGAAAGGCTTTAGGCGTTCTCATGATCTTCACATTCATGAACGAACTCACTCTGGTGAGAAGCCCTATGTGTGTAAGCAGTGTGGGAAACCCTTTAGGCGTTCTTATCATCTTCAGAGGCATGAACAAACTCACTCTGGTGAGAAGCCCTATGTGTGTAAGCAGTGTGGGAAAGGCTTTAGTTCTTCCAGTCAAGTTCAGAGGCATGAGCGAATTCACTCTGGTGAGAAGCCCTATGTGTGTAAGCAGTGTGGGAAAGCCTTTGGATATCTCCTCTCCCTTCAGACACATGAGTTCCTTCATACTGGTTTGAAGCCCTTTGTATGTAGGCGATGTGGGAAAGGCTTTAGATCTGCTCAATACCTTAGAACACATGAGAAAAATCACTCTGATGAGAAGCCCTATGTGTGTAATAAATGTGGGAAAGGCTTTATTCGTTGCTTTTCTCTTCAGGTGCATGAGCGAATTCACTCTGGTGAGAAGCCCTATGTGTGTAAGCAGTGTGGGAAAGCCTTTAGTCATTCTTCTAGTCTTCAGAGTCATGAACGAATTCACTCTGGTGAGAAGCCCTATGTGTGTAAGCAATGCGGGAAAGCTTTTAGGCATTCTTATTATCTTCAGTGTCATGAACGAACTCACTCTGGTGCGAAGCCCTATGTGTGTAAGCAGTGTGGGAAAGCTTTTAGGCATTCTTATTATCTTCAAATTCATGAACGAATTCACTCTGGTGAGAAGCCATATGTGTGTAAGCACTGTGGGAAAGCTTTTAGGCATTCTTATTATCTTCAAATTCATGAACGAATTCACTCTGGTGAGAATCCCTATGTGTGTAAGCAGTGTGGGAAAGGCTTTAGTCGTTCTTTTAGTCTTCAGAGTCATGAACGAATTCACTCTGGTGAGAAGCCCTATGTGTGTAAGCAGTGTGGGAAAGGCTTTAGTCATTCTTTTTCTCTTCAGGTGCATGAGCGAATTCACTCTGGTGAGAAGCCCTTTGTATGTAGGCAGTGTGGGAAAGGCTTTAGGAGTTCTTCTAATCTTCAGAGTCATGAACAAACTCACTCTGGTGAGAAGCCCTATGTGTGTAAGCACTGTGGGAAAGCCTTTAGTGTTTTCACTTACCTTCAGAGGCATGAGCGAATTCACTCTGGTGAGAAACCCTATGTGTGTAAGCAGTGTGGGAAACCCTTTAGGCGTTCTTATCATCTTCAGAGGCATGAACAAACTCACTCTGGTGAGAAGCCCTATGTGTGTAAGCAGTGTGGGAAAGGCTTTAGTTCTTCCAGTCAAGTTCAGAGGCATGAGCGAATTCACTCTGGTGAGAAGCCCTATGTGTGTAAGCAGTGTGGGAAAGCCTTTGGATATCTCCTCTCCCTTCAGACACATGAGTTCCTTCATACTGGTTTGAAGCCCTTTGTATGTAGGCGATGTGGGAAAGGCTTTAGATCTGCTCAATGCCTTAGAACACATGAGAAAAATCACTCTGATGAGAAGCCCTATGTGTGTAATAAATGTGGGAAAGGCTTTATTCGTGCTCGTTCTCTTCAGGTGCATGAGCGAATTCACTCTGGTGAGAAGCCCTATGTGTGTAAGCAGTGTGGGAAAGGCTTTAGTCATTCTCCTTCTCTTCAGGTGCATGAGCGAATTCACTCTGGTGAGAAGCCCTATGTGTGTAAGCAGTGTGGGAAAGGCTTTAGTCATTCTCCTTCTCTTCAGGTGCATGAGCGAATCCACTCTGCTGAGAAGCCCTATGTGTGTAAGCACTGTGGGAAAGGCTTTAGTCATTCTTCTAGTCTTCAGAGTCATGAACGAATTCACTCTGGTGAGAAGCCCTATGTGTGTAAGCACTGTGGGAAAGGCTTTAGTTGTTCCAGTCACCTGCAGAGGCATGAGCAGATCCACTCTGGGGAGAAAGCCCTATGTGAGTAAGCAATGTGGGAAAGGCCATAATTCTTCCAGTCAACGTCAGTCATGAGCAAATTCACTCTGGTGAGAAGCCCCTTGTATGTAAGCACTGTGGAAGCCTTTATATATTACAGTAAACTTCCGAGGCATGAACAGGTTCACTCTGGTGAGAAGCCCTGTGTGTGTGCGCACTGTGGGAAAGCCTTTATGTGTTCTATTACCTCATGGTTCCTGAGCGAATCCACTCTGGTGAGAAGCGCTATGTGTGTACGCCCTGAGAGAACACATTCAGACTGTACAGGTCAATGTACACACGTGGAAGAACTCACACATTAGAGTAACCCCAATGCACACTGGGGAGGCTTCACTCTCACAGAAGGACGCGCAGTTGAGAGGCCCCTGTCTATGGAACGCAAACCTTACAGCTATGTAAAGTGTAAAGAAGTTATCAGTCACAATAAAGAATTCTGGTTCTTAAAAATAGCACTTGTAGTAGAGTCCTCTGAAGATGTGAAGTATGAAGAGTTCATTGCCAACAACTTGTGTGAAATACTGCAGAAAACTCAAGTTGATAAAAATGATCCAAAACTTAGGAGTTTATTGCTTTCTCAATGGTTGTTTTTTTATCTTTTTCCAGTACTGGGGATGAAACCCAGGGGCATCCTACCTCCTAACTGCATCCCCTGTTACCGGCGGGGTTCAGTCCTGTGGGGGGCAAGTCCACTAGCGGTCGGGGGCCTCAGAAAGATGGGTCAAAAGGCAGGCGGCGTTCTGCAGATCCTTATCTGCAGCAGTTCCTTTCCCTCTATGAATTCCTCAAGTTTTTTAGTTACGACGTTTTGGAAATAAACCTGAAGTGGACAAAGGCTTCTTGAGCCAATGACACTTTATTATGAAAACCCCAAGAAATTTATACACTTCACCAGTAAAGTTAAGAGAAAAGGGAGGCGGGTGTCTCTCAGCTGGCTGTTGGCCTTTGAAGAATTAACTTCTGTTTCTCTCCAAGGTCTTGCAGATAAGCAGCTCCAGGTAGCAGCCTCCCAGGATAGTCAAGGCTTGGGAGCTTCTCAGGGGAATCTTCTTTTAACCCTTCCTGGAACTTTCCATCTTTTGGGCTCAGTTCATATAACAAGTGTGGGGAGATTTGGTAATTCAGGTATTGGCATCTTATCTTCTGAATCTGAAAGCTTAAGCATACTCACAACACAGTTTGGCAGACAAAATACCACAAACAACACCACAAGGTTTTTAGTTCTAATTGTCAGATGTATTTTCTTAACTGCTGAGCACTCTTCTTTAAACAACAAGCCTATTAAAAGAATCCACTTATCTTTAATAATTCACTTCCCTGTCACAAACTCTCTGCAACCTGCTTCTAACTTTCTAATTCCTTTCTTTCCCAGTTGGGACTTTCTTATGATAAGCTCTTCCTCATGCAAAAATGCTCCTCCCACTCTTACGGTATTTCTTTTCCTTCATACATACATATATTTAGAATGTCTGTCCTTTATTTTGTCATATTCATTTCTAACTATGCGGCCATTTTTTCTGTCTCCTGGAGTGCTCACACTGAGGTAAAAGTTAACAGTCTTTTTCTTTGGGTCTATTGTATTTGGGCAGCTAAGTTGTTTCTTTAAGGTCACACACAAGGTTTTTCTCTGTCTCTTGGCAGGATTTGCCAGAGTTAACGATGAAGGTCGGAGGCCATTTGTGATTGCTGCAGCTGGGGTGCTTATCACAGTACCTGAATTCTGGCCAGTCTCTCATTATTGTTGAGCAGAGCCAAGGACGTTTAAACAAATTATTAGAAAGTTTATCTCCACGGACTCAGTTTCTTTTTATAGTCCTAATTTCACATCACTGGAGCAATTCGTGTAGAAAGTTAAAAGAAATAATAGTGAAGGGTATCTAAAAGTGGGGGGTACTTTAGCCAGAGACGATACCTCCTTCTCGGGGCGTCCTTGCCGATTTTACTATGTGGAGTGGGGTCTCAACACATAGATGCCGAGGCAGCAGGATGTCTTGGCAATCCCCTGCCCTACTTTTTATTCTTTATTTTGAAACGGCATCTTACTGAGCTACAGAGGGCCTCACTTTAAAGTGGTGAGGCTGTGAACCAAGAGCCTCCTCCTCTGAGTCCTGCTGTGATGGCTTTCACTGTTACCCTGCTCCAAGTGGTTTTGCCCTCTAGATCCTCAAGATGATGGTCCAGGGAGGGCTTTTTAAATGGCCTTAGTTCCCATGGACTCCTATGACCTAGAACCCTGGGCAAGAGGAGTCTCACCGTCGTAATGTGCACACGAGAACGCTGGTTCAGTTGGCGCCACAGATTAATAGTGATGCCCAAGACTCATGGAGTGCTGAGCAGGTGGCAGGCATGCGTGCAGGTGCTGTGTGCCCAGGAAGCATTCAGTTCTCTGCGTGTGTCAGATGGGCATCCAATCTTCATCAAGCTCTTATTGTTAACAAGGGAGTTTGTGGAAAACTAGATTCTCTCCTGCATTTCCCCATTCTGCTGGGATTACATGTGTGCCATCATGCCTGGCTAGTTTGGGTGTTTGTTTTTGTGGAGATAAGCCTTCTGTATATAACCAATGTGTTAAAGCCTTATGGCTTCCACCTACATCCCCAGCCCTACTTTTTATTCTTCATTTTGAAACAGGGTCTCACTGAGTTGCAAAGGGCCTCACTAAGTAGCTGAGGCCGTCTGCTAACCAAGACCCTCCTGTCTCAGCCTCCCAAAGCCTGGGATTACCAGGGTGTGCCACCATGTCTGGCTCCCTTCCAGCTTTTTAAGAAAACTCACAGTGCAAAAAGGCAGATGAACATAAGCCATGTGGGAAAGCCTTTGCAAATAACAGTTCTAACAGAACATTCAGTGGAGAGAAGTCCAATGTATGCAAGCAACATGGAAAAGCCCTTAGTTCTTCCAATTACGTTCAGATACTAGAAAGATCTCACACTGGAGGGAAGTCCTGTATGTAAACAGTGTGAGAAAGCCTAGTGTAATTATAATTCAACACATGAAAGGAGTCAGACTGGAGAGAAACCCTGTGTCTGTGACTTCATAAGACGTTCCTATGATGCTAGGTTCACCAGGAGTTCCCTACATCTCTTCTGTCTTTTTTTTTTTTTTTTTTTTGCAGGTCTGGGGATGGAACTCAGAGGCATTTGACCTCCAACCTACACCCCCTGCTCTATTTTTTATTCTTTTTTTTAATTTATTTTTATTGGTGCATTGTAATCATACATCACATGGAATACAAGACTTGAGAGGATATACAAGCACACATCATCCAATTAGCCCTCATCCAGCCCCCATCCCATTCCCTCCCCCTCCCTCAATCCCATGCTTGTTTGGTGATTAACTTTGATACATATGTTTATGTACCTCCTGCTTTTTAAAGAGGCTTCATCCTCCCCTATTCCATACCCTCTGATTGGTCAACTTAATTGCTTCGCTATAGGGCCCTTTCTATAGCTCGACCACTTCCTGTTGCCCCTTTCCTCCTAGTTATTGCTGATTAGGGGAAGCATCTGGTTTTAATTGTCTGCGATATTTCTCTGTGCATCCCATGTTGCAAATACCGATCCCACTCTTGACGGCCCCAGTTGTGGCCTGGCTACCCGGTGGACTGATCCAGTCCTCGCTGGCTCAAGCAGCGGCCTTGCCTCATGGGAGGGTCCAGTTCTGGCCTCACTGGCCCCGACACCGGCCTGACCTCTCAGCTGGCTCCGATCCCAGCCTCAGAGGCCCCAGCTCCAGCCTTCCTCACAGCAGGCTCCGATGTTAGCCGACGGCCCCGGCATCGGCCTAACCCCTCGGCAGGCTCCGATCCAGGCCTCGGAGGCCTCAGTAGCGGCCTTGCCTCACGGAAGGCTCCAATGCCGGCCAGTGCCCCCGGCACCGGCGTAACCTCTCAGCAGGCTCTGATCCCGGCCTCGGAGGCCCCAGCCAAGGTCTTGCCTCACTGCAGCCTCCGATCCCGGCCTCGGTGGCCCCAGCACCAGCCTAACCCCTCGGCAGGTTCCGATCCCGGCCTTGGAGGCCCCAGCACTGGCCTTGCCTCACGGCAGGCTCCGATCCCAGCTTTGCTGTGTCTGTCGCCGGTCTCAACCCTCGGCAGGCTCTAATCCGAGCACCCTCTTCGCCCAACTATTTGTCCCATGTTCTCGAGGGTGCGTGGTGGTGGTAGCATTCTGCCTCTGGGGTCATTACTTCAAAGGGTCCAGGTGTAATGCATCAGATTTCTGCCTCCCCTGAGTACTGGCCACTGCCATTTGCCACTGCCTCCACCATTTCAAATCGTTCCCAAGTTCCTTTTCCACTCTGAATGTTGTCCAGTCTTCCTAAGCATGCGCGACGGTAGCATTCAACCTTTGGTGTAATTTCTCCAAAAAAAAATAAAATAAGGTTGGTAGGCTCCAATTTCTGCTCCTCCTGAATACAAGTCTCCACCACCAACGCGGAGACCGCTTTCAGCACCGCCTTTCTCCTTGGTCTCCGCTAAAGTCTCTCTCCTTACAGGTGATGTCCAAGATTCTTAACAGTGTAGAGAAGAAACAGTCCTCCTTAGCAGGGCATTTTTCCAATAATTCTAGTTCATTTGGATAAGTTTTGTCTGCATCTCCAGTATCCTGGCATCGCCACCTCCTTGACCCCTCTCCGATATTTTCCTTTTTTCTTTTTCTTTTCCTTTTTTTACAGGGTCCTTCCAGGTGGAGAGGGGGGTCGCTTAGGGGCGCCCCGCCAGCGCCTGCCCACCTGCCCAGGGTCGGGGCCCAGGGGCCCAGACCACGGGGTCCTTCCCGGTGGAGAGGGGGGGTCACCTAGGGGCGCCCCACCAGCGCCTGCCCACCCGCCCAGGGTCGCCCGAGGGCCTGGCAAGGGGTCCTGGGTGGAGAGGGGGGTCGCCTAGGGGTGCCCCGCCAGCGCCTGCCCACCCGCCCAGGGTCGGCAGGCAAGTGGTCCTTCCGGGTGGAGAGGGGGGTCGCCTAGGGGCGCCCCGCCAGTGCCTGCCCACCCTCCCAGGCTCTTTATTCTTTGTTTTGAAACAGGGTCTCACTAAGTTGCAGAGAGCCTCACTAAACACCTGAGGGTGTCCTCGAACCACGATCCTCTGGTCTCATCCTCTGGAATGCTGGGATGACAAGCGTGCGCCACCACGCCTGGCTTTCCCTCCATATCTTACTCTCTGTCCATTCCAACATCATCTCCTGCACCAATGGGGTTTTTTTTTTGTACAGTTTTCCCTTTTTTTTTTTTATTATATGACAAGTCCAAACACAGATACATTCTAAATTTCCACTTTTTTTCCCTTTAAAATAATTAACTGATTGGCAGAAAAAAGACACCTATTAAGCAATCTTTCCTTAAGTCTCTCTCCTCCTGCTAGGCTTCTGACCTTTGATCCACCCTCAGCCTGACCAGCGCACAGCCTTTCTTTATTGGCATCCTAAGACGCTCACACCAGGCAAAACCTTCTCAGGTCTAGGATCTAATGTCACCACCTGCCCTCCTTCCCTCTCCCATCTTCTCTCTACTCTGGCTGTTCTGCCTAGAAAGAACACTAAGTTCTTTCTGCCTCCACAATGAGAAGTTTTCAGACCTTACAGTTGACTATCCCATACTGCAATAATCCTTACAGATAAATCATGTTCTTTTTCTCTTTTTCCTCCATCCTATCCTTTTTATTTTATTTATTTACTTTGGTGGTACTGGGGATGGAACCCTTCTACCTCCGGGCTACACTCAGACCTATTTTTTTATATTTTCTTTGGAAACAGGGTCTCTTAAGCCAGTGAGGCTGGCTTTGAACCTGCGTGATCGTCCTGTCTCCGCCTCCCAAGCTTGGGGATTACAAGCGTGTGCCACCATGCCCAGCTCCTTCCTTCCTTTCTTTCTTTCTTTCTTTCTTTCTTTCTTTCTTTCTTTCCTTTGGTACTGGGGATGTAACTCAGGGCATTAGACCTCCGAGCTCCACCCCCAGCCCTATTTTTTATTCTTTATTTTGCAACAGGGTCTCACTGTGTTTCAATGCTGAGGCTGGCTGCGAACCGCGATCCTCCCATCTCAGTTTCCCAAAGGCTGGGATTACAAGACTTCACTGCTATGCTTGTTTTTTCTTTCTTGTCAGAGAGGCCGACCTTTCTTCCCCTCACTCCTCCTGGTCCACGTGCGCATGCGGACCCCTCCCAATGAACCTGGATATGTGGAGCAGTGTCAGGGTATTTAGGGGTTTGGGGGCAGCCCGAGGAGTGCAGGGCTGAGGAACAGGCCGTGGACTGGGACCCTGCTTCCAGACAACTAGAGAACTGAGGAATCCAGTCTGTCAGAGGAAGCAGGAAGAAGGGGGACCCATTCTGCTGCCCCCCATTTTCAGAGAGCGCTTCCAAAGGACAAAGGCCAAGAGTAGTGCAGAACTGAGTGTGGGATGGGCCTTGCAGTGAGACCCTGTTTCAAAATAAAGAATAAAAAAGAAAAAAACTAGGGCTAGGGGTGTACTTCGGAGATAGAATGCCCCTGGGTTCCATACACACACACACACACACCCTGCTAAGCCAGGCGTGGTGGTGCATGCATGTAATCCTAAGGTAAAGTGGTGGGTGTGGGTCCTTGGAGTGGGGCAAGGAATCAGATTTGAGACTGACCTCAAATGCTAAACCTGGGTTTATGAATTGCAGAGGAGAGAGAGAGAGAGGGAGAGGAGAGAGACCTGTATGTACCCACCACACTCTTCCCCACACCCAACATCATCATCCTTGGAAATGAACCCAGGGGGATTCTACCACTGAGGGAAACACCCCACCCTTTCAAAAACATTGAAACAAGGTCTTCCTAAGTTGCTGAGGTGGCCTGGAAGCTGCGATTTCCCACTCAGCCTCCCAAGTACTGGTATTACAGGCATGTGCCACCACGCCCGGCTTACACACCACACTCTGACACCCAATGTGTGGGTACAACAGATCTCCACGTCTGCAGACGCCGAGCGGGTGTGGACCAGAGCCGCCGAGTTCTGACTCTCCAGGAGCTGGAGTCTCCCGGGACACCTGGCTGGGGAGAGAGTTCCTGGGCTGAGACTCAACCTGTCCTTAGGCTCCTCTGCCCTCTGTGGACCGCGCCCCTGTCACTCATTGCTCAGGGGCGGGTCCTGCATCACTATCCAATCAGAAGCTCAGGGCCCTGTGCGTCTTGTCCAATAAGGAGCGGAGCCGGCGGGGGCGTGGCGGCCCGCGGCTCCCGGAATCTTTGGGTGCGCGGCGCCATCCTCGGACGGGAGCGCTGAGGCCTCAGAGCGCTCGGCGCTGGCGGCCACCGAAGCCGGGAGTCCTGGGCGGGACCCCGGGGCCAGAAGCCGACAATGGTGAGGATGGACCAGGGCAGGATGGAGGACTGGAGAGGGGGGGAGCCGACGCGCTGGGAGCCCGCCATGTGGACAGGGGGCAGCTCGGCGCGTCCTTCCCTGAGCCGGCCGACCCGGGCAGCCGGGAGCCCCGCGGGCAGCTCGGCCCCAGCCCTTCATTGTGGGGCGCGGAGGGTCCTGACCCGACTCCGAGCAGCGACACGGTCCCGTCCTCCCCCTCCCCAGGCGGACACCATCCCGGTCTCTAAGGGTCTGGAGCAGGTCTCAGCGCACGGCCTGTCCCCAGCCCCGCTCTGCTCGGCTGCAGTGAATCCCTGAGCATCCTGACGCCAACCCAGCCCAGACTCTGGGGAAGGGGCCGCACGCCCGCGTGGGTGGGAGGGAGGGCAGGAGACGGCTGGGCCTCTGCAAGGAGACCAAGAAAGTGAGAAAGGAAATGACTTTTTTTTTTATGGTACGGGGGATGGAACCCTTCTACCTCGGGGCTACACTCCCAGACCTATTTTTTTATTATTATTTTTTATTTGGAAACAGTTTCTTTAAGCCACTGAGGCTGTCTTAGACCCTCTGCGATCCTCCTGTGTCCTGTGTCCGCCTCCCAAGCTGGGGGATTAGGAGCATGGGCGTGGTGGCCAGGCTGCATAGGACTTTAGATAAAGGGAAGGTTGCTGGAGGGGAACGCCCAAATGGAAGTGTGCAAACTTGTCAGTGTGGAGGAGAAAGGACTGTTCTTTATAAGCTGGAGCCTGCAGGGCAGAGAGATGGAGGAGAGAGGAGGAGGGTGGGACTTCACTTCCTGGACTGGGGAGGTTTTGAGGGTGTGAGCTTCTTAGAATAACAATAAAGGAAGGGCGTGAGCCTCCCCAGGACGGGGTGGTTTAATCTTAGAGGCCTGGAGGGAGCAGAGTGACTTAAGGAAAGATGGCCTCCTGGATGTCTGTGTTGTAGACATTCTCTGCAGTGGTCAGCCCAAGGCCAGTTAGGGTGGAACAGAGGAGTTTGTTACAGCTGCGGGCTAGGTTAGAATAGTGTGCCCAGGTGACTGCCTGACACGTGTGGCTCTTACAGACAGTGGCCTGGACACCTGCCTCCCCGAGCTGCCTGTCTGTGTTCCATCCTAGCTCAGGGTCTGGGTTTAGGAGTTTCCTGCTCCCTCCTCACAGCTGGTGCTGAGCAGAGAAAAGAGTGCCTGGCCAGTCCCTGGGCCAGCCCTGCCCTAGGCCACCAGGAGATGGCGCTAGTGGGGAGTCCCTTCTAGTGTGAACAGCATCAGCCTGATAAGAGGGATGGGACACTGGAATACTTTCTGGTTTTTGTACCACAGACCTGGTAGCTGTAATCCCCCTAATTTCTGAGGTGGGAGCTTGCAATGTCTCTGTTTATGCCCCAGGGGCTGGGAAGCAGGAATTAACTGCTTGGACAGTGGACTCAGGTTGATTGCAGAGAGACCCATTCTCCTGATTTCAGCCTCTGCAATTTTCTTTGTCTCTGAAATTTTGCTTGGGAAACACTCTCCAAGGTAAAGGGAAATTTCGGCCTTTTATTTTAATAATTTTGGAGGCCTAATACATATGCTTTCATATGTAGTAGCTAATTTTATTTTTGTTGTTGTGCTGGGGGTGGAATTCAGGAGCCTTCTACCTTCAGGCCAGTGTGTGGAGGTCCCAGAATTCATTTCTGCTGCTCAGGTTTCCTCCCTCCCTCCTGGGCCTGAGGCCCCTGGGCTGCAGCTGCTCAGTGAGAGTGTCTCCATCTAAGCTCAGGGTCCTGTGTGGCCTTCTGAGGTTTTTTTCTGTGAGGTGTGGATGAGGCTGGGCTTCCCTGAGCTGCTTCCTTGTTTTTCTTCTTCTTTTCTTTATTCAGTACTGGGGATGGAACCCGGGGGCATTCTATCTTCAAGGGACACTCCCAACTCTATTTCTATTCTTTATTTTGAAACAGGGTCTCACTGGTTTGCAAAGGGCTCACTAAGTATCTGAGGCTGTCTGCTAACCAAGATCCTCCTTTCTCAGCTTCCCAAATGCTGGAATTACAAGCTTGCGCCACCACACTGACTAAAAATAAAATTCTTAGATGATGAAAAAATGTTATTGTACTGTTATTGGGAATGGCCTAGGAAGATTTGAGAAAGCTATGATTATTAATATGTTTCAAAAACTGGGTGAGGGGCAAACTGTGCAAGGACTTGGTTTCTGCCTAAATCAGGCTACTATTCCAATGTAAATATACCTAGCGGAAGGTAATTGGCAAGTCCATAGGAGAGGAGAACTAGGCCTCTCACTATCTAAAGACAGATCTACATGATTAGATAAACTAGCTAAGATGGTAGGAGGGGTCGACCTTCATGAAAGGAGACACCCTGCCACACCTTGTTGGGGGAGGTACCTTACAGGGAAGGTCACTATGTCAGAATTAGGCAAACAAGATGGAGGTCATGGGTATAAAAAGTCGAGTCCACTTGTGATCCTTTGGTGTATTCATTCCAGTCACCCCTCCATGCCAGTCTGGTATGGAGCTGTATTTATATTTTCTGTATTCTATCTTTCTAATAAACTTCTTTAAATCTTCAGCAATTGTCCAAGATATGCATATTTATTCTTAGCTTAGGCCAAGAACTCACGGTTTCATTTCTGTTCAAGAACTCATGGTTTTATTTCTGTTTTTGGTCGTTTGGGGTTTTGTTGTGGTTTGAGGGAAAGTGTGTCCGGGACACTAACAGAGATCCCCAGGAACAGTTTCCCCACAACCATACTCCCCAAATCCGCAACAGTTATCTTATAGAAAGAGGATTCTACAAAGAAAGTCACAGGCAGCTGGGCGTGGTGTGGCGGTGCATGCTTGTAATCCCATCATTAGGGAGGCTGAGAAGGGAGGAATGTAGTTCAGGGTCAGCCTCAGCTACTTAGGACCTTTGCAACTCAGTGAGACCCTGTTTCAAAATCAAGAATAAACAATAGGGCTGAAGGTCTTACTTAGAGGTAGAATGCTCCTGGCTTCCTTCCCCAGTATGGCAAAAAAATATATAGAAATACATGCCTATATATATAATTAAATAAATATAATATATTTAATTAAATATATAATTAAATAAATAAATTAAATAAATTATTAATAAATAAATAAATTAATTATTAATAAATAAATTAATTAAATATATATAAAATTAAATAAATAATATAAATAATATATATTATATATATGTATTGGCCAAGTGTAGTGGTGAAACGGGGGTTTCTTGAGAGAAAACCCGGCGAGTTCTTGTCTACGGTGTGTGAAGAATGACACCCGCAGACCTCAGGAAGGGGAGTAAAAGGTTTTTTGGAAGCAGCAGGGAATGGGGCAAGGGTGGCTGAACACCCCCAAAGGGGCTGGAACTCTGGGTCCAGCAACTGCCTTAAGGACAATACTTGAGAGTAGCCCAAGCCAAATCAGCTAATTTTGCTTTTGTTGTTATACTGGGAGTGGAATTCAGGAGCCTTCTACCTTCAAGCCAGGGTGTGGAGGTCCCAGAATTCAGTTCCTGCTGCTTAAGTTTTTTTTTAGGATCTGAGGATGGAACCCAGGGGCATTCAACATTCGAGCCACACCCCATGCTCTATTTTTTAATCTTTAATTTGAAATAGGGTCTCTCTAAGTTGAGGAGACCTTCGCTACTTAGCTGAGGCTGTCCACAAACTCCGATTCTCCAGTCTCAGCCTCCTGAATGATCGGATTACAAGTGTGCGCCACCGCGCTTGGATAGATTTTTTGTTTTTGAAAAAAGAGCTCAAGAGCAGAGTGTCGTGGCGCACGCCTGTAATCCCAGCATTTGG
The DNA here is from genome assembly GCF_963383645.1 of Muscardinus avellanarius. Classification (NCBI taxonomy): domain Eukaryota; kingdom Metazoa; phylum Chordata; class Mammalia; order Rodentia; family Gliridae; genus Muscardinus; species Muscardinus avellanarius. The sequence continues at coordinate 48,891,284 of NC_137804.1, read as the reverse complement.
GAGGCTGAGACCAGAGGATTGCGGTTCGAGGACAGCCTCAGCTCCTTAGTGAGGCCCTTTGCAACTCAGTGAGACTCGGTTTCCAAATAAAGATTAAAAAAATAGGGCAGGGGGTGTAGCTTGGAAGTCAGATGTCCCTGGGTTCCATCCCACACCCTCAAAAAAAAAAAAAAAGAGCTCTCAGGCTGCTGAGTCTTGCCACCTGTTGAGAATGGGTCAAACCCACAGTCCGCTTTTACCCTCTTCAATGCTGGAATCACAGGTGAGTATGCAACCACAGCCTGCTTTATAACTTAGTTACCTAACGAGTTTATTTATGTATTTATTTTAAGATGCTGCGATTAAGTGACAGGCATTCTACCCTAAGGCCAATTTTTTATTTTTTTATATTTTAAAACAGGGTCTCACTATGTTGATGGGAGGCTCACTGGGTTCCTTGGGCTGCCTTTGAAGGTGTGGTCCTGCTGTCTCAGCCACCCAAGTGCTGGGACCCCAGGCCGGTGCCACCATAACCGACCGTCCTCAGGATTCTGTGCCATTTTGGCATCAGTGCCCACAACAGAACCACAGATCTGCCAGCGAGCCTAGCAACTCGTCCCCGGGTGCGCAGACCTCGCCCCCCTCCCGTGTCTGCCTTTCTTCTCTGGCTTGCCCCCTGCTCTCCTGCCTGGTGGCAGCCTGCGCTCTGACCTCTGCCTGCTGGGCCTCTGGGGTCCTGTGAGCTCTGCTGCTGTTTGTTATCGCCTAGTGTGTGAAGTACGGGTCACATGGCCCCTGAAAATGGGGACAGGCACATAGGAGTCCGTGTGTACTAGGGACTGGATCAGGGCAGTGGACTCTGAGATACATTCTGGCCCTGTTATTTTATTTTTGTGATACTGGAGATTGGACCCAGAGGTATTCTAACTTGAAATTTTACCCCAGCCCAATTTTATTTCTCATTGGGAAAAGTGTCTCACTATGTTGATGAGAGTCTGACTACTTGCTGAGACTGTCCTCGAACCTGCAATCCTCCTGTCTCAGCCTCCCAAGTGCTGGGATTACAGGCATGAGGCACCACACTTGGTTACTCTCTTCTTTTAAGATAGGACCTCTCTAAGGTGCTGGGGCAGGCCTAAACCTACTATTCTCCTGTCTCTGTCTCCCAAGTAATGGAATTATAGGCACATGTAACCACATGCAGCTAGGACTTTGTTTTGAGAGGTGTCACAGTGCACAGAGAAAAGTTGGGATGACCCTGAAAGACTGTGGGTGTTTTGCTGTGAAATTTTTTGTATGTGTGAGTGTGGTACTGGAGGTGGAACCCAGGGGCTTTTCTACCTGCGGGGTATACTCCCAGACCTATTTTATACTTTATTAAGTGGCTGAGGCTGGCTTTGAACCTGTATGATCCTCTTATCTCAGCCTCCCAAACCCTGAGTTTATAAGGGTCTGTCCTCATGCCCAGCTTCTGCTGTGGAATAAGCAATAGTTAGAGCCTTGTATCAGAATTGTTGCAGGACATGCTGGGCGTGTTGGCACACGCTTGTAATTCCAGTATTTGGGAGGCTGAGATAGGAGGATTGCGGTTCACCAGCAGCCTCAGCTACTACTTTGTGAGGCCCTTTGCAACTCAGTGAGAGTTATTTTAAAAGAAAAGAATAAAAATATATGGCTGGGCATATATCTCAGGTGTAGAATGCCCCTGGGTTCCACCCCCAGTAATGCAAAAAGAAAAAATTGCAGAACACGATGTGGGGAGGGATGGAGCGTGAGCGCATACTGAGCAAGACATGGAGGGGACGTTTAGGGAACAGAGCATCGTGTGAACGTCTCGTGAGGTTGGTGTAGATCTGCCGTGACCTGAGCCTCACCCCTCATCCTGGAAATATGTGATGTTTTAGGTGTTGGTGGCTTTTGAGGATGTGGCCGTGACCTTCACCAAGGAGGAGTGGGCTTTGCTGGACCCATCTCAAAAGAACCTCTACCGCGATGTGATGCAGGAAACCTTGAGGCACCTGGCCTGCGTAGGTAAGGGCGGCGTCCTTCCCTGCATTAGTCAATGAGTGCACGTGGTTCTTGCTCATCAGGGCTGAGGCGTGATTTGAAATGTTGAAGGGGAACATTTAGTAAATTAGCAGGTAGCTTTGCATTATTTGTATCACACATTCAGCCTAGAATATAATAATTTTTCTGGATTGTTGTAATAATTCATAATGATCCTTCTGGGTGTACACTTTAGGTCATGACCAGGAAGAACAGAACATTAACGATGACTACAAAAATCCCAGGAGAAATCTAAGGTAATTTTCACTCCCATAAACAAGCAGTGGCAGGGGAAGGTGATGCACATTGTAATCCTGGTTCTTGTGGGGTCGAGGCAGAAGCATCGCAGGTTCAAGGCCAGCCTCAGCAACTTAGTGAGACCCTGTTTGTTTTTGTTTTTGTTTTTTTTTTTTTTTGGTGGTACTGAGGGTGGAACCCAGTGCTTTCTACCTCCGGGCTGTACTCCCCGACCTATTTTATATTTTATTTGGAAACAGGGTCTCACTAAGTTGCTGAGAGCCTCACTATGTAGCTGAGGCTGGCTTCGAACCTGTGCGATCCTCCTGTCTCAGCCTCCCAAGCGCGGGGATTACAAGCGTGCGCCACCACGCCCGGCTGTGAGACCCTGTTTGAAAACCAAAAAAAAAGAGGCTGGAGGTATAGCTTGGAGTTAGCATGACCCTCGGTTTAATCTCTAGAACTATCCCACATTAGTACTATTACTTCTACTACTACTACTACTACTACTACTAATAATAATAATAATAATAATAATAACAATAATATAGATAGAAAGAGAGAGAGGAAGCAATGCATCTCCATAATCCCAGATGTCAGGACATTTAACAAGTAAGCGGGGCAGTAGAACAGTTGTGTAGCATGTATAAGGGACTCGGTTCCAACCTCAGTACCACAAAATATCAAGAAGACGGACAGAACACATGACTCAAAAGAGAGAGAAAGGCCTGATGGGAGTTCTATTGCTTAATAATAACTCCCAAATCTACCATGAAGAGCATTCTAACCAATCATGTTTCAAATTCCTACATGAGCCGGGCAAGCGGCACACGCTTGTGATCCCAGTACTTGGGAGGCTGAGACAGGAGGTCTCAGGTTCGAAGCCAGCCTCTGCAGCTTAGTGCGGTTCTCAGCCACTTAGTGAGACCCTGTTTCCAAATGAGATATAGGGCCGGCGTGGTGGCGCACGCTTGTAATCCCCGCACTGGAGAGGCAGAGACAGGAGGAGGACACAGGTTCAAAGCCAGCCTCGCTGGTTTTAGAGACCTGGTTTCCAAATAAAATATAAAATATGTGTGGGAGTGTAGCCCGGAGGTAGAAGGGTTCCATCCCCAGTACCACGTGGGTGGGGGATCCAAATAAGATATAAAGAATAGTCCTGGCAGAGTTACCCAGAGGTAGAATGCCCCTGGGTTTCATCCCCAGTACTACAAATAAATAATAAATTAAAATAAATAAATAAATATTCCTGCATGACATAAATCCAATGTATCTCATAGAAAATCATTAATAAACACATCAATAGTAATGTGTCTCTTCTTTTTACAGAAGTCAAGTGTTAGAGAGATTCCTTGAACATAAACGAGGTACTGAATGTGGACCAACCCTTAACTGGTCTCCAGACCCTAACCTCAAGAAAAAAACACTTCCAGGACTCACCCCAGGAGACAGGCAGCTGTGTGGAGAAGTTCTCACTGGTCACTTGTCCTTCAATGAGCCCCCCAGAGCTCAGTCTGGACAAACACTCTGTGCGCATTTGAGATATGGAGAGAAATCTGATAAATGTAATGAACGGGGAGCAGCCTTGAGTTCCCCCCAACGCCTTCTGAGGCATGAAGGGAGTCCCAGCAGAGATGGACTCCATGAAAGTAATCACTGTGGGAAAGCCTGGAGTAGTTTTCATTCGCTTCGGGGACATGAGCAAACACGCAAAAGGGAGATACGATATGTGTGTAAGCACTGTGGCAAAGCCTTTAGTAGATCTCGTTATCTTCGTGTCCATGAAAGAATTCACACTGGTAAGACCTATGTTTGTAAGCAATGCGGGAAAGCTTTTATTTCCTCCGCCTCCCTTAAGAGCCATGAGGTACTTCACACTGGTTTGAAGCCCTTTGTATGTCAGCAGTGTGGGAAAGCCTTTAGATCTTCTAGATACCTTAAGAGACATGAGCCAATTCACACAGGTGAGAAGGCCTATGTGTGCGAGCAGTGTGGGAAAGCCTTTTCTACTTCTACGTATCTTAAGGTGCATAAGGGAACTCACTCTGGTGAGAAGCCCTATGCATGTCAACACTGTGGGAAAGCCTTTAGGCGTTCTAACGTTCTTCACAATCATGAGCGAATTCACTCTCTTGAAAATCCCTATGTTTGTAAGCAGTGTGGGAAAGGCTTGAGTTCTTCTCATGGTCTTCAGGTGCATGAGCGAATCCACTCTGGTGAGAAGCCCTATGCGTGTACGCACTGTGGGAAAGGCTTTATTTCTGCAAACTCCCTTCAGAGACATGAGATCCTTCACAGTAATTTGAAGCCCTTTGTATGTCGGCAGTGTGGGAAAGCCTTCAAATTTTCTAGATACCTTAAGAGACATGAGCAAATTCACACTGGTGAGAAGCCCTATGTATGTAAGGAATGTGGGAAAGCCTTTAGGAGTTCTTATTCTCTTCAGTGTCATGAACGAACTCACTCTGGTGAGAAGCCCTATGTGTGTAAGGAATGTGGGAAAGCCTTTAGTAGTTCTTATTATCGTCAGAAGCATGAACTAAATCACTTTGTTGAGAAGCCCTATGTGTGTAAGGAATGTGGGAATGCCTTTAGGAGTTCTAATCGCCTCAAAATTCATGAGCGAATCCACTCTAGTGAGAAGCCCTATGTGTGTAAGCAGTGTGGGAAAGCCTTTCGTTATTCCTGCTCCCTTCAGACACATGAGTTCCTTCATACTGGTTTGAAGCCCTTTGTATGTAGGCAATGTGGGAAAGGCTTTAGATCTGCTCAATGTCTTAGAATACATGAGAAAAATCACTCTGGTGAGAAGCCCTATGTGTGTAAGCAGTGTGGGAAAGCCTTCAAGTTTTCTCATCATCTTGGGAGTCATGAACGAACTCACTCTGGTGAGAAGCCCTATGTGTGTAAGCACTGTGGGAAAGGCTTGAATTCTTCCAATCAACTTCAGAGGCATGAGCAAATTCACTCTGGTGAGAAGCCTTATGTGTGTAAGCAGTGTGGGAAAGGCTTTAGTCATTCTCCTTCTCTTCAGTATCATGAGCGAACTCACTCTGGTGAGAAACCCTATGTGTGTAAGCACTGTGGGAAAGCCTTTAGGCGTTCTTCTCATCTTCAGGGTCATGAACGAACTCACTCTGGTGAGAAGCCCTATGTGTGTAAGCACTGTGGGAAAGCCTTTAAGTGTTCTCCTTACCTTCAGGGTCATGAGCGAATTCACTCTGGTGAGAAGCCCTATGTGTGTAAGCTCTGTGGGAATGCCTTTAGGCGTTCTTCTCATCTTCAGAGTCATGAACGAACTCACTCTGGTGAGAAGCCCTATGTGTGTAAGCAGTGTGGGAAAGCCTTTAGGCGTTCTTCTCATCTTCAGGGTCATGAACGAACTCACTCTGGTGAGAAGCCCTATGTGTGTAAGCTCTGTGGGAATGCCTTTAGGCGTTCTTCTCATCTTCAGAGTCATGAACGAATTCACTCTGGTGAGAAGCCCTATGTGTGTAAGCACTGTGGGAAAGGCTTGAGTTCTTCTCGTTCTCTTCAGCGGCATGAGCGAATCCACTCTGTTGATAACCCTTATGTTTGTAAGCACTGTGGGAAAGCCTTTATTTCTTCTTATCATCTTGGGAGTCATGAACAAATTCACTCTGGTGAGAAGCCCTATGTGTGCAAGCACTGTGGGAAAGCCTTTAGTTCTTCCAGTCAAGTTCAGAAGCATGAGCGAATTCACTCTGGTGAGAATCCCTATGTGTGTAAGCAGTGTGGGAAAGGCTTTGGATATCTCCTCTCCCTTCAGACACATGAGTTCCTTCATACTGGTTTGAAGCCCTTTGTATGTAGGCGATGTGGAAAAGGCTTTAGATCTGCTCAATACCTTAGAACACATGAGAAAAATCACTCTGATGAGAAGCCCTATGTGTGTAAGCAATGTGGGAAAGGCTTTATTCGTGCTCGTTCTCTTCAGGTGCATGAACGAATTCACTCTGGTGAGAAGCCCTATGTGTGTAAGCAGTGTGGGAAAGGCTTTAGTCATTCTCCTTCTCTTCAGTATCATGAGCGAACTCACTCTGGTGAGAAGCCCTATGTGTGTAAGCTCTGTGGGAAAGCCTTTAGTTGTTCCAGTCACCTGCAGAGGCATGAGCAGATTCACTCTGGGGAGAAAGCCCTGTGTGAGTAAGCAATGTGGGAAAGGCTTGAATTCTTCCAGTCAACATCAGTCATGATCGAATTCACTCTGGGGAGAAGCCCCTTGTATGTAAGCACTGTGGAAAGCCTTTATATGTACCAGTAAACTTCCGAGGCATGAACAGGTTCACTCTGGTGAGAAGCCCTGTGTGTGTGCGCACTGTAGGAAAGCCTTTATGTGTTCTATTACCTCATGGTTCCTGAGCGAATCCACTCTGGTGAGAAGCGCTATGTGTGTACGCCCTGAGAGAACACATTCAGACTGTACAGTTCAATGTACACACGTGGAAGAACTCACACATTAGAGTAACCCCAATGCACACTGGGGAGGCTTCACTCTCACAGAAGGACGCGCAGTTGAGAGGCCCCTGTCTATGGAACGCAAACCTTACAGCTGTGTAAAGTGTAAAGAAGTTATCAGTCACAATAAAAAATTCTGTTTCTTAAAAATAGCACTTGTAGTAGAGTCCTCTGAAGATGTGATTATGAAGAGTTCGTTGCCAACGACTTGTGTGAAATACTACAGAAAACTCAAGTTGATAAAAATGATCCCAAACTTAGGAGTTTATTGCTTTCTCTGTTTTTTTTTTTTTGTTTTTTTTTTTTTTCCTGGTACTGGGGATGAAACCCAGGGGCATCCTACCTCCTAACTGCATCCCCTGCCCTACTTTTTATTCTTTATTTGAAATGGTGTCTTACTGAGCTACAGAGGGCCTCACTTTAAAGTGGTGATGCTGTGAACGAAGAGCCTCCTCCTTTGAGTCCTGCTGTGATGGCTTTCACTGTTACCCTGCTCCAAGTGGTTTTGCCCTCTAGCTCCTCAAGATGATGGTCCAGGTGGCAGGCATGAGTCCAGATGCTGTGTGCCCAGGAAGCATTCCGTTCTCTGCTTTTTTTTTTTTTTTGGTTGGTGTTGTATTTTTGTGGAGATAAGCCCTCTGTATACAACCAATGTGTTAAAGCCTTCTGTGCTTCCACCTACACCCCCAGCCCTATTTTTTATTGTTTGTTTTGAAACAGGGTGTCACTGAGTTGCAGAGGGCCTAAGTAGCTGAGGCTGTCTGCTAACCAAGATCCTCCTGTCTCAGCCTCCCAAAGGCTGGGATTACAAGAGTGTGCCGCTATGCCCGGCTCTTTCCATTTTGTCAGAGAGGCCGACCTTTCTTCCCCTCACTCCTGGTCCTCGTGTGCATGCGGACCCCTCCCAATGAACCTGGATATGTGGAGCAGTGTCAGGATATTTAGGGGTTTGGGGGCAGCCCAAGGAGTGCAGGGCTGAGGAACAGGCCATGGACTGGGACCCTGCTTCCGGACAACTAGAGAACTGAGGAATCCAGTCTGTCAGAGGTGGCAGGAAGAGGGGGACCCACTCTGCTACCCCCCAGCTCCAGAGAGGTCTCCTAGAGGACAAAGGCCAAGAGCACTGCAGAACTGAGTGTTGGATGGGCCTTGCAGTGAGACCCTGCTCAGACCATTAGAAAGTCTTCCCGGGGAGCCAGAAGGGATCAGAGACCCACCTCACTGCCACTCCACATGCCTTAATGGGAGTCTTGGTTAGATATGGTGACATGTGCCTGTAATAAAAATACCTGCTATAGCCGGGAGTGGTGGTGCAAGCTTGTAATCCCAGCATTTGGGAGGCTGAGACATGAAGATCGTGGTTCGTGAAAAGCCTCAGCTACTTAGTGAAGCGCTTTGCAACTCAGTGAGACCCTGTTTCCAAATTAAAAAAAAAATAGGACTAGGGGTGTACCTCAGAGATGGAATGCCCCTAGGTTCCATCCCCAGTACCACAAACTACACACACAAAAAAACCTGCTAAGCCGGGTGTGGTGGTGCACACTTGTAATCCCAGTATTCAGGAGGCTGAGACTGGAGGATCAGAGACAGCCTCAGCTACTTATGCGGCCCTCCACAATTTAGTGAGACCCTGTTTCAAAATAGGGCAGGGGGTGTGGTTCGGAGGTCAAATGACTCTGGGTTCCATCCCCAGACCCACAAAAAAATAAATAAAAATAATACTGTGGTGGTGGTGGTGGGGGGGGTCCTTTCAGTGGTTGACTCTCCACTGGTTCATCCCCAAGTACCATGGCCCAGGTGAAGGACTCACAGAAGAGAATGTAGAGGTCAAGGGTGGGCGTGTGGAGCCCAGGGAGAGGTGCACTGTAAGGGCAGAAGTAAAAGGAGGAAAACTGCAAAGAAAGGAGATAAATACAGCTTTAAAATTTAGAAACCTCATTATACCCTGCAGGGTGTCTTCTGTCTTAGATAAAAGGCCCTAAAGAGGCTACACTAGTCATCACTAGGGCAGATCTCCTCACCTGGAATCCCTGTGCTTTGTGCTAAAGAATTCCTCCCAAAATCTGACCTTGGTGGAGCCCAGGCTGCCCCAGCCCCAGCCAGGACAGCAGGACCTTGCATGCCAGATAAGAGAGGGCCAATTTCTGCTCTGTAAACCTGCCTAATAGCTGGCTCAACCCTGTGGTTTTCTCCCTTCTAAACCCCCACCCCATCCAGTGGTCCGCCCCTCCAGTCAGATTTCTGGACTGAGGGCACCGCCGCCTGCCAGCTAATACAGGCTGTTGGCACAATCCCTCGGACTCTGCACTCTCTCTTTTCTCCCTAACCTGCATAAAAGGGCAGAGTGGTGTGTGTGGGTCCTTGGAGTGGGGTGAGGAGTTAGATTTGAGACTGACCTCAGATTGGGAACCCAGGGTGTTATGAATTGCAGCCAGAGAGTGACCTATATTTACGCAACACACTTCCCCATCCCCAACACCGTGGTGCTTGGGTATTCTATCTCTGAGAAAACACCCCCACATTTTTTTTTTTTTTTTTTTTGGTGGTACTGGAGGTGGAACCCAGAGGCTTTCTACCTCCGAACTATACTCCCAGAACTGTTTTATATTTTATTTGGAAACAGGGTCTCACTAAGTTGCTGAGAACCTAAGTAGCTGAGGCTGGCTTCGAACCTGTGTGAGCCTACTGTCTCAGCCTCCCAAATGCAGGGATTATGAGAGTGCGCCACCACGCCCGGCTTCACCCCACCCTTTTTAAAACATAAAAACAAGGTCTTCCTAAGTTGCTGAGGTGGCCTGGAAGCTGCGATTTCCCACTCAGCCTCCCAAGTACTGGCATTACAGGCATGTGCCACCACGCCCGGCTTACACACCACACTCTGACACCCAATGTGTGGGTACAACAGATCTCCACGTCTGCAGACGCCGAGCGGGTGTGGACCAGAGCCGCCGAGTTCTGACTCTCCAGGAGCTGGAGTCTCCCGGGACACCTGGCTGGGGAGAGAGTTCCTGGGCTGAGACTCAACCTATCCTTAGGCTCCTCTGCCCTCTGTGGACCGCGCCCCTGTCACTCATTGCTCAGGGGCGGGTCGTGAATCTCTATCCAATCAGAAGCTCAGGGCCCTGTGCGTCTTGTCCAATAAGGAGCGGAGCCGGCAGGGGCGTGGCGGCCCGCGGCTCCCGGAATCTTTGGGTGCGCGGCGCCATCCTCGGACCAGAGCGCTGAGGCCTCAGAGCGCTCGGCGCTGGCGGCCACCGAAGCCGGGAGCCCTGGGCGGGACCCCGGGGCCAGAAGCCGACAATGGTGAGGATGGACCAGGGCAGGATGGAGGACTGGAGAGGGGGGGAGCCGACGCGCTGCGAGCCCGCCATGTGGACAGGGGGCAGCTCGGCGCGTCCTTCCCTGAGCCGGCGGACCCGGGCAGCCGGGAGCCCCGCGGGCAGCTCGGCCCCAGCCCTTCATTGTGGGGCGCGGAGGGTCCTGACCCGACTCCGAGCAGCGACACGGTCCCGTCCTCCCCCTCCCCAGGCGGACACCATCCCGGTCTCTAAGGGTCTGGAGCAGGTCTCAGCGCACGGCCTGTCCCCAGCCCCGCTCTGCTCGGCTGCAGTGAATCCCTGAGCATCCTGACGCCAACCCAGCCCAGACTCTGGGGAAGGGGCCGCACGCCCGCGTGGGTGGGAGGGAGGGCAGGAGACGGCTAGGCCTCTGCCAGGAGACCCTGAAAGTGAGAAAGGAAATGTGACTTTAGATGAAGGGCACGTGGCGGAGGGGAAAGCCCGAATGGAAGTGTGCAAACTTGTCAGTGTGGAGGAGAAAGGACTGTTCTTTATAAGCTGGAGCCTGCAGGGTAGAGAGATGGAGGAGAGAGGAGGAGGGTGGGACTTTGAAAGACCCCTGCAGAGGGGAGACCCTCAATCAAGCCTTGGGATACGCGAGTCCAAGTACACACAAGAGACTTTATTTTCCTTGATGCAAAAGCAAAAGGTTTATTAAGGAGCCAGTGGTCTGGGGCCGACTTGTATTACAGGCATGAGGCACCACACTTGGCTTCTTTCTTCTTTTAAGCTAGGACCTCTCTAAGGTGCTGGGGCAGGCCTAAACCTGCTATTGTCCTGTCTCTGTCTCCCAGGTGCTGGAATTATAGGCACATGTAACCACATCCAGCTAGGACTTTGTTTTGAGAGATGTCACAGTGCACAGAGAAAAGTTGGGATGACCCTGAAAGACTGTGGGTGTTCTGCTGTGGAATTTTTTTTTTTGTAGTACTAGGGGTGGACCCCGAGGCTTTTCTACCTGTGGGGTACACTCCCAGACCTATTTTATACTTTATTTGGAAACAGGGTCTCACTAAGTTTCTGAGTGCCTCACTAAGTGGCTGAGACTGGCTTTGAACCTGTGATCCTCTTATCTCAGCCTCCCAGTCCCTGGGATTACAAGCCTCTGCCATCATGGCCAGCTTCTGCTGTGGAATAAGCAATAGTTAGAGCCTTGTATCAGAATTGCTGCAAGACATTCTGGGCGTGGTTGCATAAGCTTGTAATTCCAGCATTTGGGAGGCTGAGACAAGAGGGTTGTGGTGCACCAGCAGCCTCAGCTACTACTTAGTGAGGCTCTTTGCAACTCAGTGAGAGTCATTTCAAAAGAAAAGAATAAAAAAAAAATAGGGCTGGGTGTGTAATAAGGATGTAGAATGCCGCTAGGTTCCACCCCCAGTAATGCCAAAAAAAATTGCAGAACACGATGTGGGGAGGGATGGAGCGTGAGAGCGTCCTGAGCAAGACATGGAGGGGACGTTTAGGAACAGAGCATCGTGTGAACGTCTCGTGAGGTTGGTGTAGATCTGCCGTGACCTGAGCCTCACCCCTCATTCTGAAAATATGTGACGTTTTAGGTGTTGGTGGCTTTTGAGGATGTGGCTGTGACCTTCACCCCAGAGGAGTGGGCTTTGCTGGATCCATCCCAGAAGAACCTCTACCAGGATGTGATGCAGGAAACCTTGAGGCACCTGGTCTGCGTAGGTAAGGGTGGCGTCCTTCCCTCCTTAGTCAATGGAGTGCACGTGGTTCTTGCTCCTCAGGGCTGAGACGTGATTTGAAATGTTGAAGGGGAACATTTAGTAAATTACCAGGTAGCATTGCATTATTTCTATCACACATTCAGCCTAGAATATAATAATTTTTCTGGATTGTTGTAATAATTCATAATGATCCTTCTGGGTCTACATTTTAGATCATGACCAGGAAGAAGAGAACATTAAAGATGACTACAAAAATCTCAGGAGAAATCTAAGGTAATTTTCATTCCCATGAAAAAGGCAGCAGCAGGGGAAGGTGATGCACATTGTAATCCTGGGACTTGGGTGGTCGAGGCAGAAGCATCGCAGGTTCAAGGCCAGCCTCAGCAACTTAGTGAGACCCTGTTTGAAAACCAAAAATAAAAAGAGGCTGGAGGTATAGCTTGGAGTTAGAAAGTCCGTGTGATTAATCCCTTGAACCATCCCACATTACTACTACTACTACTACTAATAATAATAATAATAGGAATAATAATAACAGAGATACGAAGAGAGTTAGAGAGGAAGCAATGATTTTCTATAATCCCAGATGTCAGGACATTTAACAAGTAAGCGGTGCAGTAGAACAGTTGTGTAGCATGTATAAGGGACTCGGTTCCAACCTCAGTACCACAAAATATTAAGAAGATGGACAGAACACATGACTCAAAAGAGAGAGAAAGGCCTGATGGGAGTACTATTCCTTAATAATAACTCCCAAATCTATCATGAAGAGCATTCTAACCAATCATGTTTAAAATTCTTACATGAGCCGGGCAAGCAGCACACGCTTGTGATCCCAGTACTTGGGAGGCTGAGACAGGAGGATCACAGGTTGGAAGCCAGCCTCTGCAGCTTAGTGCGGTTCTCAGCCACTTAGTGAGACCCTGTTTCCAAATGAGATATAGGGCCGGGCGTGGTGGCCCACGCTTGTAATCCACGCGCATGGGAGGCAGAGACAGGAGGATCGCGCAAGTTCAAAGCCAGCCTCGCTGGTTTAAGAGACTCGGTTTCCAAATAAAATATAAAATATGTGTGGGAGTGTAGCCCGGAGGTAGAAGGGTTCCATCCCCAGTACCACCAAGGGGGAAAAAAATCCAAATAAGATATAAAGAATAGTCCTGGCAGAGTTACCCAGAGGTAGAATGCCCCTGGGTTTCATCCCCAGTACTACAAATAAATAATAAATGAATAAGTAAATAAATAAATATTCCTACATGACATAAATCCAATGTATCTCATAGAAAATCATGAATAAACACATGAATAGTAATGTGTCTTTTCTTCTTTTTCTTCTCCTTTTTCTTTTTTAATAGAAGTCAAGTGTTAGAGAGATTCCTTGAACATAAACGAGGAACTGAATTTGGACCAAACCTTAACTGGTCTCCGGATGCTAACCTCAAGACAAAAACTCATCCAGGAGTCACAGCAGGAGACAGGCAGCTGTGTGGAGAAGTTCCCACTGGTCACTTGTCCTTCAATGAGCCCCACAGAGCTCAGTCTGGACAAAAGCTATGTGCGCATTTGAAATATGGAGAGAAATCTGATAAATGTAATGAACGGGGAGCAGCCTTGAGTTCCCCCCAACGCCTTCTGAGGCATGAAGGGAGTCCCAGCGGAGATGGACTCCATGAATGTAAGCACTGCGGGAAAGCCTGCGGTAGTTCCCGTTCTCTTCGGAGACATGAGCAAACACACACAAGGGAGAAACGATATGTGTGTGAGTACTGTGGGAAAGCCTTTACTAAATCTTGTTATCTTAGTGTCCATGAAAGAATTCACACTGGTAGGGCCTATGTGTGTAAGCAATGCGGGAAAGCCTTTTGTGTTTTCTCTTACCTTCAGATACATGAGCGAATTCACTCTGGTGAGAAGCCCTATGTGTGTAAGCAATGCGGGAAAGCCTTTAGTGTTTTCACTTACCTTAAGGTACATGACCGAATTCACTCTGGTGAGAAGCCCTTTGTGTGTAAACAATGCGGGAAAGCTTTTATTTCTTCCTCCCCCCTTAAGAGACATGAGTTAATTCATACTGGTTTGAAGCCCTTTATATGTAGGCAGTGTGGGAAAGGCTTTGGATCTGCTGGAAACCTTAAGGCACATGAGCAAATTCACAGTGGTGAGAAGCCCCATGTGTGTAAGCACTGTGGGAAAGCCTTTAAGTATTCTTGTTACCTTCAGACACATGAGCAAATTCACTCTGGTGAGAAGCCCCACGTGTGTCAGCAGTGTGGGAAAGCCTTTGCGTGTTCTCGTTACCTTCAGTCACATGAGCGAAATCACTCTGGTGAGAAGCCTTATGTATGCAAGGACTGTGGGAAAGCCTTTGCAACTCCTCATTACCTTAAGGCACATGAGCGAATTCACTCTAGTGAGAAGCCCTATGTGTGTAAGCAGTGTGGGAAAGGCTTGAGTTGTTTTCGTTCTCTTCAGGCACATGAGCGAATTCACTCTGGTGAGAAGCCCTATGTGTGTAAGCAGTGTGGGAAAGCCTTTAGGAGTTCTTTTCGTCTGCAGTATCATGAACGAAGTCACTCTGATGAGAAGTCTCATGTATGTAAGGAATGTGGGAAAGCCTTTATGTATTCTCATCGCCTCCAGAATCATGAGCGAATCCACTCTGGTGAGAAGCCCTATGTGTGTAAGCACTGTGGGAAAGCCTATAAGCTTTCTAAAAACCTCCAAAATCATGAGAAAATACACTCTACCTAGAAGCCCTATGTGTGTAAGCACTTTTGGAAAGCCTTTAAGTTTTCTGATTACCTCCAGATTCATGAGCGAATCCACTCTGGTGAGAAGCCCTATGTGTGTACGCACTGTGGGAAAGCCTTCAGACTGTACAGGTCAATGTACACACATAAAAGAGCTCACACATTAGAGTAACCCCAATGCACACTGTGGGGAGGCTTCACTCTCACAGAAGGACGCGCAGTTGAGAGGCCCCCGTCTATGGAACGCAAACCTTACAGCTGTGTAAAGTGTAAAGAAGTTATCAGTCACAATAAAGAATTCTGGTTCTTAAAATAGCACTTGTAGTAGAGTCCTCTGAAGATGTGAAATATGAAGAGTTCATTGCCAAAAACTTGTGTGAAATACTGCAGAAAACTCAAGTTGATAAAAATGATCTAAAACTTAGGAATTTATTGCGTTCTCAGTTTTTCAATTGTTTTTTTCTTTCAGTACTGGGGATGAAACCCAGGGGCATCCTACCTCCTAACTGCATACCCTGCCCTACTTTTTATTCTTTATTTGAAACGGCATCTTACTGAGCTACAGAGGGCCTCACTTTAAAGTAGTGAGGCTGTGAACCAAGAGCCTCCTCCTTTGAGTCCTGGCTGTGATGGCTTTCACTGTTACCATGCTCCAAGTGGTTTTGCCCTCTAGCTCCTCAAGATGATGGTCCAGGGAGGGCTTTTTAAATGGCCTTAGTTCCGCCGGGCGTGGTGGCGCATGCTTGTAATCCCCGCGCTTGGGAGGCGGAGACAGGAGGATCGCGCAGTTTCGAAGCCAGCCGTACGCTGGCTTAGGAGACCCTGTTTCCAAAATGAAAATGTAAAAATAGGTCTGGGAGTGTAGCCCCGAGGTAGAAGGGTTTCCAGGAACCCCAGTACCACCAAAAAAAAAAAAAAAAAAAAATGGCCTTAGTTCCCATGGACTCCTATGACCTAGAACCCTGGGCAAGAGGAGTCTCACCGTCGTAATGTGCACACAAGAATGCTGGCTCAGTTGGCGCCACAGATTAATAGTGATGCCCAAGACTCATGGAGTGCTGAGCAGGTGGCAGGCATGCGTGCAGGTGCTGTGTGCCCAGGAAGTATTAAGTTCTCTGTGTGTGTTTTTTTTTTCATGTGTGTGTGTGTGTGTGTGTGTGTGTGTGTGTGTGTGTGTGTGTGTGTAGATAAGCCCTCTGTATATCACCAATGTGTTAAAGCCTTCTGTGCTTCCACCTACACCCCCAGCCCTATTTTTTATTGTTTATTTTGAAACAGGGTCTCACTGAGTTGCAGAGGGCCTAAGTAGCTGAGGCTGTCTGCTAACCAAGATCCTCCTGTCTCAGCCTCCCAAAGGCTGGGATTACAAGAATGCACCACTATGCCCGGCTCTTTCCTTTTTGTCAGAGAGGCCGACCTTTCTTCCCCTCACTCCTCCTGGTCCACGTGGGCATGCGGACCCCTCCCAATGAGCCCGGATATGTGGAGCAGTGTCAGGATATTTAGTGATTTGGGGGCAGCCCGAGGAGTGCAGGGCTGAGGAACAGGCCGTGGACTGGGACCCTGCTTCCAGACAACTAGAGAACTGAGGAATCCAGTCTGTCAGAGGTGGCAGGAAGAGGGGGACCCACTCTTCCGCCCCCCAGCTCCAGAGAGCTCTCCTAGAAGACAAAGGCCAAGAGCACTGCAGAACTGAGTGAGGGATGGGTCTTGCAGTGAGACCCTGCTCAGACCATTAGAAAATGCACGTCTTTCCGGGGAGCCAGAAGGGACTAGAGACCCACCTCACTGCCACTCCACACGCCCTAATGGGAGTCTTGGTTAGATGTGGTGACATGTGCCTGTAATAAAAATACCTGCTATAGCCGGGAGTTGTGGTGCACACTTGTAATCCCAGCATTTGGGAGGCTGAAACATGTGTATCGCGGTTCCTGAAAAGCCTCAGCTACTTAGTGAAGCGCTTTGCAACTCAGTGAGACCCTGTTTCAAAATAAAGAATAAAAGAGAAAAAAACTAGGGCTAGGGGTATACCTTGAAGATAGAATGCCCCTGAGTTCCATCCCCAGTACCACAAACTACACACACACACACACACACACACACACACACACACACACACACACACACACGCGCGCGCGCGCGCGAAAAAAAAAACCCTGCCAAGCCGGGCGTGATGGTGCACGCTTTTAATCCCAGCATTCAGGAAGCTGAGAGTGGAGGATCGTGGTTCGGAGACAATCCCAGCTACTTTGTGAGGCCCTCCGCAATTTAGTGAGACCCTGTTTCAAAACAAAGAATAAAAAATATGGCCGGGGTGTAGCTTGGAGGTCAAATGACTCTGGGTTCCAACCCCAGAACAAACAAAAACAAAAAAAAAACCCTGCTATGAGACAGAAGGATCACAGGTTCAAGACAAGCCTCCGCAGATTAGTGAGTCCCTGTTTCAAAACAAAATTAAAAAGGGCTGGGTGTGTAGCTTGGAGATAGAATATCCCTGGGTTCAATTCCCGCCATCACACACACACACACACACACACACACACACACACACACACACACACACACTAGTGTTTTAGCTCTCAGTCGCTGTCAGAGCAAAAAAAAACCTGAATATTTAGCACTTTCTGACTTGGTACAACACATTGTGTGTCACCCCGCCCACTCCCACCCTCATACCTCATTGGACAGCTCGCACTGGGCAAGGAGCCTCTGATTGGATAGTGATTCAGGACGGGCCAATGGGAACGAAGTAACCGGGAAGGAATCCTCACTGAGCCCAGAGAGGACAAAGATGGATGGAATATGGTCCCCGTGAACCTACCCATGCTGAGGTTCTTGGGTTCTGTCTCTTGTCGAGAACAGGCAATCATAGGCAACGTATTTTCCTGAATCTTGTGAATAATTTTAACAAATGATTGAACCTGATGTGATTGGAAGACTGCAGGGCAGGATTGAGGTACCTCAACATCGGACCCAAGTTGGGCAGAAGTTAGGGTCCCCTGAGCCCCCACATGCTGTGACTGGCATCTGATGCGAGGGCCTTCCTGAGGGACTAAGCCCTTAAGCTTGAGAAGTAAGACTCCAGCTCCAGGGGTGTCAGAACTCAGTGGGCCTGTTCCACAACTGCTTGGTGCCTGGAGAGCTGGAGACCTGGTTATGGGTGTAGAAAGAACACACAGCTTTGGTGTCAGAAGTGTGGTGTGTAAGCTGGCGTGGTGGTATATGCATGCAATCCCGTTTTTTGGAGACCAAGAAAGGAAAATCACAAGTTCTAGGCCAGCCTGAGCAACTTAGAAAGACCTTGTTTCACAATTTTAAAACGGTGGTGGTGTTTTGGGGTTCTTTCAAGGGTTGAATCTCCACTGGTTCATCCCCAAGTACCACGGCCTGGATGAAGGGTAGAGAAGAGAATGTAGAGGTCAAGGGTGGGCGTGTGGAGGCTGGGGAGAGCTGCACTGTAAGGGCAGAAGTAAAAGGAGGCAGACTGGAAAGAAAGGAGAAAAATACAGCTTTAAAATTTAGAAACCTCATTATACCGTGCAAGGTCTGTTCTTTCTTAGATAAAAAGACCCTTAAAGGCCACACTAGTCATCACTAGTGCCGATCTCCTCACCTGGAATCCCTGTGCTTTGTGCTAAAGAATTCCTCCCAAAACCCTGACCTGGGTGGAGCCCAGGCCGCCCCAGCACCTGCCAGGACAGCAGGACCTTGCATGCCCTATACGAGAGGACCAATTTCTGCTTCTGTAAACCTGCCTCTTAATAGCTGGCTCACCCTGTGTGGTTTTCTTTCTCCCTTTTAAACCCCTACCCGGCCAGTCGCGGGCCCCTCCTGTAAGATTTCTGGACTGAGGGCGCCGCCGCCGGCCAGCTAATAAAGGCTCCATTGGCACAATCCCTCGGACTCTCCAGTCTCTCAATTTTCTCTAAACCTGCAGACAAGGGCACAGTGGTGGGTGTGGGTCCTTGGAGTGGGGCAAGGAGTCAGATTGGAGACTGACCTCAGATGCAGAATGCAGGGTGTTACGAATTGCAGAGAAAAGAGTGACCAGTATTTACCCAACACACTTGTCCATCCGCCAACACCCTGTTCCTTGGGAAAGAATCCAGGGGGATTCTATCACGGAGAAAACACCCCACCCTTTTTAAAAGTTTGAAACAAGGTCTTCCTAAGTTGCTGAGGCGGCCTGGAAGCTGCGATTTCCCACTCAGCCTCCCAAGTACTGGCATTACAGGCATGTGCCACCACGCCCGGCTTACACACCACACTCTGACACCCAATGTGTGGGTACAACAGATCTCCACGTCTGCAGACACCGAGCGGGTGTGGACCAGAGCCGCCGAGTTCTGACTCTCCAGGAGCTGGAGGCTCCCGGGACACCTGGCTGGGGAGAGAGTTCCTGGGCTGAGACTCAACCTGTCCTTAGGCTCCTCTGCCCTCTGTGGGCCGCGCCCCTGTCACTCATTGCTCAGGGGCGGGTCCTGCATCTCTATCCAATCAGAAGCTCAGGGCCCTGTGCGTCTTGTCCAATAAGGAGCGGAGCCGGCAGGGGCGTGGCGGCCCGCGGCTCCCGGAATCTTTGGGTGCGCGGCGCCATAAGCGCTCGGCGCTGGCGGCCACCGAAGCCGGGAGCCCTGGGCGGGACCCCGGGGCCAGAAGCCGACAATGGTGAGGATGGACCAGGGCAGGATGGAGGACTGGAGAGGGGGGGAGCCGACGCGCTGGGAGCCCGCCATGTGGACAGGGGCAGCTCTGCGCGTCCTTCCCTGTGCCGGCCGACCCGGGCAGCCGGGAGCCCCGCGGGCAGCTCGGCCCCAGCCCTTCATTGTGGGGCGCGGAGGGTCCTGACCCACTCCGAGCAGCGACACGGTCCCGTCCTCCCCCTCCCCAGGCGGACACCATCCCGGTCTCTAAGGGTCTGGAGCAGGTCTCAGCGCACGGCCTGTCCCCAGCCCCGCTCTGCTCGGCTGCAGTGAATCCCTGAGCATCCTGACGCCAACCCAGCCCAGACTCTGGGGAAGGGGCCGCACGCCCACGTGGGTGGGAGGGAGGGCAGGAGACGGCTGGGCCTCTGCAAGGAGACTAAGAAAGTGAGAAAAGAAATGACTTTTTTTTTTTTTAATAGTACCGGGGATGGAACCCTTCTACCTCGGGGCTACACTCCCAGACTTTTTTTTTTTTTTTTGGTGGTCCTGGGTGTGGAACCCTGAGGCTTTCTACCTCCGGTCTATACTCCAAGACCTATTTTATATTTTATTTGGAAACTGGGTCTCACTAAGTTGCTGAGTGCCTCACTAAGTAGCTGAGGCTGGCTTCGGACCCGTGGGATCCTCCTGTCTCAGCCTCCCAAGTGCGGGGAATACAAGTGTGCGCCACCACACCCAGCTCCAGACATTTTTTTTATTATTATTTATTTTTTAATTTGGAAACAGGGTCTCTTAAGCCATTGAGGCTGGCTTAGAACCTCTGCGATCCTCCTGTGTCCTGTGTCGGCCTTCCAAGCTAGGGGATTGGGAGCATGCTCCACCACACTGGGGCTCAATAGAACTTTAGATAAAGGGAAGGTTGCTGGAGGGGAACACTCTAATGGAAGTCTGCAAACTTGTCAGTGTGGAGGAGAAAGGACTACTCTTTATAAGCTGGAGCCTGCAGGGCAGAGAGGTGGAGAAGAGAGGAGGAGGGGTGGTGAAGGAATGCAGGAAGAGGAATCTAAGATATTGACAATATTAGTATATGGAATCTACTAGAAATAAGAAAGTAGGATATTAGAATTAAAGTAGGACCCTTGTAGAAGTAAGAGAGTAACAAAAACATGTAAGAGTGCCGTGAGGAAACATTCCCCTCTCCTTATAAAATTAAAATGTGAAGACATAGAATTAACCTAGAATAAAACTGCGAGTCTCTGCTTCGGTAACCCCACTTGCCAATATAAAGTACAACTTGTAAGTTCCTGCTTATAATAACTGCCTGAGTTCTGGCTTCTGTGAAACTGCTTGCTTATGTCCCAGCTACCTTAATGTTAAAAGTTGTTTTAATTTAAAAAACCTAGGTTACTATTAGAAATTATTTTAAGGATAGACTAGTCTTTCAAAATTCTTGATGCTAAGAGTTGTTTTTTTTAAACTTTGAGATATTTTAAAATAGTATAGTTTAGAGAGTGAAGCTATTTTTCTTGGAAGTGAGTCCCAAGCTCACCACAACCTTATCTAAAGAAAACACCCGGACAGTTCCTCCAAGGGTCTGTACTCATGGGCCGAGCTGAAGGTTACCATAGTAACCAAGCATGAAAGAGAAAGTCACTCCTTGGCGGGCAGTGACGTAGAAAGGCTGTCCTTTAAAACTATTTGCTGTGATTCAAGTGTGTGTGTGCATTCTTTTGAAATCATTGGTTGTACTTGTTTACCTTTTTATTTGATTGGTTGTATCCTACTTTTTGGCGGGCTGTGACGTGTGTAACCACCCCTCCAGGGGCTATAAATATAGCGCCTGAAGTGTGCTCAGGGTCGACTCTGACCACTTGCTCTCTGTTGGTGAGGCTGGACGTTGGCTCGGCCAGGGCACTCCCTGGTAGCCACCCGGACAGTTCCTCAAACCACAGGCGGGCTTGTAAAGGAGCTTCGGACACTGGCTAGCCAGTACAAAGGGCTGCAGCACAATAAAACTCTGCCTGTGTGTTACATCCTTGGTGAGTCCTTCGTCATTTGGACAAGGGGGCGCATCTCGGACCCTAACAGTGGGACTTCACCTCCTGGACTGGGGAGGTTTTGGGAGCTTGAGCTTGTTAGAATAACCAGAAAGCTGTGGGGCCAGTTTCACTGGCTCGGGGTTTGTCAAAGGTCAGAGGCCTGGGGGGAGGAGAGAGCCTTAAGGAAAGATGGCCTCCTGGATGTCTGTGTTGTAGACATTCTCTGCAGTGGTCAGCCCAAGGCCAGTTAGGGGGGAACAGAGGAGTTTGTTACGCCTGCGGGCTAGGTTAGAATAGTGTGCGCAGGTGACTGCCTGACACGTGTGGCTCTTACAGACAGTGGCCTGGACACCTGCCTCCCCGAGCTGCCTGTCTGTGTTCCATCCTAGCTCAGGGTCTGGGTTTAGGAATTTCCTGCTCCCTCCTCACAGCTGGTGCTGAGCAGAGAAAAGAGTGCCTGGCCAGTCCCTGGCCAGCCCTGCCCTAGGCCACCAGGAGATGGCGCTAGTGGGGAGTCCCTTCTAGTGTGAACAGCATCAGCCTGGTAAGAGGGATGGGACACTTGAATACTTTCTGGTTTTTGTACCACAGTCCTGCTGGGTGTAATCCCCCTCTAACTCCTCACTGAGTTACCTGGCCCAGTGGTGGGAGGTTGAAATGTCTCTGTTTATGTCCCAGGGGCTGGAAAGCAGGAATTAACTGGCTGGACAGTGGACTCAGGTTGATTGCAGAGAGACCCATTCTCCTGATTTCAGCCTCTGCAATTTTCTTTGTCTCTGAAATCTTGCTTGGGGAACACTCTCCAAGGTAAAGGGAAATTTCGGCCTTTTATTTTAATAATTTTGGAGGCCTACTACATATGCTTTCATATGTAGTAGCTAATTTTGCTTTTGTTGTTGTGCTGGGGGTGGAATTCAGGAGGCTTCTACCTTCAGGCCAGTGTGTGGAGGTCCCAGAATTCAGTTCCTGCTGCTCAGGTTCCCTCCCTCCCTCCTGGGCCTGAGGCCCCTGGGCTGCAGCTGCTCAGTGAGAGTGTCTCCATCTAAGCTCAGGGTCCTGTGTGGCCTTCTGAGGTTTGTTCCCCTGTGTGCTGTGGGTGAGGCTGGGCTTCCCTGAGCTGCTTCCTTGTTCCTTTTATTTATTTTTTCTTTCAGTACTGGGGATGGAACCCAGAGGCATTCTATCTCCAAGGGACACTCCCAGCTCTATTTCTTTTCTTTCTTTCTTTTTTTTTTTTGTGGGTCTGGAGATGGAATCCAGGGGCATTCGACCTCCGAGCTACACCCCCTGCCCTATTTTTTATTCTTTATTTTTAAACCGGGTCTCACTGAGTTGCAGAGGGCCTCACTAAGTAGCTGAGGCTGTCCAAGAACCGCGATCCTCCAGGTCTCAGCCTCCCTAATGCTGGGATTACAAGCCTGTGCCACCACGCCCGGCTCCCAGCTCTATTTCTATTCTTTATTTTGAAACAGGGTCTCACTGGGTTGCAAAGGGACTCACTAAGTAGCTGAGGCTGTCTGTTAAGGAAGATCCTGTCTCAGCTTCCCAAATGCTGGGATTACAAGCTTGCACCACCACACTGGCTAAAAATAAAATTCTTAGATGATGAAAAAATGTTATTGTACCCGTATCAGAAATGGCCTAGGAAGATTTGAGAAAACTATGATTATTAATATATTTCAAAAATGGGTGAGGGGCAAATCTGTGCAAGGATTTAGTTTCTGCCTAAAAGCAGGCAACTGTTCCAATGTAAATATACCTAGCTGAAGGTAATTGGCAAGTCCATAGGAGAGGAGAACTAGGCCTCTCACTATCTAAAGACAGATCTACATGATTAGATAAACTAGCCAAGATGATAGGAAGGGTCAACCTTCATTAAAGACACCCTGCCACACCTTGTTGGCAGAGGTACCTCAAAGGGTAAGGGGAGGTACCTTACAGGGAAGGTCACTACATCAGATTTACCCAAACAAGAGGGAGGTCATGGGTATAAAAAGGTCGAGTCCACTTGTGATCCTTCAGTGTATTTATTCGAGTCACCCCTCCATGCCAGTCTAGTAGGGAGCTGTATTTATATTTTCTGAATTTCTATCTTTCTAATAAACTTCTTTAAATCTTCAGCAACTGTCCAAGCTATGCATATTTATTCTTAGCTTAGGCCAAGGACTCACGGTTTTATTTCTGTTCCAGAACTCACAGTTTTATTTCTGTTTTTGGTCATTTGGGGTTTTGTTGTGGTTTGAGGGAAAGTGTGTCCGGGACACTAACAGAGATCCCCAGGAAGAGTTTCCCCACAGCCATACTCCTAAAATCGACAACAGTTATTTTATAGAAAGAGGATTCTACAAAGAAAGTCACAGGCAGCTGGGCGTGGTGTGGTGGTGCATGCTTGTAATCCCATCATTAGGGAGGCTGAGAAGGGAGGATTGTAGTTTGAGGTCAGCCTCAGCTACTTAGTGAGGACCTTTACAACTCAGTGAGACCCTGTTTCAAAATCAAGAATAAACAATAGGGCTGTATGTATTGCTTGGAGGTAGAATGCCCCTGGCTTCCATCCCCAGTATGGAAAAAAAAAATGTATACACACACACACATACATATTGGCCGAGTGTAGTGGCACATGTTTATTTTTATTATTATTATTATTATTATTATTATTATTATTATTATTTTGGGGGGTACTGGGGATGGAACCCAGAGGCTTTCTACCTCTGTGCTATACTCCCAGACCTATTTTATTTTTTTACTTTTTATTTTATTTATTTTTGGCAGGTATGGGGATGGAACCCAGGGGCATTTGACCTCTGAGCTACACCCCATAGCCAGTTTTTTATTCTTTATTTTGAACAGGGTCTCACTGAGTTGTGGAGGGCCGCACTAAGTAGCCGAGGCTGTTCGCGAACCACAATCCTCCAGTCTCAGCCATCAGAATGCTGGGATTACAAGCATGTACCACCACTCCTGTCTCCAAACCTATTTTTTCTTTTATTTGGAAACAGGGTCTCACTAAGTTTCTGGCCTTACTAAGTAACCATGGCTGGCCTTAAACATGTGTGATTCTGCCCGGCTTGGTGGCACACCCCCAGCCCTATTTTTTATTCTTTATTTTGAAAACACATTCATTAAGTTTCAGAGGGCCTTACTATGTAGCTGAGTCTGTCCATGAACCATGATCCTCTGGTCTCAGCCACCTGAATGCTGGGAATACAAGTGTGTGCCACCATGCCCGGCTATGAAAGCTTATTCTTATTAGCCGTCAATACAGCTCTTACTGACAATCAATACAGGCTCAGTCCCCATCAGGTAATATCTGAATTTGCTCTAACCGAGTGACCCATGATGCCACTTTTCTACAACTTAGGCTGGGGTCTGGTAGCAGTCAGAGCAAGCTCACGCTCTGCACGGCATCTGCAGGGACAGTGTGGTCCACCTGAGCCCTGAACTTGTCAGGACGGTGTTGACTCTGGGTGGTGTCAGATTGAATGGTGGGGCACCCAGGTGGTGTTGGAGAACGGGTGGGTGTCCAGCAAAGCCCACAGATTGGGAGTCAGCAAGATCCCTCAGGTCAGAACCTACACCTGACTCTGGGTGAGTGCTGGGGAATGTGGGGTGTGGAGGTCCCAGAATTCAGTTCCTGCTGCTCAGGTTCCCTCCCTCCCTCCTGGGCCTGAGGCCCCTGGGCTGCAGCTGCTCAGTGAGAGTGTCTCCATCTAAGCTCAGGGTCCTGTGTGGCCTTCTGAGGTTTGTTCTCCTGTGAGGGGTGGGTGAGGCTGGGCTTCCCTGAGCTGCTTCCTTGTTCTTTTTTTATTTTTTTTTTTTATTCAGTACTGGGGATGGAACCCAGGGGCATTCTATCTCCAAGGGACACTCCCAGCTCTATTTCTATTCTTGATTTTGAAACAGGGTCTCACTGAGTTGCAAAGGGCCTCACTAAGTAGCTGAGGCAGTCTGTTAAGGAAGATCCTGTCTCAGCTTCCCAAATGCTGGGATTACAAGCTTGCACCACCACACTGGTTAAAAATAAAATTCTTAGATGATAAAAAATGTTCTACAGAGAAAGTCACAGGGAGCTGGACATGGTGTGGTGGTGCATAGGGCTGGGGTGTAGCTCAGAGGTAGATGTACCTGAGTTTTTTTCCAGTCCAGCAATAATGATAATAATAATAATTTTACCTTTTAAGATATGCCTGTAAGATGGTGGTTTTCTTGCTTGAACAGGAAAGGATAGAATGATGGATTCTGAAGCAAAGAGAACTCTGGAAATTATTGGTTTAGCAGTAAATGTAGCTGAGCGCAGTGGTCCACAACTGTCGTCTCAGTATTTTGGAAGCTGAGACATGAGGTCACAGGTTGGAAGCCAGCCTCAGCGACCCAGTGAGCTACCCCATGACTTACCAATACCCTATTAAAAAACAACTGAGAAGGCTGGGGTAGAGCTCCAAGGTAGGATGTCCTGGATTCAGTCTCCCACACCAGAAATCAAATGTGAGAAAAATATAAATATTGATTGAATTCACATGCAGGTAAAACGGGCTTCTTTTTTTGAGTTATTTATTGTCCTAGGAATTGAAGAAAGTCGTGTTCTTCATCTGAACTATATATTCATCCTATTTATTTATTTACTTATTTATTTCATTTATTATGGGACTGGAAGTTGACCCTGAGCATTCTGCATTCAGGGTACAGCCTCATCCCTTTAGAATTTTTATTTTTTAATTTTTTTTTTTAGGTCTGAGAATGGAACCCAGGGGCATTCAACCTTCCAGATACAACCCCGGCCCTATTTTTTATTTTTAAAATTGAAACAAGGTCTCGCTAAGTTGAGACCTTCGCTACTTAGCTGAGGCTGTCCACAAACTCCGATTGTTCAGTCTCAGCCTGCTGAATGCTGGGATTACAAGTGTGCGCCACCGCGCTCGGATAGATTTTTTTTTTGTTTTTTTTTAAAGAGCTCACAGGCTGCGGAGTCTTGACACCTGTTGAGAATGGCTCAAACCCGCAGTCCTCTTTTACCCTTTTTGGTGCTGGTATCACAGGTGTGTATGCCACCACAGCCTGCGTTATAACTTAGTTACCTAATGAATTTATTTATTTTTCTTTAAGATGCTGCGATTAATAGACAGGCATTCTACCCTAAGCCCAGTTTTTAATTTTTTTGTTTGAAACAGGGTCTCACTAGGTTGATGGAGGCTCGCTGGTTCCTTGGGCCGCCTCTGAAGGTGTGGTCCTGCTGTCTCAGCCGCCCAAGTGCTGGGACCCCAGGCCGGTGCCACCATAACCGACCGTCCTCAGGATTCTGTGCCATTTTGGCATCAGTGCCACAACAGAACCACAGATCTGCCAGTGAGCCTAGCAACTCGTCCCCGGGCATGCAGACATCGCCCTCCTTCCGCGTCTGCCTTTCTTCTCTGGCTTGCCCCCTGCTCTCCTGCCTGGTGGCAGCCTGCGCTCTGACCTCTGCCTGCTGGGCCTCTGGGGTGCTGTGAGCTTTGCTGCTGTTTGTTATTGCCTAGAATGTGAAGTACATGTCACATGGCCCCTGACTATGGGGACAGGCACATAGGAGTCAGTGTGTACTAGGGTCTGGATCAGGGCAGTGGACTCTGAGATACATCCTGGCCCTCTTATTTTATTTTTGTGATACTGGAGATTGGACCCAGAGTCATTCTAACTTGAAACTTCAACCCAGCCCAATTTTATTTCTCATTGGGAAAAGAGTCTCACTATGTTGACGAGATTCTGACTACTTGCTGAGACTGTCCTCGAACCTGCAATCCTCCTGTCTCAGCCTCCCAAGTGCCGGGATTACAGGCATGACACACCAAACTTGCTTTCTTTCTTCTTTTAAGCTAGGACCTCTCTAAGGTGCTGAGGCAGGCCTAAACCTGCTATTGTCCTGTCTCTGTCTCCCAAGTACTGGAATTATAGGCACATGTAACCCCATTCAGCTTGGACTTTGTTTTGAGAGATGTCGCAGTGCATAGAGAAAAGTTGGGATGACCCTGAAAGACTGTGGGTGTCCTGCTGTAGAATTCTTTTTGTTGTGGTACTAGGGGTGGACCCCAAGGCTTTTCTACCTGCGGGGTACACTCCCAGACCTATTTTATACTTTATTTGGAAACAGGGTCTCACTAAGTTTCTGAGTGCCTCACTAAGTGGCTGAGACTGGCTTTGAACCTGTGTGATCCTCTTATCTCAGCCTCCCAATCCCTGGGATTACAAGCCTCTGCCATCATGGCCAGCTTCTGCTGTGGAATAAGCAATAGTTAGAGCCTTGTATCAGCATTGTTGCAGGACATGCTGGGCGTGGTGGTGCACGCTTGTAATTCCAGCATTTGGGAGGCTGAGACAGGAGGATTGCGGTGCACCAGCAGCCTCAGCTACTACTTAGTGAGGCTCTTTGCAACTCAGTGAGAGTCATTTCAAAAGAAAAGAATAAAAAAAAATAGGGCTGGGGGTGTAATAAGGATGTAGAATGCCCCTGGGTTCCACCCCAAGTAATGCAAAAAAAAATTGCAGAACACGATGTGGGGAGGGATGGAACGTGAGCGCATACTGAGCAAGACATGGAGGGGACGTTTAGGGAACAGAGCATCGTGTGAACGTCTCGTGAAGTTGGTGTAGATCTGCCGTGACCTGAGCCTCACCCCTCATTCTGGAAATATGTGACATTTTAGGTGTTGGTGGCTTTTGAGGATGTGGCTGTGACCTTCACCCCAGAGGAGTGGGCTTTGCTGGACCCATCTCAAAAGAACCTCTACCAGGATGTGATGCAGGAAACCTTGAGGCACCTGGCCTGCGTAGGTAAGGGTGGCGTCCTTCCCTGCATTAGTCAATGGAGTGCACGTGGTTCTTGCTCATCAGGGCTGAGGCATGATTTGAAATGTTGAAGGGGAACATTTAGTAAATTAGCATGTAGCATTGCATTATTTCTATCACACATTCAGCCTAGAATATTATAATAATTTTTGTGGATTGTTGTAATAATTCATAATGCTCCTTCTGGGTCTACATTTTAGATCCTGACCAGGAAGAACAGAACATGAAAGATGACTACAAAAATCTCAGGAGAAATCTAAGGTAATTTTCATCCCATAAAAAACCAGTGGCAGCCGGGCATGGTGGCGCACGCTTGTAATCCCCGCGCTTGGGAGACAGAGAAGGAGGATCGCGCAGATTCAAAGCCAGCCACACTGGCTTAGGAGACCCTGTTTCCAAATACAAATATAAAAATAGGTCTGGGAGTGTAGCCCAGAGGTATAAGGGCTTCCAGGAACCCCAGTACCACCAAAAAAAAAAGTAAATAAAAAAAATTAAAAATTAAAAAATTAAAAACCAGTGGCAGAGGAAGGTGATGCACACTTGTAATCCTGGTACTCGGGGGGGTCGAGGCAGAAAGATCTCAGGTTCAAGGCCAGCCTCAGCAACTTAGTGAGACCCTGTTTGAAAACCAAAAATAAAAAGAGGCTGAAGGTATAGCTTGGAGTTAGAAAGTCCCTGGGTTTAATCCCTAGAACCATCCCACATTACTACTATTACTCCTACTCCTATTCCTAATACTAATACTACTACTAATAAATAATAATAATAATAATAGAGATACAAAGAGAGAGAGGAAGCAATGAGTCTCTATAATCCCAGATGTCAGGACATTTAACAAGTAAGCGGGGCAGTAGAACAGTTGTGTAGCATGTATAAGGGACTCAGTTCCAACCTCAGTACCACAAAATATCAAGAAGATGGACAGAACACATGATTCAAAAGAGAGAGAAAGGCCTGATGGGAGTACTATTCCTAATAATAACTCCCAAATCTATCATGAAGAGCATTCTAACCAGTCATGTTTCAAATTCCTACATGAGCCGGGCAAGCGGCACAAGCTTGTGATCCCAGTACTTGGGAGGCTGAGGCAGGAGGATCACAGGTTCAAAGCCAGCCTCTGCAGCTTAGTGCGGTTCTCAGCCACTTAGTGAGACCCTGTTTCCAAATGAGATATAGGGCTGGGCATGGTGGGGCACACTTGTAATTCCCGTGTTTGGGAGGCAGAGACAGGAGGATCACGCAGGTTCAAAGCCAGCCTCGCTGGTTTAAGAGACCTGGTTTCCAAATAAAATATAAAATATGTGTGGGAGTGTAGCCCGGAGGTAGAAGGGTTGCATTCCCAGTACCACCTGGGTGGGGGTCCAAATAAGATATAAAGAATAGTCCTGGCAGAGTTACCCAGAGATAGAATGCCCCTGGGTTTCATCCCCAGTACTACAAATAAATAATAAATTAAAATAAATAAATAAATATTCCTGCATGACATAAATCCAATATATCTCATAAGAAAATCATTAATAAACACATCAATAGTAATGTGTCTCTTCTTCTTTTTACAGAAGTCAAGTGTTAGAGAGATTCCTTGAACATAAACGAGGTACTGAATGTGGACCAACCCTTAGCTGGTCTCCGGATCCTAACCTCAAGAAGAATACGTATCCAGCAGTCACCCCAGGAGACAGGCAGCTGTGTGGAGAAGTTCTCACTGGTCACTTGTCCTTCAATGAGCCCCACAGAGCTCAGTCTACGCAAACACTATGTGCGTATTTGAGATATGGAGAGAAATCTGATAAATGTAATGAACAGGGAGCAGCCTTGAGTTCCCCCCAACGCCTTCTGAGGCATGAAGGGAGTCCCAGCAGAGATGGACTCCATGAATGTGAGCTCAGTGGGAAAGCCTGTAGTAGTTCTCATTCCCTTTGGGGACATGAGCGAACACGCACAAGGGAGAAACGATATGTGTGTAAACAATGCGGGAAAGCCTTTAGTCTTTTCACTTACCTTAAGAAGCATGAGCGAATTCACTCTGGTGAGAAGCCCTATGTGTGTAAGCAATGCGGGAAAGCTTTTATTTCCTCCTCCTCCCTTAAGAGACATGAGTTACTTCACACTGGTTTGAAGCCCTTTGTATGTAGGCAGTGTGGGAAAGGCTTTAGATCTGCTGGATACCTTAAGGTACATGAGCACATTCACTCTGGTGAGAAGGCCTATGTGTGCGAGCAGTGTGGGAAAGCCTTTAAATGTTCTCGTTACCTTCAGAAACATGAGCGAATTCACTCTGGTGAGAAGCCCTATGTTTGTAAGCAGTGTGGGAAAGGCTTTCGTTATCCTGGTTCCCTTCAGACACATGAGTTTCTTCACACTGGTTTGAAGCCCTATGTGTGTCAGAAGTGTGGGAAAGCCTTTAAGTGTTCTCGTTACCTTCAGAAACATGAGCGAATTCACTCTGGTGAGAAGTCCTTTGTGTGTAAGCAGTGTGGGAAAGGTTTTAGGCATTCTTATTATCTTCAGTGTCATGAACGAACTCACTCTGGTGAGAAGCCCTATGTGTGTAAGCACTGTGGGAAAGCCTTTAGGACTTCTTATCAATTTCGGAGTCATGAACGAACTCACTCTGGTGAGAAGCCCTTTGTATGTAGGCAATGTGGGAAAGCCTTTACATCTTCTCGATATCTTAGAACACATGAGCAAAATCACTCTGGTGAGAAGCCGTATGTGTGTAAGCAGTGTGGGAAAGCCTTTAGTTATGCCAGCTACCTTTTTACACATGAGTTCCTTCACACTGGTTTGAAGCCCTTTGTATGTAGGCGATGTGGGAAAGGCTTTAGATCTTCTCAAGGCCTTAAAATTCATGAGCAAAATCACTCTGGTGAGAAGCCCTATGTGTGTAAGCACTGTGGGAAAGCCTTTAGTAGTTCTCGTTATTTTCGTGTCCATGAAAGAATTCACACTGGTAAGGCCTATGTGTGTAAGCAGTGTGGGAAAGCCTTTAGTGTTTTCTCTCACCTTAAGAGGCATGAGCGAATTCACTCTGGTGAGAAGCCCTATGTGTGTAAGCAATGCGGGAAAGCTTTTCTTTACTCCTCCTCCCTTAAGAGACATGAGTTACTTCACACTGGTTTGAAGCCCTTTGTATGTAGACAGTGTGGGAAAGGCTTTAGATCTGCTGCATACGTTAAGGTACATGAGAGAGTTTACTGTGGTAAGAAGCCGTATGTGTGTCAGCACTGTGGGAAAGCCTTTAAGTGTTCTCGTTACCTTCAGAAACATGAGCAAATCCACTCTGGTGAGAAGCCCTATGTGTGTAAGCAGTGTGGGAAAGCCTTTAAGTGTTCTCGGTACCTTCAGGCACATGAGCTAATTCACTCTGGTGAGAAGCCCTATGTGTGTAAGCACTGTGGGAAAGGCTTGAGTTCTTCTCGTTCTCTTCGGGGGCATGAGCGAATCCACTTTGGTGAGAAGCCCTGTGTGTAAGCACTGTGGGAAAGGCTTTAATTCTTCCAGTCAACTGCAGAGGCATGAGCAGATCCACTCTGGGGAGAAAGCCCTATGTGAGTAAGCAATGTGGGAAAGGCTTGAATTCTTCCAGTCAACGTCAGTCATGAGCGAATCCACTCTGGTGAGAAGCCCTATGTGTGTACGCACTGTGGGAAAGCATTCAGACTGTACAGGTCAATGTACACACGTAAAAGAACTCACACATTAGAGTAACCCCAATGCACACTGGGGAGGCTTCACTCTCACAGAAGGACGCGCAGTTGAGAGGCCCCCGTCTACGGAACGCTTGGAGGAATGTCCCTTGTGATGTTGGACCAGTTCACATACGCAAGAACACGGTATGGGGGAAACCCTGAGCAAAGAGACGGGCCAAGTCCTGAGGTACTCCACCTGTAAAGAGGCTCACTGGATGAAAGCCTTACAGCTATGTAAAGTGTAAAGAAGTTATCAGTCATAATAAAGAATTCTGTTTCTTAAAAATACCACTTGTAGTAGAGTCCTCTGAAGATGTGAAATATGATGAGTTCAATGCCAACAACTTGTATGAAATACTGCAGAAAGCTCAAGTTGATAAAAATGATCCAAAACTTAGGAATTTATTGCTTGGATTACAAGAGTGCACACTTCACCCGGCTCTTTTTCATGTCAGAGATGCCGACCTTTCTTCCCCTCACTCCTCCTGGTCCACGTGTACATGCAGACCCCTCCCAATGAACCCGGATATGTGGAGCAGTGTCAGGATATTTAGGGGTTTGGGGGCAGCCCGAGGAGTGCAGGGCTGAGGAACAGGTCGTGGACTGGGACCCTGCTTCCAGACAACTAGAGAACTGAGGAATCCAGTCTGTCAGAGGTGGCAGGAAGAGGGGGACCCACTCTGCTACCCCCCAGCTCCAGAGAGCTCTCCTAGAGGACAAAGGCCAAGAGCACTGCAGAACTGAGTGAGGGATGGGCCTTGCAGTGAGACGCTGCTCAGACCATTAGAAAGTCTTCCCGGGGAGCCAGAAGGGATCAGAGACCCACCTCACTGCCACTCCACACGCCCTAATGGGAGTCTTGGTTACATGTGGTGAGATGTGCCTGTAATAAAAATACCTGTTATAGCTGGGTATGGTGGCACACATTTGTAATCCCAGCATTTGGGATGCTGAGGCATGAGGATCGCGGTTCCTAAACAGCCTTAGCTACTTAGTAAAGTGGTTAGCAACTCAGTGAGACCCTGTTTCAAAATAAAGAATAAAAAAGAAAAACAAAATAGGGCTAGGAATGTACCTCGGAGATAGAATGCCTCTGAGTTTCAGCCCCGTTACCGTAAAGTACACACATACACACACGCCCCCCCCCAAAAAAAAAAAACCTTCTAAGCCAGCCTGGTGGTGCACGCTTGTAATCCCAGCAGAAGTGCACAATTTATCTTTGAAGGGTACCCCCATTTTAGAGGCTGGTAGTCAATGACGGGTAAGATTTCCTTGGGACAAGGAAACTTAAGACAGGATAGACAGCTTAGCTCTGTATTATCCAAAGACGGGCAATCCTTGATACCTGAAGGAAACAACCTAAGACAGGCATAGTCCTCTTAGGATATAGAAAAAAAAAAAAAAAGGGAATTGTTGGGAGCCATTAAGGCCTTCCCCTCGATTGGTGTCTCTGACTCAGCTGATTCACCCAGAGTCAATAAGGTTTGGGGTTATGGAAAGTTCAAAGAGGTCTGAGAGAGGATCAGGTGGTGATGACGAGGGTGCTGATAGGCCTATCTGTAATGATGTGTTTTGTATTGGTCTGTATTGTATTCTGGTGGTGGTAGCACGAGAATGTTGATTGACCTGTAGCTGGGTATAAATACCTCTGGAAAAACAAAGTCGGCGTCGGCACAATAAAGACGAGATTGACCCAGAAGCTGCGTTGGCCAGGAGTGTCCGCGGGATGGAGAATACTGACCCAGGCGTATTCATTGACCCGTAGGAAATATTGACCCAGGAACAGGGCTCGACCAGTAGAGATAGTAGGCTGGCGGCTCCCCCACGTTAGGGTTAAAAACTCTTCATCCTGGTGCCTCACTTCAGAACCCCTACTCTTGCCGGCAGGCTCTGGCACCACCGTATACAAGAACCCTGTAAGGAAACGTCGAGTTCCTTCTTTCATGTCGAGGAAATGCCAGGTTTCCTCTCAAGAAACCCTGTTTCAGTGGTACATGCATGCAATCCCAGTTTTTGGGAGACGGAGAAAGGAAAATCACAAGTTCTAGGCCAGCCTGAGCAACTTAGGAAGACCTTGTTTCACACTTTAAAACGGTGGTGGTGGTTTGGGGTTCTTTCAGGGATTGATTCTCCACTGGTTCATCCCCAAGTACCACGGCCTGGATGAAGGGTAGAGAAGAGAATGTAGAGGTCAAGGGTGGGCGTGTGGAGGCTGGGGAGAGCTGCACTGTAAGGGCAGAAGTAAAAGGAGGCAAACTGTAAAGAAGGAGAAAAATACAGCTTTAAAATTGAGAAACCTCATTATACCGTGCAAGGTCTGTTCTTTCTTAGATAAAAAGACCCTTAAAGGCCACACTTGTCATCTCAAGTGCTGATCTCCTCACCTGGAATCCCTGTGCTTTGTGCTAAAGAATTCCTCCCACAACCCTGACCTGGGTGGAGCCCAGGCTGCCCCAGCACCTGCCAGGACAGCAGGACCTTGCATGCCCTATACGAGAGGGCCAATTTCTGCTTCTGTAAACCTGCCTCTTAATAGCTGGCTCACCCTGTGTGGTTTTCTTTCTCCCTTTTAAACCCCTACCCGGCCAGTCGCGGGCCCCTCCTGTAAGATTTCTGGACTGAGGGCGCCGCCGCCGGCCAGCTAATAAAGGCTCCATTGGCACAATCCCTCGGACTCTCCAGTCTCTCAATTTTCTCTAAACCTGCAGACAAGGGCACAGTGGTGGGTGTGGGTCCTTGGAGTGGGGCAAGGAGTCAGATTGGAGACTGACCTCAGATGCAGAATGCAGGGTGTTACAAATTGCAGAGAGAGAGTGACCTGTATTTACCCAACACACTTCCCCATCTCCAAGACCGCGGTCCTTGGGAATAAACCCAGGGGGTTTCTGTCACTGAGAAAACACCCAACCTTTTTAAAAGTTTGAAACAAGGACTTCCTAAGTTGCTGAGGTGGCCTGGAAGCTGCGATTTCCCACTCAGCCTCCCAAGTACTGGCATTACAGGCATGTGCCACCACGCCCGGCTTACACACCACACTCTGACACCCAATGTGTGGGTACAACAGATCTCCACGTCTGCAGACGCCGAGCGGGTGTGGACCAGAGCCGCCGAGTTCTGACTCTCCAGGAGCTGGAGGCTCCCGGGACACCTGGCTGGGGAGAGAGTTCCTGGGCTGAGACTCAACCTGTCCTTAGGCTCCTCTGCCCTCTGTGGACCGCGCCCCTGTCACTCATTGCTCAGGGGCGGGTCCTGCATCTCTATCCAATCAGAAGCTCAGGGCCCTGTGCGTCTTGTCCAATAAGGAGCGGAGCCGGCAGGGGCGTGGCGGCCCGCGGCTCCCGGAATCTTTGGGTGCGCGGCGCCATAAGCGCTCGGCGCTGGCGGCCACCGAAGCCGGGAGCCCTGGGCGGGACCCCGGGGCCAGAAGCCGACAATGGTGAGGATGGACCAGGGCAGGATGGAGGACTGGAGAGGGGGGGAGCCGACGCGCTGGGAGCCCGCCATGTGGACAGGGGGCAGCTCGGCGCGTCCTTCCCTGAGCCGGCCGACCCGGGCAGCCGGAGCCCCGCGGGCAGCTCGGCCCCAGCCCTTCATTGTGGGGCGCGGAGGGTCCTGACCCACTCCGAGCAGCGACACGGTCCCGTCCTCCCCCTCCCCAGGCGGACACCATCCCGGTCTCTAAGGGTCTGGAGCAGGTCTCAGCGCACGGCCTGTCCCCAGCCCCGCTCTGCTCGGCTGCAGTGAATCCCTGAGCATCCTGACGCCAACCCAGCCCAGACTCTGGGGAAGGGGCCGCACGCCCGCGTGGGTGGGAGGGAGGGCAGGAGACGGCTGGGCCTCTGCAAGGAGACCAAGAAAGTGAGAAAGGAAATGACTTTTTTTTTTTTTTAATAGTACCGGGGATGGAACCCCTCTACCTCTGGGCTACACTCCCAGACCTATTTTTTATTATTATTTTGTAAATTTGGAAACAGGGTCTCTTAAGGCAGTGAGGATGGCTTAGAACCTCTGCAATCCTCCTGTGTCCCAGCATTCGTGAGGCTGAGACTGGAAGATCGCGGTTCGTAGACAGCCTCAGCTACTTTTTGAGGCCCTCTGCAACTCAGTGAGACCCGGTTTCAAAATAAAGAAGAAAAAATAGGGCGGGGGTTGTATCTCGGAGGTTGAATAACCCTGGATTCCATCCCCAAACACACACACACACACACACACACACACACACACACACACACACACACAAAGAGTGGTCCTTTAGATTGTCTATCTCGCCAGGTGTGGTGGCACACATTTCTAACTCCCCTGCTTGGGAGGCAGAGACAAGAGGATCACGCAGGTTCTAAGCCAGCCTCTCTGGCTTAAGAGATCCTGTTTTCAATATAAAAATATAAAATAGGTCTGGGAGTGTAGCCCAGAGGTAGAAGGGTTTCCAGGAACCCCAGTACCACCCCCCCCCCCCAAAAAAAAAGAATGTGTGTGTCTGAAGCTACTTCTGCTGGGTCATTTCTTTTCCCCAGTATTTGGAGACTGAGACCGGAGGAGTGCAGGTTCATGGCCTGCATCAGAAACTTACTAAGACCTTCTGCAACTTAGTTAGACTGTTTCAAGTACAAATGGGGACGGTGGTGTAGCTCGCAGGCACAGTGCTCCAGTGTTTCATTATCAGTACTGCAAAAAAAAAAAAATGTGTGTGTCTGGCCTTATCATAAGATAAAAATGGGGCATCCTTGAAGTGTAACAGGAAAGGTATTTGTATGCACTAGGATGTTTCTCCAGACCAGCAAGTGCTGGATGTGGGGGTCTTTAGTCACTGCTATTTACTGAGAATTTCAGTGGGTTTTTTGGTGTGCAATATAAGAATAATAGTGTCTCCTAATTCTGGTACAGAGAGCTTTAGAACACTTGGAAAATCATGAACAGAAGTGTCTTTGACAGGTAATATCTGAATTTGCTCTGACCAATGACTCATGAATTGGCTCTGACCAAGTGACTCACGATGCCACTTTTCTACAACTTAGGATGGGGTCTGGTAGCAGTCAGAGCAAGCTCACGCTCTGCACGGCATCTGCAGGGGACAGTGTGGTCCACCTGAGCCCTGAACTTGTCAGGACGGTGTTAACTCTGGGTGGTGTCAGATTGAATGGAGGGGCACCCAGGAGGTGTTGGAGAACTGGTGGGTTCTCCAACCCCAGCAAACCCCACATATTGGGAGTCAGCAAGATCCCTCAGGTCAGAACCTACACCTGACTCCGGGTGAGTGCTGGGGAATGTAGGGTGTGGAGGTCCCAGAATTCAGTTCCTGCTGCTCAGGTTCCCTCCCTCCCTCCTGGGCCTGAGGCCCCTGGGCTGCAGCTGCTCAGTGAGAGTGTCTCCATCTAAGCTCAGGGTCCTGTGTGGCCTTCTGAGGTTTGTTCTCCTGTGAGTGGTGGGTGAGGCTGGGCTTCCCTGAGCTGCTTCCTTGTTCTTCTTTTTTTTTTTTTTTTTTTCCATTCAGTACTGGGGATGGAACCCAGGGGCATTCTATCTCCAAGGGACACTCCCAGCTCTATTTCTATTCTTGATTTTGAAACAGAGTCTCACTGAGTTGCAAAGGGCCTCACTAAGTGGCTGAGGCTGTCTGCTAACCAAGATCCTCCTGTCTCAGCTTCCCAAATGCTGGGATTACAAGCGTGCGCCACCACACTGGCTAAAAATAAAATTCTTAGATGATGAATAAATGTTATTTTATACAAAGAAAATTCTACAAATAAAGCCACAGGGAGCTGGGCGTGGTGTGGTGGTGCATGCTTGTAATCCCATCATTTGGGAGGCTGAAAAGGGAGGATTATAGTTTGAGGTCAGCCTCAGCTACTTAGTGAGGACCTTTGCAACTCAGTGAGACCCTGTTTCAAAATCAAGAATAAACAATAGGGCTGGAGGTCTTGCTGGAGGTAGAATGCCCCTGGGTTCCATCCCCAGTATGGCAGGGGGGGAAAAAAAAAAGAAAAAAAAAATATATAATTTTAGCTGAGTGTAGTGGCACATGTTTATTTTTTCTATTATTATTATTATTATTATTATTATTATTATTATTTTGTTGGTACTGCGGATGGAATCCAGA
Organism: Muscardinus avellanarius; assembly: GCF_963383645.1. Lineage (NCBI taxonomy): Eukaryota > Metazoa > Chordata > Mammalia > Rodentia > Gliridae > Muscardinus > Muscardinus avellanarius. The sequence goes on along the minus strand of NC_137804.1, from coordinate 48,853,480 downwards.
GGCTTAACTGCCTCCGTGTAATACTCCCAGACATATTTTTTATTTTATTTATTTTTTCCGGGTCTGGGGATGGAACCCAGGGGCATTTGATCTCCAAGCTACACTCCCTGGCTAGTTTTTTATTCTTTATTTTGAATAGGGGCTCATTGAGTTCCAGAGGGCCTCACTAAGTAGCTGAGGCTGTCCGCAAACCACAATCCTCCAGTCTCAGCTTCCAGAATGCTGGGATTATAAGCATGTGCCACCACTCCTGTCTCTAAACGCATTTTTTCTTTTATTTGGAAACAGGGTCTCACTAAGTTTCTGAGAACCTTACTAAGTAACCCTGGCTGGCTTCAAACCTGTGTGATTCTGCCGGGCGTGGTGGCGCAAGCTTGTAATCCCAGCATTTGGGAGGCTGAGACCAGAGGATCATGGTTCATGGACAGCCTCAGCTACTTAGTGAGGTCCTCTGCAACTCAGTAAGACCCAGTTTCAAAATAAAGAATAAAAATTGGACAGGGGGTGTGGCTCGGAGGTCAAATGCCTCTGGGTTCCATCCCCAGACCTAAAAAAAAAAAAAAAAAAATCATGTGTGTGATTCTCCTGTCTCAGCCTCCCAAGTTCCCAAGTGCAGGATTACAAGCATGCGCCACCACGCCCAGTTTAGCAGTGCATGTTTATAATTCCAGCTATTTAATGAGCCCTTTTGCAAATTTAATGAGCCCTTTTGCAACTCAGTAAGATCCTGTTTCAAAATAAAGAATAAAGCCGGGCGTGGTGGCACACACTTGTAATCCCAGCATTCTGGAGGCGGAGACCTAGAGGATCCTGGTTCACGTACAGCCTCAGCTACTAAGTGAGGCCCTCTGCAACTCAGTGAGACCCTGTTTCAAAATAAGGAATAAAAAATAGGGCTGCGGTGTAGCTCAGAGGTAGATGTTCCTGAGTTTCTTTCTAGTCCAGCAATAATGATGATAATAATAATTTTACTTTTTAAGATATGCCTGTAAGATGGTGGTTTTCTTGCTTGAACAGGAAAGGATAGAATGATGGATTCTGAAGCAAAGAGAACTCTGGAAATTATTGGTTTAGCAGTAAATGCAGCTGAGCGCAGTGGTCCACAACTGTCGTCTCAGTATTTTGGAAGCTGAGACATGAGGTCACAGGTTGGAAGCCAGCCTCAGCGACCCAGTGAGCTACCCCATGACTTACCAATACCCTATTAAAAAAAAAACAACTGAGAAGGCTGGGGTAGAGCTCCAAGGTAGGATGTCCCTGGATTCAGTCTCCCACCCCAGAAATCAAATGTGAGAAAAATATAAATATAAATATTGATTGAATTAACATGCAGGTGAAACAGGCTTCTTTTTTTTTTTTTGAGTTATTTATTGTCCTGGAGTTGAAGAAAGTCATGTTCTTCATCTGAACTTCATATTCTTCCCATTGATTTATTTATGTACGTATTGATTTCATTTATTGTGGGGCTGGAGGTTGACCTGAGCATTCTACCTCCAGGGTACAGCCTCATCCCTTTAGATTTATTTTTTTTAGGGGTGAGGATGGAACCCAGGGGCATTCAACCTTCGAGCCACACCCCCTGCCCTATTTTTTATTCTTTAATTTGAAACAGGGTCTCGCTAAGTTGAGACCTTCGCTACTTGGCTGAGGTTTTCCACAGACACTGCTTGTCCAGTCTCAGCCTGCTGAATGCTGGGATTACAAGTGTGCACCACCGCGCTCGGATAGATTTTTTGTTTTTGAAAAAAGAGCTCACAGGCTGCGGAGTCTCGCCACCTGTTGAGAATGGCTCAATCCACAGTCCTCTTTTACCCTCTTCGATGCTGGAATCACAGGTGTGTATGACATCACAGCTGCTTTATAACTTAGTTACCTAATGAATTTTATTTATTTATTTATTTATTTATTTATTTATTTATTTATTTATTTATTTATTTACATGCTGCGATTAAATGACAGGCATTCTACCCTAAGCCCAATAATTAAATTTTTTTTTGGAAACAGGATCTCACTAGGCTGATGGAGGCTCACTGGGTTCCTTGGGCCGCCTTTGAAGGTGTGGTCCTGCTGTCTCAGCCGCCCAAGTGCTGGGACCACAGGCCGGTGCCACCATAACCAACCGTCCTCAGGATTCTGTGCCATTTTGGCATCAGTGCCACAACAGAACCACAGATCTGCCAGCGAGCCTAGCAACTCGTCCCCGGGCGCGCAGACATTCCCCCCCCCCCCCCCCCCCCCCCCCCCCCGTGTCTGCCTTTCTTCTCTGGCTTGCCCCCTGCTCTCCTGCCTGGTGGCAGCCTACGCCCTGACCTCTGCCTGCTGGGCCTCTGGGGTCCTGGAGCTCTGCTGCTGTTTGTTATCGCCTAGTGTGTGAAGTACGGGTCACAGCCCCTGAGGATGGGGACAGGACATAAGAGTCCGTGTGTACTAGGGACTGGATCAGGGCAGTGGACTCTGAGATACATGGTGGCCCTTTTTAATTTTATTTTTGTGATACTGGAGATTGGACCCAGAGGCATTCTAACTTGAAACTTCACCTCAGCCCAATTTTATTTCTCATTGGGAAAAGAGTCACACTATGTTGATGAGAGTCTGACTACTTGCTGAGACTGTCCTCGAACCTGCAATCCTCCTGTCTCAGCCTCCCAATTACTGGGATTACATGAATGAGGCACCACACTTGGTTACTCTCTTTTAAGCCAGGATCTCTGTAAGGTGCTGGGGCAGGCCTAAACCTGCTATTGTCTCTGTCTCCCAAGTACTGGAATTATAGGCACATTTAACCACATCCAGCTAGGACTTTGTTTTGAGAGGTGTCACAGTGCACAGAGAAAAGTTGGGATGACCCTGAAAGACTGTGGGTGTTCTGCTGTGGAATTTTTTGTGTGTGTGAGTGGTACTGGGGGTGAAACCCAGGGTCTTTTTCACCTGCGGTGTACACTCCCAGACCTATTTTATACTTTACTTGGAAACAGGGTCTCACTAAGTTTCTGAGAGCCTCACTAAGTGGCTGAGACTGGCTTTGAACCTGTGTGATCCTCTTATCTCAGCCTCCCACTCCCTGGGATTACAAGCCTCTGCCATCATGGCCAGCTTCTGCTGTGGAATAAGCAATAGAGCCTTGTATCAGAATTGTTGCAGGACATGCTGGGCGTGGTGGCACACGCTTATAATACCAGCATTTGGGAGGCTGAGACAGGAGGATTGCGGTTCACCAGCAGCCTCAGCTACTACTTAGTGAGGCCCTTTGCAACTCAGTGAGAGTCATTTCAAAAGAAAAGAATAAAAAAATAGGGCTGGGGGTGTACCTCGGGTGTAGATGCCCCTGGGTTCCACCCCCAGTAATGCAAAAAGAAAAACTGCAGAACACGATGTGGGGCGGGATGGAGCGTGAGAGCGTGCTGAGCAAGAAATGGAGGGGACATTTAGGGAACAGAGCATCGTGTGAATATTTTATGGATTGGTAAGATCTGGACTAATCTGAGCCTCACCCCACCCCTCATCCTGGAAATATGTGACATGTTTTAGGCTTTGTTGGCTTTTGAGGATGTGGCTGTGACCTTCACCAAGGCAGAGTGGGCTTTGCTGGATCCATCTCAAAAGAACCTCTACCGCGATGTGATGCAGGAAACCTTGAGGCACCTGGCCTGCGTAGGTAAGGGTGGCGTCCTTCCCTGCATTAGTCAGTGGAGTGCACGTGTTTCTTGCTCCTCAGGGCTGAGGCGTGATTTGAAATGTTGAAGGGGAACATTTAGTAAATTAGCAGGTAGCATCGCATTATTTGTATCACACATTCAGCCTAAAATATAATAATTTTTGTGCATTTTTGTAATAATTCATAATGATCCTTCTGGGTCTACATTTTAGATCATGACCAGGAAGAACAGAACATTAAAGATGACTACAAAAATCCCAGGAGAAATCTAAGGTAATTTTCACTCCCATAAAAAAGCAGTGGCAGGGGAAGGTGATGCACAATGTAATCCTGGTTCTTGGGGGGTCAAGCCAGAAAGATGGCAGGTTTAAGGCCAGCCTCAGCAACTTAGTGAGACCCTGTTTGAAGCCAAAACTAAGCCGGACATGATGGTGTACGCTTGTAATCCCTGCGCTTGGGAGGCTGAGACAGGAGGATTGCACAGGTTGGAAGCCAGCCTCAGCTACTTAGTGAGTTTCTCAGCAACTCAGTGAGACCCTGTTTCCAAATAAAGTATGAAATAAGTCTGGGAGTGTAGCCTGGAGGTAGAAAGCCCCTGGGTTCCACCCTTGGTACCATGTAAAAAAAAAAAAGAAAGCCAAAAATAAAAGCAGGCTGGAGGTGTAGCTTGGAGTTAGAAAGTCCCTGGGTTTACCCTAGAACCATCCTACATTACTACTACTACTACTACTACTACTACTAATAATAATAATAATAATAATAATAATAAAATAATAATAATAATAATAGAGATAGAAAGAGAGTTAGAGAGGAAGCAATGAGTTTCTATAATCCCAGATGTCAGGAAATTTAACAAGTAAGAGGTGCAGTAGAACAGTTGTGTAGCATGTATAAGGGACTCGGTTCCAACCTCAGTACCACAAAATATTAAGAAGACGGACAGGAAACATGACTCAAAAGAGAAAGGCCTGATGGGAGTACTATTCCTTAATAATAACTCCCAAATCTATCATGAAGAGCATTCTAACCAATCATGTTTCAAATTCCTACATGAGCCAGGCAAGCGGCACACGCTTGTGATCCCAGTACTTGGGAGGCTGAGACAGGAGGATCACAGGTTGGAAGCCAGCCTCTGCAGCTTAGTGCGGTTCTCAGCCACTTAGTGAGACCCTGTTTCCAAATGAGATATAGGGCCTGGCGTGGTGGCGCACGCTTGTAATCCCCGTGCATGGGAGGCAGAGACAGGAGGATCACGGAGGTTCAAAGCCAGCCTCGCTGGTTTAAGAGACCTGGTTTCCAAATAAAATATAAAATATGTGTGGGAGTGTAGCACGAAGGTAGAAGGGTTCCATCCCCAGTACCACCAGAGGGGAAAAAAAATCCAAATAAGATATAAAAAATAGTCCTGGGAGAGTTATCCAGAGGTAGAATGCCCCTGGGTTTCATCCCCAGTACTACAAATAATAAGTGAATAAATAAATAAATATTCCTACATGACATAAATCCAATGTATCTCATAGAAAAATCATTAATAAGCACATCAATAGTAATGTGTCTTTTCTTCTTTTTCTTCTCCTTTGTTTATTCTTTTTTAATAGAAGTCAAGTGTTAGAGAGATTCCTTGAACATAAACGAGGTACTAAATGTGGACCAACCCTTAGCTGGTCTCCGGATCCTAACCTCAAGAAGAAAACGCTTCCAGGACTCACCCCAGGAGACAGGCAGCTGTGTGGAGAAGTCCTCACTGGTCACTTGTCCTTCAGTGAGCCCCACAGAGCTCAGTCTGGACAAACACTCTGTGCGCATTTGAGATATGGAGAGAAATCCGATAAATGTAATGAACGGGGAGCAGCCTTGAGTTCCCCCCAATGCCTTCTGAGGCAGGAAGGGAGTCCCAGCAGAGATGGACTCCATGAACGTGAGCTCAGCGGGAAAGCCTGCGGTAGTTCTTGGTCCCTTCAGGGACATGAGCGAACACGCAAAAGGGAGAAACGATATGTGTGTAAGCACTGTGGGAAAGCCTTTAGTGTTTTCACTTACCTTAAGATGCATGAGCGAATTCACAGTGGTGAGAAGCCCCATGTGTGTACGCAATGCGGGAAAGCTTTTATTTCTTCCTTCACCCTTAAGAGACATGAGTTACTTCACACTGGTTTGAAGCCCTTTGTATGTAGGCAGTGTGGGAAAGGCTTTGGATCTGCTGGATACCTTAAGGAACATGAGCAAATTCACAGTGGTGAGAAGCCCTATGTGTGTAAGCACTGTGGGAAAGCCTTTAGTATTTCTCGTTATCTTCGTGTCCATGAAAGAAGTCACGCTGGTAAGCCCTATGTGTGCAAGCAGTGCGGGAAAGTTTTTATTTACTCCTCCTCCCTTAAGAGACATGAGTTACTTCACACTGGTTTGAAATCCTTTGTATGTAGGCAGTGTGGGAAAGGCTTTATATCTGCTGAATACCTTAAGGTACATGAGCGACTTCACAGTGGGAAGAAGCCCTATGTGTGTAAGCACTGTGGGAAAGCCTTTGCTCGGTCACAATATCTTCAGTGCCATGAACGAACTCACTCTGGTGAGAGGCCCTATGTGTGTAAGCACTGTGGGAAAGGCTTGAGTTCTTCTAGTTCTCTTCGTGTCCATGAAAGAAGTCACACTGGTAAGGCCTATGTGTGTAAGCAGTGTGGGAAAGCCTTTAGTAGTTCTCATTATCTTCATGTCCATGAAAGAAGTCACACTGCTAAGGCCTATGTGTGTAAACAATGTGGGAAAGCCTTTATTGTTTTCACTTCCCTTAAGATACATGAGCGAATTCACAGTGGTGAGAAGCCCCATGTGTGTAAGCAATGCGGGAAAGCTTTTATTTCTTCCTTCACCCTTAAGAGACATGAGTTAATTCACACTGGTTTGAAGCCCTTTGTATGTAGGCAGTGTGGGAAAGGCTTTGGATCTGCTGGAAACCTTAAGGAACATGAGCAAATTCACAGCGGTGAGAAGCCCTATGTGTGTAAGCACTGTGGGAAAGCCTTTAGTATTTCTCGTTATCTTCGTGTCCATGAAAGAAGTCACGCTGGTAAGCCCTATGTGTGCAAGCAGTGCGGGAAAGTTTTTATTTACTCCTCCTCCCTTAAGAGACATGAGTTACTTCACACTGGTTTGAAATCCTTTGTATGTAGGCAGTGTGGGAAAGGCTTTATATCTGCTGAATACCTTAAGGTACATGAGCGACTTCACAGTGGGAAGAAGCCCTATGTGTGTAAGCACTGTGGGAAAGCCTTTGCTCGGTCACAGTATCTTCAGTGCCATGAACGAACTCACTCTGGTGAGAAGCCTTATGCATGCAAGGACTGTGGGAAAGCCTTTATTTCTGCAAACTACCTTCAGAGACATGAGATCCGTCACAGTAATTTGAAGCCCTTTGTATGTCGGCAGTGTGGGAAAGGCTTTAGATCTTCTAGATACCTTGAGAGACATGAGCAAATTCACACTGGTGAGAACCCTTATGCGTGTAAACACTGTGGGAAAGCCTTTAGCAGTTCTTTTAATCTTCACTGTCATGAGCAAATTCACTCTGGTGAGAAGCCCTATGTGTGTAAGGAATGTGGAAAAGGCTTGATTTCTCCTCATTCTCTTCAGATGCATGAGCGAACTCACTCTGGTGAGAAGCCGTATGTGTGTAAGCAGTGTGGGAAAGCCTTTAGACTTTCTCATCATCTTCAGAGGCATGAACGAACTCACTCTGGTGAGAAGCCCTATGTGTGTAAGCAGTGTGGAAAAGGCTTGAGTTCTCCTCGTTCTCTTCAGATGCATGAGCGAACTCACTCTGGTGAGAAGCCCTATGTGTGTAAGGAATGTGGAAAAGGCTTGAGTTCTCCTCGTTGTCTTCAGATGCATGAGCGAATTCACTCTGGTGAGAAGCCCTATGTGTGTAAGCAGTGTGGGAAAGGCTTTACATGTTCTAATCGCCTCAAGATTCATGAGCAAATCCACTCTGCTGAGAAGCCCTATGTGTGTATGCAGTGTGGGAAAGCCTTTAAGTGTTCTAATTACCTCCAGATTCATGAGCGAATCCACTCTGCTGAGAAGCCCTATGTGTGTACGCAGTGTGGGAAAGCCTTTAAGTGTTCTAATTACCTCCAGATTCATGAGCGAATCCACTCTGGTGAGAAGCCCTATGTGTGTCAGCAATGTGGGAAAGCTTTTAAGTGTTCTAATTACCTCCAGATTCATGAGCGAATCCACTCTGGTGAGAAGCCCTATGTATGTCAGCAATGTGGGAAAGGCTTTAGGAGTTCTCCTAATCTTCTGAAACATGAACGAACTCACTCTAAGTGAGAAGCCCTATGTGTGTAAGCAGTGTGGGAAAGGCTTGAGTTCTTCTCGTGATCTTCAGGTGCATGAGCGAATTCACTCTGGTGAGAGGCCCTATGTGTGTAAGCAATGTGGGAAAGCCTTTACGTGTTCTCGTTACTTTCAGAAACATGAGCGAATTCACTCTGGGGAGAAAGCCCTATGTGAGTAAGTAATGTGGGAAAGGCTTGAATTCTTCCAGTCAACATCAGTCATGAGCAAATTCACTCAGATGAGAAGCGCTATGTGTGTACGCACTTAGGGAAAGCATTCACACCGTACAGGTCAATGTACAGACATGAAAGAACTCACACATTAGAGTAACCCCAATGCACACTGGGGAGGCTTCCCTCTCACAGAAGGACGCGCAGTTGAGAGGCCCCCGTCTACGGAACGCTTGGAGGAACGTCCCTTGTGATGTTGGACCAGTTCACAGATACGCAAGGACACAGTACGGGAGAAACCCTGAGCAAAGAGACGGGCCAAGTCCTGAGGTACTCCACCTGTAAAGAGGCTCACTGGATGAAAACCTTACAGCTGTGTGGAGTGTAAAGAAGTTATCAGTCATAATAAAGAATTCTGGTTCTTAAAATACCACTTGTAGTAGAGTCCTCTGAAGATGTGAAATATGAAGAGTTCGTTGCCAACAACTTGTATAAGATAATGCAGAAAACTCAAGTTGATAAAAATGATCTAAAACTTAGGAATTTCTTGCGTTCTCAGTGGTTCAATTTTTTTCTTTCAGTACTGGGGATGAAACCCAGGGGCATTCTACCTCCTAACTGCATCCCCTGCCCTACTTTTTATTCTTTATTTTAAACGGTGTCTTACTGAGCTACAGAGGGCCTCACTTTAAAGTAGTGATGCTATGAACCAAGAGCCTCCTCCTTTGAGTCCTGGCTGTGATGGCTTTCACTGTTACCATGTTCCAAGTGGTTTTGCCCTCTAGATCCTCAAGATGATGGTCCAGGGAGGGCTTTTTAAATGGCCTTAGTTCCCATGGACTCCTATGACCTAGAACCCTGGGCAAGAAGAGTCTCACCGTCGTTCTAATATGCACACGAGAACGCTGGCTCTGTTGTTGCCACAGATTAATAGTGATGCCCAAGACTCATGGAGTGCTGAGCAGGTGGCAGGCATGCGTGCAGGTGCTGTGTGCCCAGGAAGCATTCAGTTCTCTGCGTGTGTCAGATGGGCATCCAATCTTCATCAAGCTCTTATTGTTAACAAGGGAGATTGTGAAAAACTAGATTCTCTCTTGCATTTCCCCATTAGCTGGGATTACATGTGCATCATCATGCCTGGCTAGTTCAGGTGTTTGTTTTTGTGGAGATAAGCCTTCTGTATATAACCAATGTGTTAAAGCCTTATGGCTTCCACCTACATCCCCAGCCCTACTTTTTATTCTTTCTTTTGAAACAGGGTCTCACTGAGTTGCAAAGGGCCTCACTAAGTACCTGAGGGTGTCCTCGAACCACGATCCTCTGGTCTCAGCCTCTGGAATGCTGGGTTGACAAGCGTGCGCCACCATGCCTGGCTTTCCCTCCATATCTTACTCTCCGTCCATTCCCACATCATCTCCTGCAGCAATGTTTTTTTTTTTTTTTGCAGGTTTCCCATTTTTATCTTATGACAAGTCCAAACACAAACACATACATTCGAAATTTCCACTTTTTTTTCCTTAAAAATAACTGATTGGCAGAAAAAAGACACCTATTAAGCAATCTTTCCTTAAGTCTCTCTCCCTCCAGACCTCTGACCTTTGATCCACCCTCAGCCTGACCAGCGCACAGCCTTTCTTTATTGGCATCCTAACACGCTCACACCAGGCAAAACCTTCTCAGGTCTAGGATCAAATGTCACCACCTGGTCTCCTCCCGTCTCCCATTTTCTCTCTACTCAGGCTGTCCTGCCTAGAAAGAACTTCTTTCTGCCTCCACATTGAGAAGTTTTCAGACCTTACAGCTGACTTGTAATCTCAGTGCTTTTGAGGCTGAAACAGGAAGATCACAGGTTTGAGGCCAGCCTCAGCAACTTAGCAAGACCTTATTTTAAAATAAAAATAAAAAGAGCTGGGATGTTGCTCAAAAGTGGAATTGCCCTATGTTCAATTCCCAGTACTGCAAGGGGGCAGGGGAAATGTGGTGGGTAAAAACAGGTCACTTTCTACCTCTCTGCAATTTGTAACACCCTCCAGTCCACCTCTGAGGTCAGTCCCAAATCTGACAATTTGCCCCATTCCTGGAGCCCACACCCACCACTGTCCAGCTTTCCCTGGGCTCCACACACCCGCCCTTGACCTCTACAGTCAGCTCTCTGCACAGGAAAAAGGGAAAACATTCCTCAAAGAGTAATCACATCACTCAAACTTAAAACTAACCCACTGCTACAAAAACCTTTTTTTTTTTTTTTCAGTACTGAGGATGGAACTTAGGTGCCTTCTACCTCCAAGCTACACCCCCACGGTATAGCATTTATAGGTTTATAGGACTTTTATAGGTTCAGAGGGCATGCTATTAGGTAAGGGCATGTGTGGAATGAATGAAAATAAAAATTGGGTGGGAGCATAACCTAGAGGTAAAATGCCCATGGTAACTAAGACACACACACACACACACACGGTAGGAAAGTGAATATGCAGAAAAGAAAACATCTCCATGTGTAAGAGTGCTCTCTGTGAGAAACAGCCTCCCCCTTTTAATTGGTGAATTGTAATCATACATTGTAAAATTACTGAGTTGCAGACTCCTGCTTAAAGGGTTAACAAAGCAACTCTGGCTCCTGAGAAGCAGCTTGGAATTGCTGGGAGGCAAGCACGCTTTCCCTAATCAGTAAGCTATGAGTCTTGCCAGATGGCCTTCAAGGCCGGGAAGCAGCACAGGAGTTAACTGTAAAAGAAAAAGTTGTTTTGAGAGCCCCCTCCCCTTATAACCCTCTCCTTATAAAATTAAGATGTTAGGATGTGAAGAGATACAATTAAGTTAGAGGAAACTTGCAAGGTCCTGCTTCTGTAAAACTGCTTGCTTACTCCATACCTGCTTTGTTATTAGAAAATGTTAGAGGAATTGTTTCTTTTAAGTTTAAAAGTAGAAAAATACTTCTCCTTGAAGTAAACTCAAAGCCTGCCTGTGTCACTCCCTTATCTCTACATAGAACATCTGGTTTTCACAGTGAGGCTTCAAGGCCGGGTGCGAGCCAGGTACAAGGGAGATAACATCCTAACATCCTTTCCCAAGCTTTTCCAAGGCCAGCTCAGGGACCAGGCACGTATCTTGAACAAAAGAGATAACCTTCTTGGGCAAAGTCTGACGTGGGAAATTGACCTCTACATCCTGTTGCTATAGTTAAACTATAATGTGCATTCTTTTGAACTGATGAGCTATACTTGGTTATCTTGTGAACCTATTGGATGTACCCCACGTGAATACCCCTTCTGCGACTATAAATGTAGAGCCTGAAGTGTGCTCGTGGTCGAGCTCCGACCGCTGGCTGGCTATCTATGAGGTTGAACGCTAGCTCGGCCAGGGGGAAACCCCTGGTAGCTGCTGGGCAATTCCCCTAAAGACAGCCAGGCTCTGAAGGAGTTTCGACCCTGATATATCAGCAATAAAACTCTGTGTGATTTACATCCTTTGGTGAGTTCTCAGTTATTTGGGGAAGGGGCGACTCGCATTCAAACACATGTCTCAACTGTGGTTTTGCTGTCATTTGTACACATGAAGAAATTACGTGAAAATGTCTTAGAGGAACACTTTTAGGTACTTTCCCGGAGAAATGGTTTATGAACTTGCCATTTTTATTAGTTCTGATCTTTACTGACTCCACGTGAGAATTCACTGAAACTTTGGCTGTTGAAAGAGGAAGAGTTTTGCCGGGCGTGGTGGCGCACGCTTGTCATCCCCGCGCTTGGGAGGTGGAGACAGGAGGATCGCGCAGGTTCGAAGCCAGCCGCGCTGGCGTAAGAGACCTTGTTTCAAAAATATAAAATAGGTCTGGGAGTGTAGCCCGGAGGTAGAAGGGCTTCCAGGAACCCCAGTACCACAAAAAAAAAAAAAAAAAAAAGGAAGAGTTTCCATTCTACTAGGGGACTGCAGGGCATGGGGAGCCCCCAGAGTGCCATCCTTTGTGCCAGAATCATTTCCTGGTGCTAAGGTAAGCTCTATTTCAGCAGGCCTCCATGTCAGTGGGGATCCGTGTTAGTAGTCAATCTGAGCTCAGGGGTCGTCTCCAAGGGACATTGTTGGACACTGAGTATATTCTTGGCCCCCTTTCCAGGAGGAAAAGGCAGGAAGAGCCTAGTAACTGTAGGAATAATCAAGTGCCCGCTCTGAAAAGCCCGGAGCTACTACGGTTTAAACGCAAAGATCCCGCAGTGGGGGCCGGTCGGGGCTGGGGAAGGAAAGGAGGTCTGGGGAAGGCGGCGTCTGCATCTGCCTTTGGCTCCTCTGGATTTAGCGGGCATCGCTTCCTGGTTACTTCGTCTCCAGGGGCGGGTCCTAGATCACTATCCAATCAGAGGCTCCGGACTGGGCGCCAGCTGTCCAATGAGGGGCGGAAGCGGCGTCTGGGGGCGGGGCGGCGCCACTTCTCGCGAGATCTTCCCTTCCGCGTCGCCGTAGTCCCGGCCGAGTCTCGGCGGCTGGGCCAGCGCGGCGGCTCCGGCAGCCCTGACGCCGACGCCCTGGGCGGACGCCGGGCGGCCGGGAGCGGGAAATGGTGAGCGCTCGGCCGGCGGGGAGCGGAGGCCCGGAGCCCTCCCCGCACGGCCGCCGTGTCCCGCCGTGGGCGGCGGCCCGTCCTGCTCCTCCCCGGCCTGGAGCAGAGGCCCCCGCACGGCCTGGGCCTCGCCCGCGGCCCCCAGCCCGACCCCAGCCCGTGCCCAGGTCCTGGGAGGGGCCGCGGCCGCGTGGGGGGGTGGAGGGACGAGCGGGCGCCCGTGACGTCATAGAACGGGAGAGACGGGAACGGGCTGTGACGTCATAGAACGGGAGAGAGACGGGAACGGGCTGTGTGTGCACGCCGCGTGGGGGCCGGGGAGCCCAGGGTGAGCGCTGCGGACTTCTCCGCGCGAGGACCGAGCTTTCTAGGTGGGAAGAAGGTGGGAGAGGAGAGGAGGCCGCGGGGGGACGGCAGCCCCTAAACCTGAGCAGGTGCTGCCAGGCGTCCCCTTGGAAGAAGGTGGGAGAGGAGAGGAGGCCGCGGGGGGATGGCAGCCCCTAAACCTGAGCAGGTGCTGCCAGGCGTCCCCTTGGAAGAAGGTGGGAGAGGAGAGGAGGCCGCGGGGGGATGGCAGCCCCTAAACCTGAGCAGGTGCTGCCAGGCGTCCCCTTGGAAGAAGGTGGGAGAGGAGAGGAGGCCGCGGGGGGACGGCAGCCCCTAAACCTGAGCAGGTGCTGCCAGGCGTCCCCTTGGAAGAAGGTGGGAGAGGAGAGGAGGCCGCGGGGGGACGGCAGCCCCTAAACCTGAGCAGGTGCTGCCAGGCGTCCCCTTGGAAGAAGGTGGGAGAGGAGAGGAGGCCGCGGGGGGATGGCAGCCCCTAAACCTGAGCAGGTGCTGCCAGGCGTGCGCTGGTTGGGATGCCAGGAGAGGGGGTGGTGTGCTGGCTCCGGCTGAGGGCGGGTCAGAGGTCAGAGGCCTGGAGGAAGGAGAGAGACTTAAGGAAAACAGGTGTTTTATTTCTACTGACCAGTTTATTATTTTTTAGAACAAAAATGGGATTTAGAATGTGTGTGTCTGGACTGTCATAAAATAAAAACCTGGGCATCCTGTTAGCGTGATAGGGAAGGTGAGTGTTTGTATACAACACTCACCTAGATGTTTCTCTAGTCCCCAGAGTTTGGAGATTGTGATCTTATAGTTAATGCTATTTATTGAAAATTTGACTGTTTATTTGGGTTGTATTAAAATAGTTATTAAATTGTTCTTAATCTGATGCTGGCATAGAGTTTCCTAAAACCATTGGAAATTCTGTGAACACAAGTGTGTCTTTAGTTGTTTATCATAAACCCCCTTTAGGTAATATCTCAATTTATGCTAAGAAAGTGGCTCAGGGTGCCATTTCGTTGTAACTTCTGGATGTGGTCTGGTAGCAGTCAGAGCAAAAAGACGCTTTGAACTGGCATCTGCAGGGGACAGTGTGGTCCACCTGAGCCCTGAACTTGTCAGGACGGTGTTGACTCTGGGTGGTGTCAGATTGAATGGTGGGGCACCCAGGTGGTGTTGGAGAACGGGTGGGTGTCCAGCAAAGCCCACAGATTGGGAGTCAGCAAGATCCCTCAGGTCAGAACCTACACCTGACTCTGGGTGAGTGCTGGGGAATGTGGGGTGTGGAGGTCCCAGAATTCAGTTCCTGCTGCTCAGGTTCCCTCCCTCCCTCCTGGGCCTGAGGCCCCTGGGCTGCAGCTGCTCAGTGAGAGTGTCTCCATCTAAGCTCAGGGTCCTGTGTGGCCTTCTGAGGTGTGTTCTCCTGTGAGGGGTGGGTGAGGCTGGGCTTCCCTGAGCTGCTTCCCTGGGGCTTTCTTTGTAGAAAATTCTTTCTATAAATTGGCATTTTACTTCACCTTCTAAGAATTTTTTTCATGATTTACATTAAGATAGTGATTTCCTTGCTTGAACCAGAGAGGATAGAATGATAGATTCTGAAGAAGCAAAGAAAGTTCTTGAAAAAATTTATTTAACAGTCAATTTATCTGGGTGTGGTGATGCATGCCTGTAGTCCCAGCACTGGGGAGGCTGAGCCATGAGCATCGCAGGCTGGAGGCCAGCCTCAGTAACTCAGTGAGACACTGGACAATTTATCAACACCTCATTTGAAATAAAATGGGACAAGGGATTAGAGGTGTATCTCAGAGGTAGAATGTGCATGAATTCAGTATCCAATACCAAAAAGGTTTATATTTAATGAAGAAAATAAATATTTTTGAAAATCATCATGCAGTTAAATAGGCTTTTTTTTCTCTTTTTTAAAAGTGTTTGTATGATATTGGGAATCAAACCAAGTGGAATTCTACCAGTGTGCTGTACACTCATTCCTACAGTTTATTAATTAATTTATGCATTTATTTTCTGGGGCTGAGGGTTGAACCCAGGGCATTCTACCTCCAAGCTATATCACCATCCCTTTAGATATTTTGTTTTTGAAACAAGACCTCACACATTGCTGAGAGGTTTGCCACATGTTGAGGATGGCCTCAAGCTGCAGTCTTCCTGTTTAGCCTTCCAAGACCTGGGGTTACAGTTCTGTGCACCCTTGCCAGCTTTTTAATATTTATTCATATATGATGCGACTTAAACCACAGGCTCCCTACCTCTGATATACACCACGGCCCTGTTTTTATTTATTATGAGTGGTAACAGGGTTTCACTAAACTGATGGGATCCTCGCTGAGATGCTGAGGTTGCCGATGAAGCTGTGATTCTGCTGTCTCAGCCTCCCAAGCACTGGGATTACAGGCAGATGCTACCACGCCTGGCTGTCCTCCGAGTTTTGGTGCCATTTAATCATCAGAGCCAACAAGACCACAGGTCTGCAAGTGAGCAGAGCGACTCGCACCTGAGCTGGGTGTCCAGACCTCGCCCCCCTGCCGTGTCTGCCTGCCTTCTCTGACTTGCCTAGCTGCTCCCCTGCCTGGTGGTGGCCTGCACTCTGACCTCTGCTTGCTGGCGTCTGGGGTCTTGTGACCTTTGCTGCTGTTTGATGTTACCTAATATATGAATGACGAGTTACATGGCCACTTTACAATAGAGACGCATATAGAAGTCAGTGTGTACTAGGGATTGGATCCAAGGACAATCTACCACTGACCCTGGAGCCTTCTACCTCGGGGCTACAGTCCCAGACCTATTTTATATTTTATTTGGAAACAGGGTCTCGCTAAGTTGCTGAGGCTGGCTTTGAACCTGTGCCATTCTCCTGTCTCAGCTTCCCAAGTGCTGGGATTACAAGCATGCACCACCACGCCCGGCTTATTTTTTATTTTTGAAACAGGGTCTCACTGAGTTGCAAAAGGCCTCATTAAGTAGCTGAGGCTGTTTGCGAACCACGATCCTCCTGTCTCAGCCTCCCAAGTACTGGGATGACAAGCGTGCGCCACCACGCCTGGCAAGGGGCTTTGTTTTGAGAGATGCTACAGTGCACCAAGAAAAGTCGGGGTGACCCAGAAACACCATGGGCATTGCTTTGCTTCTTTGGAGCTACCAAATAATCCCAGCCTCACAACAGAACTGATGCAGGGAAAGGAGGGAGAGTAGATTAAGCATAAGAGCGTGCTGAGTAAGACATGGAGGGAACGTTTAGGGAACAAAGCATCGTGTCAGTGTTTTATGGAGTTGTTAAGATCTGAGAGATCTGAGCCTCACCCCACCCTTCATCCTGGAAATATGTGACATGTTTTAGGCCTTGGTGGCTTTTGAGGATGTGGCTGTGACCTTCACCCGGGAGGAGTGGGCTTTGCTGGATCCATCCCAGAAGAACCTCTACGGAGATGTGATGCAGGAAACCTTGAGGCACCTGGCCTGCGTAGGTAAGGGTGGCGTCCTTCCCTCCATTAGTCAATCGGAGTGTGTGTGGTTCTTGCTCATCAGTGCTGTGACACGATTTGAAATGTTGAAAGAAAACATTTTGGTGAATAGACCGGGCATCATCACATTATTTACATCATGCATTCAGTCTGGAATTTAATAATTTTTGTGTAATGTTGTAATAATTCATAATGATCCTTCTGGGTCTACATTTTAGGCCAAGACCAGGAAGAGCAGAAGATTAAAGAAGAATATAAAAAATCCAGGAGAAATCTAAGGTAATTTTCATCACAGAATAAAGCATGAAGCCAGGTATGATGGTGCACACTTATAATCCTAGTACTTGGGTGGCCAAGACAGAAGGATCACAGGTTCAAGACCAGTCTCAGCAACAGAGTGAGACTTTGTTTGGAAACAAAGAAAAAGAATTGGGGTATAGTTTGGAGGTAGAATGTACCTGAGTTCAGTCCCTAGAACCACAAACACACCAAACAGAGAAAGAGAGAGCAATGAATCTCAAGAATCGTAGAGTGGCAGAAAAATGAATAACTAAGCAAATGATTAAAATAACTCCAACTGGCCGGGTATGGTGGCACACGCTTGTAATCTCAGTACTTGGGAGGCTGAGACAGGAGGATCACAGGTTTGACGCAAGCCTCAGTAACTTGTGAGGCTCTCTGCAACTTAGTGAGACCCTGTTTCAAAATAAATAAAAAAATAGGGCTTTGGGTATAGCCTGGAGGTAGAATGCCCTGGTTTCAATCCCCAGTGCCACAAAGATACACACAAAACTCCACAACAGAAAATTCATTTAGTCTCAGAATAGTTTCTAAAAATGCTTACCAGTTAAAATTTTACAATTGAAAATCCAGAATCAGAAATGTTTTGACATTAGAAATATCTGGATTGCAACATGATACCATCATAGTCCAGCTTTCCTGATAATTGAGTATTGATACATGTTGTTCCATATTCAGTATTATTACATATGTAAGGTTTGGGCATAAGGTGTAGATGATACAAAAGTTAATTTTCTGTTGAGATTCGGACACCTGATTGAGATATCTCATTATGCACATATTTCAAAATCTAAAACAGATTTTTCTCTTAACTTTGCATATGGGATACTGAAGCGTTTTTTAATATTATATAAATATTTAGTGTATTCCTTTAGTGAACTGGTAAAGAATATTATGAAACCTAATATGAATCAGGTGTGGTTTTTCATACCTGTATTCTCAACTATGTGGAAGGCCAGGGCAAGAGGAATATGAGTTTTTGACCAGCCTGGAACCTTAAGGGAAACCCTGTCTAAAATTCAATGAAAACTACCAGGAAGGTGGAACAGGCCTGTAATCCCACTTATGTAGGAGGCTTTGCCAGGAGGATCACAGTCTTAAAACCAGCCTCAGCAACTAGTAAGGCGTAGAGAGACCATGCTTCACGTGTAGAGAGACCTGTGTCAAAATCAAAAGGGATGGCACTGGGTTGTGACTCGGAGATAGAATGACCCTCGGTGTAATCTTAATTTTAAAGCCCGGGTGCGGTGGCTTTAAAATTAAGTACCATCCCCAGTACCACAGATTAAATTTAAAAGGGGGGGGGGCAGAAATAATGATTAAAAAGAGAAAAAGGCCTGATAGGAACATTACTACTTTGATAATATCTGTCCTAGATCCGTTCTGCAGAGCATTTGAGCCATTCATGTTCAAAACTTCCTACCCAGCATAAAACCAGTGTGTCTCACAGAAAATTATTAATAAACACATCACTAGTAATGTACTTCTTCTGCTGCTGCTTCTTTTTTTTTTAGCAGAAGTCAAGTGCTAGAGAGATTCTTTGAACAAAAACTTGGTAGTGAATGTGGAATAATCTTTAGCTGGTCTCCAAATCCTCTTCTCAAGAAGAAAACTCATCCTGGAGTCAAACCAGGTGGAAGGCAGATTTGTGGAGAAGTTCTCACTGGTCATTTATCCTTCACTGAGCCCCACAGAGATAAGTCTGGACAGAAGCCATGTGCACATTTGGAAGATGGAGAGAAATCTGATGAATGTAAGAAACAGGGGGAAGTCTTCAGCTCTCCCAAAGGCTTTGTCATGCATGAAGAGAATCACACTGGAGATAAACACCATGAATGTAAAGAATGTGGGAAAGCCTTCAGTAATTCCCATTACCTTAAAATTCATGAAAGGAGTCACACTGGAGAGAAACCCTATGTGTGTAAGCAGTGTGGGAAAGCCTTTAGTTCTTCCAGTTACCTTCACATACATGAGCGAACTCACACTGGAGAGAAGCCTTATGTATGTAGACAATGTGGCAAAGGCTTTACTTGTGCCAATTACCTTCAGAAGCATGAGCGAACTCACTCAGGAGAGAAGCCGTATGTTTGTAAGCATTGCGGGAAAGCCTTTAGTTCATCTGGTAACATTCAGCTCCATGAACGAACTCACACCGGGGAAAAGCCCTATGTGTGTAAGCAGTGTGGGAGAGCCTTTAGTTCTTCTAGTCATCTTCGCACACATGAGCGAGTTCACGCTGGAGAGAAACCCTACGTATGTAAGCAGTGTGGGAAAGCCTACTGTGAATCTTATTCTCTCAGAACACATGAAATGAATCATACCGGAGAGAAGCCGTACGTGTGTAAGCAGTGTGGGAAAGGCTTCCGTTTTTTCTGTAGCCTTCAGAGGCATGAGCAGATTCACTCTGGAGAGAAGCCCTACGTATGTAAGCAATGTGGCAAAGCTTTTAGTTCTTCTGGTTACGTACAGATACATGAACGAATCCACACTGGGGAGAAGCCTTATGTGTGTAAGCAGTGTGGAAAAGCCTTTAGCTCTTCCTGTCAGCTTCACACACATGAGCGAACTCACACTGGTGAGAAACCCTATGTGTGTAAGCAATGTGGGAAAGCCTTTAGTTCTTCCAATAACTTTCAGATACATGAGAGAATTCACACTGGGGTTAAACCTTATGCATGTGAGCAATGTGGGAAAGCCTACTATTCTCCTTATTCTCTCAGAACACATGAGAAGACCCACACTGGAGAGAAACCCTATGTGTGTAAGCAGTGCGGGAAAGGTTTTAGTTCTTCCAGTTCTTGTAAGAGACATAAGAGATCTCACACTGGAGAGAAACCGTATGTGTGTAAGCACTGTGGGAAAGCCTTTAGTTCTTCCAGTTACCTTCAGAAACACGAGCAGATTCACACTGGTGAGAAGCCCTACATATGTAAGCAGTGTGGGAAAGGTTTTAGTTCTGCCAGTTCCTTTCAAGCACATAAAAGGTCTCACACTGGAGAGAAGCCTTATGTGTGTAAGCTATGTGGGAAAGCCTTTATTTCCTTCTTTTCCCTTCAGATCCATGAGCGAATTCACTCTGGGGAGAAGCCCTATGTATGTAAGCAATGTGGGAAAGCCTTCAGAGTATCCAGTCATTTGTGTAGACATCAAAGAACTCACACATGAGAGTAATCCCAAATATACACTGTGAGAAGGCTTCCCTGTCACAAAAAAAATGCACAGTTGAGAGTTTATTTATCAAAGCTTAAGGGAAATGCTTGTAGTAATCTTGGACCAATTAACAGATACGAGAGAACACAGAATGGGGAGAAACATTGAATAAAGATGTGCAAAAGTCCTCAGTTGCTCCCCATGTACAGATGCACACTGGATCGAAACCTTACCGATGTGAAAAGTACAAGAAAGTTGTCACTTGTGCAAAAGAGTTCCTAAGTCCTGTGAAAATTCTCCTTGTAGTAGAATCCTCTAAAGACAAGTAATACGAAGCCTTTAATTTAAACAACTTGTGTGAAATACTCCAGAAAACACGCAAGGTAAAGGAAATGATCTAAAACTTCGGAATATATTATGTTTATCAGTGGCTCACTTTTTTTTTGAAGTACAGGGGATGGAACCCAGGGGCATTCTACCTCCAAGCTACACTCCTGGCCCTATTTTTTATTTTTTATTTCGAAACAGGGTCTCAATGAGTTGCAAAGAGCCTAAGTAGCTGAGGCTGTCTGCAAACCCTGATGCTCCTATCTCAGCCTCCCAAATGCTGGGATTACAAGCGTGCACCACCCAGCAGTGGCTCACCCTTAAAGTAAATCTCTGGACTATGTTGCTAATTTTTACACGTCCATTTTTACCGAGTGGTGGCAGGCTGAGCACAGGAGAGTTCTGGAAGAGTCTTCTGTGCAGTGCACAGTCCCAGTCCAAGTCATGTAGAAAATCAGAACAGAAGCAGTGGCTGGCCAGGGCAAGGAGTTACAGAAGGCCTTTGGGAGTCTTCAAGAACATGCCTGGTTGTTTTTCATGAAACAGCCATTGCCAGGAGGAGGACAGGAAGAGTAAGTCACGGTATGTCTTGACTATCCCCACTAACTCCACTGGATTCAGTCCACGGCACACACCCGCACACACAAACACACAGATACAGAAATGATGCATTCTCGGTCTGTTGAAGGTCTAGGAGGCCCAGGGCATTCTTCTGGAGCCCTTGGAAGTCAAATGCTAAGGTTTCAGAGGCAGCCTGCAGCAATCTTCAAAGAGCAAAAAAGCAAAAACTTTTTTCCCCTTCTCTGAGCTAAAGCAACAGGAAAACCACAAAGAGCAAACTCTTCTATGCCTGCAGCAGCGTGCTCCACTAGACCCTACCAGAAAGTGCCTGACACTTGTCCTTTGCACTGTCCCAACCCCAAAGTATCACCTGATGACTCAGTAAGTAGCGAAGGATTAAAAGTGGCATGAAGTTGACCCACATCAGCATCTCTATATTAACCACTCACTTCAGTTCTATCTGTGTTGGTCTTCCATCCATATTGTCTAACATGTGTGTTAGTATCTAATTCTAAGAACTGTCTCCTCCTCTGTTTATTACTTTGAGTGACCATGGACTGTCAGGATGTATTTTACAACTGAAGAACTCAGAAGGACGTAAAATCCCCTGTATCCACAGTGTAGAGGTTGAACCTTATTTTGAGCAGAAGCTTTCTCATGGTGGTTCTGGTAACTCTTCTGTAAAGTGGTCTTTATCACTGCCCAATAATGTTACCAATTCATGCTTTGAACTACTCATCCATCTGTTCCATTACCTCAGTCCTTAATTTAAAAAAAAAAAAGGTTGGGAGGGATGTAGTGACCCGGATCCATAATGTGTTTATTGACAGACTAGTTGGCAAACTCAGAACAAAGGTCTAGACGTGAGCAGAACTAGGAATCCTGGAGACAGACTTAGTGTAACGGAATCATGGCCAGGTGACTTGGCATTTGGCCCAACAGGAGGCTGTGGGTGTAATGTCTTAGAGATGATGGTATGGAACTTCTCTTGTTCTTCTTCCTGCAAGTTATACCCAGAAACGTAATTTTGTGTTAACACATGAAAACCCCTTTTTCTACTTGCCAAATAAGTTGTTATATTGTTAATAAAGACAGAGTGGCCATCAGCCCATCTTTGCTTATGTGTGTGTTTATTTATTTTATTTTTTATTCTTATTTATTTTGTGGTACTGGAAATTGAACCCAGGGGCATTGAACCTCTGAGCTACACCCCCAGCCCTATTTTTTATTCTTTATTTTGAAGCAGGGTCTCACTGAATTGCAAAGGGCCTCACTTGGTAGCTGAGGCTGTCTGTAATCCATCATCCTCCTGTCTCAGCCTCCCAAATGATGGGATTACAAGTGTGCGCCACTACGTCTAGCTTTTATTTCTTAATCAGAGGTCACTCGTCTCCAAGAAGATGACTATGTAAGAACATTGAAGACTTTAACATCTTTCTGGGATTTGGGACTATGTGCTGTTCAAGTACCCACGGGTTGGTTGTTATTGACCTTCCACTCACTGTAAAGGGAGGCTATTATATTAAATTTTTATTATATCCAAATTTATCACTGACATCAGTGGGTTTGTTCAGCATCACCAGGAAAACATCTTATTCTTGCATTGAGTTGCCTTTCTCTACGTGCCAATAAGCTTATCTTGCTCCCCATCAGAACGCTGGTGTCCTCTTCTGGGAATCACCTTTGGTTATCCATTGCGGACTTTCTGAGGTGACTGTGCTCTTACTCTTTCCTGGTTTGTGGATGGTTGTTTTCGATTCTAGGTATTATCCTTTCAATATTGTGAATGTCTTCAGGCTGCCATCTTGTTTTACTATTTTATCATTATGTGTCTGCTGGGCCCCCTCAGATGCCTGTTTTTTTTCTTTCGCACTTTTGTTGGTACAATGTAATTATGTATTTTATTTTTTTTTGCGGGATATATTCTAATGAGATTCAAAGAGGTGCCAACAAGCATGCACGCATATCTTGGTGTATTTCTGTTTTTGTACCCATCCGGCCTCCTTTTCCTTGCTTCCTCCGCACACTATGTCAAGCCCTATTCTGTTTTGCTCAAAACATATCCTTCAAGCTGGGCATGGTGGCCCACAGCTGTAGTCCCAGTACTTGGGAGGCTGAGAGAGGAGGATCATAGGTTTGTGTTCAGCCTCAGCAAC
Source organism: Muscardinus avellanarius (assembly GCF_963383645.1). Taxonomy (NCBI): domain Eukaryota; kingdom Metazoa; phylum Chordata; class Mammalia; order Rodentia; family Gliridae; genus Muscardinus; species Muscardinus avellanarius. The sequence goes on along the minus strand of NC_137804.1, from coordinate 48,830,468 downwards.
TGAGGCCCGCCACAAGTTACTGAGACCTTGTTTCTAAAATAGTGCTGAGAGTACGGTCAGAGGTAGAATGCTCCTGGGTTAAATAATCAGTACTACACACACAGACACACATGCACACACACACACGCAATCACAATATAGGAGGCTGGATGGAAAGCCAGGAAGGTATGTAGACAGATGAGAAAGCCCAGGGAGGACACCTTCCAGATCTTGGACCGTGCAGCCTTCACTCCTAGACAGGCTCAATGGAGAGGCCTCTGGGATCCTGGCCCTGGGGAGGACACCTGCGGAGATCAATCTCCTGCCCCTCCCACCGCAGCCACCCAGGCTGGGCTGCGGCTGCAGGACATCCCCAGAGATCTGCGAGGAAGGTGAGTGCACCCTCTGCTTCCCAGGCCATTTTCCAGACGGCAGATATGAAGAGCTAAGAACACCGGAGCAGAGCGACCCCATGACTGGGGACAGACAGGTGAGGATGGGAAAATGGTGGAGTGGGGCTCCTGCATCCCTAGCAAGCTGGCTCCTGTTCACCCTCTGAGTCCACCTCCTGCCCACAGCTGCCCCCTTCCCCACTAGTTGGGGACTCCAGGATCCGTCCTGGAGCAGACGAGGGTGTTTCCGAGGCAGAAGGACAAGTGTCATCACACGAGCATGTGTTTATGCATCGCTCCAGGATGCTTCTGTCTGTGTTTTGTGTCGTGTGTGCTGGCTTGACATCCCTGGGGTTGCCATTGCAAATGACTGCAAAAGCCAGAGAAACTTAGCTGGCCATGGTGGTGCACACCTATAATCCCTGTGCCTTGGAGGCTGAGACAAGGGGGTCGCAGGTTTAAAACCAGCCTCAGCAACTTAGTGAGACCTTTAACAACTGAGCAAGATCCTACTTCAAAATGAAGAAAAAAATAAGGCGGGGAGATGTAGCCCAGTAGAATGGTCCTGTCTTCAATCCCCAGTGCCAAACCAACCACCAACTCAACAGACAAAATCCTCAGAAATTTCCTCTCTAGTAGCCACAGAGTCTACAAGCCTGAAACAAGATGTCCGCAGAGCCACGCTGCTGCTGAAGACACAGAAGGGAATCCTCCTTCACCTCCTAGTGGCTGCCTCCAACCTCTGGTTCCATCACAGGGCAAGCTTTCCTCCATGTGTCCACCTTGCTGATGGGGACACCAGTCATTGCGCTGAAAGCCCACCTTACCCCAGGAAGATCCCTAGGACCTTGTCTTCATTAAATCCACCAAGGTCCAATTTCCAAGTCAGGCGACATTTTGAGACTCCAAGGGACGTGGATTCAAGGTTCACTGCTTGAGCAACACAAAGCCCTCGGGCGTGTTGACACTGTCCCGAGTTGACCCCAGTGCGAGGAGTGACAGGCAGCGTGATGAGCCAGTGGTCCATCCACAGGTGTGAGCGGAGGGAGTGATGCGTCTCCATCTCTGGATGAGGGTTTCATGGACGTCACTTCCACCATGTATTTCAGAGTCAACATGTATGTATACGGAATCATTAGAAAAACTGGACTGGACAAAACAAAACTTATGTCATGTTGGTGTTCCAGATGTTTCCAATGTTAAAACAGTTCTGATTTTGGATTTTCCAATTGTAAAAGTTCAACCTGTAGCCATTGTTAGAAAATATTTTGAGATCAAATCAATTTAAGTTGGGGTATTTGAATCGTTTGCTTAGCTGTTAAATTTCCTGACATCTAGGATTCTTGAGATTCATTGATTTCTTTCTCTCTTCCTAGTCTATGTGTCTGTGTGTCTATGTTTCTGTGTGTGTTTCTAGGGACTGACCCAGGGATAGTCTACCTCTTAGATACACCCTCAACCCTTTTTATTTTGTGTGTGTGTGTGTGTGTGTGTGTGTGTGTGTGTGTGTGGTGTTGGGGTTGGAACCCAGGGGCTTTTCTACCTCTAGGCTGTACTCCCAGACCTATTTTATATTTTATAAAATATATATATTTGGAAACAGGGTCTCACTAAGTTGCTTAGAGCTTCACTCAGTAGCTGAGGCTGGCTTCGAACCTGTGCGATCCTCCTGTCTCAGCCTCCCAAGCACTGGGATTACAAGTGTGCATCACCACACCTGGCAAGCTATTTTTGTTTTCAAACAAGGTCTTATTAATTTTCTGAGCCTGGTCTTGAACCTGCAATCCTTCTGTCTCAGCCTCCCAAATACTAGGATTACAAATGTGCATCACCACACCTGGCTCATTGCTATCTTCTGTGAGTGAAAATTACCTTTGATTTCTCCTGGAGTTTTTGTAGTCATCTTTAATATTCTGCTCTTCCTGGTCTTGGCCTAAAATGTAGACCCAGAAGGATCATTATGAATTATTAGAACATTACACAAAATTATTAAATTCAAGGCTGAATGCCTGGCATAAATAATGTGATGGTGCCTGGTACATTGTCCACAATGTTTCCTTTCAACATCTCAAATCGTGCCACAGCGCTGAGGAGCAAGAACCATGTGCTCTCCATTGACTAAGGAGGGAAGGACGCCACCCTTACCTACGCAGGCCAGGTGCCTCAAGGTTTCCTGCATCACATCGCGGTAGAGGTTCTTTTGAGATGGATCCAGCAAAGCCCACTCCTCCAGGGTGACGATCACAGCCACATCCTCAAAAGCCACCAACACCTAAAACATGTCACATATTTGTAGAATGACGGGTGAGACTCAGATCACCGCAGATCTACACCAACTTCACAAGACGTTCACATGATGCTCTGATCCCTAAATGTTCTGTCCATGTCTTGCTCAGCACACTCTCACGCTCCATCCCTCCCCACATCGTGTCCTGCAGCAGTTCTGATGGAAGGCTCGAACTATATGATAATTCCACAGCAGAACAGAAATGACTGGTGTTTTCTGGGTCATCCCAACCTTCCTTTGTGCACTGTAGAATCTCTCAAAACAAAGTCCTACCTCTATGTGGTGATACATGCCTGTAATCTCAACATTTGGGAGGCTGAGATGGAAGGATCGCAGGTTTCAGGCCAGCCTCAGCAACTTACACCCTGTTTCAAAATAAAAAATGAAAAGGGCTGGGGTGTAGTTCAGGGGAGAATGCTTCTGGGTTCATTCTCTACACCATAAATAGATTAGATAGATAGATAGATAGATAGAACTAAAAATCCAGCTGTGGTGGAATACAACTGTGATCCCAGCACTTGGGGACTAAAAAGACTACAGGTTTCAAGCAATCCTCTGTGTATGGCAAGACTGTCAGCAATGTAGCATGATCTTGTTTCAAAACAAAAAATCTAAAGGGATGGGGATGTAGCTTAGATACAGACTATTTTATTTATTTATTTATTTATTTATTTATTTATTTATTTATTTTTGCAGGTTTGGGGATGGAACCCAGGGGCATTTGACCTCCGAGCTACACCCCCTGCCCTACTTTTTATTCTTTATTTTGAAACCGGGTCTCACTGAGTTGCAGGAAATACAGACTATTTAGATGGAGACACTCTCACTGAGCAGCTGCAGCCCAGGGGCCTCAGGCCCAGGAGGGAGGGAGGGAACCTGAGCAGCAGGAACTGAATTCTGGGACCTCCACACCCCACATTCCCCAGCGCTCACCCAGAGTCAGGTGTAGGTTCTGACCTGAGGGATCTTGCTGACTCCCAATCTGTGGGCTTTGCTGGACACCCACCCGTTCTCCAACACCACCTGGGTGCCCCACCATTCAATCTGACACCACCCAGAGTTAACACCGTCCTGACAAGTTCAGGGCTCAGGTGGACCACGCTGTCCCTGCAGATGCCGTGCAGAGCGTGAGCTCGCTCTGACTGCTACCAGACCCCATCCTCTAAGTTGTAGAAGGGTGCCACCCCGAGTCACTTTCTTAGCATATTACCTAAAGGGGGTTTATGATAAGCAACCAAAGACACTTCTGTTCATGGAATTTCCAAGGGTTATTTCTATGCCAGAATCAGGGACAAAGAACAAATTATTATCATCATCATTATAATACACACCCTAATAAACACTCTTATTCTTGGTAAATAACAGGGATTAAAGATCCCCACCTCCAGTGGCATATCATACAGCTTCTTTCTGTATGCATGCAGCTTACGCTTCTTCAAGGCTCGCACTGTCCTAAGCCCCAGAATCTCCTCTCCAACCTGGAGAGCACACAGGACATAAACTAAAACATTTAACCACGGGGAAAGTGATGTGCTACACCTGCTTTGTCCTCAGACATTCCCACCAGGCAGAGCTGCCTGCAGCATCCCAGTGTCCATGTCCACACATGAGCAGCTGCTGACACAGGGCTGGGTGGTACTGGATGTAGAAAGAAATGATCAGAGTTGGCAGCCTGGTCGCTCTCACACTGACCTCCATGCAGAAGACAACACACAGCTTTTATGCTATGTTACCAGCAATACTTTACAGCCGTGTGTGTGTGTGTGTGTGTGTGTGTGTGTGTGTGTGTGTGTGTGTTACTGGGGGTTGAATCATAGCTTTCTACCTCCATTCCACACCCCAAGCCTTTTAATTTTTTTTGTTTGGAAACAGTCTTGCTAGGATGCTGAGGCTGTCCTCAAACCTGTGATCCTCTTGTCTCAGCCTCCCAAGTACTGAGATTATCAGGATGTGCCACTATGCCCGGCCTCTCTATCTTCTACATGAGTTAGCCAGAGTGAGTTTCTGTTACAGGGACCCAAGAGAGCTTCCACTAGAAATTTCCTAACCCGGTAACTGAAATTTTTGAGGACGTAGTCTCTGTGGGCACATTAAAGGTATTCAATAAATATTTATGCCTTCTCAGTAGCTATTTTCTTTTTCTTTTTCTTTTCTTTTTTTTTTTTTTGGCGGGTCTGGGGATGGAACCCAGGGGCATTTGACCTCCAAGCTACACCCCCTGCCCTAATTTTTATTCTTTATTTTGAAACCGGGTCTCACTGAGTTGCAGAGGGCCTAAGTAGCTGAGGCTGTCTGCGAACCGCCATCCTCCAGGTCTCAGCCTCCCAAGTGCTGGGATTACAAGTGTGCACCACCACGCCCGGCTCAGTAGCTATTTTATAGACTAGAACTATCTCGATCTGTGAACTTGGATTGCAGTGAGGCACAGGGGCCGTGTGGTAATGGGGCAGTCATACATCTGTGGATCCACTGATATTCATTCCAGATGACGATGATGCCTGCTTCACTCAGCTTTTTGTCCCATGACCAAAAAACCCCAAGGAACAACTTAGAAAACTAAAAGACTTATTTGGGCTTGCGGGTTGAGAGGATCAGTCCATGGCTGGCCAGCTCCAAGGCAGACACATGGTGGTGGCAGAGTGTGGTAGAGGAAAGTTGTTCAGGGTGAAAGTTGACATTGAGGGAGAGGGAGGGAGCAGAGGCAGACAGAGTCACATCCCCAGTGACCCACTCCCGCCAGCAACACCTAACACCTGCCTGCCCCGTTACCACCCCGGAAGCCCACTCCCATGGTTAATCCATCAGTGGAGTTCTCCACAGATAAGGTCAGAGCCCAGACCCAGTCATTTCACCCCTCCATTGTCAACACACGAGTTTTTCTGGGGAACACTCTATAGCCAAACCATAATTATACTAAACTTGAAAAACAACAACAATAACAACAAAAGGTCCAGTTTCTTACTGTAGAAAGTTCTCTAGGGGGATAGACATGTGCAGCAGATAAACGTCCCTCTGATTGGCTAGCGTAGCCAAAACATAATGTCTTCTCCCCGCTCCATGACTCTGGCAGAGCCGGAGGGCAAGCTCCCAGTGGGTGAGGAGACAGTGTCCCGTCCCCCAGTGAATGCAGAATCCCGCCCATCAGTGTTGATTGCTGTTTACATCCAACCGATCACGATGACGCATCTCCTTCCTGCTGGGCTGTGGTTGGTATCTGAAATTCAAGATCGGCTCCCGCAGTCCCTCTAGGCAGTGGGAGGATTTTTTTTTTTTTTTTTTTTTTTTTGGTGGTACTGGGGGTGGAACCCAGAGGCTTTCTACCTCCAGGCTACACTCCCAGACCTATTTTATATTTTATTTGGAAACAGGGTCTCACTTAAGTTGCTGAGAGCCTCACTTAAGTAGCTGAGGCTGGCTTCAAACCCGTGCAATCCTCCTGTCTCAGCCTCCCAAGCGCGGGGATTACAAGCGTGCGCCACCACGCCCGGCCAGTGGGAGAATTTTTATGAAATGCCAGACTGCCATTCAATCACCCTCCCAAATCTCCAGTTGGAAGATGCTCAGAGGCACGAGCCCTTACCTCCTGTCGCCCACCCGTCGTGGGGCAAGCCAGGTGGTGTCCTCACAGCCAGACATGCATGCACTGATGGATGAACTTGCTTCATGACTGTGAGTTAGCACATAAATTATCAGTGATCAGATTATCAAGGGAATTACCAAATGAATTCATGCATACTTTTTTTTCTTAGTATTAGCAATGTGCCCTGCATCGGGCTAGGTGCCAGGGAGAGTGGAGGATGAAGTAGATGGGTGGTCAGTGTGTCCCAGGAAAAGGGTTGATTCTGTGAAGGGTAGGTTAGGAGGGGACATGAAACTCAGGACTGATGGGGTCCTTGGCTTACATGATGGAAAAGAATTTCTGCACAGGCCAATTAGAGACAGAGAAAAAGCTTTATTTAGGAAAGTAGGAAATAAAAAATCAAGGGAGAAGCTGGGATATCTCTAGAGGGAGAGATACATTTGGGGGTTCAAGGACTCTTAATATGTATGTATGTATGTATGTATGTATTTATTTATTTATTTATTTATTTTTGGTGGTACGGGGGGGTGGAACCCAGAGGCTTTCTACCTCTAGGCTATACTCCCACACCTTTTTTAATATTTTATTTGGAAACAGGGCCTCACTAAGTTGCTGAGAGCCTCACTTAAGTAGCTGAGGCTGGCTTCGAACCTGCGCGATCCTCCTGTCTCAGCCTCCCAAGCGCGGGATTACAAGCGTGCGCCACCACGCCCGGCTATTTATTTATTTATTTATTTATTTATTTATCGCAGTACTGGGGATGGAACCCAGGGGGCATTCTACCTCCAACTTACACCCCCAGCCCTATTTTTTATTCTTTATTTTGAAACAGGGTCTCACCGAGTTGCAAAGGGCCTTTCTAAGTAGCTGAGGCTGTCCGCGAACCACGACCCTTCTCTCTCAGCCTCCCAAATGCTGGGATGACAAGCGTGTGCCACCATGCTCGACTGTCTACCTATTTCTTCTATCCTACGTCCATTTCTTTTCCTCCCGGATTCTGCAGTCAGGCAGAGACCAGGGATGTTCCACGGAGAGTTCCACAGAGACCACTGAGACCGGCCTTGAGGAAAATGGCCCAGAACACGAGAGCCAATAAGAGATGGTCCGAGGCCACAGAGTGCCCTGCAGGGTGTCATGAAGTCACCGGGCAGCTGAGTGTTCTGCAGGGCTAAACTAGGACAGAGAGGAGAGGATGCTTGGGGTTGGGGAACAATGTGTCCCAAGGTCCAGGCCAGAGGGAGCAGCTCCATTAACTCAGTGGCCACACCCTAGAGGCTTGGGTAAGGATTCATGCTGTGTCCAAATGCCAGCTCTCAGGCTAGGCTCATCATCCCAGTACTTGGGAGGCTGAGATAGGAGGTTAGCTAAATTCAAGGCTAGCCTCAACAACTTAGCAGGACTTTGTTTCAAAAAATTAAAAAATAAGCTGGCACACAGTTGTAATCTCAGCATTCTGCAGGCTGAGACAGGAGGATTGTGGTTCGTGGACAGCCTCAGCTACTCAGTGAGGCCCTTTGCAACTCAGTGATACCCTGTTTCAAAATAAAGAATAAAAAAAATAGGGCTGGAGGTGTCGCTCAGAGGTAGAATGCCTCTAGGTTCCATCCCCAGTACAGTAAGAAAATAAATAAATGAATGAATAAATAAATAAATAAATAGGGCTGGGGTATAGCTCAGTGGTATAATGCCCTAGATCTAATCCCCAGTACCAAATATACATATATATGTACTTTTTTTTTTTTGGTACTGGGGATTGAACCCAGGGGCATTCGACCTCTGAGCTATACCCCAGCTCTATTAATTAATTAATTAATGTATTTATTTAGTGTGTGTGGTACTGGGGATGGAACTCAGGGGCATTCTACCTCCCAGCTATACCCCCAGCCCTATTTTTTATTCTTCATTTCAAAAGAGGACCTCACTGAGTTCCAGAGGGCCTCACTAAGTAGCTGAGGCCGGCTTCGAGGTTGTGATCCTCCTTTCTCAGCTTCCCAGGTACTGGGATTACAGGCGTGCACCACCATGCCCTGCTCCGAAAAAAGATCTTTAAAAGAAACAAAACCTCCACCTTTCAGAAAACAAATGCGCTTCTGTTGGAACCAAAATAACTGTCTGGTGGGTGAGAAGCCCGCAATCAAAACATGTTGGAAGCTGTGTTATTGACGTCAGGAGGTTTAAAAATAAAGTGGAGTTTCTAAAATAGCCCCTGCCTCCTGCCCTGGATCTTCTCTCTCCTCCCCCCAGGCCTGCGGACTTCAGACAAGCCAGGGGTCCCGCGGGACCTTTCCCACACAAAGGAAGCGGCTGGAGGCAGCTTTCCTGTGCCACCCGGGTGAACCTCAGCTTGGCAACAGAGTCAGAGACAAAACAGCTGAGCCCCCAGCAGGAGGGAGAGCAGCGAGTGTGAGGCCAGAGGCTGAGCCCCAAACCCCTCTCTGAAAGACCTGGGCCGGCAGCTGTGCCCGGCGCCTGTGATCTGCACCTCCTTCTCCTGAAAATCCTCATGGTAGCAGAAGGGGAGACATATGAGCTGTTATCTCGTCTGTAAGCATCATGGGGGAAAAAAATTACACCCGTATCATCTCATTTAATCCGGACACTACTCTGTAAAGTCGGAGAACACGAAGCGGTCAATACTCAACAATGTTATGCTGGACCAAAATGCCCATTTCATTAGTTTGAACTTAATGTTCTTTCCCCGAGGCCCAGAGGACCTGGAAAAATTGTCCACTTTAAGCTGGGCGTGGTGGAGCACACGTGTAATCCCAGCATTCAGGAGGCTGAGACAGGAGGATCGCGGTTCGCGGACAGCCTCAGCTACTTAGTGAGGCCCTCTGCAACTCAGTGAGACCCTGTTTCAAAATAAAGAATAAAAAATAGGGCTGGGGGTGTAGCTTGGAGGTCGAATGCCCCTGGGTTCCATCCTTAGACCCGCAAAAAAAAAAAAAAAAAAAAAAAAATTGGGCTGGGGGTGTCGCTCAGAGGTAGATGACAGGTTTGAGCCCCTGCCCCGCAGAGGGCGGGGCCGGAAGCTAGGAGGCGGAGCCCTGTGATTCCCAGAGGAGACCACGCCCCTCGATTTAAGAGAAGCGGGATAGAGACAGACGCACTCTCCCCCACTAGCCCCCGCTGGCCCGCGAATAAAGGCATGCGTATCATCATATCGGACTCCTGCGTGTATCTGTGCCAGTCTTATAGTAGAATATCCCTGGGTTCCATACCCAGGACCTCAAAAAAAAATTGTTCATTTGGCAGAGCTGAGACCCATCCCCAGGTGTACATAGGCCCAGAGTTGAGCTCATTTGCTTGATGCATAAAAAAGAGAGACCGCGTGTGGTGGTGGTACATGCCCACAATCCCAGCACTTGGGAGGCCGAGGCAGGAGGATCACAGGTTCGCGACCAGCCTTGGCAACTAAACGAGACCCTCACAACTAAACAAGACTCTTTCCAAATAAAAAATTGAAAGCCGGGCGTGGTGGCGCACACTTGTCATCCCAGCATTCGGGAGGCTGAGACGGGAGGATCACAGGTTCGCAGACAGCCTCGGCTACTTAGTGAGGCTTTCCGCAACTTAGTGAGACCCTGTTTCAAAATAAAAAGAATAAAAAAATAGGGTAGGGGGTGTAGCTCAGAGGCCAAATGCCCCTGGGTTCCATCCCCAGACCCGAAAAAATAAAATAAAAATAAATAAAAAATTGAGGCCAGGCGTGGTGGTGGACATTTGTAATCCCAGCATTCGGGAGGTCGCGGGAGGTAGAGACCGGAGGATCACAGTTCATAGCCTCAGCTACTTAGTGAGGCCCTTTGCAACTCAATGAGACCCTGTTTCAAAAATAAAAAGACTGAAAAATAGAACTGGGAGTGTAACTCGGAGGTAAAATGCCCCTGGGTTCCGTCCCCAGTACCGCCAAAAAAAAAAAAAAGAAAAAGAAAGAAAGAAAGAAAAGAAAAAAGATAAAGAAAGGGCTGGGAGAATAGCTCGGAGGTAGAATGCCCCTGGGTTCCATCCCCAGGACCCAAAATAAAATAAATAAAAGAGTAAGAGACAGGGAGGGCAGTGGTGATGTGTAAACTTTCTTTTCTTTTTCTCTGTGGCCGGAGGATGTGAATTTGCAGTCTCCAAACACGCTTACTCTAGGCTCTGCTGACCCATCGCAGCCCTCCCTGATAGGTACCCGCCCCAGGGCACACCTAAGAGGAAAACAATAAATAACACGGACACAGACCAGGTGGGAGAGGCAGGCGGGCGGGGCTCTCTCTGGCCCCTGGTCCAAGCTTACATTCACTCTAACGGGGAGAGGTCTGCAGAGTCTGGGAGGTCATGTTTAACTAGTGAACAGGCAGGGAGACCTAGGGGTAAAGTCTGAGTAAACCGCAGACCAACTACAGAAAGTCTTTGAGATAGTGGTTGGCAATAAAACGGCACAGGGTAAGCCGGGCATGGTGGCGCACGCTTGTCATCCCCGCGCTTGGGAGGCTGAGACAGGAGGATCGCACAGGTTCGAAGCCAGCCTCGGCTACTTAGTGAGGCTCTCGGCAACTTAGTGAGACCCTGTTTCCAAATAAAATATAAAAATAGGTCTGGGAGTATAGCCCGGAGGTAGAAAGCCTCTGGGTTCCACCCCTAGTACCACCAAACACACACACACACACACACACACACACACACACACACACACACACACAATGGCACAGGGTGCCCAGAAGGTACAGGCGCCGGCAAGAACCCAGTAGCGTTTGCCTGGGAGGAACGGCGACTTCTGGCAAGTCCAGCTGTCTTATGGCTTCCCACGACCCGTAGACCTTTACCAAGGCAATTTTTTTTTTTTTTTTTTTTTGGCGTTACTAGGGATGGAACCCAGGGGCATTCTACCTCCCAGCTACACCCCCTATTTTTTATTCTTTATTTTGAAACAGGGTCTCACTGAGTTGCAGAGGGCCTCACTGAGTAACCGAGGCTATTCATGAACCGTGATCCTCCTGTCTCAGCCTCCCAAATGCTGGGATGACAAGCGTGTGCCACCACACCTGGCTTTTACCAAGGCACATTTTTCTTTTTTCTGTTTCTTTTTGTGTGTGTGTGTGTGTTTCTTTTTGTTGTGTGTGTGGTGCTGGGAATGGAACCCAGAGGCTTTCTACCTTTGGGCTACACTTCCAGAAGCTATTTTGTATTTTATTTGGAAATAGGGTCTCAGTAAGTTGCTGAGGCTGGCTTCCAACCTTGTGATCCTCCTGTCTCAGCCTCCCAAGTGCGGGGATTACAAGCATGCGCCGCCACCACGGCACATTTTAACCCATTCCCGGCTGCCCCATTCTCTACATTTCCCCATCTTGCCCACGAAGGCCACCATCGGTTCACGTTACTGAGAAGACCAGGGTGGTCCAGACAGACCCAGGCCCCCAAACAAAGCCGAGCACCGGACTTACCAGGTCTTCCTTCTACTTCCTGATCCCTGGGCACACCCCCTCGGCCCCCCACTTTGGCCCGGAGGAGCCGGAAGAGAAACAAAAGCAGAGACAGGAGTGAACTGCTTTCTCCAGAGTTCCAAGAAAATCCTAGCCCAGGGTCCCCATGGCCCGGCGTCTTTGTATTCGTGGCCTGCGACAGCGATGGCCACAGTCTTCTTTGGTTGAGGGGGTGGGACATAGTCTTTGTGTACTTCTTCCTAATCGTTCCTCTCAACACCTCTACAAAGTAGGCAATATTGCTATCGTTCCATTTTGCAGATGGGGAGACTGAGGCATGGAAATGATTCTGCCAGGCGCCTAGGTAGACCCTGGTCTCACCGCCCCGCGGGCCACTAAGGCCGCAGTGATCGGCCGTCATGGCTCCGTGCGGGGAGAAAATAGGGGTATAAGGACCGGTCCATGGGCTCAGTCTCGTTTCATGCCCGGGAACTGGTGGGGGGTGGTGAAGTGATCCCCAAGGGAAACCTGGGTGCTCCTCTGTGGAGACAGGAGGTAGGGTGCAGGTCAGGGGTCCAGCGGTTGCTTTCCACAATGGAGCTATAGAAAAGCCTTAGACAGAGAAGAGATTTTTCTCCACAGTCTGATATTGAGACCAAATTTCAAAGAACAGGAGGCTATTAAAAAGGGGAGAGGAAGGAAGTGCTTATTAAAAGGTCCCTGCAGGGCTTTAGGGTCAGAAAAAACAAAGAAGGATCCGTCAGGCCCCAGCCTGCCAGGGGACCCGGGGGTGTATCTGGGGGCGGCCAGTGGTTTGGTTCAGTCCACGGATGTTAACCGGGTAGAAACTCTCCCCGGTTTTCACTTTCCCTGTAGGTAAAATGGATACAAAATGCCAGCGTATTGTCAGCACGGGGAGACTTAACATAAGGCCGATCCTGAGCCTGGCTCCAGATACACGACCTGTTCTCCCTGCACGGCAATGGCGACTCGTATCGCTGGAGATGTTTCAGTATTAGATCCCGGACTCTCCCCAGCGTGTCTCCTCTGCCCCTCTGCAGCCTCGGATTCCTCTTTTAGAATCACAAGATCAAGGGCTTATTTCTCCACCTCCAGCCCTAGGAGTCCCCATGACATTTTTTCCAGAGCTTAGCTTCTTCCTTTGGGCTTGGCTCCCTGGCTAACAGCAGTGTGGGCCGCTCTAGAATTCCTCGTCTGTGCCATCAGAGGCTGGGGGAGCAGGGATCCTTCCTCTCCTCCAGCCAGGAACGTTTCAACTGCACAAGTGCTCCAGGGCCCCCTTTATGCTGATCGGTTTTCTAAGGGTGTCCTGCAAAACTGCACGCCCCACTGGCCAGGCCCTTTTGGGGTTCAGCCTCCAGCACCAGCTTCTCTGTTTGGCTTTTACAGTGTAGACTTTCCAGCTTCCTGCTGATAACCGTAGGGTCAGGTGTCCCTTGGTCTCAAATGACAAAAACCCAATTGAAACTCACTTCAACGACTCTATCACTGAAAAGTCAGGACTCCAGGGCAAGGATTCGAGGACTCCAACAATATTAATCCGGACTCTGCCTCTCTCTCCTTTCCCTGGGCTCCAGCGGGGCAGGCTTGCTCGGCCAGGTGGCTAATCGGCTTCCAGCAGAGGCGGCTCCCGCAGCAGCCCGTGGTGGATGGCATCAGTGCCCTGGGTTGCCATGCTCGTCCTCCACCCGTGACTCTGCGGAGGAGCGGCGCACCTGCCGATTCACGGGCGTGGGGTGGAACATGTGTTCTCTCTGGCAAAGGAATTCTGTGCCGATTCTGAGCTGTCCGTTTGCTTTCTCCTTGCCTCGGAAATTACCGCGACGGTGTGCCTCAGGTAGGTTCTTCACCCAGGAGGAACCAAGGCCATGCACAGGGGAGCCATCTCAGCTCGCTGCGTACTGAAAGTCAGAAGAACAGGCGGCGCTGCTACCCACGGGGCCTGTGAAGGTGCCAAGAGGTGCTCGCTGTTGAAGCCGGGCGCGATGGCGCACGCGTGTCATCCCAGCATTCGGGAGGCTGAGACAGGAGGATCACAGTTCATGGACAGCCTCAGCTACTTAGTGAGGCCCTCTGCAACTCAGTGAGACCTTGTTTCAAAATAAAGAATAAAAAATAGGGCAGGGGGCAGAGCTCAGAGGTAGAATGTCCCTGGGTTCCACCCCCAGTACTGAAAACAAAAATGCTTTACTGTCACAGAACTCTGAGCCACCGGAAGAAGTGGGCACCTCTGCGGCCAGGTGTGAGCGATGCGTGCGTCATCTCCCACCACGGCCACCCAGTGAGAACTCTCTCTTCCTGCTGGCTCCAGTGAAAATCCTCAATTTGGTTTCCCGAGGCCAGACTGGGCTCTACATCTGACGCCTAGGGAAGGAGGGAAGAGAAGCACCCCAAACCAAGCCACGGGGCTGGAACTGAAGATGAATAGTCCCCAAGGAAAGACATGGCGATACTAAGAGAAAAAAGCATAAGGGAGACTGAACAGCCAGAATGACTGCTTCCTTTTTTGGTTTGGTTTAGTTTTGGTACTGGGTGTGGAACCCAGGGGCATTCTACCTCTGAGTTACACTCCCAGCCCTATTTTTTTATTCTTTATTTTGAAACAGGGTCTTACTGAATTGCAGAGGGCCTCGCTAAGTAGCTGAGGCTGGACTGGAACCGCGATCCTCCTGTCTCAGCCTCCCGAATGCTGGGATGACAAGCGTGCGCCACCACGCCCAATTTACTTTTCATTTTGAAACGGGGTCTCTCAGTTGCTGAGGGCCTCACTGAGTGGCTGAGGCTGTCTGCGAACCCCCATCCTCCTGTCTCAGCCTCCTGAATGCTGGGATGACAGGCATGTGCTACCATGCTCAGGCGCGTCATCCTTGAACAGGCTGTCGAAACCTGTGTGCCCTCGCTCCGTATTAAGCCAGGAACCAGCCATCTCAGCCTGCACTTAGCTACGTAGGAGCTGAAACTCCGGAGCTCCTGACTGCTGGCCAGCAGGCACACCTACCGAGAACAGCTCTCCCTTTCCAGGGGGAGGAGGAGCCGGCCTGCTGATGAGCTACCGCTTGGCAGCTCAGCCCTCCCTTGCGGTGCCTGCTGGGCTCGGAGGAGAAGCATCATGGCAGGAAGAGATGCTGGGCCCACACCTGGCCCCGACTCTGCCAAGTCCTTTTCTCGCCAGCCCGGCCTTGGGTTTGTACCCACAGTGCGTTGATCTCCAGGACCATCCACGCTCCCTTATGCCTGCCTCTCAAAGAGAACAGACCTGATGTTTTCTCTCTGGAAGCCTGGCTCATCACCAGTGTGACCCTGTCGCCCTGCTTCAGGGAGTCACTCAATTTCCTGCTGGATCTAATTTAAAACTCATTCGATTCAAAAATGGCAGTAGCCGCCGGGCGTGGAGACGCACGCTGGTCATCCCAGCGCTTGGGAGGCTGAGACAGAAGGATCGTGCAGGTTCGAAGCCAGCCTCAGCAGCTTAGTGAGGCTCTCAGCAACTTAGTAAGGCCCTGTTTTCAAATAAAATATAAAAAATAGGTCTGGGAGTGGAGCCGGAAGTAGAAAGCCCCTGGGTTCCATCCCCAGTACCGCAAAAACAAACAAACAAACAAACAACCCAACCCAAAACATCCCTAAGGAGAGGGGGGCGGGGGACGGGGGACAGGGGACAGGACGGGGGACGGGACACTGGGAGAGGGCCTGGCCGCCCTCAGCAAACACCGGCCAGTGTGTTTGCTCTGATTTCACCCTTAGGGACCAGACAATAGCTTCTGTGGACACCAGCAATTTGCTTAATGCTATTTTCCTCCCCCTCAATGCAGCGTTGATCCGACCTGGCTACCAGGAGGAAGTGCGGCTGACTGGGGCAGCCGGGCCTGGAGACCAGCCTCGCTGTCTCTGGGGTGGAGGGTCCTCTCCATCTAGGGGATCATCGGGACCAGCTTGGCACGTTCCCTGAACATGGGTCGCTGCCATCCCACCAGAGCCGCCACACGCCAGCCCAGCTACTGCTGCCAGCACGCCTCTGCTACACGGATCGCTGCAGGGCCAATGATTTATTAAGCTGTCATCTCAGCCCCAAGCCCAGCACGGATTTGAAAAGGTGGCGCCCAAATCGGCCTTTTCTCCAGGCCAGCTGGTGCCGTGCTAGGGTCTGCCACTAGATGGCACCAGAGGGCAGCGGCAAAGCTGAGTGTAGAGAAGGGAATAGCCTACTCTAGGCTCTGCCTTCCTTCCTTCCCTCCTTCCCTTTTTCCTTCCTTCCTTGCTTCCTCTCTCCCCCTCTCCCTTCCTTCCTAACTTCATTCCCTTTCTCTCAATTTAATTTTTGTTACTCAGAATTGAACCTAGAGGCATTCTACCTTTAGCTACATCGCCAGCCCATTTTGGCTTTCTTTTTCTTTTTCTTTTTCTTTCTTTCTTTCTTTTTTTTTAGAGACTTACTGAATCCCTTCTGTCGCGAAGGCTCTCACTAAGTTGCAGAGGTTGGCCTTGAACCTGTGATCTTCTTGTCTCAGCCTCCCAGTTACTGGGATTACAGGTGTACACAAACCACGCCCAGCTTTTTAATTTTAGAAAGCTTGCCGGCTTTCTAAAACTCCCAGTGCCCACCTCTTACTCATTTATCTGCCTCATGATTTGAAAAATTCTCCCTTAAAATTAAAACAAGAACAAGCCGGGCACGGTGGCGCACGCTTGCCATCCCGGCATCCGGGAGGCTGAGACAGGAGGATCGCGGTTCGCGGCCAGCCTCAGCTACTTAGCGAGGCCCTCTGCAACTCAGTGAGACCCGGTTTCAAAAGAAAGAATAAAAAATCGGGCTGGGGGTGGAGCTCGGAGGTAGAATGCCCCTGGGTTCCATCCGGAGTTACCCTCAAAACAGAACAAAACAAAAATCCCACCTCTGTTCTTTTCTTCTTTTATCTTTTTCTTTCATTCATTCATTCTATTTACAACATCACGCAGGACAAAGAAGGGAAATGTCCACAGCGGATTGCAGGGCGAGAGCTCCCTCCTGCCTGAAGATCCAATTTCCTCCTGGGTGGTGGATGCGGCCAAGAAGATAGAAAATGGCCTTTCGCCTTTGGGAGCAGTGATGTAAGATTAATTTGAGGCTTTGAAGCAATGAGTTGGCCTGTCGTGGTGCAGTACCCCGTGAAGAGCTTGGTATATGCCGAGCCAGCCACCTGGCCGCCATCCGTCCTCCTATGGGGCCGGGGGGATGAGAAAGAGACTCATTTTTTAATAATAATCCTCAGAGGAAGAGCTCGGCTAGGTCTCCATAAACCCGGTATTAGAGGGAAAGGGAAAGAGCGAGAGGAGAATTACGAGCCTTTAATCTACTTAGCTTTTGTCAGTAGCATAGCTGAAGGGCTCCGGCAGGCAGGGCCATTGTGAGCTGGTTAAGTCCACGCACTCGGGGTCGGAGCCCCTGGGGTCCAGGCCTGCTCTGCGACTTGCTAGCTGTGGGATCTCGGCGGGCACGATTTTTAACTTGTTCTTCGGTGAGGTTTGGGTTAGAGGGTGCGCGGAAAGTGCTTGCGCCCAGGCTCGCAACTTGGCTGGGTTTGCGTCTTGGGGGGCGATCGAAGGAGAGTGGCTTATTGGGAGGACAAAAGGAGTCAGGCTGGTGCCAAGGAAGGAGGAGTCTCACAGGACAGATAACCCGCCGGGGGAGGGGGTGAGCACCCCGTCCGCACAAGTGTGCAAGCAGGAGTTCTCTCCAGGAAAGCATGACTTTAGTTACTTCTAAGGCTCCTACTCCCTGCTAAAATTCTGGTTCTTCTGCTCAATAAACGTGCTGCCGGGGACATTAGATCTCTTGGAGGAGGCTGGGTTGCTTTGCCCGTGAATCAGGATAATGGTGCCTTGGGCCTGCCTCAACGATCTTACTCTTCTCCTCTTGGCTTCCTCTCTGCAGCAGACAGACGCTCACGATGCGCTAGCTCTGGGGACACCGAAAGGAATGAGATGATAGGTCGGCTCTGCCTCAGGGAAATTCAAAAATTCAGCGAGGGTAGCAGAGAGCTCTGAAGCAGGGTCAGTGGCCGCAGAGGTCAAGATGGGCACTGGTTATTGTGGGAGCAAAGACAAGAGGCGTCCATCTGGACAGGGCGAGGCAGAGGGGTCAGAGAGTGGTCCGTTGAGCACTGCTGAGATTGGTGGCTGATGAGAGCACTTCCTGCAGAGGAAACTGGGTGCATGCACCAAGATCCCACGAGCAAGAAACAGGCCTGGAGTACAGGGATCCATAGCAAAGGAGGCTTAGCTGGGCGTGGTGGTGCGCACCTGGAATCCCAGTACTTGGGAGTCTGAGATAGAAGATTGCAGGTTCAAAGCCAGCCTCAGCTACTTGGCAAGACCCTGTTTCAAAATGAAGAGTAAAAAGGGCTGGAGGTGTCCTTCGGAGGCAGAATTCCTTCCCTGGGTTCAATTGAAAGGAAAGAAAGAAGGGAGGGAGGGAGGGAAGGTAGCCTGGCTAGAATGCAAAGTGGGGACCAGAATATTAGGAGGCTGAATCGGTAGGAGGGAGTAAGGAAGGCGAATCTAAATCTCACACATTATGCAGCGTCGTTGGGCGGTATCAGGTAGGAGAATGGTGCGTTCAAGTTCCCATCTTGGAGCCATCTTTCTGGAGAGGCTGACTTAGGGAGGGGTGCAGATGGCAGATCCCTGACATCAGGATGTCCTCTTAACCAGAAGAACCAAGCTTCTTACCAGATTATGGTGAAAAGAAAATGTTAGGATGCCCCGGGAAAGCTGAGAATAAGACGGGACCTGCTTCCCACATGCAAAAGGCCATTCTGATCATGATAATGGTTGCTCCATAAAAGCTTGGCTTTGGGGCCCACTATAAAAACTGGATCTTCACATCACTGGTCCGTGCAGCAGCAATAAAGTCTATACCTTTATCCAAAACCAGTAGAAAGGGTGCTCAGACTTAGCAAAAGTCTGTAAACAAGTCATGAAACCATGGCTTGAGAAATAAGTTTGCAGATGCTTCTGGATTACAGAGCTTTAAGTTTTGGTGCTGCTAGGAAGGAGGATGGAGAGAAGCACCATATTGAACTTCATGCAGGGAAATGAGGGCAAATGATACTCTAAGTAAAATTTCTAGTGAATTTGGCAGGAGAAGGCACTAGAGATGGGCCCGAATGTCACAGATACACTGACCCGTTTTTACAGACAACTGTAAATCCACCGGTGTCTTGGTCCACATCACTGCTATCATCCAGAATGACTGACCACATGACTTAGAGGAAGAAAGATTGATTTGCTCACAGATCCGGAGATTTCAGGGTTCAGTGCATGTTAGGCTGGGTCTGCGGAGCTCAGAAAGCAGAGAGGAGAGAGCAAGGGCTCTGCTCTCACAGCAAGGAGGCTGGAAGCCAGAGAGAGCAAGCAAGGGGATTCAAGGACACAACCACAGTCCCCAAGTCCACACAGCTGGAAACTCACCTCCTAAAGCCACGCCCACCCGCCTAGGTTACCACCTAGTAAATCCATTATGACTGAACTATGTCAACTCTGAATAGTAATGCCTGCACTCTTCAGGGGACATTTTATATCTAATGTAACAACTAACATTGCCCTTTTTTGTTGTTGTTGTTGTTTTCTTTTTTTTTTTTCCTATGAAACTGAGGGTTGAACTCAGAGAATTCTACCTTCAAGCTATACTCCCAGCCCTAAATTTATTTCTTTAAATTTTGAAACAGAGTCTTACTTGCTGAGACTGTCCTTGTACCCTCAGTCCTCCTGTCTCAGCCTCCAAAGTACTGGTGTTACAGGTGTGCACCACCACACCCGACTAGCATTCTTCTTCTTCTTCTTCTTCTTCTTCTTCTTCTTCTTCTTCTTCTTCTCCTTCTCCTTCTCCCTCTCCCTCTCCCTCTCCCTCTCCCTCTCCCCCTTCTCCTCCTCCTCCTCCTCCTCCTCCTCCTCCTCCTCCTCCTCCTTCTTCTTTTTTTACCAGAATATTTTGGACTTTGTAGATGTGCCCTGCCACAGGGGAGGCTGGAGGAGTGTCTCATGCAAGTGTGGTGTCTGCTTCCAGGGCTGTTTATGGCAGAGCTGAAAACTGTCTTCGAAATTAACAATAGATGTGCATAAATCTTCTTCAGTTACCTAGCAACTGACATAGACAAGGCTGAGGTTCACAGGGCTCAGCGGAGGCAAACCTGTTTTAGGAATACCTGGGAGTATTTTAATCATACTTGGAGGTTTCTAGAAGGGACAGGAAAACAATTAACATCATTAATTAAATGTTGGGTTTTCCGGGCTTATTTTAGCTTAAAAAAATTGGTTGGAGTTGTTTTTGTGTCTATTTTAGTACAAATTGAATGGGATGATAAAACCCTTCTCTAAGTTTCTGAAGGACCCAATAAGCAGTGTGGGTTTACAGAGACTAGATAATTCCTAAGGTCTTTTCTTGCAGCTGAGATTTGGGGCCATGAGTAACCTCATTTAGGAGGTTGCCTTTAGAGAATTGTAGTTTCACCCACATTTATACAATGAAAATGTGTGGGGTGATCAGGTGTTTAGAATAGTTTTGTTGAAAAGGCACGTGTCTGGAGCCCTTATGAATTTTTTTCTTTTTTTTTTTTTGAGGGTCTGGGGATGGACCCCAGGAGCATTCTACCTCCGAGCTACACCCCCAGCCCTACTTTTTATTCTTTATTTTTGAAACAGGGTCTCACTAAGTTGTGACGGTCCTCACTAAGTAGCTGAGTCTGTCCACGAACCGCGATCCTCCTGTCTCAGGCTCCCAAATGCTGGGATGACAAGCGTGCGCCACCACGCCCGGCTCCTTATGAATTCTTTTTTTATTTTTAATTTTTTTTAATTTATTTTATTGGTGCACTGTATTCATACATCATAATGGGATAAAAATAATACTTTTGTAGACATACATGCACACATCGCCCAGTTAGCCCCTACCCGATCCCCACCCCGTTCCCTCCCCATCCCTCCTTCCCATGCTTGGCTTAGTGGTTGAAATCTAGTATCCTTATGAATTCTTAGAAAGGAAAAGGGGTTGAAATAATGAAGGCAATAATGTGTCAAAGCACACACACACACACACACACACACACACACACACACATACACACAAGCATACATATGCATTCACATATTCACTCTGGGTATATGTGTGTTTATACAAATTAATTTATACACTAAGGTCTGGGTAACATAGAAAAGTATCAGGTACATAGAAAAGCATCAAGCCTGTGGACCCAAGGATTCAGAGAATTGGGGCCCAGTACTGTCAGGTCTCATGATTTTTCAAAAATCCAGAAATCCAGAATTTGTGTAGGTTTTTCTGTTTTTCAAATATTAACAATAGTTTGAAGGTGTTTTTTTTTTTAAAGCACTGTGTGGGCTAAACAAAGTGATTCTGTCTGAAAGAAAATGTTCTAAACAAGCAATTCTTTTTTTTTTTTTTTGGTGGTACTGGGGTGGAACCCAGGGGCTTTTTACCTTTGGGCTACACTCCCAGACTTATTTTTTATACTTTATTTGGAAACAGGGTCTCACTAAGTTGCCGAGAGCCTCACTAACTAGCTGAGGTTGGCTTCGAACCCGTGCGATCCTCCTGCCTCACCCTCCAAGCGCGGGGATTACAAGTGTGCGCCACCACGCCCGGCCTAAACAAGCAATTCTTAAAAAAAAAAAAAAAATTGGAGCCAGGCGTGGTGGCACATGCCTGTAATCCCAGTACCTGGGAGGCTGAGACAGGAGGATTGCGGGTTTGAGACCAGCCTCGATGACTCAGGGAGTCCCTCAGCAACTTGGCAAGATCCTGTTTCAAAATTTAAAAAAATAAAATAAAAAGGGCTGGGGTGTAGTTTGGAGGTAGAATGCCTCTGGGTTCATTTACCAGTACCAAAAAAAAAAAAGTATGACCCATTGGGACTCAGTTTATCTGATAGATGGTCATAAACTCAAGCAGCCACCAGCCAACATGACTCGTCTGATATCTTCTGCACCAGGCGCTGAGCTAGGCACTCTCTATATCTGTGATTCTCAGAATCCTCCTGGATCCTCAATTTAAGTGCCAGTTCTCTGCCTCTTAAACTCAAAAGCTGCCCATTCTTTTTTTTGTTTGTTTGTTTGTTTTGTTTTGGTGCTGGGGATCCAACCCAGAGATTTTATTTATTTATTTATTTATTTATTCATTCACTTATTTATTTATTTATTTATTTATTTATTTATTTATTTATTTATTTATTTATTTCTGAGCTGTTCCCTCAGCCCCTTTTA
Organism: Muscardinus avellanarius; assembly: GCF_963383645.1. Classification (NCBI taxonomy): domain Eukaryota; kingdom Metazoa; phylum Chordata; class Mammalia; order Rodentia; family Gliridae; genus Muscardinus; species Muscardinus avellanarius. The sequence goes on along the minus strand of NC_137804.1, from coordinate 48,808,547 downwards.
TCTTTGGAGACGGGCTTTCGCTAAGTTGTTGAGGCTGACCTGAAGCCTGCAGTCCTCCTGTCTCATCCTCCCAAGTACTGGGATTGCAGGCGTGCACCACCTTGCCTGGCTAGAAGCTGGTCATTCTTATGAGTTTGATTCACCTGGGAAATTCTCTCACGAAGCACCAGGAACTACTTTGGTTTGTTAGGGCTGCCGTAGTAAAGCTACACAGACTGGGAGGCTTAATCAGAAATGTGTTTTCTCATAATTCAGGAGGTTGGAAGTCTAAGATCAAGGGACCAGCAGGGTGGGTTCTTACGCTTGTAATCCCAGTACCTGGGAGGCTGAGACAGGTGGATCGCACAGGTTCGAAACCAGCCTCAGCTGCGTAGTGAGGCTCTCAGCAACTTAGTGAGACGCTGTTTCCAATAAAATATAAAAACAGGTCTGGGAGCGTAGCCCGGAGGTAGAAAGGCTCTATCCCCAGTACGAGAAAAAAAAAAAAATATTGGTGCAGTGTAATTATCCATCCTAGTGAGATCCTGAGTGATACAAACACATGCTCACAGCACTTGGTGCGTGGCGTGTTCTCCTCCGAGTCCGGCCGGCTCCTCCTTCTACATGTCCTGGTTAGGAGGCTGGCAGCCGCCTGGCTCCCTGCAGCCTCCCCTTGGTGTGCAAATAGCATCTTTGCGGTGAGTGTGTGCAGGCCTTTCCTCTGCGTGTATGCACATCCCAATCTCATCTTCTTAGAAGGACAACGGTCCTGCTGAGTTACGAGGGCCCCTCCTCTGCTCTCAATTTACCCTAACTACCTTTTCAAAGGTCCCTTTTCCAAAAACAGTCGCATGCTGAGAGGTTAGAGATGAGAATTTAAGAATGTCCGAGGGTCACGGGTCATACTAGAAGCAATTCGTTTCCTTTTTGCTGCTAATCCTTTATTATTATTTTTTTTTATTAGCATTATTGGAGTGACCAAGAGAGGTCCCCTGGGCAGGAGGAAGCCAGTGTGAGGGGCCTGGAGAACCTGAGGAGAGAGACCTATGTATCTCCTGACCTCCAAGAAGGCTGACCGCACTGATCAGCAGCCACGGTCCAGCCCAGGAAGGCTGTGACGTCTTCTCACACTTGAGTTATAGTTAATCAGGCTCCAACCCATGGCCGCCATGTTTCGGTAGGCACCAAACACGAGGGTACACCCAGCAATGCCACCCTCTGGGTAGCATCGCCACCCACGTCCTCTGGCCTTGATTAAAGCATCAATGCGGACAAATAGGAGTTCTTACCATGTTAAAACTGAAAAAGGAGCCGGGCGTGGTGGCGCACGCTTGTCATCCCAGCATTCGGGAGGCTGAGACAGGAGGATCGCAGTTCGCAGACAACCTCAGCTACTTAGTGAGGCCCTTTGCAACTCAGTGAGACCCGGTTTCAAAATAAAGAATAAAAAATAGGGCAGGAGGCGTAGTTTGGAGGTCGAATGCCCCTGGGTTCCATCCCCAGACCTGCCAAAAACAAAACAAAACAAAACAAAACAAAAAAACTGAAAAAGTCTGCCGGGCATGGTGGCGCATGCTTGTAACCCCAGCACTTGGGAGGCTGAGACAGGAAGACCGTTGTTCATGGACAGTCTCAGCTACTTAGTGAGGCCCTCTGCAATTCATTGAAACCCTGTTTCAAAATTAAAGAAAAAAAATAGGGCTGGGGGTATAGCTTGGAGGTAGAATGCCCCCGGGGTTCCATCCCCAGTAACCCCGCAAAAATGTAAAGAATAAAAAAATGTAAAGAATAAAAAATGTAAAGAATAAAAAATGTAAAGAATAAAAAAATAGGGCTAGGATGGAGCTGGGTTTCATCCTCAGCACGACACACACAAAACAGACAAACAAAAAACAAAAACAAACAAACAAAAAAACTGGAAAAGTCTCCAGTGTGCAACCATAATGTATGATCGGAGACTGTGTAACTTTGGAAGCAACTGTAGAGAAATACTTGGGAGAAAATGCTTGTGATGGATGAAGCGGGTCACAGAGAAATAGGTCCAGTTTAATCCCAATTTGTCTGGAGAGTTTATTAATGTACATATCTGTTCACACATATGTATGGGTGCGCCTGTATTTATCTGCAATGGTACGCTCCAAGATATTCCGGATATGGAAGTATGCATACTTTAAATTTTTTCTACTGTTTCCTAAGTGTTCTCTTTTCTAAGATATGTATGACTTTTACAGTGAGGGGGAGTCATTGGAAATACCTTGATACACACTTGGCTTATAGAGACTTTTTTCTAATTTAATGTTTTCCATTAGGACTTCTCATGTAGGTTCCCACAGGGATAGTGTTCCCTTACTATCTTTCAGATATAATCCTCAGCACAATTACCTGGATTCTAGAATAATTTTCTGTGGCAAGCCTGAGAACCTCTTCTCTCTTCTTTCTCTCTCCTGCCGCCGCCTCCTCCTCCTCCTCCTCCTCCTCCTCCTCCTCCTCCTCCTCCTCCTTCTCCTTCTCTTCCTCTTTCTCTCCCTCTCCCTCTCTCCCTCCCTCCCTCCCTTTTTACATCTGACTGTCTTTTCTTACAAAAGGAATTTGGGGAGAGAATTCAGAGAAAGGGTGTCATCCCACAGACCTGGAAAAAGGGCACTCAAAATAAGTAAGTGGACTAGTTTAACGTGTCCCAAATATCATCCAAGGAGAGCCAGAAGAAAGCCGGTGTCGCTTCCTGGGGACTTTCTTCTTTTTCTCTTATTTATTTGAGCCATCCTTTAGGTGCAACTCCTTTTTATAGGAAGGGCTCTGGCCGGCTGAATACTTCTGTGATGTACCCTTCCACAAAGGAGAGGGTCGTGAGGTTAGCGCTATTGGGCTCAAAGCGGTGCTAAAGATCACCTCGTCCCCTCCCGCCATTGTAGTTCCCACAGCTCCGAACCCCCTGGACAGCTGAGCAAACGCAAGGCTCCAGGACTTCATAGAGATAGGAGGGGTCTGGGTTCCAGCTTGGGGAAGCGCTGATTCTTTCCGTACTCAGCCAGCTTGAAGGGCCCTTTTCCATATGGTGTAAGCATACCCTCCTCACCTGTAGACATGGGAATTTCTTACCTCATAAGCTGGCCTGATCTACTCTTGGGCCTATTAGAATTCTCTCTCTTTTCAGAGTAGTCCTCCTCCTCCTCCTCCCTCTCCTCCTCCTCCTCCCTCTCCTCCTCCTCCTCCTCTTCTTCTTTCTTCTTCTTCTTCTTCTTCTTCTTCTTCTTCTTCCTCCTCCTCCTCCTCCTCCTCCTCCTCCTCCTCCTCCTCCTCCTCCTCCTCCTTCTTCTTCTTCTTCTTCTTCTTCTTCTTCTTCTTCTTCTTCTTCTCTCTCTCTCTCTCTCTCTCTCTCTCTCCCCAGATAATGTGGATTCCATCAAACAGTTCAAAGGGTAAAAACAAAGTCCCTTTGCTGGTATAACCCAAAGGAATCCCAAGGTCCCAAGAGATCCAATCTCTGCACAGTCAGGTCCTCAGAAGCAAAATGAATTACAATGGAAACTTGGCTTGATTAGAAAACAAGCCTTTTTTTAAAAAATTTTTTCTTTGGAGAAAAGGTCTCTCTAAGTTGCTCAGTCTGGGCTTGAATTTGTGATCCTCCTGCCTCAGCCTCCCAAGGAGCTGGGATTATAGGCCAAATGGTTCTTTCGATAGGCCCGTGTGACTTGACGTTTGTTGGATTAGCTAGGCTGCTTGGCAATCACTTTTACAACAAGGAAACAACCCAGGCTACTACTTACCCCTTTTACAAGCTTAAGGAACACCAAGAGGCCCATGTGGATATCATTTCCAACTATTCTATGGCATTGATTGATTATCCAGGCAAGGGGTGATGCTCGGGCTCTTAGCATCTGGCCATACTGACCCCAGCTACAAGCTATGTGGGATAGTTTGGTTCCAATGAAAGCAAGTTTAATTGGCTTTCACAACCCTTTTAAAATGTTCACGTCCCATACAGGACAGAGCAAGAACCATCTGGTTTGATGATTTTTCACTTGGAAGAAGAGCATGGGAAAGAAAAGCACACATTTTCTTACTCAAGACACCAGATTTCAAACAGAAGAGGAAATGAGTTCGTGTCCAGGAGGGACCTGCGGAGGGGAAGGCAGACAGCGCTCTGCTGCGGAGTTCTCAGTGGGCCGCGGCCGGCTCTCCCGTATCTTCTGGTCATTTCCCAGGGGAGTCGAGCTTGCCACCGGAGCGGGACAACTGGTCTCTCTTTCTTTGGGAACAAAAGATAAAGAGTCCTGTCAGTTTCAGTCCAAGAAGAGCTAGGTTGGTAAAGCTGTCTTACCTACCGTTAATGGTTTGAACACAGAAGATGCCCTGGGAATGCTCATGCGCTGGCAATTTCAAAAATGTTCAGAGGTGCAGTACCTGAATGAGGACTCTAATCTCACCAATGATAAACCCACCGAAGGATTATTGATCTGAATGGATGTGCTGGTGGTGACGTAGCTGGTCAGGACGTGTCTGCCTTGGAGTTGGCGGACTATGGACCATACCTCTGAAAGCATGCGTCAATTAACTTTTTCCTCCTCTGCGTTATTCATGGTAGGTAGTTTTGGTCATAGCACTAGAAAAGCTGGCTAAACACCTACTCTGTATAGCCACGTGTTTCTGGATAATGTGCCGTGACACCCATTTTCCTGTAAGAAGAACCAACTTTAAAATCAAACAGATGTCAGTCAAAGTCCCAAGTCTATCACTTGCTAACTTGGACTAGTCAATTCTTTTTTCTGAGCCTGTGCTTTTTTTTTGTTTCCTTCCTTCCTTCCTTCCTTCCTTCCTTCCTTCCTTCTTTCTTTCTTTTGGTGGTACTAGGGTTCCTGAAAACCCTTCTACCTTCTGAATACACTCCCAGACATCTATTTTTTAATATTTTTATTTGGAAACAGGGTCTCCTAAGCCAGCAAGGCTGGCTTCAAACCTGCGTGATCCTCCTGTCTCCACCTCTCAAGAGCGGGGATTACAAGCGTGCGCCACCACGCCCCGCTCTTTCTTTCTTTCTTTCTTTCTTTCTTTCTTTCTTTCTTTCTTCTTTCTTCTTGTGGCACTGGGGATCGAATCCAGGGGTATTCTATCTCTGAGCTACACCCCAGCCTAATTTTATTTCTAATATTCAGAAACAGGGTCTAAGTTGCAGAGGGCCTCGTTAAGTTGACAGGGCTGGCTTTGAACCTGCAATCCTCCCGTCTCAGCCTCCCAAGTATTGGGATTATAAGCATTCGCCACTACTCCTGGCCGCCTGTGTCTCTTTTAGCTGGGGATAATAATATACCTCTCTTACAAGGGTTGCAGCAAGGGAAAAATGAATGTTGTCGGCAGAAATGCTTAGAAAAAGATTTTGTACAGAGTCACTACCATGGTGGGGACTGAGTATAGGAACCTCATGGTTCCTACCCTGGTGAATCAAGGAGGGGCTCGGGGTGGTCCTGGGATGAGGATGGGGGCTTATCTGTTGATCAGAACGGTGCATTCTTAGCACAGGGAGGGGAATTTGCATAAATCTGGAATTTGAGCCACTGGGATTGTTATTTATTTATTTGCAGTACTGGAGATGAAGTCCAGGGGCATTCTACCGCCAAGCTCCACTCCCAGCCCTATGTTTTGTTTTTTTTTAAGGTAGTAGATTTTATTATGTTCATTTTTTAGTAGTGGTATTGGTGCATTGTAGTCATACATCTTAATGGGGCACAAGGTGGTAGAGGCACACATGCACACATCACACATTTAGCCCTTCCCCAATTCCCTCCCCCCCAGCCCTTTGTTTTTATTTTTGCCATACTGGAGATAAAACCCAGGGGCATTCTACCTCTGAGCCACACCCCCTGCTCTATCTTTTATTCTTTATTTTGAAATAGGGTCTCACTGAGTTGCAAAGGGCCTCACTAAGTAGCTGAGGCTGTCCGCGAACCGCGATCCTCCTGTCTCAGCCTCCCGAATGCCGGGACAGTTTGATGCTGCTTCGAAATCCTGGCTGCCGTTCAAGTGGATGTTAGCCCTCGTACAATATCCAGTTTGTTTCTAGCAGGTGACAGAAATAAATGTGAACCCACATGGGGCCGTACTGAGATGCTGCGTTCTTCTTTTCTGTTCTAGAAAGTACTCATAGACGCAGCTCTGAGGCTTTCTGATGGTATGGAGGAACGGCAGACCAGAAGCTTAGAAATCATAGAGTGTCTGTGTGTGTGTGTGTGTGTGTGTGTGTGTGTGTGTGTGTGTGTGTGTGTTACTAGAAATGGAACCCAGAGACATTCTACCTCCAAGCGACACCCTCAGCCCTATTTTTTAATTCTTTCTTTTGAAACAGGGTCTCACTGAGTTGCAAAGGGCCTCGCTACGTAGCTGAGGCTGGCGGCTACTTACGAGCTGCAGGTGTAATTAAGCCCTGGCACGCTGGCTCCCACTTGGAGGAAGAAAAGGGTGGAGACAGGTTCAGAGGAGGGCTCTCTCACGCCATGACTTAGGAGGTGCATTCCGAAGTCCCATCCGTGGGGGTAGGATCGGTCCTGTGCAGGCGGCTTAATCAGATAGGATGCATGAAGTCCACACACATCTCCTCCTTGACAAAATGACAAAAATTCTCTCTCTCCCCTCTTCCGGCCTTCATGATGTAGAGCACAGCCCCTGTTCTCTGCCTCTCTGTGCAGTCCACTGCCATGTCCTGAGCTCTGCAGACCTGGCCTAACATGGATTGAACCCTGAAATCTCCACAACTGTGAGCAAACAGATCTTCCTTTCTCTAAGTCGTGTGAGGTCAGGTTTACTGGGTCACAGCAGTGTGAATGGTAATCAAGACAGATCCTGCCTAAAAATAAAATTTTACAAAAAGGCCAAGGGTATAGCTTGATGGTCGAGCATGCCTGGGTTCAGTGCCCAGCGCCCCCCCACAGTCTTCTTTTGACAAATATTTATAGAGTGCCTACTATGTGCAGGTGCTGTTAAAGGGTCTAGATGTCCTTTCTGTCATCCAGCCTGGGCCTGGGTGAGGACAAAGGGGGTAGTGACTAAGAACTCTCCAATGTCTGTGAAATTCAGTAAGAGCTTGCGAGAGAGATGGTACAGTAGGGGTCAGGAGGGGTCCTGGGGGAGGCGGTATCTGAGCCGACGCACCAGTGACCCAATGACAGGTGGCCAACATGGCGCAGACCTCTCAGGACGACAACCTTTTTTTTATTTGACAGTGAATCTTTAATGAGTCCTGGGTTTGTGCCTGTCAAAACAAATCTACAGGCCCCGACTCATCTCTCACTCTGTGAGATAGACTTTTGTTATATTGTGTGTGTGCGTGTGTGCGTGTGTGCGTGTGTGTGTGTAACCCAGGGGCATTCTACCACCAACCCTATTTTAGTCTTATTTATTTATTTATTTATTTATTTATTTATTTGTGGCATTGGGGGTGAAACCCAGGGGCTTTTCTACCTCCAAGCTACACTCCCAGACCTATTTCATACATTATTTGGAAACAGGGTCTCACTAAGTTGCTGAGAGCCTCACTAAGTAGCTGAGGCTGGCTTCGAACCCGTGCCATCCTCCCTCCTCCTGTCTCAGCCTCCCAAGCGCTGGGATTACAAGCGTGCGCCAACACGCCTGGTTTTAGTCTTTTATTTTGAAACAGAGTCTCACTAAGTTGAGGAGGGCCTCACTAAATTGCTGAGGCTGGCCTTCAACCTGCAATACTCCTGCCTCAGCCTCCCAAGTACTGGGATTATAAGTGTGCGGCACCACACCCAGTTACATTATTATTATTATTAATTATTATTATTAATAGAAAGACAGATATACAAAGAAGTTATCTAATTTGGAGATCACCAGCTAAGAAATGATGGGCAAACCGTAGGAACATATGGTAGGTATGGTAGCTTCAAAGCTTGCCTGCAATAATTGAAAAGTGACTTAATTAGCACCAACTATTTTTCAACTTCTGTACAGTTAGTTCCAGGAAATATTCTCAGTCCTCCTCTTCATCATCATCATCATTATTATTATTATTATTATTATTAATTATTATTGTGGGGAGATATTGAGGATTGAACCCAGGGGTGCCCTACCATGGAGCTACATCCCCAGTCCTTTCTTAGTTTTTTATTTTGAAACAGGACTGGCCTCAAATTTATGATTCTTCCGTCTCAGCCGCTCAAGTCCTGGGATCACGCACGTGCCCCTTCGTCTTATCATCATCTCTATTTTTTTGTTTTGTTTTTGGTGGCGCTGGCAATTGAACCCAGCTGCATTCTACCTCTGAGCTCCACCTGGAGCTCTTTATTTTTGACACAAGTTCTCACTGGGTTGCAGAGGGCCTCCCTAAGTAGCTGAGGCTGGCCGCAAACCTGCGATCCTCCTGTCTCAGCCTCTTAAGTACTGAGATTACAAGCGTGCGCCGCCACATCTGGCTCCAGGTTAAAAAAAAAAAAAAGAAAGAAAATTGCAGTACTGGGGATGGAACCCAGGGGCATTTTACCTCCGAGCTACACCCCCAGCTCTATTTTTAAATTCTTTTTATTTTTGAAACAGGGTCTCACTGAGTTGCAAAGGGCCTCGCTAAGTAGCCGAGGCTGTCCACAAACCGCGATCCTCCCGTCTCAGCCTCCCAGATGCTGGGAAGGTGCACTCTCTAAAGGGCGCCTTCTGGAGGGGGCTCTCCGCCACAGGATTTCTGCAGCTACAGGGGGCCGCGCTGGGCTGAGAGCCCGCAGGGTCCCCTGCCCCCCCCCCTCTCTCTCCCTCCCTTCTCTCCCTCCCCCCCTCCCCCCCTCTCCCCCCTCCGGTGCAGACAGCATCTTTGGGGGCGGGACCAGGTGAGCGCGGCTGGGCCGGGGCGGGCCGGGGTGGAGCGGGGGGCGGGCCGGGCGCGGGCGGGCCCCGCAGGCTGCCGGAGCGTGGACGGCGCCCGCCGGCCGAGGGCCGCCGCCCGGACTCGCTGCCCCCCGCGCCCGGCCATGTTCGGCCGCAGCTCGAGGAAGAGGCCGCCGGGCCGCGCGGTGAGTCCCCGGCCGCTCCCGGGCCCCCGCGCACCTGCGGCCCAGGTGAGGCCAGGCGGGCCCCTCCGCAGCCCGCGCGATCGCGCCCTGCAGCGCCGGGGCTGGCTTTGGGGGTGCTTAGCCGCCCCCTCCCCGGGAGCGCTGGTGGGCCCCCTTCCTGGGGGGCAGGCAGGGTGGACTTTTGTTTCTCGGAAGCCCGTGGCCAGGGTGCCCCGGGGGAGACAAAGCCCCAGCGAGGCCGTCCTGGGGGGCCCGCGCCCCCCCAGGCACAGCCCACCTGGGCTCCCGGAGCCCCCGCGCCCAGGGAGGGTCGGCCGGGACCCCCAAGCGGCCAGAGAGGGGAGGCCGTCCTGCCCGGGGTGTCGTGGGGCTTTGGGGCGATCCCTCCCGGAGTCACACATTTTTACATTTTCTTTTTTGTTTTGTTTTGAAGTTGACCGGCCTGGGGCGGATAGAGAGAGGCCAGCCCTGTAGCGCCTGCGGTGACCAGTGTCCCGGGTTTGCTGTGCACCGATGGAGGTAAGAGACCACCTGAAAGCCCCAGACACCGCCCCTCGGCTGGGGGGAAATGGGGGCTACATCAGCCCCCGGACGGCCCCTTTCAGATGGGCCTGCAGAGTCGCGGGGGAGAAGGCGAGGCTGTGCCTTTAAGAGCGGCCACATCTGCTACAAATATTGAAGGTGGTGGTGGTGGTGGCCGCCGCAGGATGCCGGAGAGTGAGCTAGCCGGCCGCCTGGCCCCAGATGAGAGAACTTTCTGGGCTTCGCGGCCCCTTGTGTGTCTAGGTACCCAGGCCCCCAACAGATCCACCTGACTTGGCCAGGGTGGCCAAGTGCCCCAGAGCGAGGGGCGCCTCCCCTGCCTGGGGTTTTTAATCTCCCCCCGGCCCTGCAGCTCCGGGTCTCGACCACAAATCCACCACCGCCCGCCTGCTCTGTGTCAACCCTGCTCGGTGGCCAGATGTTTCTTATTAACGTGCCTCCAGTGCTGACTTCCAAGCAGCCTCTGCCGCGCTGGAAGAATTCTGTTTGGGAGCCCGGGGATCGAGGTGTCTTTCCTTCCAGGGTTATCTGGGAGCTGGGGGAGCTCTGGTCTGGGAGAGTCGGGGTGCGGGCATTCCCGAGCTCTCAGTTCGGAGATGGGAAGAGGCGGGCTGAGCTGTCCCCCCCGCTTCTTCCTCCGGCGACAAAATTGTTCTGTCTTGCCTGTCTCCTTCCTCCTCTTTTTCTCTTTGAAAGAGGTCTGGTTCTGGACCCCAGAAGGAAAGCCTATTTTGGGGTCCCCCCCCCCTCGCTCCCTGGATCTCCACTTTGCTCTGAGTGGAGCGTGTGCCCGGCGCCCAGTTATAGGGGAGCCCCGCAGCCCCTGCTTGAGAAATCAGCTGCTTTTGTTCCTGCCTCTGATGGGGCTGGTGGCCTCCCAGCCTTTGTTTCAGGGCACCGAGCGCAACCCTGATGGCTCCCCAGCTTCACGTCAGAGTCCAGGCAGGAGACCTTATAAATATGTAATTGGCCGACTTAGACATCTGTCAGTAGGCCGCCGCTGTAGCCAGATAGGTGTGCCGGAGCCTGGGCCTCCACGGGTCCCAAATGTGGGAGCGTTTCAGACACGCCAAGAGGTGTGGACGCCTCATTCTGTGCAACAGTCCGGGAGGACAGAGAACTGCGGACGGCTTGCTGTTCGATCCGGCTGGTGTTCGGATGGGGTGGTGACACGGAGCGGAGGATCTACAGCCCTCCTGTCCTGTCCTGCTCTGCTCGTGGGTCGCCTCTGGTCAGAGAGAGGCCTGCAGAGTAGCGGCCCCGGGGTGGGGTGGGGTGTGACCCCTGTCCCCAGCCACACAACCTCTGACCAGTCCTGAACTCAGTTTCCCTAGCAATTAAGTAGGAATACACAAGGAGACGTAGTGCAAAGTCCCCTCGTTACCCCTTTAACTTAACTGCAAAGAAGCCTAATGCAGGGATCTATCTATCTATCTATCTATCTATCTATTTTTGCAGTACTGGGGATGGAACCCAGGGGGATTCTACCTCCAAGCTACACCCCCAGCCCATTTTTTTATTCTTTATTTTGAAACAGGGTCTCACTGAGTTGCAGAGGGCCTCACTAAGTTGCTGAGGCTGTCCGCGAACCGCGATCCTCCGGTCTCAGCCTCTCAAATGCTGGGATGACAGGCGTGCGCCACCACGCCCGGCCTTAAGTGAGATATTGAAGACGTTTGTCTGGTCACTAAATAGTCACTAATTTTGCTGACTCTTTTCGGGATCCTTCCAAACACGGCTCAGGAGGAGACGTAACCAGAGGGGTTCAGTATGCTGGGTCTCCGGGGTCGCTTTAGATCTTTGTGACCACGGCTTCTGGGGGGGCTTTCAGCCTCCTGCACCCAGCTGAGTTGGCAACGGGGAGACAAGTGTTGTATTCTTAGCCCACGACTGAGCTTTTCCTTTGGAAAGAGCCCCTTTCATCAGGCCGAGACCGGCTTTCATGCCGAAGCAATTTCCTTAGTAGCAGCAGAGAGCCTACAGTCTGTGCCGTGAATAGGGTTTTTATGGCGCGTCCACCCGGGGCTGGAGAGGAAGCCGCTCCTGGCTCCTGGGCATACTGACCTTTTGGACAACTGCTTCTGGGTTCGCACCAGTTTTCTCCCTGGCTGATGGCCCTTTGAGAAACATGGCACCCTCCTCTGCCTGGAGAGACAGTAAACCGTAAAGGGACAGTTGTGCAGGAAGAAAGCCTGGGGGAACTCCTCCCTCCCCAGATACCAAGGAGCCCTGAGGTTGTGGTTCCTGGGCGTCGCCCACCCCGCTCAGTGTCCCTATAACGGGCTCTCTGCGCCTCCCTTCCCCTTGGTCCTCCGCTAGTTCTTTGTCTACACAGCAGGCAGCCCTTAAAATCTGGACAGAATTCAGGTCCTGCCTCCCAGCAGGAAGACCCTGGAGTTCTGGGGAAGTGTGTTATAAACAAACTTAGCTTCCCTCTGGGGCAGGGGGAGGCCTGAGGCTTTGAAGTGTGAGCCGAGCGGGGCTGGCTTTAACTCGACGTGGACGTGGACGGCCTTTCCCTCGCCTGTCACCTTGAATCTCGGCACTGTGCAAGTGTTCCAGTATGTTGGCCTCTGTCCCCAGTGGGATTTGACAAAGGGCAGGACAGATGGGCTTCAGGCCCCTGGTCCATAAAGAATCACATTCTAAGATGGTGGGTCCGGAAAGGGCTATCTGAGGGGGTGACATTTGTGTGGCGGCGTGCAGCCTCACGCTGGGGCCCGAGCTAGTGGCAACCCCTTTCTGCTGGGAGCTTCTTAGAAATGTCTCTTCCCAGGCCCAAGCCCTGGCCAGACCCTCTCAATCGAAACCCGAGCTGGAACCAGAGCCCCAGCTGACTCCTGTGCACACGGAATGAGAGGCACTAGTCAGGCGTGCTAGCGTCTCACTCCTGTAATCCCAGGGCTTGGGAGGCTGAGACAGGAGGTTTGGAGGTTGGAGGCCAATCCCCGCGATCCCTTCAGTGACTTAAGAGACCTGCTCAATAAATCTATAACTAAATAGTGCTGGGGTTGTGGGCCAGAGGTAGAATGTCGCTGGGTTCAATCCTGAGTACCAATAAATAAATAAATAAATAAACAAACAAACAAATAAAGAAGAGTGAGGGGCGCTGAGTTAGAACACCCGGCCCCCTGCCTGGCCAATTGCATCCTCCATTTTGAGTCTTCCTGTGAGGAAGAAAGAGGCCCAAGAACCTGTCAAATCCTGTTCTATATTATTGGGATTTTTCCCAGGCAACAATGTTTTCCTGGTTTACCTCGTCACACGCACCTTGAGATGGCAACATGGAGATATTTAAGGGTTTCTATACCAAGCGAGGGCTCGTGTGTTGTGGATGACGAGGGCTCACATCTGTCAGTAAGAGGTGTTTCCTTCATCTGCTGTGGGCTGGCCTGATAGTAGAGGCGGCCTCCGCTCCCACAAGGGACCTCACCTGGAGGAAACCACCTCGCGGGGGCCTACGGGAAGCCCACGCTGCCAGGCTGCACAGAAGTTAATTGCCGGGCATTGGTGCACACCTCCTGGGAGGCTGAGGCAGGAGGACTGCAGGTTCGAGGCCAACCTCAGCAATTTAGTGAGACCCTGTTTCAAAATGAAAGAAAAACAAAAACCAGGCATGGTGGCGCACATTTGTAATCCCAGTACCTGTGAGGCTGAGGCAGGAGGACTTCAGGTTTGAGGGCAGAGAATGCTCATTTAGTGAGACTCTGTTTCATAACAAAAAAATAAAATGGGCTGGAGGTATAGCTTAGAGGTAGAACACCTCTGGGCTCAATGTCCAATACTGCAAAAAAAAAAAAAAAAAAAAAGAAGGAAGGAAGGAAGAAAAGGAAGAAAGAAAGAAGGAAAGAAAAGTGAAGGCCAGTTCTTGGGCTGTGATCAGAAGAAACGATTGCTAGCTGGACACGTGGAGTGTCTGCTGGGAGGGACTTCTGCAAGAGAGGCCAGTCAGCGTGGTGGTGTGCAGCCTGAGCAGGGGCAGAGATACAGCCATGTGTACGGCGCAGATCCCCTTTGTGCTTGCCTGGGTAATACTGATCACATCAGAACAACATCAGCCAGGGATACGGGCTCCTGTTTGTTTTTTTTTGGCTAATTTATTTATTTTTGCAGTACTAGGGATGGAACCCAGGGGCAGTCTATCTCTGAGCTACACCTTCAGCCTTATTTATTTATTTATTTATTTATTTATTTATTTATTTATTTGGTGGTACTGGGGTTCCTGGAAGCCCTTCTACCTCCGGGCTACACTCCCAGACCTATTTTATACTTTTTTTTTTTTTTTTGAAACAGGGTCTCCTAAGCCAGCGCACACGGCTGGCTTCGAACCTGCGCGATCCTCCTGTCTCCACCTCCCAAGCGCGGGGATGACAAGAGTGCGCCACCACGCCCGGCTTATTCTTTATTTTGAAATAGGGTCCCACTGAGTTGCAAAGGGCCTAAGTTGTAGCTGAGGTTGGCTTCGAACCGTGATCCTCCTATCTCAGCCTCCCAAATGCTGGGATTACAAGCGTGCGCCACCACGCCCGGCGGCGGGCTCCTGTTTAACCCAGGCTTTTATCTAGTCCTCACCTAACCCTATGAAGAACCCTTGGTGATGAGGACACTGGGGCCCTTGGTTGTTGAATAACTTAGCCAGAGTCACTAGCTGGGAACAGTGATGCTGGGTTCAACCCCAGGACCCAGGCTCCTTCTCTTGAGATGCAGCCTCTCGGTACTTATCTTCCGATGCTTGGTCCCAAACTAGAGGCCCTTGAGCCCCACCCACATGGGTTTGGCTTATGGGCAGAGCATATTAAAAAAAAAAAAAGGAAGCTATTTCTAACCTTAAATGTAGATTTTTAGCTTTTCTTGAAAAAGCCAATAGGGCTGAGGGCTCAGCTGGCTGGGTAGGAACCCTTGCTTGCAATGCACAGGATCCTGGGTTCCATCCCCAGTAATAGGAGAAGAAAAAAAATATGTGATAATATCTGTCTTTCTCAACTGGCAGGATCTAAGCGGGCTCCCTTTTTGGGCCGTTGTGGAGGTCTAGGAGCTGCTGTGAAATAGGTTTGGCCCCCTGCATGGGCGTGGCCTCCCCACGGTGGGCGTGGCTATACGTTGTAGGCGTGCTCTCCCTGCATGTGGGCGTGGCTACATGCTTTCCGGGTGTGATCTCCAAGCGTATGGGAGTGGCTTTCCTCTCTGTGGGCGTGGTCTCCCTGCGTGTGGGCGTGACTATATGCTCTAGGGAGTGATATCTGTGTGTGGGCGTGACCACAAGTTCTGTGGGCGTGGCATTCCCATATGGGCGTGGCTTTTCTCTCTATGGGCGTGATCTCCCTGCGTGTGGGTGTGGCTTTCCTCTGTGGGCGTGGTCTCCCTCTGTAGGTGCAGTCTCCTGTTGGATGGGCTGACATCAGCTCACCCTGGTACCTAATGTTCAAGTTAGCTCTAAGAACTCTTGGGATATTTAGGTTACCTACCAGGGACAGGAAATGATTTGAGCTTGCAGGTTCGAAAAGAACACTCTTATTTCTGCAAAAAAAAAGAAAAAGAAAAAGGTTCTTAAAAATAGCAAGCAAGCATCTCTAATACTAGGGACATTTTTAAAGCACCGGCAAGGCCAGACAAATGTTTCATATCCTTCCTGTCTCTTGTTCTTACAGTCCTTGGAGGCAGGTGTAGTTATCCGCACACATTTTAGTAGGTCAGAAGAGGGAGTCCCAGCGAGGGTAAGTACTTTGCAAAGGCGCACAGCCCGGCAGATCAGTGGGATTCGAACTCTGACCGCAAAAGTCTCACTAAGCGTTCTCAAACTTTATCTGCGAGCGGGTTTCGGGGGAATCTTGTTCATATTCAGAATCTAGTTTTGTGGCTTCAGAGTGGGCAGGAGATCCTGCCTTTCCAATAAGCTCCGAGGTGAGGCTTCTGGGGCTGAGTGACCGCACTTAGGACCGCAAAAGGTCTAGAACCCAGGCAGCAAACTACGGCCCACTGGCCACATCGCAGTTCCGTATGATTCGTGGACCCAGACTGGCTTTTTACTTTTTTAAACCGCTGGAGAAGAATTCCAAGGGGAATACTCTTATTTTTATTCTTTATTTTTATTTTATTGCGGGTCTGGGAATGGAACCCAGGGGCTCTCGACCTCCGACCTACACCCATGCCCGGCTCAAGGAATAGTATTTTATGAGATATAAAAATGGCACGAAGCTGGGCGTGGTGGCACACACTTGTAATCCCAGCATTTGAGAGGCTGAGACAGGAAGATCGCGGTTCGCGGACAGCCTCGGCTACTTAGTGAGGCCCTTTGCAACTCAGCGAGACCCTGTTTCAAAATAAAGAATAAAAATAGGGCAAGAGGTGTATCTCGGAGGTAGAATGCCCCTGGGTTCCATCCTCAGTACTGAAAAAAAAATGACGTGAAATTCAAATTTCAGCGCCCACGGATAAAATGTTTCTGAACAAATAAAAGTCCAGTGATGGGCCTCTCATCTGTGGCTCTTTACAGGAAATGTGCACCAACCCCTGGTCTACACCACTGTCTCAGATAATATGCAAGTAGCTCTCTTGGAGTAGAATAAAGGAGTCTGGAATCGGGGGTCTAGGAAACATCTCACCACACTGGATGAGAGGGGTGGTGTCATCAAAGACATAGACACAGGGAACAGACCAAAGTTGTTTCCAGCGCCGTGGAGACAGGCCGGCAAGATCACATCAATGAGCTCCCAGTGGCTTCTAAGCCCCTTGTGATCCCTTTAAGGTTATAGCTTTGCTGATACATGTAGATCCGAGCGGAGCACTAGCAGGCGGGCTCTCAGAACCAGCCTCCTGGAGGCCCACTTTCAGCAGCGGTTGACACGGGAAGCCCAGAGCAGGGCTGGCTTTGTGAGTGTTCTAATTATGCGGGGTGCTTTGATTCTAGGCAGCAAGGGCGGCCCTTCCAGGCGCATGCTGGCCAAGCCTGAGCCCGCGAAGGCTTCTGCCCCGGTTGCCCCGGCAATGATCCTGCGAGCTGATGGCTGGGGCCGCAATGTGGGCCAGGCTGGCCTGGTTTCCTTTGGGGTTGTAATTTGGCCAAGAAGTGGGTTCCCACCGATTATTTGTTCAGGGAGGCAAAAACAGGGTCTCAATCCAGGAGTGTGTCAAGGAAAGTTGTGTGTGTGTGTGTGTGTGTGTGTGTGTGTGTGAGAGAGAGAGAGAGAGAGAGAGAGAGAGAGAGAGAAGGAGAGAGAGAGAGAGGAAGAAAGTGCGCGCCAGAGAGAGAGGCAGAAATTCTTCCAGCAGGGGAAGATTTTTAGTAGCTAAAATGGTTTCTAGTTGAAACTGGGCATGGTGGCATTTGCCTATAATCCCAGTACTTGGGAGGCTGAGATAGGAGGATTCCCAGCTTCAAGGCTAGACTCTGCAATTTAGTGAGGCTCTCAGCAACTTAGTGAGATGCTATTTGAAAGGAAAAAAAAAAATAACTGGGTGTGGTGGCACACACCTGTAATCCCAGAATTTGGAGACTGAGACAGGAGGATTACAAGTTTAAGGTTAGCTTCAGCAACTTAGTGAGACTCTATTTCAAAAGTTAAATAGGAGCCGGGCGCGGTGGCGCACGCTTGTCATCCCAGCATTCGGGAGGCTGAGACCCGAGGATCGCGGTTCGCGGACAGCCTCAGCTACTTAGTGAGGCCCTCTGCAACTCAGTGAGACCTGGTTTCAAAATAAAGGATAAAAAATAGGGCAGGAGGTATAGCTCGGAGTTTGAATGCCCCTGGGTTCCACCCCCAGACCCGCAAAAATAAATAAATAAATAAATAAATAAATGTTAAATAGGGGTGGAACTGTAGTTTAAAATGGAACCCCCTAGGTCCAAAACCCAGTAACACACACACACACACACATAGGTTACTGGTTGCTAATACATTTGACAGATGCTAGGTAACTTCACAGGGTTTTTCTCTTGAAAAAGAAATATATTAGTTCATCCCAGCCTATCTGTATTATTTTCTCTGATTTTGAAATAGATATTGCTGCTATTTGCTTATGTATTTATTTATTTTTTTATGGTACTAAAGATGGAACCCAGGGGCATTGTACCTCCGAGCCACACCCCCAGCCCTATTTCTTAGTCTTTTTATTTATTTTTATTTTTTTATAATAAAAGATGTTTTATTTTTTATTTTTTTAATTTATTTTTATTGGTGCATTGTAATCATACATCACATTGGAATATAAGACTTGAGAGGATATACAAGCACACATCATCCAATCAGCCCTCATCCAGCCCCCATCCCATTCCCTCCCCCTCCCTCGATCCCATGCTTGTTTGGTGATTAACTTTGATACATTTGTTTATGTACCTCCTGCGTTTTGTTTTTTTTATTTTTTTTTAAATTTTTTGGTGGTACTGGGGTTCCTGAAAACCCTTCTACCTCCGGGCTACACTTCCAGACCTATTTTTTTATACTTTTATTTGGAAACAGGGTCTCTTAGGCCAGCGAGGTTGGCCTTGAACCTGCGCGATCCTCCTGTCTCTGCCTCCCAAGTGCTGGGATTACAAGCATGCGCTACCAACGCCCAGCATACCTCCTGAGTTTTAAAGAGGCTCCATCCTCCCCTATTCCATACCCTCTGATTGGTCACCTTAATTGCATCACTATAGGGCCCTTTCTATAGCTCGACCTCTTCCTGTTGCCCCTTTCCTCCTAGTTATTGCTGATTAGGGGAAGCATCTGGTTTTAATTTTCTGCGATATTTCTCTGTGCATGCCGCGTTGCAAGTACCGATCCCACTCTTGACGGCCCCAGTAGTGGCCTGGCTACCCGGTGGACTGATCCGGAAGTTGCTGGCTCAAGCAGCGGCCTTGGCTCACAGCTGGCTCCAATCCCGGCCTCGCTGGCTCCAGCACCAGCCTAACCCCTCGGCAGGCTCCGATCCCGGCCTCGGAGGCCTTAGTAGCGGCCTTGCCTCACAGAAGGCTCCGATGCTGGCCACTGGCCCCGACACTGGCCTAACCCCTCGGCAGCCTCCGATCCTGGCCTCGGAGGCCCCAGCAGCCTCGCTGGCCCCAGCACCTTGTCTCACTGCAGGCTCCGATGCTGGCTGCTGGCCCCGGCACCGGCCTAACCCCTCGGCAAGCTCCGATCCTGGCCTCGGAGGCCCCAGCACAGGCCTTGCCTCATGGCAGGCTCCGATCCTGGACTCGCTGGCCCCGGCACCGGCCTAACTCCTTGGCAGGCTCCAATCCCGGCCTTGGAGGCCCTAGCACCGGCTTTGCCTCACAGCAGGCTCCGATCCCGGCCTTGCTGGCCCCGGCCCCGGCCCAACCCCTCGGCAGGCTCTGATCCCAGCCTCGGAGGCCCCAGCACCAGCCTTGCCTCATGGCAGGCTCCTATCCTGGCCTCACTGGCCCCAGCACCAACCTAACCCCTCGGCAGGCTCCGATCCGGGCCTTGGAGACTCCAGCACCGGCCTTGCCTCACGGCAGGCTCCAATCCCAGCTTTGCTGTGTCCGTCACCGGCTTCACCCCTCGGCAGGCTCCAGTCCGATCACCCTCTTCGCCCAGCCATTTGTCCCACATTCTCGAGGGTGCATGGTGGTAGCATTCTGCCTCTGGGGTTATTACTTCAAAGGTTCCAGGTGTAATGCATCCGATCTCTGCCTCCCCTGAGTACTGGCCACTGCCATTTCCACTGACTCCACCATTTCAAATCTTTCCCAAGCTCTTTTTCCACTCTGAATGTTGTCCAGTGTTCCTAAGCATGCGCGACGGTAGCATTCGACATTTGGTGTAATTTCTCAAAAAAATATAAGGTTGGTAGGATCCGATTTCTGCTTCTCCTGAATACAAGTCTGCACCGCCATCGCAGAGACTGCTTTCAACACTGCCTTTCTCCTAGGTCTCCGCTAAACCCTGTTCTTACAGGTGATATCCAAGGTTCTTAACAATGTAGAGAAGAAGCAGTCCTCTTTCACGGGGAATTTTTCCAAAAGTTCCAGTTCATTTGGATAAGTTTTGTCTGCATCTCCAGTATCCTGGCATCTGCCCTGGCCTTCTTGACCCCTCTCCGATATTTTTCTTTTTTCCTTTTCTTTTCCTTTTTTTTTTTTTTTTTTTTTTTTAATAAGTGAAGACAGTATGTGTGGTTTGAGGAGTTTGTGGGATCAGGCACTCAGTAGCACTGTGACCCGGGCCCGGTTTCCCCAGGAGTCCAGTGTATCCGCACGACTTTGCCTGGGTCCCAGAGTCCTGCAACCTGGGCCCCGGCTCTTCCAGGGGCCCAGGGGTTCGGCGTGCCCCGCCTGACCCCCCACCCGGGGCCCAGAGCCTTGTGACCGGGCCCCGGTTTCTCCAGGGGTCTGGTGTGCTCTGCGTGATCCCGCCCGTAGCCCAGTCTCCTGCTACCTGGCCTCGGTTTCTAAGGGGGTCCAGCGTGCTCCACCTGATCCCTGCCCAGGGACCAGGGCCTTGTGACCGGGCCCCGGTTTCTCCAGGGGTCTGGTGTGCTCCGCGCAATCCCGCCCGGGGCCCAGAGTCCTGCGACCTGGGCCCCGGCTCTTCCAAGGTCCGGCATGCCCCGCCTGACCCCCGCCTGGGACCCAGGGTCTTAAGACCGGGCCCCGGTTTCTCCAGGGGTCTAGTCTTTTTATTTTTGAAACAGGGTCTCACTGAGTTGTGAAGGGCCTCACTAAGTAGCTGAGGCTGGCCTCGAACAGTGATCCTCCTGTCTCTTGCTTCCTGAATGCTAGGATTACAAGCATGCACCACCACACCCGGCCATATTGCTGTTATTAAGGATACTAAGAACCTGGGTGTGGTGTCGCATGCTTATAAACCCAGCATTTGGGAGGCTGAAACAGGAAGGTTGTGGTATAATAAAAATAAAAATTAAGAATAAAAATAGTGCTGAGGGTGTAGCTCGGAGGCAGAATGCCCCTGTGTTCTATCCCTGGTACTACACACACACAAAAGGTATTAAGATATTAAAATAAAACAGGCATCATAGAGTAGAGCAGAAGCCACTTCTTAATTACTCCTCTTAGAGCTGGGCTTAGCAAATTGAGACAGAATGAGCCTGCCACCTGTCCTGTGGCTACTGGCTAAGAATGGTCTCGGTCTTTTTTAAATGGTTGGGGGATAGAATCAAAAGAAGAACATTTTGAAAGACATGAAAATGATATGAAATTTCAGTTTTCCCAGCCCATAAATTAAGTCTTACTGGAACGCAGCTATACCCTTCATTTAGTGGCATCTGAGATGGCCGTGTCTGCCATGACCCAGTTCAGCAGTTGAGACCCCTGTAGCCTGGAGAACTGGAGATATTTACTCAGGCCTCACTGACTCTAAGCCAGGGTGCACGTGTTTATGGCTTTGTATTTATTTCCTCTGATTGGTTCAAATTTATTTATTTTTATTATTTATTTATTATTATTATTATTTATTTTTTATTTATTTTATTTTATTTTTTGGTGGTACTGGGAATGGAGCCCTTCTGCCTCCGGGCTATACTCCCAGACCTATTTTTTTAAATATTTTATTTGGAAACAGGGTGTCTTAAGCCAGCGAGGGCCTTTGAACCTGCGCGATCCTCCTGTCTCCACCTCCCAAGCGCGGGGATTACAAGCGTGCACCACCACAACTGGCTTCAAATTTATTATTATAATTATCATTTATGATTTTTTAGCACAAAGGATTGGACCCAGAGACATTCAAGCCACACCCCCAGCTTTATTTTTATTCTTTATTTTTTATTTTTTGGAGGGTACTGGGGATGGAACCCAGGGACATTCTACCTCCGAGTTACACGTCTAGCCCTATTTTTTATTCTTTATTTTGAAACAGGGCCTCACTGAGTTGCAGAGGGCCTCACTAAGTAGCTGAGGCTGGCCGCGAACCGCGATCCTCCTGTCTCAGCCTCCCGAATGCTGGGATGACAAGCGTGCCCACCACGCCCGGCTTAGCATTTAGAGTTTTAAGAGCTCTTGGTAGATTGTCCTTCAGAACAAGGGTGCCACCTTCTCTCCTGTCAGCATCTGAGTGCCTGTGCCTGCTGTTCAAACATCTCAGCGGGGCTGCAGCGGGGCGACTAATCCTCGTTCAGTCACGCCAGGGGACTTCTGTGCCTGCTGGGTAGGCACAGCGCCTGGATGCCAGCCATATTTTCCTCTAAATACCGTCCCCCCATCCTCACTCCTGCAAGCGCTGCTTGCATTTGAGTGAATGCTACTCTTCCTCTGTCCGAGGTGGTTGCAGGAAGGAGGAGACCCTGCGGGATTTGTTAGTTTGGGGTCTCTTGGCTGCAAGAGCTCAAAGGTTATCCTTTAACCTCGGTTAATCAGTAGCTCAGAGGGATTTCTCTAGAGAGGGAGCATTTTCTAGCGGGAAGGATTCCCAGTGCGCAGAGCTTCTGGAGATCAAAGGAATTCTACCTGTCTGTGGGTAAGAGTCATGGTGGGGGGAAGAGATCTCTGGGGAGAACTGTTTATTTCTAGCCGTAAAAATCTCCTGGGAAGCTTGTAAGGCGTAGGTGGAACCATGACAGCTAAGCGGTGGAAGGAACGGACGTAAAGACAGAATGTTGAGCCGGGCCTGGTGGCGCACGCTTGTCATCCCAGCATTCGGGAGGCTGAGGCAGGGGGATCGCGGTTCGAGGACAGTCTCAGCTACTACTTAGTGAGGCCCTTTGCAACTCAGTGAGACCCTGTTTCAAAATGAAGAATAAAAAATAGGGCTGAGGGTGGAGCTCGGAGGTACAAAGACTCTGGGTTCCATCCCCAGTACCGCAAAAACAAAACAAAACAACAAAAACCAGTTTGTAAACTATAGGAGAAAGGTCACTTTTCAACTCTACTCTTGGGCCAGTAGGCAAAAACAGACCTCTTTGGAGCCCTGCCATCTACCACTGGGTCCATAAAATCTCACGTGCAAGATAAGAACCACTCACCATCGAGCCAGTACTTATTCTCGGTCACCCTGGCCTGCTTAGTATGTGTGAGCTTTTGTGACTCTTGTCCCATGATACACAGCTCCGTTTCTGTGACCACAAGTCCCACACCAAGGATAATTATCCAATTTTTATTTTATTTTATTTGGTACTAACCCAGGGTCATTCTACTTCTGAGTTATTTAATTAATTAATTAATTAATATATTTACTTATTTTTTGGTGGTACTGGGGATAGAACCCAGGGGCATTCTACCTCCGAGCTACACCCCCAGCCCTATTTTTTATTCTTTATTTTGAAACAGGGTCTCACTGAGTTGCAGAGGGCCTCACTAAGTAGCTGAGGCCGTCCGCGAACCGCGATCCTCCTTCTCAGCCTCCCGAATGCTGGGATGACAAGCGTGCGCCACCACGCCCGGCTTATTTATTATTTTACGCCAGCCCTATATTATTTTTTTAGTTTGAAATAAGATATGTTGCTGAGGGCCTGAGTTGCTGAGGCTGGCTGCACACCCGAGATCCTCCTGTCCCAGCCTCCCAAGTACTGGGATTGTAGGCATGCACCCCCACACCTGGCTAGTTTACACATTATTTAAACCTAAGATCGCACGCAGCTCCTCCATTACGTGAAGACCCTCTGGTATCCTGCTCACACCTTAGCTTCCCTGCTTGAGCGCAGACACATGGCCCTTCACTTGCGGTGACTGGTTCATCTCACTTAACATAATGTTCTCCAGGTCTGCCATTTTCCTACAAATGATCATAACTTCGTTCCTCTTGACTGCTGAGTGGAATTCCGTCGTGTCTGTATCCCGTGATTTTGTAATCCATTCATCTGTCGATGGACACCGAGGATGGTTCCATAGTTTGACCATTATGAATGGCTCTGCCATAAGCATGGCTACGCACGAATCACTATCGCATTTCGATTTCAGCCTCTTTGGAAGGATCCCAGGGGTGCTGTCGCCGGATGACGTGACGGATCCATCCCCAGTTTTCCGAGGAATCTCCGCACCGATCTCCATAGCGGCCGCGCTAATTTGCAGTCCCACCAAGAGTGTAGAAGAGTGCTTATCTTTCCACGTCTTCACTGGCATTTTTTGTATTTTTTATTTGGAAACAGGGTCTCTTGAGCCGGCGAGGCTGGCTTCGAACCTGCGCGATCCTCCTGTCTCCGCCTCCCAAGCGCGGGGATGACCAGCGTGGCCACCGCGCCCGGCTTCACTGGCATTTTCTGATGTCTGACTTCTTGACGGCTGCCATTCTGCCTTGAGTTAGACGGACCCTCAGCAGAGTTTTGACTTGCGTTTTCCTGAGTGCTAATGACGTCGGACACGGTTTCATCTGTGTGGTGGCCGTTTGTATTTCTTCTTTTGCGCTGTCTATTTAGCTCGGTCGTGGGGCTGGGATGTTAAAGCCGAAGCTCCTGTCAGAGGGTGTGATGTGGCGCTTACTGAGATGTGGGGAAGGGGCCCCGTGTGAGGGATGGAATCACATACAATTCAATTTCCGGCTCCCTAGGAGGGCACGTAGAGTTTTCTAATTACACCCGTCTCTGGGAAGGAAAGTTCCATTCGGCTTGCTAATACCTCCGGCGTTTCATTGGGCCGTCTAAGTTCATTTTAGAGATGTCGTTTGCATAATGTCTCCTAGAGAAAAACTCCACAAAAGGGTCCAGCCGAGGGAGGGAGTGGAAAGTCTTCCCTTCTGCAGCCAGCTCCATTGTCATTAATCATTATTATTATTATTATTATTATTATTATTATTATTGTGGTACTGGGGGTTGCACCCAGGGGTATTCTACCTCTGAGCTACACCCCCAGCCCTTTTTATCTTTTTTGTTTTGTTTTTTTGGTGGTACTGGGGTTCCTGGAAGCCCTTCTACCTCTGGGCTACACTCCCAGACCTATTTTATATATTTTTTGGAAACAGGGTCTCTTAAGCCGGCGAGGCTGGCTTCGAACCTGCGCGATCCTCCTGTCTCCGCCTCCCAAGCGCGGGGATGACAAGTGTGCGCCACCACGCCCGGCCCTTTTTATTTTTTGAGAAAAGGTCTTGCTGAGTTGCTGAGGCTGGCCTTTAACCTGTGATCTTCCTGTCTCAGCCTCCCAAGTACTGGGATGACAAGCTGGTACCACTATGCCTGGCCTTATTTTATTTTTTATTTAGAAACAGGGTCTTGCTAAGTCGCTGAGAGTTTCGCTAAGTTGCTGAGGCTGGACTCAAACCTGCGATCCTCCTGTCTCAGCCTCCCAAGCACTCGGATTGCATGCAGGCACCACCGTGCCTGGCGGTTCCGTAGTCTTTGGACCTGCGCTTTGGGATGCATGTTCCCCCACACTTCAGCCGTCCGGTGTCATGGCGACAAGGCAGATGCAAACACATTTGGCCGCGGGAAGGTATTTAATGAGAGCGTCGTTTGATTTTATGTTTGGCAAACTCCTTGGTGAGGCAGAAACTGCTTCTTCGGTTCTTCGCGACAGCTCATTATGCGTGTACGGGGCGCTCAGAGCGGAGATCCTGCTTCCAGGGCTGGAGAATTAGGCCTCCAGGGGACTTATTTAAGGAATGCAGGTGTTTTCTTTCTTGAAGACTCTATGAAATTGCTCTGATAATCTAATTTCTCAGAGTCTTTTGTTTCATAGTCCGGTGCCCAGGAGGGCCCCTCCGCACCTGCGCCTCCATCGCTTGGCCTCTGGCTCTTCTCCAGCAACTCTCTCGGTGTTTGGGAATCGCTGGTGACTGGTCCCTTTTACCTTCATGAAGCCCCACATTAACTTGAGACCTTCAGCTTCCCCTTGGGCCTGGGACATCTGTGGCTTTGGAGAAGGGTACATCAATACGCTTCTTGGGTACTAGGGTTAAACAACAAAATTTAGCCGGGCGCGGTGGCGCACCCTTGCAATCCCAGCATTCGGGAGGCTGAGAGGAGGATCGCGGTTCGCGGACAGCCTCAGCTACTTAGTGAGGCCCCCTGCAACTCAGTGAGACCCCGTTTTAAGATAAAGAATAAAAAATAGGGCAGGGGGTGTAGCTCGGAGGTAGAACGCCCCTGGGTTCCATCCTCAGTACTGCAGAAGAAAGAAAGAAAGAATGAAAAATTGGGCTGGGGGTGCAGTTCAGAGGTAGAATGCCCCTGGGTTCAATCCCAAAGAAAGAACAAAAAATAGGGCTGGGGGCGTGTAACGCTGAAAATAGTTTGGGGAGTTCGTGAAGGAGGCAAGCACCAACCAGGTTATTAACAACGGCTTTAATCAAGGACCCGGCACCTTTGGGGAGGCAGCCGGCCATGGAGGAAGGAACCTCTGAGCCACGCTTCCGTCGCGTGTAGCCCCAGTTGGCAGGCGGAATGGAAAGTACCAATGTTTTATAGGCATGCTGATTCTCTCCCGACATCTGTAGTCTCGCGACATTTAGAGTCGGTCTCGCGATGTTTGGAGTCTTGAGGCACCTGGATTCTCGCGATATCTCCACTTCTGGCTTCCAGGGTTCTGCCTTCTGTTCCCACCGTGGGGATTCCATAGGGGAAGAGAGGGACCTGACCTATCAGGGGGGGTATAGCTTCATGGTAGAATGCCCCTGGGTTTCATCCCCAGTATTGTAAATAAATAAATATATAAATACATAAATAAATAAATATAAAAAAATTAAAGTTTCAGAAACCAAAATGGGACAACACTGGAGCAGAAATAGAGGAATCCCTCAAGCAGATGGTGGAGCGATGGTTGATGTCAGACAGGGCGCTGGAGAAAAGTTACCGAAGGGTGATGGGCCAAGCAACTAGCTCTCCACTCGGAATAAAAAGGGAGGAATCCACAACTTTAAAAACATTTACTTTTTCTAGGCGTGGTGGCTAGGCTTTTAATCCCAGCATTCCGGAGGCTGAGACCGGAGGATCGCGGTTCGAGGACAGCCTCGGCTACTTAGTGAGGCCCTCTGCAACTTAGTGAGACCCTATTTCAAATAAGAATAAAAATTGGGCCGGGGGTGTATCTTGGAGATAGAAGGTGGTACTGGGGTTGGAACCCAGGGGCATTCTACCCCAGCCCTATTTTGTCTTTCTTTCTTTCTTTCTCTCTCTTTCTTTCTTTCTTTCTTTCTTTCTTTCTTTCTTTCTTTCTTTCTTTCTTTCGTGGGTCTAGGGATGGAACCCAGGGGCATTCAACCTCCAAGCTACACCCCCTGACGTATCTTTTATTCTTTATTTTGAAACAGGGTCTCACTGTGTTGCAGAGGGCCTCACTAAGTAGCTGAGGCTGTCCGCCAACCGCGATCCTCCGGTCTCAGCCTCCCGAATGCTGGGATTAGAAGCGTGCGCCACCACGCCTGGCCTGTATTCTTTATTTTGAAACAGGGTCCCACTGAGTTGCAGAGGTAAAAGTGCTTGCCTATTATGTGCAAGGCCCCAGGTCGAATCCCCAGCTCTGCAAACAAAGCAAAAATCAAAATTTAAAAAAGAGCTGGGGGTATAGCTCAGAGGTAGAATGCCCCTGAGTTCAGTCCCCAGTACAAAATGAATAAGTAAATAAATACATAAATAAATAATTTTTTTTTGGTGATACTGGGGATGGAACCCAGGGGCATTCTACTTCCGAGCTATACCCCCAGCCCTATTTTTTATTCTTTATTTTGAAACCGGGTCTCACTAAGTTGCAAAGGGCCTCGCTAAGTAGCTGAGGCTGGCCGCGAACCGCGATCCTCTGGTCTCAGTCTCCCAGATGCTGGGATGACAAGCGTGCGCCACCACGCCTGGCTAATAAATAAGTAAATAAAAATTTAAAGACCCCCTATTTCTTCATCCGGAGAATGCATTTTGGACAGCAATGGGGTGGATGTCAGTTTTCTTTGTTGCCAGCAACTTGGGTGGTTCTTCTGGATGTGGGGGGCTGAGCCCAGGAATTAAACCTTGTGTGGTCGGTGAGTTATACCCTCTTCTAGTAGCAGCCTCCCCGCCAGGGAGAGGCGAGGGAATTAATTTTATTGCACAGAAATAAATTTGATGACTTTCACAGAACAGTCGAACTATTTTATTTCCTCTCTTTTTTATGGTACTGGGAATTGAACTCAGGGGTGTTCTACCTCTAAGCTACAGCCTCAGCCCTATTTTATTTTGTTATTTTTTGTTATTCTGAAACAGGGTTTCACTATATTACTGCATTGTATCCTCAAACCTGCGATCCTCCTGTCTCAGACTCTCAAGTACTGAGATTACAGGTATGTGCCACCACGCCTGGCTTAGAACTCTCTCACAGTGGGAGATATACTGCGTTCTTAGTGGTTAAAAACCCCAAATCCTAAACCAGGCATGGTGGTGCCTGCTTGTAACCCCAGTACTGGGAAACTGAGAAAAGAGGGTCACAGGTTTGAGGCCAGATTCAGCAATTTAACAAGTTCTTGTTTTAAGGCAAAACAAACAAAATTTAAAAAGGTCTGGGGATGTAGCATGATAGCACTATAGCACGGCAGTAAAAGGCCCCTAGGCTAGCCGGGCGTGGTGGCGCACGCTTGTCATCCCCGCGCTTGGGAGGCTGAGACAGGAGGATCGCACGGGTTCGAAGCCAGCCTCAGCTACTTAGTGAGGCTCTCAGTAACTTAGTGAGACCCTGTTTCCAAATAAAATAGAAAATAGGTCTGGGAGTGTAGCCTGGAAGTAGAAAGCCTCTGGGTTCTACCCCCAGTACCACCAAAATAATAATAATAATAATAATAATAATAATAATAATAATAATAAGCATGCCATTGTAGAATATGCTGTTTTGAGTAAAGATGTCCGTATCTGAAACCTGAACTTTTCATATCATTAGAGGAAAGTTAACAGACTTGAAAATAATAGGGATTAAAAGACAGCCCCTTCTCCTGCCCCCAACATGGAGGAACAATTTGGAATGTCTCAGGAATGTCCTTGTGAAATACTGATTTCTCTGGCTGAGAAAGCGCATCTGCTGTTTGGGAATGCATTTCAACTGCTTATTTTAGGATTAAGGGTGGATGAAGGGATAGGATTAATCCCCTATCAGGTCACAGCAGGCGAGCGGAGGGACCACACTCATGGGATGCAGGTGGAGGGGCCGGGGCTGCACGCGCGCCTGGCCAGCCCCAGACCCCAGCGCCTCCCTGCGCAGCAGCCTGGGCCTTCCAGCCCCTCCTTCAGTCATTACCGTCCAAAAACTTTCCCGGCCCCGGAAAGTCGGAAAGTCAAACTTGCTGGGCTCTGTCCCAGGATAATTGTGTGTGAAGGTCTTTAAGTCTTATCTTTCTGAGAGTTATTGCTGACTGGCGTTCTCAAATTATCTGTGAGGTGCTAAATTGATAATAAGTGCTGGAGAAAAATATAGATAACATTTTAGGGTCAAGTTTGCATGAGGAACAGGAGCATGCTGGGAAGTTGACTTAGTAGAAACCTAAAGGGAGTTGGTTCATTCCAGAAAATGTGTTGTGAGCTGATGGTGGCCTTCTGTGCTGTGGAATTTGGTGACAAGATCATAAATTTATGCACTGAATGCAGTTGCATGTCCTTTTGTATTGTATATAATCATATGCATAGCATAGTTTTCAGTATGAATGTGTGTGTATGCATATATATATATTGTATACACTCAGTACTGGGGATGGAACCCAGGGGCATTCTACCTCTGAGTGACACCCCCAGCCCTATTTTTTATTCTTTATTTTGAAACAGGGTCTCACTGAGTTGCAGAGGGCCTCGCTAAGTAGCTGAGGCTGTCCACGAGCTGCGATCCTCCTTTCTCAGCCTTCCGAATGCTGGGATGACAAGTGTGTCCCTGGATTCAATCCCTAGTACAATAAATAAATAAATAAATAAATAAATAAATAAATAAATAAATAGAATGAGAGGTGGAGAACGAGAGGAGAGAAGCCACTTCTAGAACAGATGGGGAAGGATATTCCAAGCAAGGGAACCACACTTTCAAAGGACACTATTTGTTTTTTTTTGAACACAAATAGTGGCAAACCTCATACGGTTCCTCTTCTTTATCTAATAATAGATATTGGAAATATTCCAATAATAGTATATATAAACATTATTTTCTTTCTTTTTTTGTGGTACTGGGCATTGAACCTAGGAACATTCTACCTCTCAGCTATATCCTCAGTCTCGTTTTCATTTTTATTTGGAAACAGGGTTTCCCTAAGTTGATGAGGGTATTATTAAAGTTACTAAGGCTGTTCTTGAACCTATGGTCCTCCTGTCTCAGCCTCCCAAGTACTAGGATTGCAGGTGTGCCCTACCACACGGGGCTGAAAATCACTAGTTTTTCCCAGCCATAAAGGAGAACAAAAATGATGTGATTTGCAGGAAGGTGGATGGAACTACAGGATAGTATACTAAGTGAGACCAGTCAGTCTTAGAAGGTCAAGGGCCATATGTTTTCTCCCATTCGAGGAAGCCAGAGAGAGCAGGGTGTGGTGGCGCGCCCTTGTAATCCCAGCATTTGGGAGGCTGAGACCGGAGGATCGCGGACAGCCTCAGCTACGTAGCCAGGTCCTCTGCAACTCAGTGAGACCCTGTTTCAAAAAGAAAAAGACTAGCCGGGCGTGGTGGCGCACGCTTGTCATTCCAGCACTTGGGAGGCGGAGACAGGAGGATCGCACAGGTTCGAAGCCAGCCTCAGCTACTTAGTAAGGCTCTCAGCAACTTGGTGAAACCCTGTTTCCAAATAAAGTATGAAATAGGTCTGGGAGTATAGCCTGGAGGTAGAAAAGCCCCTGGGTTCTATCCCCAGTACCACCAAAAATAAATAAATAAATAAATAAATAAATAAACAAACAAACAAACTAACTAAAAAATAGGGCTGGGGGTGTAGCTGGGAGGTACAATGCCCCTGGATTACATTCCCAGTACCACAAAAAGAAAAAGAAAGAAAGAATGAAATAAAGAAAAAGTTCTTTAGATAAAGGTGGAGAGAGACCAGTAGAATTTGATAGAAGGGGCCGGGCGTGGTGGCGCATGCTTGTCATCCCCATGTTTGGGAGGCGGAGACAGGAGGATCGCGCAGGTTCAAAGCCGGCCTTGCTGGCTTAAGAGACCCTGTTTTCAAATAAAATATAAAATAGGTCTGGGAGCGTAGCCCAGAGGTAGAAGGGCTTCATTCCCAGTACCACAAAAAAAAAAAAAAAAAAAAACAAAAAACCACAAAAAGAAAAAGAAGAAGAATTTGATAGAAGGGGGTTGGGGGTGGCGTGGAGAGGAGAAAAGGAGAATTAATTAATTCAATAATGTTATGTTTCTATATGAAGGTCTCACTACCGAGCTCGCTACCATGTACCAGAGGAGGGTGGGAAGCAGGGTGGGGTGCCGGGGAAACCCACCAAGTGCCGAGTTCACGCGTGTCTGTATCACTTTGGACCTCACTATGATGTATAATTACAAGGCGCCAATAAAAGTCGAGAGAGAAAGGAAAAAGCAAGCAGACAGCAACAGAAAAATCACAACTCCACGTGCCTGGGAGCTCCGGCCTCTCACCTAGAACCCTCTACTCCAAACCACTGCTGATTCCAGCCTGAGCAGCTTCCCCTGGCCTTTCAGCTTCTACCTCCAATCCATCTTCCCGACAGCCGAAAGCTGTTCTTATGAAATATTGAGCAGGTACGAGAGCACAAAAATATCGGTTAAAATATGTATAAGGCATCAGCAACAGCTGAACGGTCGCCGCCCAGGAGCCGGCCACCTGGCTTTAGAAGCAGGACTTGGTTTTTGTCTTTTGTGACTCCATCCACTTCCCGCCTCAGGGGCCCCGCTCTCTGGAATTAGTGTCTCAGGCCCTCGCTCGGCTTCTCTTTTGCCCAAAGCGTGTGTCCCTGAGAGTATTTTGCTTGGTTCTGCGGGTGTGCTTTCGAGACACGTGTGCCAGGGCTTCTGCGAGTGTGCACCCACAGCGGGCATGCCAGGTCCTGGTGCGTGCACCTGTGACTTTACCAGAGAGGGCTGCACGATTTTTTTTTTTTTTTTTTCAGTATTGTGGATTGGGCCCAGGGCCATTCTACCTCTAAGCTATGCCCCAGCTTTATTTTTTATTCTTTATTTGGAAACAAAGTCTCTCGAAGTTGCTAAAGGTCTCACTAAGTAGCCGAGGCTGGCCACGAACCGCGATCCTCCCATCTCAGCCTCCCAAGCACTGGGATTACAGACATGCGCCACCGTGCCTGGCTTGGGATGCACGGGTTTCCACGAGAGTTGTGACAGTTTACACTCAACACAAGCTTAGAGATGGCGTATGCACCGCATCCTCGGCTGCTCTTAATCCAGGGCTTCTTTCTTCTGACCTTTGTAAGCGTGGTTCCCTCTGCTTGGAATATCCTTCCCCATCTGTTCTAGAAGTGGCTTCTCTCCTCTTGTTCTCCACCTCTCATTCTATTTATTTATTTATTTATTTATTTATTTATTTATTTATGGTACTAGGGATTGAATCCAGGGACATGCTATTTCCAAGCTATACCCCCAGCCCTACTTTTTATTCTGTATTTTGAAACAGAGTCTCACTAAGTTGCTTAGAGCCTCACTAAGTAGCTGAGGCTGGCCACGAACCTGCAATTCTCCTGTCTCGGCCTCCCAAGTACTGGGATTACAAGCGTGCGGCACCACGCCGGATATCCATCCGCTTCTCCTTTTTATTTAAAAAAACTTTTTTTTTCTTTTTTGGTGGTACTGGGGTTGGAACCCAGAGGCTTTCTACCTCCGGGCTATACTACCAGACCTATTTTATATTTTACTTGGAAACAGGGTCTTCACTAAGTTGCTGAGAGCCTCACTAAGTAGCTGAGGCTGGCTTCGAACCTGTGCGATCCTCCTGTCTCAGCCTCCCAAGCATGGGGATTACAAGCGTGCGCCATCACGCCCGGCTAAAAAGATTTTTTGTGTGTCTTTTTGGAACCAGGGATCGAACCCACAGTGCTGCACCTGCATAGCAGGCACTTTGCCACTGAGCTACAACCTGGCTATTATTATTATTATTATTATTATTATTATTATTATTATTAATTATAATTATTTTGAGGTACTGTGGATGAAACCTGGCGCATTCAACCTCCGAGCTACACCCTCAGCCCTATTTTTTATTCTTTATTTTGAAACAGGGTCTCACTGAGTTGCAGAGGGCCTCACTAAGGAGCTGCGGCTCTCTGCGAAGCACGATCCTCCTGTCTCAGCCTCCCGAATGCTGGGATGACAAGCGTGCGCCACCACGCCCAGCATCCACATCTCCATTTATTTATTTATTTATTTATTTATTTATTTATTTATTTATTTATTTATTTATTTTGGTGGTACTGGGGTTCCTGGAAGCCCTTCTACCTCCGGGCTACACTCCCAGACCTATTTTTACATTTTTATTTGGAAACAGGGTCTCCTAAGCCAGCGCGCGCGGCTGGCTTCGAACCTGCGCGATCCTCCCGTCTCCGCCTCCCGAGCGCGGGGATGACAAGCGTGCGCCGCCACGCCCGGCATCCACATCTCCTTTTAAATGGCATTGCCAGGCCTCTATGGTCTGAAAAGAGAGAAACTTCTAAATGTACATGATGTACACTCACAGACATATCAAAGTCAATCAGGAAGCCAAACATGAGAAGGAGGGAGGGGGACGGAATGGGGGTGGGCTTTGGGGAAGGGCTAAATGAGTGATGTGAACCCCAGTAAGATGTGTGACTACAATGTGCCAACAATAACAACAACAAAAAATAGCCGGGACAGGCGCTTAGCTTCACCAATTCTTACTGCTTCGATCCGTACACAAAAACAAGGAGTCCCTCTCAAAATCGTCAGTGTGGAGTCGAATCCAGGAGGAATTCTCTCAGCTTTATGGAGTTCTGGGAGGATTAAATGAGATCATCTATTAAGAAGTTTAGAAAAGTGCCTGATGCATTTGAAATTCTCCCACAGATGCTAATTACCGCACTCCACAAATAGAGGTATTTAATAAATTTTAGCTGTGGTCGCTGAGCCTGTAGGCTCGGAGCATCTGTTCCGGCTCATTATTGAGCGTGTGTCTCTAATGTTATCTAGTGACGACTCCTCCTTGGGGCTACGGCATGGAATCGCACAGGGACGGCTTCTTTATACATACGCTTTTATTGGTGCGGTGTAATTATACAGCGTGGCGAGATTCGGCGTGATAATTCATACGTGCACACAGCGCTTGGGGCGTTTCCCTCTGGGTCCTTCTGGTGAGGTTGGTAGTGAGGTCTGCATATATGGACATAGTACTATTTGAGCTGTCTTCTTCTCAATCTTCCTGTTCCTTCTCCCCATCTTCTTCCCCTAACCCCCTTCCACTACCCTATCCTCTCTCCTTTATCTGAAGCCTCTTTTTCTTTACTATTTTCTCCGTAGCTTGCATAGATGAAAGAAAACAGAACCCTTGTCTTTCCAAAACTGGCCGATCTCACTTAGCATGATATTATCTAGTGTTATCCGTTTTTCTGCGGATGACATATTTTTGTCCCTCTCGATTGGCTGAGTAAAATTCCGTCGTGTGTATAGGCCGCGTTTTTATTATCCGTTCATCTGTCGAGGGGCGCCTGGGTTGGTTCTGTCGCTTGTCTATCGAGAATTGCGCTGCAGTAAACATGGTATGCAGGTGGTCACTCTACTACCCCGACTTTAATTCTTTGGGAAAGATACTGGTATGGTTAGGACATAGAACATCATGTATTGGCAACTCAGAAAAGGTTCAAGTCATGAAGGTTCTAATAGCATCACTGGATGAATCCATTGATGGGTCCATGGGTTTATTAGGTGGCGAGGTAGATGGGTGGGTGTGTCCGAAGGAGGTAGATCACTGGAGCTCAGCCCTGGGGACTGCTTAAGTGCCCGTTGTCCCGTCCCCTGGCTCTATCTCTGCTTCCCATGTTCATGTCCTGAACTCCACAGACGTGTCCTGGCCTACCGTGGACTGAACCTCAGAAGTCTCCAAAACTGTGAGAAAATTCAATCTTTCTTCCCCTAAGTTGTGGTCATCAGGTATTTTGAGTCACAGCAGTGAGATCCCCGGGGGTGGTACAGCTGGGTCCTATGGTGGTCCCAGTCTGCGTCTTTTGAGGAACCTTCATACCGGTCCCCAGAGTAGTGATACTAACTTAAAATTCCACCCACAGAGTGTAAGAGCTCCCATTTCCCCACATCCTCGCCAGCATTTGCCATTATTTGCGTTCTTGATGATTGCCATTCTGTCTGCGGTTAGATGGACTCTCAGGGTAGTGTGAAGTCAGGGTAGTTTTTTCCTCATGGTTAATGATGTTGAACAGTTTTTTTTTTTCATGTATTTATTGGCCATTTGTATTTTTGAGAAGTGTCTATTTAGTTGGATTGCCTTTTTCTTTTTTCTTTTTTTTTTTTGGTGGTACTGGGGGTGGAACCCAGAGGATTTCTACCTCCGGGCTATACTCCCAGACCTTTTTTATATTTTATTTGGAAACAGGGTCTCACTAAGTTGCTGAAAGCCTCACTCAGTAGCTGAGGCTGGCTTCGAACCCGTGCAATCCTCCTGTCTCAGCCTCCCAAGCGCGGGGATTACAAGCATGCGCCACCACGCCTGGCTTAAGGATTGCCTATTTTTTGATTGAGTTGCTTGGAGATTTTTTTGGTGGTAGCGTACAGAATGGGAGATCTTGGTCAGTTTCTCCTCTGACACAGGGAAAGCTTTTTTATTGGTGTTTGGGTGTGATACAAGAATTGAACCCAGAGGCAATATACCTCTCAGCTATACCCCCAGCCCTGTTGATTTTTTTTTTTTTTTATAATGGGCATTGAACCTAGGGGCATTCTACCTCCAAGCTACACCCCCAGACCTAGTTTTTATTTTTTTTTATTTTGAAACAGGATCTCACTAAGTTGCAGAGGGCCTCACTTAGGTAGCTGAGGTTGGTCACAAACCCGAGCTCCTCCTGTCTCAACCTTCCAAATACCGGGAATAAAAAGGTGCGCCACCACGCCCGGCTCCTGTTGATTTTGAAACAGGGTCTCGATAAGTTGTTGAACATCTTGCCAAGTTGCTGAGGCTACGGTCCCCCTGTCTCAGCCTCCCAAGTACTGGGATGATGGGCGTGCACCATCACACCCAGCTGAGGGAAGGCTTTTTAATGAGGGTTCCTGAGGCTGATGGTTTAATCATGGTTCTACCCAACAGTTAGTTCATTTATAATCTTTATTTTCTTTCTTTCTTTCTTTTTTTTTTTTGTGGTACTGGGGTTCCTGGAAGCCCTTCTGCCTCCGGGCTATACTCCCAGACCTATTTTTACATTTTTATTTTGGAAACAGGGTCTCCTAAGCCAGCGCCTGCGGCTGGCTTCGCACCTGCGCGATCCTCCTGTCTCTGCCTCCCAAGTGCGGGGATGACAAGCGTGCGCCACCACGCCCGGCTTTATTTTAATTTTAATTAATTAATTAATTAATTAATTTAATTTTTGGTGGTACTGGGGCTCCTGGAAGCCCTTCTGCCTCCGGGCTACACTCCCAGACCTATTTTTACATTTTTATTTGGAAACAGGGTCTCCTAAGCCAGCGCCTGCGGCTGGCTTCGCACCTGTGCGATCCTCCTGTCTCCGCCTCCCAAGTGCGGGGATGACAAGCGTGCGCCACCACGCCCGGCTTATAATCTTTGTTTTCTACCATAGTTGATGTTACGGTTTGAAATGGTGGGGTTCTTGGTGCAGCCCCCTCCCTGCCTGAGTGCTTGCACAGCACCTAAGCTCTGACTATATTTTACACTTTGGAAATTATCAAAGCAATTTTCCAATACCAGCACCTTAATACATTTTGATGCCTCTTCTCAATACTGGTACAGTTGATACAGGTTATAAGAAAAGAGGAGGGAGGGGAGAGAGAGAGAGAGAGAGAGAGAGAGAGAGAGAGAGAGAGAGGGAGTGTGTGTGTGTGTGTGTGTGTGTGTATAATTTTTTTTTTTTAAATACTGGGGATGGAACCCGGGAGCATTCTACCTCCAAGCTACACCCCCAGCCCTATTTTTTATTCTTTATTTTCAAACAGGTCTCACTGAGTTGCAAAGGGCCTCACTAAGTAGCTGAGGCTGTCCTCGAACCACAATCCTCCTGTCTCAGCCTCCCAAATGCCGGGATTACAAGCGTGCGCCGCCACGTCCACCTGTGTGTAATCTTTTTAAATTTTTTGTACTGGGGATTGAACCCAGAGGCTTTCTGCTACTGAGGTGCATTTCCAGTCCTATTTTTTAATTAAATTAAATTAATTAATTAATTAATTTATTTATTTTTTATTTTTATTTTTGGTGGTACTGGGGTTCCTGGAAGCCCTTCTACCTCCGGGCTACACTCCCAGACCTATTTTTACATTTTTATTTGGAAACAGGGTCACCTAAGCCAGTGCACGCGGCTGGCTTCGAACCTGCGCGATCCTCCTGTCTCTGCCTCCCAAGCGCGGGGATTACAAGCGTGCGCCACCACGCCCGGCTTGTTTTTTTTATTTTGAAACAGGATCTTGCTAAGTCGTGTGTGGGGGTCCTCGCTCAGTTGCTGAGGCTGGCTTTGAACTGGCGATCTTCTCTTCTCAGTCTCCCAAGTACTGGGATTAACAGGTGTGCACCAGCACAAACAGCCATATTTTGTATTTTTGGAATCTGTTTTTCTTTTCTTGTATTTTTTTTCCTCTTGTCCTAGGCTCACATCTGTCCCAGCTATTTAAAATAAAAAAAAAAAAAGAAATTTGAGAACATCATTTTAACATCTTTGGCTTAAAAAGGAAAGGAAAAAGATTCATGGTAAAACATCCAATTTAGAATATTATGAAAGATTAGCTCTGAAAACTGAAATGTACTCATCTAAAAAATTTAAAGGTATATCACCTTCACTTGAACTGAGATATCAGTCGTGATTTTTAATTAGATTTTTTCTAACTCTCAGAGTTCTCAGAGTACAACAGAAAAGGTCAAGACAGTTTCTGAAGAAAAAGCCATCTGAGTCTTATCATCTATCATCTTTTCTCCCTCTCTCTTCTCAATAGCCCGATGTTCTAAAAATAATCTTGTGTTGGTTTGTGAGTTTCCTAGGATGAACTCACCCCCCACCCCAAGATGTTATCACCGCATTCGGTTTCCAGCGATAATTTACTTGGCTTTAGAAGAATCCCCCTAGCAAAATCTTGGGAGGTAGGCCGGGGCAAATGTTTAACATTTTGACAACTTATCTCCGTGTTTGTCTAGCATTTCGGAGCTTTTGAAGCTGTCCATAAATAGTCATGAACTTATCACAGAGGAGATCAGCTGAGATGGATTGATGTTATTTCCAAGTGTGTGTCTGGTAGCAGAGGCTGCTGGGATTTCTGTGGTGGGAGAGATATCACCTACCTCGCAGAAAGCCCCTCATCTTGCCGCATAAGCTGTAGGCTTTGCACTTCTCTCTGGGACCCGTCCCCCCCGGCCTTTGATAAGCCTTTTGAATTTTTTCTTTTCTTTTTGTGATGGAGGGATTGAACCCAGGGATGTTCTACCTCTGAGCTACACCCCCAGCCCTTTTAGTTTTTCATTTTTATTTATTTTTATTATTTTTTTGGTGGTACTGGGGGTGGAACCCAGAGGCTTTCTACCTCCGGGCTATGCTCCCAGACCTACATATATATATATGTATATATATGTGTATATATATATGTATATATAGGTATATATATGTATATATGTATATATATGTGTATATATGTGTATGTATATGTATATATGATTATTATTATTATTTTTGGTGGTACTGGGGTTCCTGGAAGCCCTTCTACCTCCGGGCTACATTCCCAGACCTATTTTTACATTTTTATTTGGAAACAGGGTCTCCTAAGCCAGCGCACGCGGCTGGCTTCCAACCTGCGCGATCCTCCTGTCTCTGCCTCCCAAGTGCGGGGATTACAAGCGTACCCACCACGCCCGGCTTTTTTTTTTATATTTTTATTTGAAAACAGGGTCTCACTAAGTTGCTGAGAGCCTCACTAAGTAGCCGAGGCTGGCTTCGAACCTGTGCGATCCTCCTGTCTCAGCCTCCCAAGCGCGGGGATGACAAGCGTGCGTCACCACGCCCGGCTGATTTATTTATTTTTTTTTGCGGTACTGGGGATGGAACCCAGGGGCATTCCACCTCTGAGCTACATCCCCAGCCCTGTTTTTTATTCTTTATTTGAAACAGGGGCTCACTAAGTTGCAAAGGGCCCTGCTAAGTAGCTGAGGCTGTCCACAAACTGTGATCCTCCTGTCTCAGCCTCCCAAATTCTGGGATTTCAAGCATGTCCACCACGCCCAGCTTCATTTTTTATTTGAAAACAGGGCTTTGCTAAGTTGCTAATGGTCTCACTAAGTTGCTGAGGCTGGCTTTGAACCTGCCAATCCTCTGGTCTCAGCCTCCCAAGTACTGGGATAACTCTGTACTGGGTGCCTTTTTATTTTGATTTATTTTTTCTGTACTGGGGATGGAACCACGATCCCCCTGTCTCAGCCCCCTCAGATTCTGGGATTACAAGCATGAGCCACCATGCCTTGGCTTGGATTTTTATTTTATCCTGGTGGAGTAGCGTATAAATTAAGACATAGAAAAACTGCATTTTTACGCTGTTGAGCTGATTTTCCAGTTGTGTGAATGCAAAGCGTAGGGTTGATTTGCCTGTTGTGTTTATATGTCAGATTGGGAGAGATTCAAGGGCTTTCAAAATATCACCATCAAGACAAAATTCAGTGCCATTATCACATATCCAAGAAACTCAGAATGGAAAAGCCTGCCAGGCTCACGGGACTGGGGGTTGTATTACCTACATCCCTTGCTTTGACCACGGAAGCTGAATGGTAGAAAACCAGACAGTTGTGTCATTCTTTATTGAAACCCTCCCCAGAGGCACCAGGGTGAGCGCTTGGAAACAGTGGTCTTGGAGGGAGACAGGACATTGCAAAAGCTTTCCCTCTGAGCTGCCATGACTGCCCTGATAGTCCTGGGCTCAAGTCTGGAAGGCTCTTTGATGGAGAATGCTGTCATATCTGCACGGAATAGACCAAGGCTGGTTGGAAGTGGGTGGCTGAAGCCAAGAGAATTAGTGTGGAAGAGGACAGAGGCCCTCCCTGCCCCAAAGAAAAGCTGGCCGAGTGAGCCAGGGGTTTGTTTCTGTTTGTTTTGTTTTTGTACTGTGGTACTGGGGATAGAACCCAGGGCCATTCTACCTCCAAGCAACGCCCTCTATTTTATTCTTTCTTTCTTTCTTTCTTTCTTTCTTTCTTTCTTTCTTTCTTTCTTTCTTTCTTTCTTTCTTTCTTTCTTTCTTTCTTTCGGTGTTACTGGGGTTCCTGGAAGCCCTTCTACCTCCGGGCTACACTCCCAGACCTATTTTTACATTTTTCTTTGGAAACAGGGTCTCCTAAGCCAGCGCACGCGGCTGGCTTCGAACCTGCGCGATCCTCCTGTCTCCGCCTCCCAAGAGCGGGGATGACAAGCGTGCGCCACCACGCCCGGCTTATTCTTTATTTTGAAATAGGGTCTCACTGAGTTGCAGAGGGCCTCACTAAGTAGCTGAGGCTGGCCGCGAACCGCGATCCTCCTGTCTCAGCCTCCCGAATGCTGGGATGACGAGCGTGCGCCACCACGCCCGGCTAGGACTTTTGTTTCCAATGGGTGATGAGCATTGCTGTGCTCGGACGTTCAGCCTCCACCTGGGGGCTGTCACCTGGGACTCTTGCTTCTCTCTTGTCCTTTGTCCATCCTCAGCGTCTCCTCCCGTCCTCCAGGGTCCACGATGGCTTCTTCTTGCCCATCCCCGCCATGCACAGTCACTAGATTTGAATCAGGAAGGGACAGAGGAAAATAACATTTCAGTGGAATTCTCTTCCTTCCGTAGGAGATCCACCCGTGACTTCTGTGTTTACCCCAGGGGCCAGGACATGGTCACATAACCACGCCACGTTCATGGGAAGTTCGGAAATACCATTGTTGAATAAGACTCATTGCCAGGCTGAGTATAAATGTAGGAGTCTGTCTGTAATCCCAGTTATTTGAGAGGCCGAGAAAAAAGGATCACAAGTTCGAGGCCCGTCCCAGCAACTTGATGGGATCCCAGCAACTTAGAGAGACTCTGTTTAAAAATAAAAAGGTTGCCGGGCGTGGTGGTGCATGCAGGCTTGTAATCCCAGTACTTGGGAGGCTGAGACAGGAGGATCGCAGGTTCGCAGCCAGCCTTAGCTACTTAGTGAGGCTCTCAGCAACTTAGTGAGACCGTGTTTCCAAATAAAGCACAAAATACAGAGTTGAGGGTATAGCTCGGAGGTAGAATGCCCCTGGGTTCCATCCCTAGTGCCGCAATAAATAAATCAATAAAATAAACAAGTAAAATAAAATAAAAAGTCTGGGGGTATAGCTGGAAGGTAGAATGCCCCTGGGTTAAACCCCCAGTATGCACACTTGTACACACACACACACACAGGTGCACACAAATTAGGATTTTGTTAGCAAGGCACAGGGTCCAAACGAATGCATACATTTGTGAGTGAAACGCCCAGCAAATATTTATTGACTGCTGACTGCGTGCAAAATCTCCCAAGTCTCTTTCCTCAAGTGGCTTTCTCAGAACCCCGTAGTGTGCGGCTCCTGTGGAGTGCAGCGTGGCCAGCCCTGCTCCGCTCATCACCGCGTGGCCTCGTATTGTGAACGCACGTCTAGGATCTGATCTCCGGAGCCGGGCACCGGTGAACGCACTCTCCAGGCAGGAGAGCTGAGTTCCAGAGGAGTCGGGGTCACCTGCTCCGTGTCATCCCACGATTGCCACCGGGTTCTGTAGTCACCGTCGACCTTTGCGAAGTGGGTCTCCCGTCCCCGGCCCCGTCGCCCACCTCCTGCAGAGTCCCTCGCCCTTACTGTCGTGATTTAAACCCGGTTCGCTCCCACGGTTCTCATTTTCTGAGTCGAAAAATCAATTCTTTCCTACTTAAAAGGCGAAGTAGTACTTGTCTTTGTCTGAAGGTTCACGTAGCGTTTCTGTTTTCAAAGGACAGTGCGTTTCAACCGGCCTGTGTGGCTTGAGAAATGGTAGATTCAAAGACGCGCATCTCTAATGGTGGCGTGGGAGATGCGGGTGTTTGGAGGATGTGGGTGGGGGATCCCAGCAGGGCAAAGGCTGGCCTCTGGGTCAAGCTGCGGGTGGGGTTGGTGGGTACTGTTGAACCAGCTCGTCCTCCGGGAAGGACAGGGTGAGAGCAAAGGAAACGGCCGAGGGGTGTGTGGACACGCATGCCTGTGGCTGCACTTAGGACCCCAGCCCACCCCAGGGTTAGCGGGACAGGGAGGGCGAGTGTCTCTTGATTTTTTTGTTTGTTTTTGTTTTGGGTGGTACTGGGGTTCCTGGAAACCCTTCTACCTCCGGGCTATACTCCCAGACCTATTTTTATATATTTCTTTATTTGGAAACAGGGTCACTTAAGCCAGCGAGGCTGGTTTTGAACCTGCGCCGTCCTCCTGTCTCTGCCTCCCAAGCGTGGGGATTACAAGTGTGCGCCACCACACCCGGCTTAAAGGATATTTCTTTTTTTTTTTTTTTTTTTTGGTACTGGGGTTCCTGGAAACCCTTCTTCCTCTGGGCTACACTCCCAGACCTATTATATATATATATTTTTAAATTTGGAAACAGGGTCTCTTACGCCAGCGTGGCTGGCTTCGAACCTGCGCGATCCTCCTGTCTCCGCCTCCCAAGCGCAGGGATTACAACTGTGCGCCACCACGCCCGGCTTAAAGGAGATTTCTAATGCACTCCAGGTCCTGTCATTCAAGCTGGGGACTTTGTAGTGCTTAGTAGAAGCAGTAGCATTTATACCCATGCTAGGAACACTCTCTGGGATGACTGGAACAGGGGCCATCCCTCCCCAAGGTGGTACAAATGCGTAATAAGTCCAAATCCCTCCTCAAATGGACATCGGGGATTCTGAACCTCGGTGCTGTTATGGGCTGGACACTGTGTCTCTGGGCTGTCCTGTGCGCTACGAGACATGAGCAACTTTCTGCTCACTAGGTACCAGTTGTGACCACCATAAATATCTCAGATGCGACCACGGGTACCCCAGGGGAGCAAAT
Organism: Muscardinus avellanarius; assembly: GCF_963383645.1. Classification (NCBI taxonomy): domain Eukaryota; kingdom Metazoa; phylum Chordata; class Mammalia; order Rodentia; family Gliridae; genus Muscardinus; species Muscardinus avellanarius. The sequence continues at coordinate 48,766,033 of NC_137804.1, read as the reverse complement.
GCCCTTGGTGGAGAAGCATCACTGCCCTTGAACTGACCTTGGGTGTTGGCTCCCAAGCCTGGGCCCCACCTAAGATACAACCCCTGTCCGTCCACACGTACCAGGCTTCTGCCCAACTGCCATGCATGGACACCACGTCCCGGGCTTTGAGGAACATCCTGCCTCCGTTTTGGGGGAGAGACAGCAGGGGAATCTACCCGCGTCATTCCCTTCTGTCATTTACCCGTGAGATATTTACTGAGCGTACGTGTCAGGTGCTGAGCTAAGTCCTGGGGACAGCAGGGTGAAGGATCGACCCCCTTCCAGCTGCCCCAAAGCTTCCGCTCGGGAGCCACATGTGGAGGACGCAGGCGAGGCGGCAGACTGTAGGCTGCATCCAACCGCAGCAGGTGCCACGGGGGAAGGACCACGCTGGGGCCTGAAGGATGCTCTGGAGCCTGCGGAGTGAAAGCTGGCGGGTGCTAGGAGGGCGAGGGAGGGCGGCACCTTTAACAGAGGCAGCGGTGTGTACAAAGGGCCCCGGAGCAGGAAGGAGCTTAGCAGCGTGTGCGTGCGCTGGCGTGGTGTTGGGGATTAAACTCGGGGCCGCTATCTCCATGGGATATACCTAGCTCTATTTATTTTTGTAGTGCTGGGAATGGAACCAGGGGCATTCTACCTCTGAGGTACACCCTCAGGCTGATCTTTTATTCTTTCTTTCTTTCTTTTGCAGTACTGGGTATGTAACTCAGAGTAGAGCTACACCCCTAGCCCAGTTCTTTCTTTCTTTCTTTCTTTCTTTCTTTCTTTCTTTCTTTCTTTCTTTCTTTCTTTCTTTCTTTTGCAGTACTGGGTATGTAACTTAGAGGAATTCTACCTTTGAGCTTCACCCCTAGCCCAATTTTTTCTTTCTTTCTTTCCTTCTTCCTTCCTTCCTTTCTTTTCTTTCTTTCTTTCTTTCTTTCTTTCTTTCTTTCTTTCTTTCTTTCTTTCTTTCTTTCTTTCTTGGTACTGGGGATGGAACCCAGGGACATTCTACCTCTGAGTGACACCCCCAGCCCTGTTTTTTATTCTTTTTTTTTTTTTTTTTTTTGGTGGTGGTGGTACTGGGGTTCCTGGAAGCCCTTCTACCTCCGGGCTACACTCCCAGACCTATTTTTACATTTTTATTTGGAAACAGGGTCTCCTAAGCCAGCACGCGTGGCTGGCTTCGAACCTGCGCGATCCTCCTGTCTCTGCCTCCCAAGCGCGGGGATGACAAGTGTGCCCACCACGCCTGGCTTCTTTTTTATATTTTTATTTGGAAACAGGGTCTCACTAAGTTGCTGAAAGCCTCACTGAGTAGCTGAGGCTGGCTTCGAATCTACGCAATCCTCCTATCTTAGTCTCCCAAGTGCTGGGATTACAATTATTTTTTATTTTGAAGCAGGGTCTCACTGAGTTGCAGAGGGCCTCACTAAGTAGCTGAGGTTGACCGCGAACCGCGATCCTCCTGTCTCAGCCTCCTGAATGCTGGGATGACAAGCGTGCGCCACCACACCTGGCTTCCCCTAGCCTTTATTAATTATATTTACATTTATTATTTATTTATTTCTGTGGTGCTGGAGGTAGAACCAGTGTCATTCTAACTCCAAGCTACACCCCCAGCCCAGTTTTTTATTCTTTATTTTGAAACAGGGTCTCACTGAGTTGTGAAGGGCCTCGTTAAGTAGCTGAGGCTGGCCATGAACTGCAGTCCCCCTGTCTCAGCCTCCTGAACTCTGGGATGACAAGGGTGCTTATTCTTTATTCTGAAACAGGGTCTCTCTGGCTGAGGCTGGCTTGGAACCTGCGATCCTCTTTTCTCGGCCTCCCAAGTACTGGGATTCGAAGCCTGTGCTGCCATGTCCAGCTAGCTTAACACATGATGGGCTGAAAAAACCCAGGGCAATGGATAAGTTACAAAACAAGGCAGACAGACAAGAGAGAGGGAGAGGGGGAGGGAGAGAGAGAGAGAGGGAGAGGCTAATTAAGAATTACCTCCTAAGGAAGACAGGTACCCGCTGAGCAGTTTCCCCAGGGAAATGACATGATTCGATTTGTGTTTTCAGAAGATCAATCCGTCCCTGTCTCTCCTGACCACCAAGGGATTGATCTTGTCCCCTGCCGGGTGACCCGATGTCTTGGACATTGCTACCCACCGCCACCGGGCCTGCACCCATCCTCCCGCGGCCCTGATCTGAAAGGTTTCAAAACTTTAAATCAAAGGAGCCATTTCCGTGTGTGTGCCCCTCCTTTGCTGCCCTTTACATCGTGACTGAAGCTGGCTCCCAGGTCTCTGGAAACCTCAGAGAAGACACGACGATTTCCATGGCAGCCGTAACCAAGGGAAACCTGCCGAGCTGAGCACCACTGTTCCCTGCCGCGGCTGCCGCTCTGAGGGAAGCCGGGCCCCCGGCCGGTTCCGCGGGGCCTGACACCCGAGGGTGGCAGTTCCAGGCAGGGGACGAAAATAAATGAAAATAAAGATAACTTGGTTTGATGCTGGCCGTAGAGACTCAACTGTATGTTAATTTTTTTATTTTTTTATTTTTTGCAGCCCTGGGGATGGATGGAACCCAGGGGCATTCTACCTCTGAGCTACACCTTCAGCCCTATTTTTTATTCTTTATTTTGAAACCGGGTCTCACTGAGTTGCAGAAGGCCTCCCTAAGTTGCTGAAGCTGGTCACGAACCTGCAATCCTCTTGTCTCAGCCTCCCAAGTACTAGGATTACAGATGTGCGCCATCATGCTGGGTGTACAACATACCCGTTTGAACTCTATGAAAAGTCAATGATTTTTTTTCCCCCCCTGAGCCACTAAAGAGAAACATCAGTTTCTCTTCCATTTTTGCGCCACTGTGCTCTTGGCAATGAGCCATCTCTTAGTCCCTGCAGAGAAAGACTCGTATTTCCTCCAGGGACATATAATTCCCCTTTGCAAAGATTCTGTTATTAAAGTTAGGGCTTCCAGGGTACAGAGGTACATGACTGTAATCCTAGTACCTGGGAGGCTGAGACAGGAGGATCACAGGTTCGAGGCCAGCCGCAGCAACTTAGAAATGCCCCTGCAGCCACTTAGGGAGACCCTGTTTCAAAAAAAAAAAAAAAAAAAAGAAAGCCGGGTGTGGTGGCACACGGTTGTAAACCCAGCATTCGGGAGGCTGAGACAGGAGAATCATGGTTCACAGCCAGCCTCAGCTACTTAGTGAGGCTCTTTGCAACTCAGTGAGACCCTGTTTCAAAATAAAGAATAAAAAATAGGGCTGGGGGTGTAGCTTGAAGGTAGAATGCCTCTGGTATTCCACCCCCAGTACCACACACACACACACACACACACACACACACACACACACACACGTACACACAAAGGTCAAGGGTATAGCTGAAAGGCAGAATGCCCCTGAGTTCAATCCCTAGTGCCAAAGATAATAATAACTAAGTAAATAAATGAAATAAAAATGCGAAGTCTGGGGATGTTGCATCTTGGCCGGTGTCTGTTTAGAGGACGGACACGGAAGTAACCCAGCTGGTCAGTGTTTCTCTTGAACATATTTCAGTGAAACGTGGGCCCGACAGCAGATCCGAAGCCACTGTTGGCAAAGTCAGTAGGCTGGGGGACACAGGCACGCGGCGTGTGCCTTTGGGGTTTGTCCCGGGGGGAGCCGAGAAAGGAGAGACAAAGTGTGGGCAGATCCATTGTTCAAATGAGCTCTTGTTTCCAAAAACGTTTGAAAACTCTGCCGAGAAACCTATAGCGTAAGTTAAACCAGCTGCCTGCACCTTTGCCAGCCCATAGGTCCCAGGTCGCCAGACACCAGGGTCACTCCTCCAAGATCCCTGGGTGTGGCGGGGGCCCAGGGAGATTTCCTCCGCCCTGCGGAACTCACTGTGTACACAGCCCGGGCGCGATTGTGAGGCTGGCCTTATCTTCTGGTGGACCGTCCGGTTTACATCCTCCAGCAGGGCACGGGGGCCTGGCAGTCGTTCAGAATCAGGGTGCGGACCGTTAAGAGATTGACGCCGGATAAGCGTGGGGCCTGGCCTTCTAGATTTCCCCATCCATGGGCCCCTCTAGGGGACACTGGTGTGAGAATGTACTGCCAGCGTGTTCTCCCTAGGTGCCAGCCCCATCTACTGCCAAGCTTCCATAGGTTGGTCTTAAGACATCAGGTGTGCCCAAGGGAACGGTGTCAGGGTGCATGATGGCCCCTGTCACAGCCTGGCTTTTCCACGAGGTATGTGGCTTACAGTCAGGTGAGAGTCGCCGTGGGCTGTTTCTTTGGCCTCTGTTTTGCAGTGAATCCCGGTGAGCTGGGAAGCGGGTCCTGCCTTCCAAACAGTCTCTGGGCTGGGGCGTGGGGTGATGGCGCACGCTTATAATCCCAGTTCTTGGGAGGCCGAGACAGGAGGTTTGCTTACAGCCAGCCGCAGCTACTTAGTGAGGCCCTCTGCAACTTAGCGAGACCCTGTTTCAGAAATAGAGAATAAAGCCTGGTGTGGTGGCGCATGCTTACAATCCCAGCATCTGGGAGGCTGAGACAGGAGGATCGCGGTTCGTGGACAGCCTCAGCTACTACTTAGTGAGGCCTTTTGCAACTCAGTGAGACCCTGTTTCAAAATAAAGATAAAAAGTCGGGCTGAGGGTATAGCTCAGAGGTAGAATGCCCCTGGGTTCCATCCCTAGTACTGCAGAAATAAATAAATAAATAATAAAGCCGGGTGTGGTGGCGCACACTTGTAATCCCAGCTCTTGGGGGGCTGAGACAGGAGGATCGCACAGGTTCGAAGCCAGCTTCAGCTACTTAGTGAGGTTCTCAGCAACTTAGTGAGACCCTGTTTCCAAATAAAATAGAAAATAGGTCTGGGAGTGTAGCCCGAAGGTAAAAAGCCTCTGGGTTTCATCCCCAGCACCACACACACACACACACACACACACACACACACACACACATAAATAAATAAAAAATAAAGAGTAGGGCTGGGGGTGTAGTTTAGAGGTCGAACGCCCCTGGGTTCAACCCCCAGTACCACTTATACACACACACACACACACACACACACACACACACACACACACAGAATTTAGCATAGCATTTGGCAATAGCTAAAGATTATTATTAAATGCTGATTTTTTCCTCTGGTAGCTGATTTCTCCTCTGGAACCCTAATCTATGCCAACCAAGAAGAACCCCCTTCAACTGCCCTGTAACCTCAAGTTCTCTAACCATTGCCCTCTTGGTAGTTTCTGTTAGTCTGACCGAATCGGTCTCTTCTTACCAAGAAAAGATGGCATTTTTAGTTGGGTGCTAACCTTCCCGCCTCACCCCTCCTCGAGGTCCCCCGCGTCCATATTCAGAGGCAGTCTCTGATTTTAGGATATTTATTACCAGAGGCCTGATAGACCCAGTATGTATTTACAGATATCGTTTCCAGCCCCTTTGTTTATCTTTGGGAATCCGAGTCCCACGGCAGGTGTACAAAAGTTATATGTAAAACTACATGACAAAAAAATAAAAAAGCCAGAAATCCCGCAGGAACAAACGTGGAGATGTATCGGTGCTCACCCTTTCTCACACGTGGAACTCATTGTGACCCACATCCCGAGCCAATTCCTGCACACGGACCCCAGAGCCACGCTACAGAGATATTTAGAATTGTCCCCACCCGTGCCCGGTCGGAGAGCCCGCGACATCAGCTCAGAGCTATGCAGAAATAACAAAGTCGAATATTTATTTTTTGAAAGATGACCCACATGTTTAATAAATCCCAGTATGTGAACCGAAGTCGGGGTTAAACAGGAGCCACAGGAGAGCTCCCGGGTCGGCGGCTCTGTGCTCAGAGGCGGGTTTGCTCTGTGGAGCAGATCTCCCCGGGTCGCAGTCCTGTCCGTCCACGAAACGAGGACACTCTGAATCCTGCGCTCAGGCTCTTGGATACTAGGGCGCGGCTTTCAGAGCCGCATCTCCCCGGAGGCCAAAAGAAAGGCCCATCATAATGTGGGACAGAACTGAGCTGCGGAGTTGTCACCCATCTGGAAAGACCCTTTAGGGGACCTTTCATTTCTGATGGGCGCGTTCCCAGCACTCAGCTCTTAATTTTTTTTTTTTTTTTTTTTGGTGGTACTGGGGTTCCTGGAAGCCCTTCTACCTCCGGGCTACACTCCCAGACCTATTTTTTATATTTTTGAAACAGGGTCTCTTAAGCCAGCACGGCTGGCTTTGAACCTGTGCGATCCTCCTGTCTCCGCCTCCCAAGCGCGGGGATGACAAGCGTGCGCCACCACGCCCGGCTCAGCTCTTAAATTTAAGTGCCTATGGCTTTTCAGACACAGTTCGCTAGTCTGGAATTACCAGGTGTCTAGTCCTAAGTGTTGTTAGTGGAGTTCTCCTTAAGCACTGGTAAGACAGGAGTACCCTTCAGTATGCCACTGTGGTCTGTCCAGGAATAAGAACTGTCTTACATTTACATAGCTTTTCCTTTTTTTTTTTTTTTTTTGCGTATTCAAAAAAATTCTATCCAGGCATGATGGCGCACGCATGATGTTGTCTTCACAACATCTTCTAGAGCATCCTTGGAGTATGGAGAAGGCCCATTTCACCGATGGGGAAATAGGCTCAGAAAGGGTAACCATCTCACAATCGGGGGGATGGGGAGGTAATTAAGTTGTAGCTTTGAGAGTTATTTCCTACACCCTGTGCTGCTGTCTGCTTCCAAGAAAAGGGTCAAAACTGCAGGCTGTGTGCTCCGTTTGCTGACGCAGGCGCCTCCATAAACCACTGGGAACAGTTGCAAAAGGCATTCCAGGCAGAACTTCTAAAATGTAACCTGCAAAGCCGGGCGTGGTGGCACATCGTGTCTGTAATCCTCATCCTTGTGAGGTTGAGACAGGAGGAACGCAGGTTCGAGGCCAGCCTCAGCAATTTAGCAAGTCCCTCAGCAATTTAATTTCTGCACTTGGTTGAATCCTCTGTTGGGTTGTTTTTCCATCGTGGTGGGTGGAGGGCAGCCCTGGAAGGATGGGTCACTGTCCTCTGCTGGCCCAGGACCTTGGGGCGGCTCCTGGACCTGGGTCTATCTGCCTGGCTCAGGAGCCCCTAGGACGCGTGTTGCACTATCGGACTTGCCCAGCAGAGGGCAGCCGCTCACGCTCACCAGGCCTCCTGTGCGGTGAGATTCATTCAATAGATACACCCAGAGGGAAGTTACTTTAATTAGGCAGGCTTGGTAAAGAGAGACCGGTCCTTTTCTGTCCCACAGGCCATCCTTTCCTGGAAGGGGAGATTCCTTCTTCCTTTCATGCCCTGCTGTTGGTCTGACTCTATATTCAAATATAGAAAGGGGTTCATTTTCAAGAAGCCTTTTTTTTTTTTTTCCCGAGCCTGGCCTGGTTTGCTCTGACTACTCTTCTATGCATATAATCAAAGCCTTCCCTGTTGGCATGCTAGACTCTAGGTGCTGCCGGGTACCAGCGACAGGGAGAGGTCTTGGTCCTGTTCACATCCAGTGGAAGCCTTCACCGTCATCCCCAGACCTTCACAGTGGGAGCACCACCCCATCAGCTGCTTAGAAGATGGCGCACACCTGTCATCCCCAAACTTGGGAGGCTGGGACAGGAGGATCGCAGGTTCCAAGGATTTAGCCAGACCTTGTTTCAAAATAAAAACAAAAAGGGCTGGGATGTCTCTCAGAGGTAGAATGCCCCCGGGCTTCTTCCCTGGGACCCCCAAAAGATGCACGCTGCCAATAGAATACTGTTCTTACCCGGTCCGGTTGCCCGTTTGAACTCCGCTCAGCCTGGCGGTGTGCCGACAGACCCAGCCCCTTCGCTTTCTCTGACAATGATCTGTAGATGGTTTCTTGGCATTTAGTGAACAGATAGCAAAGGAAGGACGCATGCGTGGATTTCCTTTGCTTTACCGAGCGTGCCTTCCGTAGCTAAGAAGGTGTCCCGAGGCATATTTTAAGCAATATTTACTGTTTGTTTCGGGAGACATCTTCTCATGCGGTAACAAATTTAAACAACACAGGAATCCCTGGAGAGTGCCAAAATAAGTATTTCTCCGGGTGGAAATGTACTCCTTAAAACCCAGAATAAATGCACCGTGTTGATACCGTCGATGGATATTGGTACCGAGTCAAAGGGCTGGTGAGGGCCAGGGCGTGGCTCCTGGGAGAGGCTGGGAGGTCCTGGGGCGGCTGAGTGGCCCGAGGGGGGACTTTGTAGCACCTCCCTGGACTTCAAAACAGGCAGCACTGGGCGGGCTTCAGAGGAGGAGACAGGGTACGGGGGTGTTGGTGACGCTGTCCTCAGAGGCCAAGATGGGTGTCCTCTGAACCCAGGTTGTGTGGGACGAGCTGACACCCGGTCACTGGCCGAATCACACCAGGGGCAACTGGTCTCCTGTGGTTATAGCAAAGTGCCGAGGGCCGCCGTCCTAATGATTCTCACTAGAATGTCCTTGAAAAAGCTCGGGGTGGTCCCCTGTGCCAGAAAGGGGCATCATGTACTGGTGGGCACCGCATCAGACAAAGAGGATGCTCAGCCGGGTGTGGTGGGCACGCTTATCATCCCAGCATTCGGGAGGCTGAGACAGGAGGATCGCGGTTCACAGCCAGCCTCAGCTACTTAGTGAGGCCCTCTGCAACTCAGCGAGACCCTGTTACAAAATAAAAGAATAAAAAATAGGGCTGGGGGTGTAGCACAGAGTCGTAGAATGCCCCTGGGTTCCATCCCAGTACCACGAGAGAGAGAGAGAGAGAGAGAGAGAGAGAGAGAGAGAGAGAGAATATGTCCACACATCCCCACAGTTGGAAAATTATAGAATGATCCGCTCTATCACACACAGTACAGTTATGTCTCACATAGCAAGTTTTGACAACAGCCCCTTTTGGGACATCCGTATCTGTCATATAGAAAATAAAAGGGAGTGCATTTTTAAAATGTTGGTTTGCATTAATAGCTCAACGTGTCTGAGGTCTATTATTTCAAGCAAAATCAATAAATACTCTCATTTTACAGAGAAGCATCTGAGGCAGCCTGGCACCAAGTACTGGGCCTTTTTTTTTTTTTTTTTTTTTTAATTTTCTCTCCTCTGCTTCAGGGAGCTGAATCGATTTCCTCCCGCATCATTTAGGTCCATGAGTTGCAGTAGCCATTCGGACCCGTGTCCTCAGTCTTCCCTGACTTGCTCGAGAAGCCGTCTTAGTTAATATGCAAAAGGACCATACGTGAAATTAGACTAGTCAGGCGCTAGGTGAAACATAGGATAGACTTTAGAATGTAGACCGAATAGACTTCCTGCAGCTCTCAGGAGTATTTATAAATAAAGAGGGCGGGAATATAGGTCCGTTGAGTCTTTGGTGAATAGAGGAGGCATGGTGATGGTGTAGGGTAGTTTTAAGCCATGGTCAACCTTCCAGTTTTGACGGTTCCTTTTACCATTGGCAGGTTTTGGGTCCAGTTGTTTAACCACTGGATTCTGTTTTCTTTTTTTTTTTTTTTTTTTTTTTGGTGTTACTGGGGATGGAACCCAGGGGCATTCTACCTCCGAGCTATATCCCCAGCCCTATTTTTTTTTCTTTTTATGGTACTGGAAGTGGAACTCAGGGGCTTTCTACCTCCAGGCTATACTCCCAGACCTATTTTGTGTTTTATTTGAAAACAGGGCCTCACTAAACACTAAATTGCTGAGAGCCTCACTAAGTAGCTGAGGCTGGCTTCAAACCCGCAAGGGTTGGAACCTGTGGGGTTCAAGAAAATATGTGCTTTCTTTGTAAGCGATCAGGATGTTCATGGGAGCTTTGCTTAGGGCTGTGCCGGGATTCGAACCCAAGACCTCACAGCTGCAAAGCACAGACTCTACATAGCTCTGAGCTGCATCCACGGCCCCAGGACTGGGCGGCCGCAGGGGCCCAAGTTCTTCCCTTCTCAAATGGCCTCCGGTCTACCTGTGAGCTCGGCCACAGGGCTGTGCTGGCCAAGGGGGATGTTGCTAGTCTGACGTACACACGCTGGTAAAACACAGACCTGCTTCTGTCCCCTTTAGAACCCCCTTATACTCTGCCCTGGTCCCCAGCGAGGCGTGCCTGACCTTAGCCTTTTGGTCCAGGAGAATGAGCGACACAGGAAGAGGAGCCAGACTCCACCGAAATCAGCCAGCTCCAGATACATGATGGCTACCTGGGTCATGGGAAACCCGTGCCACAGGGATTTGTTTGTTTGTTTGGTACTGAAGATTAAACCCAGAAGCGTTCTAGTGTCGAGCCACACCTCTATCCCTTTTTATTTATTTATTTTTTATTTCAAAACAAAGTCTTGTTAAGTGACTTAGGATCTCTGAGTTGCCAAGGCTGGCTTCGAACCCTCGATCCTCCCGTCTCAGCCTCTCAAGTATTGGGATACCAGGCGTGTGCCACTGAGCCCGGCCACAGAGATCTTATATCCATTTTAGCGGTGGCTGACCGATACAGCTGGGCTCGGAGGATGCTACATGATACTTTTCCTTGGGGGAAAGTATTCGATTTTTTTTTTTTTAACCTTTACCTTTTTCAATCTGTATTCTCCAAATATCGCTGGCTGCCTCACCGGGATTCTAACGGCAAGCCGACGTGCCCTCAGGAGCGCGGACCGGATTTTCAGTGCATGGCAGGAACGTTCCTGTTTCCAGTCTGCAGGGAAATAAAAGCTGTGTACTCATTTGAAGCAGCTTGTAAGTGCCATGAGCAATCATCAGCGTGAGGACGGAAGGGGGCTCGGCTTTCCTGCAGCGCTGGTTCTACCGTAACTGTCAAGAGTGGCCAGAGCCCCGGGCTTCGGGCTGCTACCCTGCAAGTTGCCGGAGGTGGCCGTGGCTTCCTGCGGGCTCTGTTGCCAAGGCCGGTGCTGAAGGGCAAGGCAGATGAGGCCCTTCACTGGAGGGACCCAGGGACCTGTGGCCAGGGACTCTGGCAGGAAGTGATGCTCAGGACCACCCCAGTCTTCCTCCTCCTGAAGGCCTGCGCCATGCAGCTATTCAGGGACCTGTGTCTCTCCTAAGTGACTGTTGGAGGGAGGGGTGTCTCTCCTTGGGCAGCAAGTGGGGCTTATTTTTTCTTTGGTTATTATTATTATTATTATTATTATTATTATTATTATTTTTTTTTTTTTTTGTGGGTGTGGGGATGGAACCCAGGGGCATTCGATCTCCGAGCTACACGCCCTGGCCTAATTTTATTCTTTCTTTTGAAACAGGATCTCACTGAGTTGCAAAGGGCCTCACTAAGTAGCTGAGGCTGTCTGTAAACCGGGATCCTCCTGTCTCAGCCTCCCGAATGCTGGGATGACAAGCGTGTGCCACCACGCCCGGCTCTCAACCTTCAATTTTCACCTAAAAGGCAATACAGATGGTCCTTAATTCTCGAGGCTGGAATGAGGAATGCTGAATCCAGCCTGAAGAGTTTTAGCACGGAGGCCAGCACATGATCTACATAGCTAATATTGGGTTGTTGGTGATTCTGATAGAATTTACAATTTAATAGTATAAATCTAGCTGGGTGTGGTGGTGCATGTCTGTAATCCTCCAGTACATGGGAGGCTGAGACAGGAGGATTACAGGTTTGAGGGCAGCCTCAGCAATTTAGTGAGATCCTGAGCCACTTAGTGAGACTATTTCAAAATAAAAAATCAAATGGGCTGGGGTTGTAGCTTGGAAATAGAATGCACCCCGCCCCCCAAAAAAGCATAAATTCAGCCTAGCATGGATGACCAGGCGGGCCAAGAGAGGAGGATCACAGGTTTGAAGTCAACCTCAACAACTTGGCAAGATCCTGTTTCAAAATAAAATATAAAAAGGGCCGAAGGTATAGCTCAGATCTAGACTGCCCTTAAGTTCAAACCCTAGTACCACACACACACACACACACACACACACACACACACACACACACACGTACACACACACACAATAGTAGCCGGGCATAGTGGCACATACCTGTAATTCCAGTAGTTGGGAGGTTGAGACAGGAGTGTCATAAGGTCGAGGCTAGCCTCAGCTACTTAGTGAGGCCTTTTACAACTCAATGAGACCCTGTTTCAAAATGAAGAATGAAAAATAGGGCTGGGGCTGGACAATCATTGGTGGGAGGTGGGGAAGGGAAAACGGGGGTTGGGGAGAGAGGGCACCAAGTACAGTTTAAATGTATACCATTTATTTTCAATTAAAAAATGTATAAAAAAATAGGGCTGGACGTGGAGCTCGGAAGTAGAATGCCCCTGGGTTTCATCCCCAGTACTGGAAAAAAAAAATATATATATCAGCATTTTCTAAATGCATTGTGGAAAGAAATATGATATAAAGGACAAAAGCTTACTGGGTTAAAAATAACCACTGAACCCTTAACCTGCCATTCAGCTTGACCCTTCGCTGTCAAGCCCGAGAGGCAGCAGGTCCAAGCTCTTTCATTTCGCGCACACACAGCAATCCTACTGTCCCGGGGACCGGGCCAGACGCCAGGGCACAGTGGGGAATAGGCTGTCTTCTTGTCCTTCAGGGACTCACATTGGGGGCCCCTCCAGAGTGGATTAACACATTCAGTCCCCAGTTTTCAGTTCTGCAAATATTTCAGTGAAATTGGCACAGGCGCATCAAAATAGGCTGGAACTAGCCGGGCGTGGTGGCGCACGCTTGTAATCCCAGCATTTGGGAGGCTGAGACAGGAGGATCGCGGTTCGCGGCCAGCCTCAGCTACTTAGTGAGGCCCTCTGCAACTCAGTGAGACCCAGTTTCAAAATAAAGAATAAAAAATAGGGCTGGGGGTGTAGCTCGGAGGTCGAATGCCCCTGGGTTCCATCCCCAGACCCGCAAAAAAAAAAAAAAAAGAAAGAAAAAAAAATCAGGCTGGGGGTGTAGCTCGGTGGTAGAATGTCCCTGGGTTCCATCCCCAGTACTGCAAAAATAAATAAATAAATAAATAAATAAATAAATAAATAAATAGTAATAAATTCCATGGCAGAGACGCCCGGAATTGACAACGGTGCTGACCACCGCCCTGAAAGCAAGTCTCAGAGGCCTCTTCCTGGGCCCCGAGTGGACCCTCGGTGAGGGTGGGCTTCCTGGGGGAAGGCCCAGAGACATCGCTGCTAGACGGCAAGTCGCTCAGTAGTTGTTACAGCAGGTGGGGCTCTTGTGCTGACTAGCAAACACCGGCCTGCAGGTCAGTCCTTGGGACCTTCCCTTTCCACGCATGGAAAGTTGGCCCAGGTCACTGTCCTCTGAGCCGGGGCCAAGGTAGCTTGCTCTCTCCTCCCCGCCTCGGGGGACCCTCTGGAACCCTGCTGGTGGCTCACAGACTGGGCGTAACTGCGTTGGAAAGAATTGTCCACTTATCCCGGGACAAGCATCGTAAACACATTTACGAGAGTGTACTGAATCGTTGAGCCAAAACCCAGCGGTTTCCCTCCCTCCCTGCACCCGTTCTGCTCTATATCCTTTTAACCCGAGCTCGTGTGGTCATCTTTTTAAAGGCGGCCGTCTTAGTGAGCTTCCCTCGTTGCTGTGACTAGAAGAATATTTGACGGGAGCAGCACAGAGCGGGAGAAGTCCCTTTGGCGCACGGTTTCAGAGGTGTCGTCCATAGTTGGCCAACTCCAAGACACCACGTTCTAGAGGAAAGCTGAGCTCAACTCTGACAGCTAGTAGCAGAGAGGACGGCGGGATGTGGCCAGGGACACCTGTCATCCCCGAGGTTACATCCCCCAGTGATCTCCCTTCTCTGTCCGCACTCAGCCTAAGTGACCACCCAGTGAATCCATTCAAATTATGAAGTCTTCAGTGGATCTATCCACGGATGAGAGCAGAGCCCCGGTAGAACTAATTCGCCTCCGAGTATGTTTGCTTGGACAGCACATAAGCTTTTCCAGGGAGGGCATTCTATATTCAAACCAAATGTCCCCCCTTCCTTGAACCCAGATCACTTAACCGCCATCGGGCTCTCTGGGAATCTGCTCCCAGCCCTGATGTATGATGTTTTTCGCTTCTGTGGTTTCAAGGCAAGCCCCTAATGTTTTCCCAATGTGTTATTTTGTGGCCAGGTATGTGCAGGCACCGAGCAGATTGAAGTTGATTGCCATTCTTGTTTTACAAATTGCTACCTTTCAAGATTTTTCTCTCCGTGGTCGCCTTGGGCAGAATAACTCTTCTCGTCTTGAGGATTTGGGGGCATCGGATGTCTGTTTGGCTTTTGTATGTTTAATGGTATAATTACTTTGGTATCTGTTCTTACCTCCAACTTGCTAGAAATATTTTTTTCCTAGTGACTTGTGTTTACACAAAGGATCTTGTTCCCCGGCTTGGTTTAAGACGGCTCTTTCCTACGGTGCGGCAGCAATGGATGCCTTTGAGTTCAATTGAAAATCACTAAGGGGCCGGGGCGCGGTGGCGCACGCCTGTGACCCCAGCATTCGGGAGGCTGAGGCCGGAGGATTGCGGTTCGCGGACAGCCTCAGCTACTTAGTGAGGCCCTCTGCAACTCAGTGAGACCCGGTGTCAAAATAAAGGATAAAAAAATAGGGCAGAGGGTGTAGCTCAGAGGTAGAATGCCCCTGGGTTCCATCTCCAGACACACACACACACACACACACAAAAAAAAAAAAAAAAAAAAAAAAATTAAAAAAAAATCACTAAGAACCCAAATGCGGGGATGACAAGCGTGCGCCACCACGCCCGGCTAGTATTTTCCTCTTTCACATTGATGGTGGCCATGCCTCATGGACTGTTTAGCAAACATTTCCTGCAGTTGCAAAGTTGTTGAGCCGTCTGGGGCTTTAGGTGAAAGGACTTAATTTGTCCCTGGCCTTACGGAATAGAAAAGTGTGCCGGGCGTGGTGGCGCACGCTTGTCATCCCAGCATTCGGAGGCTGAGACAGGAGGATCGCGGTTCGTGGACAGCCTCAGCTACTTAGTGAGGCCCTCTGCAACTCAGTGAGACCCGGTTTCAAAATAAAGAATAAAAAATAGGGCAGGGGCTATAGCTCGGAGGTTGAATGCCCCTGGGTTCCATCCCCAGTACCACAAAAAAGAAAAAGAGAAAGAGAGAGAGAGAGAGAGAAAGGAAGGAAGGTAGGTAGGTAGGTTTGCCTCTCTAGAAAACTTGGTCATTTGAGTTTTATCAGATCTCCCTTGACTTATACGGTTGAAACTCTGCCCGGGAATAATTTCCAAATATAATTATTGAGACACAAGTCAGTCTCAGTAGAAGGCAGTTGTCGCTGAGCTTGGGGATACCCTGCCCCCCCCCCCCCCAAGCTGTAAGGAAGCTCGATTTATTCCTCCGTGGTCCCTAGGAGAGGCCCATTCTGGGTCCTTCCTGGTGTCCCGGGATTTTGGTCCTGACACACTTCTCATTTGCAAAGTCCCTACGGAGGCTTTGGAAGACCTGAGCCGGAGCAGAAAGCAGGAGTCATGAGGGAATTGATGCATGAGAAATCAGGGGAGAGGCCGGGCGTGGTGGCGCACGCTTGTCATCCCCGCGCTTGGGAGGCAGAGGCAGGAGGATCGCGCAGGTTCGAAGCCAGCCGCGCGCGCTGGCTTAGGAGACCCTGTTTCCAAATAAAAATATAAAATAGGTCTGGGAGTGTAGCCCGGAGGAAGGAGGGCTTCCAGGAACCCCAGTACCACCAAAAAAAAAAAAAAAAAAAAAAAGAAATCAGGGGAGAGGGTGGGAGAGGGAGGGATGGCAGGGAGACAGAAACAGGCCTGCGCCAGGTGCAATTGTGGGACGACTCCAAGATCAGTGTCTACTAAGTCTGCCACATGGCTTAAGTTTGAATTTTTTTTTTTTTTTTTTTTGGTGGTACTGGGGTTCCTGGAAACCTTTCTTCCTCCGGCCTACACTCCCAGACCTATTTTTATACTTTTTTATTTGCAAACAGGGTCTCTTAAGCCAGCGCGGCTGGCTTGGAACCTGTGCGCGCGGGGATTACAAGTGTGCGCCACCACGCCCGCCTTGAATTTTTTTTTTTTGTGGCACTAGGGATGAAACCCAGGGGTCTTCTACCTCTGAACTATACCCCCAGCCCTATTTTTTTATTCTTTGATTGGAAACAGAGTCTCACTGAGTTGCAAAGGGCCTCACTAAGTAGCTGAGGCTGTCTGTGAACTGTGATCCTCCGCTCTCAGCCTCCTGGATGCTGGGATTATAAACGTACGCTACCACGCCCGGCTTTTTTTTTTTTTAATGTTAGAATGAACCATAGTAGAAATTCATGCAAGTAGCAGTTGTAGAGATGGCAGCTTACTATTGCCCCGGACCAATTCTCTGCAATTATTTTATTTTTTATAGTATTGAGGATAGAACCCAGGGGCATTCTTCCTCTGAGTTCCACCCCCAGCCCAATTTTTGTTCTTGATACAGGGTCTCAGTAGGTTGCAGAGGCTGTCCTCGAACCTGTGATCCTCCTGTGCCGGCCTCCCAAGTGCTGGGGTTATAGGCGAGTGCCACCGTGCCCGGCTCTGCCTGCCGTTGTACATGGTAAGTGCTTTAGTTAGATGATCCCACCAATCCTCATAGCTTTAGGAGGATGAAACCTATTATCCTTATTTTCCTGCTGAGAAAACTGGGGCTTAAAAAAGGAAGAAACTCAAAGACGTAATAAGCAAATTTGCAAAGGGATTTTGCTCTATGGGTTGAGATTCCCTATTCCAAATATCCAACATCCGAAATGGTCTAAAATCTCAAACCTTTTGGTACAGGAAAATGATGTTCCAGGAGGGAGATTCTGCAGCTGACCCGCCTTGCGTGACAGGTCGCCGCCAAAACGCAGATGTGCCTAAAGTATTATATAAAAGTACCTTCCGGCTGTGTAGACAAGGTGCATATGAAACAGACATGAATTTTCATGTTTGGACTTGGGCTCCGTCCTCAGGATATAATCATGTGCACGCCCGTATTCCAAAATCCAAAGAGATCCCACATCGGAAGCACTTCTTAGCCCAGTCAGGCGTTCTGAGTATAAGGTACTCAGCCTGTGTGTGCTTTTCTTTTTCCACAAAACAGCATTAGGATCCTGTTTGAGACAGTCTCCATAGGAAAGTTCTGATCTGGGTGTGACAGAGGTGTCATCAATGTGAAAGAGGAAAATACTAGCCGGGCGTGGTGGCGCACGCTTGTCATCCCCGCGCTTGGGAGGCGGAGACAGGAGGATCGCGCAGGTTCGAAGCCAGCCTCAGCTACTTAGTGAGGCTCTCGGCAACTTAGTGAGACCCTGTTTCCAAATAAAATATAAAAGAGGCCTGGGAGTGTAGGCCGGAGGTGGAAAGCCCCTGGGTTCCACCCCCAGTACCACCTAAATAAATAAATAAATAAATAAATAAATAACTCTGGCCCCAGAGTGAACCTCGAATCTTACTGATTTTGATTATTCCCACATGCGGTATTATTTATTTGCCATTTAAATCATCTTTGCCGGGAAGGAAATTCAGCCTCGGTCGCATCTGATCTCGGCTGCTGATCTCTGAGGAAAGGTCACGGGCGAGGCAGGTCCCTTCGGAGGGGCCTGTTGTGTGGGGAAGTTGTTGGTAAATATCGTATGTCGGCATAGATCGGGACAAGGAGCGCACCGCTCGACCGCAGGAACAGATTTCTTTGGGGATAAATCTGGGAGGAGGCGCCTGCCCGGGCGAGAGTCAGGTGCCCCAGCCTTACAGACTAGAGTACTGGGAGGGAGGGACAGTTACACAGTTGCGGCTTTCCCCATTGGTGGTCTTGACGGGGCTAGGACAGGTAGGGGAGCAGAGGGATGGTTAGGGCCACTTTCTTGCCCCTGCTGGAATTCTTTTCTTTTCTACCTCCTCTGGCCAGGCCTCACAGCGCCCACAGAGGTCCCATGCGAAGAAGAAGGAAAATAAAATTCCGAATGGCCGTGGGGAGGGAGGTCTGTTCCCCGCACAGCTCTGTCAGGGATGGGGCCTCGCCTTTCTCCTGTGCGGTGATGGATGGGCAGCAGGCAGGACTGTTCTTATCACACAGAATACACAATCTTCTTCTGACTTCTTCGCAGCGGGGCCTGGAACTCAGTTCCCCTGGTCCTGGGGTTCTGAGAACCTTCGTCACCCTTAGGTAACGGGAGGACCAAGAGCTGCTGGCGCCCCCTGAGTGCAAAGGCCTGGGCTGGAGAACCCCTTCTTTCCCTCCCAGCTGAGGAATAAAATAGGAAAAGTTTAACTTTGTTCAGTGTAAAGCCTCATCGCACCATACTGGGGCCTTAGGAAGAAAGGAAGCAGTTATTCTGACCCTGTTTTTATTTAAAATTTTCCATATTCTGCTCATTGTCAACTTTATCTTTTTTGGCATTCGTTTTGATTTTTCAAAAATATGGCCCTGCCGGGCGTGGTGGCGCACGCTTGTCATCCCCGCGCTTGGGAGGCTGGGACAGGAGGATCGCACAGGTTCGAAGCCAGCCTCAGCTACTGAGTGAGGCTCTCAGCGACTTA